>NC_140594.1:272176428-272908928 GCF_964204655.1 Triturus cristatus
GAGAATGAGAGATGTCTTACTCTGGGTGCTGATAATGATGTGTCTTATTCTGGGTGCTGAGAATGAGAGATGTCTTACTCTGGGTGCTGAGAAGCAGAGGTATCTTACTGTGGGTTCTGAGAATGAGAGATGTCTTACTCTGGGTTCTGAGAATAAGAGGTGTCTTACTCAGGGTGCTGAGAATGAGAGGTGTCTCACTCTGGGTGATGAGAAGCAGAGGTGTCTTACTCCGGGTTCTAAGAATGAGAGATGTCTTACTCTGGGCTCTGAGAATAAGAGGTGTCCTACTTTGGGTTCTGAGAATAAGAGGTGTCTAACTCTGGGTGCTGAGAAGGAGAGGTGTCTTACTCTTGGTGCTGAGAAGCAGAGGTGTCTTACTCCGGGTTCTGAGAATGAGAGATGTCTCACTCTCGGTTCTGAGAATGAGAGGTGTCTTACTTTGGGTTCTGAGAATGAGACATATCTTACTTTGGGTTCTGAGAATGAGAGGTGTCTTACTTTGGGTTCTGAGAATGAGAGATGTCTTACTTTGGGTTCTGAGAATGAGAGATGTCTTATTCTGGGTGCTGAGAATGAGAGGTGTCTTACTCTGGGTGCTGAGAAGCAGAGGTATCTTACTGTGGGTTCTGAGAATGAGAGATGTCTTACTCTGGGTTCTGAGAATAAGAGGTGTCTTACTCAGGGTGCTGAGAATGAGAGGTGTCTCACTCTGGGTGATGAGAAGCAGAGGTGTCTTACTCCGGGTTCTGAGAATGAGAGATGTCTTACTCTGGGCTCTGAGAATAAGAGGTGTCCTACTTTGGGTTCTGAGAATAAGAGGTGTCTAACTCTGGGTGCTGAGAATGAGAGGTGTCTTACTCTTGGTGCTGAGAAGCAGAGGTGTCTTACTCCGGGTTCTGAGAATGAGAGATGTCTCACTCTCAGTTCTGGGAATGAGAGGTGTCTTACTCTGGGTTCCAAGAATGAGAGGTGTCTTACTCTGAGTTCTGGGAATGAGAGTTGTCTTACTCTTGAGAAGCAGAGGTGTCTTACTCCGGGTTCTGAGAATGAGAGATGTCTTACTCTGGGTTCTGAGAATAAGAGGTGTCCTACTTTGGGTTCTGAGAATAAGAGGTGTCTTACTCTGGGTGCTGGGAATGAGAGGTTTCTTACTCTGGGTGCTTAGAAGCAGAGGTGTCTTACTTTGGGTTCTGAGAATTAGAGATGTCTTACTCTGGTTTCTGAGAATGAGAGGTGTCTTACTTTGGGTTCTGAGAATGAGAGGTGTCTTACTCTGGGTTCTGAGAATGAGAGGTATCTTACTCTTGGTTCTGAGAATGAGAGGTGTCTTACTCTGGGTGCTGAGAATGAGAGGTGTTTTACTCTGGGTGCTGAGAAGCAGATGTGTCTTACTGTGGGTTCTGAGAATGAGAGATGTCTTACTCTGGGTTCTGAGAATAAGAGGTGTCTTACTCAGGGTGCTGAGAATGAGAGGTATCTTACTCTGAGTTCTGGGAATGAGAGTTGTCTTACTCTTGGTGCTGAGAATGAGAGGTGTCTTACTCTGGGTGCTGAGAAGCAGAGGTGTCTTACTCCGGGTTCTGAGAATGAGAGATGTTTTACTCTGCGTTCTGAGAATAAGAGGTGTCCTACTTTGGGTTCTGAGAATAAGAGGTGTCTTACTCTGGGTGCTGAGAATGAGAGGTGTCTTACTCAGGGTTCCGAGAATGAGAGGTGTCTTACTCTGGGTGCTGAGCATGAGAGTTGTCTTACTCTGGGTTCTGAGAATTAGAGTTGTCTTACTCTGGGTGCTGAGAATGAAATCTGTCTTAGTCTGGGTTCTGGGAATAAGAGGTGTCTTTCTCTGGGTGCTGAGAATGAAAGGTGTCTTACCCTGAGTTCTGAGAATGAGAGGTATCTTACTCTTGGTGCTGAGAAGCAGAGGTGTCTTGCTCTGGGTTCCAAGAATGAGAGGTGTCTTACTCTTGGTACTGAGAATGAGAGGTGTGTTACTCTGGGTTCTGAGAATGAAAGGTGTGTTACTCTGGGTTCTGAGAATGAAAGGTGTCTCACTCTGGGTTCTGGGAATGAGAGGTGTCTTACTCTGGGTTCTAGAATGAGAGGTGTCTCACTCTGGGTTCTGGGAATGAGAGGTGTCTCACTCTGGGTTCTGAGAATGAAAGGTGTCTCACTCTGGGTTCTGGGAATGAGAGGTGTCTTACTCTGGGTTCTTAGAATGAAAGGTGACCCACTCTGGGTTCTGAGAATTAGAGTTGTCTTACTCTGGGTGCTGAGAATGAAATCTGTCTTAGTCTGGGTTCTGGGAATAAGAGGTGTCTTTCTCTGGGTGCTGAGAATGAAAGGTGTCTTACCCTGAGTTCTGAGAATGAGAGGTATCTTACTCTTGGTGCTGAGAAGCAGAGGTGTCTTACTCTGGGTTCCAAGAATGAGAGGTGTCTTACTCTTGGTGCTGAGAATGAGAGGTGTGTTACTCTGGGTTCTGAGAATGAAAGGTGTGTTACTCTGGGTTCTGAGAATGAGAGGTGTCTCACTCTGGGTTCTGGGAATGAGAGGTGTCTTAGTCTGGGTTCTGAGAATGAAAGGTGTCTCACTCTGGGTTCTGGGAATGAAAGGTGTCTCACTCTGGGTTCTGGGAATGAGAGGTGTTTTACTCTGGGTTCTTAGAATGAAAGGTGTCTCACTCTGGGTTCTGGGAATGAGAGGTGTCTTACTCTGGGTGCTGAGAAGCAGAGGTGGCCTACTCTGTGTTCTGAGAATGAGAGGTGTCTTACTCTGTTTTCTGAGAATGAGAGGTGTCTTACTTTGGGTTCTGAGAATGAGAGGTGTCTTACTCTGAGTTCTGAGAATGAGAGGTGCCTTACTCTTGGTGCTGAGAATGAAAGGTGTCTCACTCTGGGTTCTGGGAATGAGAGGTGTCCCACTCTGGGTTCTGAGAATGAAAGGTGTCCCACTCTGGGTTCTGGGAATGAGAGGTGTCTCACTCTGGGTTCTGGGAATGTGAGGTGTCTTACTGTGGGTTCTGAGAATGAGCAGTGTCTAACTCCGGGTTCTGAGAATGAGAGGTGTCTTATTCTGGGTTCTGAGAATGTGAGGTGTCTTACTGTGGGTTCTGAGAATGAGTGGTGTCTTACTGTGGGTTCTGAGAACGAGCAGTGTCTAACTCCGGGTTCTGAGAATGAGAGGTGTCTTATTCTGGGTTCCGAGAATGAGGGGCGTCTTACTCTGGGTTCTGAGAATTAAAGGTATCATACTCTTGATTCTGAGGATGAGGAGTGTCTTACAGTGGCAGCCGCCCCAAACAAAAAGGGGTGAGACGAGGAAATGGTGCGGGTGGAGGTGGCGTAGGTGGGGGAAGGAGTTTATTAATAATAAAAAAATTACGTGAAAACTTACCTGCAGCTGCTGGCCGCCTCCTGCATCACGCCTTGGTGTTCTTTCTTATCCCAGAAGACAGTGGGACTACGTCAAAGGCTCCCTGTGCAATCCCCACTCTGCTCTCATACTAAGAGAGCAGCGCAGGGATTGGCCTGAGTGGGCTGAGATTATGCTCTGCTGAGGACAGCGAGTCTTGGCAGGTTCTCCTGCCCAGCTGTAAATACAGCCGGGTTAGAGAAATATACGTGCGCGTGTGTTTGTCTGGCCTGAGACGGCTGGCCAAACACACACGTGTACTTAGAAGGGCACTTGGCACTTCTCCTCCCCTCCCATGCCCATGCTCCTCCCTACTGCATGCTGGCTCAGCCAGCAGCTGAAAAATAAAACGATGAAAGTACATCATTTTATTTTTCAGGTCCTGGCTCTGAGCCAGTGGGGAGATGCTTCTCCGCCATTGAGGAGGAACCGCCCCTTTGCCTTACTCTGGGGGAATGAGCGAGATCAGGGTTAATCTCACCTGCATTTGTTGTTTTTTAACCTGTCGTTCTCTTCCATTCCTAGCACACTCTGGGATGTCCTAGTCTGGTTCTGGATTAGCTGTGTGTGTGTATGCTATTGTGGGTTCACTGCCTTCTGAAAGACTGTAGAAGATGCTTGTTAGCTTTACTTACTGTGAGATTCGCGCCACATTGCACTCTGCTTTTCACGTGCCCCTATGGGAATGGCTCAAGTTTAGACATTAGCGTTAAGTGTGCATTATGGAGAGGCTGAGGGAGCCGCTGTGAAATGGTTACATGGCGTTTCGGCCTTTTTTCCCCGTTGTAAGGCTAGCTCTTGGAGAAAGAAACCTGAAAGCTTGCCGAAACAAGCATTGGCAAACCCAATGGGTCTCACCTTTTAGACATATTGGCTCTTCCTATATTTTTCTACAAACTGTACAGCATCAAAACAATGCTGTACAGCATGAAGGAAAGGGGAAAAAAAAGCAATGAAAAAATAAGCATGATGACATGGCTGCAGGCTGCAACATTTTATGGCACGAGCATGTATCAAACACACCTGCACGTGCCTACAAAATGATGCATCCCAGCGGCTGCGTCATGGCACCTTTTTTTGTTAAATGTTTAATGGCGTCCGGGTAGCGGGTTAGGGAATGCGGGCAACACTGAAGGGAGTGGCATAATGAGCACACGAATGAAGGAGAGCAGCATGGAGGAGAGCCAGGGGGTGAGGTAGCACACAGACAAACAAGTGCAATATGAGGGAATAGGACAGAACGATGCCAACAAAGGACAACATGGGGTGCACAGAGGAACACGTGTGACAGAGGGCAGCATGAGCACTTGTGGGGGGCAGAAGCACACAGACGAGAGAGCGACATGTAGTACGGGGGAAGTACATAAGATAGACAGCTGAAAAACACATACACACAGAGTGCTTCAACGGAAACAAAAGTAGCACCCGCAACACGAGCAGTGGAAGGGCACAAGTATTTCAGCCATGCTATAGGGGAGGGGCAAACACAAGAAGAGGAAGTGAAGCGGGTATGTTAAAACAAAGAAACTAGCAATTGAGAGTGACAGTGTATTCTAACAATGGTAAGCAATGGATAGGCCTTAGCCCACCACAAGATAACAAAATGTCTCACAAACTACAGTGCATGCGCTGTCTTAGGCGAGACCTAACAGACGCAGCAAAACCTTTACCAAAAGGGACAATACCTTTCATCAAAAGCCTACTCAACATGAAGAACAGGAGCAAAGCCTTGTGGTGAAGGCCTCTTTACTTGAAGAACAGAGGGACATAGACTTTCTTAAAAGGCTCACATAACTTGAAGCACAGAGGAGCATTGCCTTTTGGTGAAGACTGATTCACCCTCTTAACTTGATGAACAGAGGGGCATAGCCTTTCAGTGAAGACCCCTTAAACCTAAAGAACAGTGGGGCCCATCCTTTGGCAAACACCCACTTAACTTAAAGAAAGAACAGAGGCACACAGCCTTTCTGTGAAGGCCTGTTTACATGAAGAACAGAGGGACCATGTCCTCTCAGAAAGGCCTGTTTCCTTGTTTCGCGAAGGCCCATTCAACATGAAGAACAGAACAGAGGGTTATAGCCTTTGGGCGAAGGCACGCTTAACAAAGGGAAGTAGCCTCTTTGTGAAGGCTGTAAGTTAAAGTACAGAAGAGCCTTTCAGCGAAGTCCTGTTTGCCTGACAGAGGGGCAAAGACTTTGGGTGAAAGCCCACTTAGTTTGAAGAATAGAGGGTAAATGCCCACATTACATGAAGAACTTACCAAACCCAGCAAGTGAACTCCTTCCTCAGGCATGTTTCTCCTCAGGAATTTCCTTTGAAGAGTAGTAACTCTGGAAACACAAGGACATCAGACGTCGTATTCAATCTCTGAACGTCCTTCCATGTTGAATTCATATGAAGTCAGACATGAGAATTTGATGTCTTTAAGGTGAGACTCACTAGACTTTTCTGAAGTCCTTATTGTAAATGTGGAAGGTTATTTAAGAACAAGATCTGCTTTTTGTAATTTAGGCTCGTACAACGCACCAGCAGACTCCCAATTTTAGCCTAGATAGCGCTTTGCTGTTGCCCACTAAAACTTGTCGAAGACTCGGAACTTGAAGATTTGCCCTGATTTCTGTCAGGTTCCTGTTAGACTGCATCTGCCTATCATTGGTGGACCAGCCAGGTCACCATTTTACTCTGTGACCAATGGAGAGGTCCTGCCTGCTGCTTTGCTTTGCATACTGTGGGAAGACCCCAGTGCTATAAAGTGAGGCATTGACGGTATGTCTGCAAACTGCTGCTGGAGACTTCTGAAAGCTGAGAGGCTTGGCCGCACCTTTCTTGCTCTACCCTTTCCAAGCGCGGGAGAAGTGTGTGCCCGGCACTCTTTGGAACTGTAGTCTGTCTAGGGCTTAGTCATTTGAAAACCAGACCGTAAATGCTTGTCTTCACCCACCATGCCAACTTTAAACCTGCATTAAAAACCATTAGAGTCAGAAATTATTTTCTGGAAGTAAGAGTTCCCTCGTCATTGGCTGAAGTGCCAGCAGGTATATTTTTTGTGCTACACTTTCCTAAACTCTTTGTTTGAAACTGCTTATTTAGGGTCATATGTTATTTTTTTGTTGGTTTTTGTGCACATATTTGTTTTGTACTCAGTCCATTAGAAAGAAAACATGTTAAGGGTTTTCCTCCAAGAACTAATACTCTGCATTATCCATTTGTCATATGCATCAACTTTTCTTTTATTGACTATTAGGCAGTGTTTTAAATCCCTTATTTTGACTAAATCCTTGAATATTTATTTGTTTATTTTTAGACTATATTTTATTCGTTAGGTGGGAGACAAAAAAAAAAGGAAAATGTTTCCATGCAGTAAATCAATAAATTTCTAATCAATCAAATACTTGAGCGCATGTAAGCCATATCCATAATCAGGAGATACTCATGATAACTATTCTAAAACCCATATTATTCCGTACCCCCTCCCCCAAACTTCTCTATATTTTCCTAGTGCGCCAACTCTTTGAGCATATTCATTTTCACACCTATTGACCCGTTGCATCTTATGCACCCTTGATTCAAAAAATTAGGTGTTTCAGAGAAATGTCCACATCTGCAAAATTAGAGAGCGGGCAACCAACGAGGCTATGAACAGAAATTGCCTCTGTCTTACCGAGGCCTGTCTTGGAGGAGGTAACATACCAACTAGAGCCTCTAAAGGTCCCGGCATTACCTGAATCTGCCCTGGCCTACTGATAGCAATGAATATTCTATGTCAAAAATCATTTAGAGTGGGACATGTGAAAACAATATGCAACCAATCCCCTGGCTCTAAGCTACACCTGAAACATTCTGCAGATCGAACTGGGTACATTTTCTAGAGATGTCTGGGAGTGTTATGGAGCAGCCATTTATTTACAGTAAAAGTTCACTCTTTAAATTAGCACCCCAGATCCATTTATGAGCCATAAAGTGTTTATAACAGCCCCAGTATCCTGTACTAGTCTCCCATCTAGTCAGGATCTTAATTTTAGCTAATGCTGCAGGCACCAGCCTGTGATTTAATTGTTGACGGAGTAAACAATACCAGTTCCCTGCCCCTGTAACAACGCTTACGAAGTAAGCTTTACTAATTTTTTCCGAATACGAATCCCTCTCATCCGGATAATGATCCATAAAATGCCTAATTTGTAGATAGGAAAATGATAACACTGGGGGAACAGAGGGAAAACTAGAGGTTAGGTGATCCCAAGTTTTCATGACTCCTGCTGCCAGAAAATTGCTGAGTTTCAACACCGCCCCTTTGCCATTTCTCAATAACACCGGTACCTCTAATTGAACGTAGTTCTGTACATTCCCTGATTCTCATCTGGGGGTAAAACAAGGGGAATTTTATTTGCTCTCTTATCTGCTTGAACCTATATTCTAATATATGTGGGACCTTGTAACGAGTCTGCTTTGGCAAGTTTAGAATCTGAAGGAAAAGGGTAGCCATTTTGCGACTTCCTGGAGAAATGAAATGAAATGAAATGATGGAAATTTAGAAAGTACGAAAATACCAAAAAAGGCATCAATGCGCTAAAGCAGGATCAACACGAGAGAAAAAACAGACCAAAAGGGGCAGATCCCTATGAACTGTACTGCCCAGCAATTAAAGAGTGAAGAGCCATGTCTTCAGTGTTTTCCGAAAACTGTTATGTTCCTGCAGATCACTGATGTCGTGGGAGTGAATTCCAAAGTTTTGCTGCGACCATGGAAAAAGCCCTACCACCCCACCTGGTCAGCGTAAATCTAGGCACAACTACAAGATAGTATCTAGCCGAGCGAAGATGTCTGGTAGGAGTGTATCTCTGGAACGTCTTAGTCAGTCCTCTCGGACTGATATTTAGCATCACCCTGTGAACAATGCATAAGGCATTTAAGGTAATTCACTTGGTAATAGGTAGCAACAATTTGGAGATCCAGGCTGAGACTGACTGGTATTTGGGAATTTCAAGTATCAGTTTCGCGGCCACAATTTTGAACTATTGGAAACTTAGCAGTTAGTGATTTGTTAATCCCGCAAAAAAGTGCATTGCAGTAGTCTAACCTAGAAGAAATCAAGGCCAGAACTACCAGCTAGTGGGCTTCCAGATGTAAAAAGGGGAACACTCAAGGTCCTGATAGTCCAGAAACAAGTGGATACTGTACGGTTAAGTTGGTGGTCAAATGATAACTTGGTATCCACTGGTACACCAAGATTTTTGCTGGCATAGTCAAAATCCCCAGTCTTTCTGACCACTAGGAATTATTCCAGATGGAGAGCTGGTTGCCAAAAATCAATACCTCAGTCTTGTCCCCATTCAGTCTGAGATAATTGGTACCCATCCAAGTTGCTACTCCTTGCATGCAATTCTTAAAGTTGGCAGCCGTGGCCTTGATGTCCTTGGTGATGGACGCAATAATTTGCTTATCATCTTTGCCGGATAGGGCCTGCAATCCAAAAGACTATATCAACTTAGCCAGCGGGGATATGTAACTATTAAACAAAGTCAGGCTCATGGAAGAGCCCTAAGGTACCCCACATGGCATAAGGATGAGACAGCTAGAGGCTAGATAATGCACTATAGCTTAGGCTGCTGGGGCTAATCTAGCCGCTAGAATTTCAGTAAGTATTTTATAATCAGTATTTAATAAACTCCTCTCTTCAACAATATTTTTAGAACGTGTTCTTGTTAGCCTACCTACCTGAATTTTGACCTTCAGAGTGCACCCCAACCCACCCTTCTGCTCCCTCATTCTTAGAGCCCCTCCCGCCTTGGGCACCCAAGTGGATCACCCACCCACCACCCTGACCAAGTGCTCCTCCATGCTTACACCACCACCACCAACACCCCCTCACCTACCCCCACCGTTTCCAAACCCCCAGAGTTCCTTAACATTGCGCTCAAGAGACTTCCACAGAGGTGGCTTAATCATAGCAGTCTGTAGGGTGCAGTGTTCAAATAACGTAAAAAAGGAATATGAGTCTATCAAAAAAAGGACACATTACAACATTGTGTCTTAAGCCTCAAAATAGCACCCATTTGTGTCCCTCCTTTAAGACTTTTGCAAGGATGTTAGAAAAACCTTAGCTTGATCGACCGTATGAAAAATGTGTGATTGACCCCTATGCAGAACTTTTAGTTTAGACTGCTGTATGATATCCGTGGGGCCCCACACTTCCCTAAACAGTCAATCAAAGACTTGAACTAGTTTTCTCGCGACTGGCAATAGCTACGATACGTTCTTTGACCCGAGAAATCACCAATAATAACAAGTATAGTTTGCGTGTATATAGGATTAGAATTCAAGTAGGGCGTTGCGGGGGCCTGGTGTGCCCGAGTAATGGAGAGATCCATATTGCCTGCCTCTGTGTCGGGATTCACATACTTGTGTATTAGTTCCGTAATCAACCTGGCCATGGTCTTGCCATTTTCCTGGCCTTCCGGTATCCCAGTGAAGCAAGGATTATATCTCCATGATCAGTTCTGTGCATTGTCCAGTTTCAATTGTAGCTCCACAAGTTCTGACTGAAGCTTGGAGCTTATGCCCTCCTGCCCATGCTTGACATTTTCCAAGTCTGATACTTTTTGCTCCACCTCAGCTATTTTTGCTGTCAAAAGTTGCATGTTTGTATTAATCATACTTAGTAGTGAGTCATCTCCTTGTGGGTCAGTCTCATTGCTTTGAATTTATCGAGTATTTGTAGTACGACCGGTGCGATAGATTGAGTCTGGGTTGCGCAGGGCCCTGTGCTGCAAGATGCCACCTCCAGCTGCGCACGTTGCCCATCACCCCCAGAGCTCCTCAGGTTCTCCTGTAACGTTCTAGACTACCCCTGAGATGTAGGTGACCCTGTTCTGCTTTGTAGTATCGCGGTGCTTTTGGTACCATTAAAGCTGGGCTTATGCAGCATTTGTAATTGCGTGTGCAATAGATTTAAGATCTCTTTCTGGAGTGTCTTAGCACCAGTATCCGAAACCAGGGGGTAAAAGGTTTGATTTTTAGGCGCTACACCCAGATCTACCACATTCGAGGTTCCTGGAGACTCAGTGCGTGCTTTTGTGTAGCTGTCCGGAATATATTCATGGCGGCTGTCCTGCATTAGGGACCCCCTGCAACTGGTGCAGTTATATCAAAGCGAGCAGGTTTTGAAAAGTTTATTATATTTGCTAATATTGACGTTGTGGAAAGGGACCCTGCAGATGTCAGAACTTGTGCTTGCTTGGAGATCTCCTCTTGAGGCCAACCCAGTATTTGCTCCTGTATGGAGCCTGCATTGCCATTTCTAAAACCTTTGTGGCATGTGCTGCACTAATCACACTGGTAGTTGGATGATTGCTGTGTCTCAACCCCGTTGAAGACTTCCCCGGGGGATACGCCTTGGACGAGCGTTCCCTTTTGATACACTTTATCTATGGCGGGCAATCAATGCTTTATGAGGGAGGATTGCGATGCTCGTTAAAGAATAAAATCAGCAGGAGTTATACCAAGGGGGCCACAAACCACATCCGCCACTAAGCGGACCTCCTTCGTAGCTCTCCGGGCTTGCTCCACCTGGGAGGAGTGCCTAAATGAACATACACAACCAGAAGTAATTAATTTGTGTGGTCTGGGAGAAAAGAGGGGAAAAATATATATATGTGTGTATATATATATATATATATATATATATATGTGTGTGTATATATATATATATATATATATATATATATATATATATATATATATATATATATATATATATATATATACACACACACAACCTCCCACTTGACCAACATGTATTATACAATGGCTATATTAAGCTCTAACGAGCTGTCCCTTTGCTATGAATATCAGTAGGTACAACAGAGGTGCATTAATTCATATCATTATTTTTTGTCCTCCTTTTGAGGTATATTTCAAAATTTATAGAACATATTTTTCATTTATATTATTTAGGTATTATAAAACCACAATTTTACTGTGTTCATATATACATTGCACGTCATAAATAATTCAACATTAGTACAATTTTCTTAAATGTGCAAGGAAAGCAGGATTGTGCTGTTTATACATACAAAATAACATGTCTGAACATGTCCCCTTGCCATTATCACATGTAAACTAACCTCACATACAGTCATTACATACCAGACATACACACATCACATTCATTATTTTCCAGCTTGAGGACACTTTGGCTGGCTGCCCGCGGTGTGAGCGGGCAGCAGATGAGACAGTTTAAAGTTTGGCAGAACCATTTGCCGCTGCTCGCACCATGGGGTGTAATGTACTGGTATCAGGACCCGACCTGGCTGACGCCAGAGTGGGTGTGCATCGGCAGCCTGCACTGCAGCCCCATGATTGCCAAGCGAGTTGAGTCCTGGACCGCGGGTGCTGCCAGGGGAGGTCTGGTCTGTACCGTCGCGCTAACTCTCAGACTACAGTCACTCACTCAGGTATCTCCTAATTTATATTTAATGTTCTGGGAATAGATACCAGCCCTGGCACTTCCGCTCGATCGGCCGGGAGGGGTGGGGCATGTGATGGACGAGCTACTGAGATGCTGCTATTGTTACAGTGAGACGATTTTGCAGCAGGCCCGGTTCTAGCGGGTGGGCCAGGCCCACCCAAACATGAGCCTGGCCCACCCAAACATAAGTTTTGGCCCTCTCAGTGAGGGCTTGAAGGCAGGCGCGCACCGCCATTGAGCTCAAGGGGCTTCAACTCCCTCCCCCTCCCCCCCTCGTGTGTGTCATCCTGGCTGAGACAGCTTCCCGGGCGCCCACACACAGAGACAGACAGTTTTCGAGATTATCGCAGCCACACCAGAGAACTTCACAGATCTTCACAAGACCATTTACATGTTAAGACCATTTACATGTAATGAGGCTTTGTTTATTTTTTCACCCCTTCATCTCCACTAGGGGCATGGCGAAAGGCGACAAATCCTTTCTTTGGCAGCGGTAACCTTTGCCTACTGTCCTGCTGCGTGGATATTTATTTTTCTATGCAGCGCAGGAGAAACAAAGTTTGTTTATTCTGATTCACCTTTCCTAACCCCTGCAACTGCTTATCACATAAGGCTGTGGCACAAAGTTTGACTAATAGAGTAGGCAAGAGAATGTGTTACTATTTTTTTTTTTTTTTAATCTGCACAGGCCCATCAGGACACATACTTCCTGTGTGCTTCATTTAAACAGTTTTTATCATTATCATGGCCGATGCAGGACAACAATAAGACAATAATTATTTTCCAGCTTGAGTATAGCTTGCAACAAGAAACTCACGGTGAGAATCCTTCATTATTATCCATGGTTATGCCGCCAGCTGGAAAGTAATCAGGCCGACGCACGTTTCAGTGGATAAATATACTTGTATCCACCTTCCTCAGGACTGCTTACTTTCTTTAAATTTATGCAGCGGAGGTTGGATGGGGGCTCTAAAAGTAAAAAGTGATCTGAGTATTTATAGCGCCCTACATTAGTTTCCTTTAAGGAAGTATTAATAACAACTACAGCTCTGCAATTAAACATCTGAAAGATATAGAAAGAGTCAAGACCATGCTTAGTATACCACACCGTGAGTTGAGTATAGATTGAAATGGAGAAAATAAGAAAAACAGAATTCATTAAAATTTGAATCAGATGCTTGCCTGAGGCCTGATTGTCTCATAGCATCCTGAATTCTGTAAGTCAGTTCTAGTGTGATAATACCTTATAACCCACCTTTCCATTTACTTCTTTTGTGCATATGACTGAGATAGTATGACCAACCGATAAGTCTGAGTCTGGTCGATTTAGATTACACAATGGCAGGCCCAAATACCCGGCATAAATGCCTCCAGCCGTATTTTCGTTTGGTAAGAATGTTCCCAAAGTGCTGTAGTGGATCCAACTGGAGTATTCACTATAACAATATAACAACAGCGTCAGTTACCTATATGTTTGATTTCTTGTAGATAATAAAAATTCTAATGTCCCAGTCTGATGTTTTTTACCTTGTAGGTCTTTAGTACTCTTTACTTTTGATGACTCTTTGGCAGTGTAAATGCTGCCCACTCTGAGATAAATGAGCCAAGGTTTTTACTGGGGCGGCTTATGCTGAGTCCGGTATTATTGTAAGACTGCACTTCCTAATGAACCCCTCACAGTTTTTTAGGTCGAGCCTAGGCAGCGCGCATGCGCTGTCTGCAAGACCTGCTGTTATCTCCTCTATCGGCTTTTGGCATGCCCATGAATTGCCATTTGTTCGCAGTTGTGCCATTTAGAAATACTGGATTTTTATTGGTGCATTGGGTCTGATTCTCCCGCCTTGCGTGCTTGGGTCATGCCCAGGCGATTTCACTCATTGTTTGCTTGCGTTGGCCATCCCAATACGTCCACGGGTCCTCCTGGTCATCCTGATCTGCTTTTTTATTTTGTAGGCTATCAACACTGTTTTAGGCTTTCAGGCCAATCCACGGAGCAATGCTCTGTTCGGCACCTGCAGAGTCGCAATTTCTGTCCAGTAGCTTTTGTGCTATGCCAGACCTATTGCATTTCTAATGCTTGTTTTAGAATATCACACTCATTGAGATCAAACTGCCCACACAGCTCACTGCCAGCAACTGGTGGTCGCCCCCCCTCTGCTCCCCACATTACCACACCAACACTGCCACGGCTGGTTGTGATACATTGCTAGTATCAGCAGCCCTCAACGGGTTCGATTACGACAGACCTCATCAGTGCGCAGCCAGGACAGTTCCGGTGGGATTTGTCTGAAGCCGACGCCACTCACAGCAAGAAAACCAACAATCCCGGAGAGATTCTCCCCTGAACGCTTCTTTGGTTTCGCTCTCCAGGACGAACCCTATCGGTCAACGTGGCTATGCAGAGGGGGCAAGAAACTACTGAATGGGGTTAAGGAGCAGCAATGGATGCTGCACTGCTAGATGCCATCCATGCCGGAATGCCTTCGCCGAAGCCGGAAGCAGTCAACGCCACGGAGCATGACGCGTTCGCTATGTGGCCTTCCTCTCGGCCGCAAATTTGTATTTATTATTATTTTCTTTATTACTTATTATTATTTTGCTGTTTTGATTTTTTGTTGCTGCATGCTGGCATCCTGTGAACACTCCCTAAGAGAAATCTTTCAATATCGGCCATTTTTATCAAAAGGTCCAGGCAGGTGGTTGTGTGAGCGTAACCTTAGCCGTGGGTGCCCTAGGGTATTCTCCTCTTAACCTGCCAAATGGATTTCTAACACACAGTATCTCCCTTTGGCCAATGATAAGAGAGTGGTAATTAAGATGCGCGATATAACGACTGCATCTAACACAGGGTTTGACATGCAAAAGTTAACCTATTTCTTTTAGGAATCTAATTTTTACCCGGGGTAACTCGGCACAAGCAGTGAGGCCTCCCTCAGAGAAAATGCCGTTGTCATAGGAGCAATAATTAGGCAAAACAATAACAATAGTGTTAAATAAATGAAGTGCTTAAAATATCCAAATCAAATTAATTTAATAAAAAGCATTTAACAAGAGAAATGTCATACAATTGAAGAAGATTGGAAAAAGAGATTGCAAGTTACAAAGAAAAGAAAACTCGGCCCATAGGATATTATGAGAAAAAGCATTCAGAGTTCTCCTATTGAAAATGCTAAAAAGACGACAAAGTGGCAAATCCATATCTTATTGTAGAAGCATAAAAAGTTCTCAAATCTTCAGAACTTGCTCTTCACAATTCCCACCATAGTAGAAGTAAATCTCTTTATTCGGTCAAAACATGTGTAACTATAAAAGATACATACGATTAGATAAAAATAACCATAACATCTCATCGAAGTTAAGATAGTACACAACAAGTTTAAGATAACAAGGCAAAATTCATAGTGATAATACAAGATAAATCGTTGCCCCTCTGCTAAATTGTCTTAAAGATTGAACTATCTTTACAGACTGGATTTACAGTTTCCATCAGCTAAAAACAGTCTCTTCACGGAAGGGAGAAGAGAGCAGAATGCATAATCATACAAAAATGTTAACATACATCCCATACCCAGGATAACAAATGGGCCTGGCCAGACCAGTTCAAAAACAAATTACAAGCGTCGATCACAAGCACAACTATGTGAAAACAGCCCTACTAAAAGTTGTGTTTAATATAGGGCCAGGCCTCTCGTAGTTTAAAAATCCTGCTTAAGAAAAAGCCCACATTTACGCAGGTTTTAACATCTCTCAAAAATACGGAGGAACAGCATAGCAGGCTTTACTTGATTGAAATTGAGAGATGTTAAAATGGGTATTAAAAATGTTCTCCTTGGGAGGATATAAAAAGAACAGAACAAAACATAATGGGCCACAGTCTGGGCTGAAAAATTGTTACTCTCACTGGGACCAAGGGTACCCTGTGCGACCCAGCCCTTGGTAAAACTGATTAATGGCAAAAGTAGGATCTTTCTGAAACTAGTTTGAAGCTGGCGATGTACACGTTGTGTACCCAGGTCAGATAAGGCTGTATTAAATGGACAGTTTTAGCCAGACAATAGGCATGGACCTCCAATTTCTGTAATTCAAACACTTCTCTTTCAACAATGTTACTGATCAAAAAGTTCTGTTTTACCCAGATATAGTCAGCTTTGACAATGCTTTCAGGACTAGAGAACACGTTAGGGTGACCTTCCATGGTTTTCAGCTGAAAGAGGTGTCACACAACTGTACTTTCAGGCTCACGAGAACATGTTCAGATCAAACTGGAATTCTTCACTGCAGGTAGCAGATTTGCTTCCACTCTTCTTAAAACCTACTGCACCCTCCAACCTCAGGAGGGTATTCCCTCAAGATCAAACAGGGGAAGTCTTCAATTTTAACTGGTCCTCTATAATTCTTGCACACAGGTGGTGTCTTTCTGTCTTCAGGACCGTCTGCATATTCCAGATAGAGGAGGGAAGGTACACTGGCCGAGGTAGGCTTCACTGGAAGGAGCTGGACCCTTTTTTTCCTGGGGGTCAGCTGAAATCTAGCACAACCAACCATGGAAAAACTGCAGAACTCCAAAGAGAGCTTAAGACAGTTTTCACTTCTCAGGGAGGCTGAAAAAATAAAACCCCAGGGAAATTTACTAGAATTTCTCAAATGTGTGATGTATTTCCTTTATGGTGCATGCTTTGGGGTGACAAAACTATCCAGGAGTTCATTGCATCAAAAACTAGGGTGGTTGACCCTCGAGTCACCTCTGTGGAGGTTACTCCTGTCATTTAATTCCACTCCAGGCCTTCTCCCATCTTGTCTTTTGTGTTTCTAGATCTTTGAAGTAAGAGATGGCAGGTTCAACTATCCAACCAAGCAAGAAGTGTGATCTCAGAGGGATGTGTATGCATGTGAGAAGTGCTCATCTGAGTTCAGGCCGCATATTTGTCATAACTCATAGCAGCAGTAAACCTTGTTGGTAAATGATATCTGAATCTTTTCAGGTCTCTTGACATATATGCTTCATATTTGGTTTGAATGGCTTCAATGGGTAAAAACTTGCCCATTAAGGCCCGGATTTACTAAGGGCTTGTGTTGCTCTTGCTTCAGGCAAGGTGACACAAGCAGCCCTGCCAAGTGCCAGCATCAGGCATTAGACTAATGCATTTCAGTGTGGTGGTCCACATCACCGCACTGAAATGCGAAGTCACACATTTATAGTGCCTCAACCAAATCTGGGCGCTACTTTATAGCACTGACTGAGCGGAAGCTGGCAGTGCCCGCATACCCACTGCTGCGGCAGGCTTGGGGGCTGGGTCAGCTCGCTCTGGCTACAATGTACATCATACACCTGACCGTTTCATTCATTATCATGTGACGTCATGGGAGTGTGTAATGATTGGCCCAATGGCTGCTGCTGAGACAGCCAGGACACTTTGGCTGGCTGCCTGCGGTGTGAGCGGGCAGCAGATGAGACAGTTTAAAGTTTGGCAGAACCATTTGCCGCTGCTCGCACCATGTGGTGTAATGTACTGGTATCAGGACCCGACCTGGCTGACGCCAGGGTAGGTGTGCATCGGCAGCCTGCACTGCAGCCTCATGATTGCCAAGCGAGTTGAGTCCAGGACCGCGGATTGCTGTCAGGGGAGGTCTGGTCTGTACCGTCGCGCTAACTCTCAGACTACAGTCACTCACTCGGGTATCTCCTAATTTATATTTAATGTTCTGGGAATAGATACCAGCCCTGGCACTTCCGGCCGGGATGGGTGGGGCATGTGATGGATGAGCTACTGAGATGCTGCTATTGTTACAGTGAGACGATTTTGCAGCAGGCCCGGTTCTAGCGGGTGGGCCAGGGCCACCCAAACATGAGCCTGGCCCACCCAAACATGAGCTTTGGCCCTCGCAGTGAGGGCTTGAAGGCAGGCGCGCAACGCCATTGCGCTCAAGGGGCTTCAACTCCCTCCCCCTCCCCCCCTCGTGTGTGTCAGCCTGGCTGAGACAGCTTCCAGGGCGCCCACACACAGAGACAGACAGTTTCCGAGATTATCGCAGCCACACCAGAGAACTTCACAGGTCTTTACAAGACCACTTACATGTTAAGACCATTTACATGTTAACGAGGCTTTGTTTATTTTTTCACCCCTTCATCTCCACTAGGGGCATGGCGAAAGGCGACAAATCCTTTCTTTGGCACTGGTAACCTTTGCCTACTGTCCTGCTGCGATGACATTTCTTTTTCTATGCAGCGCAGGAGAAACAAAGTTTGTTTATTCCGATTCACCTTTTCTAACCCCTGCAGCTGCTTATCACATCAGGCTGTGACACAAAGTTTAACTAATAGAGTAGGCAAGAGAATGTGTTACTATTTGTTTTTCTTTTTAAAATCTGCACAGGCCCAGCAGGACACATACTTCCTCTGTGCTTCATTTAAGCAGTTTTTATCATTATCATGGCCGATGCAGGACAACAATAAGACAATAAAAAATGCCCCAATAACGCTGGTGATTAAAGATCCTGCTGGAGAGCAATAATTTCTCTGTTAGTAGTTTTTTAATGCGGGTGAACTGTATTTTATGTGGAAGCTCAGTGGGTTACTGCCTTTGTCTCAGAGATCCTTGTGTTACTTGCAGTTCAGAAGTATCAATCCTAACATAGGACAGTGACCAATGAACTGCCATCAAAGAGCTGCATACAGACCTGAATGGTATAGTTAGAACTTTGCTTTTTTTGTTTTGTGATATAGTTAGAACTTCCTCAGTCTTTCATTATTCTAATGTTGCTGAAATGAGTATGTTTGGGCAGAAATACATTTTTATCAGTAAAGCCAACCCCCTACCACTGGAGTACTGTTTAAATCCTGAGTTTGTGCTTCTGCAGACCAAACCCTCTTAAAATATACTGTCCACCAGTATGGATGACATGTGATTCATACACCTTGTAATCCTCATTGGCTTATGTGACATTTCCTGTAGACTTTTTAACATACTTGTATGATTCATTGTCTCTGTATAATGTGTGCGTGGTGTAAAGTACTGACACACACTACACTGATATGAGTAGCACTATACAACAAATGAAAAGCATATGAGAGAGGGGCTATGTAAAGATAAGGGGCACTGTTGGAGGGTGGCAGTGAGGGAATCCGGGAGGAGGTCAATAGGGGGAGGGGCTATGGAGCGATAAGGGGCACTGGTGGAAGGTGGTAGTAAAGGTATTTACGGAGAAAGAGGTTATTGGTGCGGCGCCAAAAAAGACTTTCACATCAGCGCTGAAGCCGGCCCTGTCATGGCTTTTCTGTTTTTGTTTATTTAATTAGCAGTCGGGTCATAAGGGCTACTGTGGAACATACTTTAAAGTGCATGCTAATTATATTTACTGCTATATTCAATGTTTTAAGTTTGAAGGTGATTTTACTAATGTTTTAACCGGGAAAAATGAAAGTGGATCCCGATGGTGCCTGGTATAGGGCTGGGGCCCAAGGTCAGCTGTGAGATAAGGTGCACTGGAGAGGAGTAGTGGATAATCAAGCCTGTAAGGGAGTGCGTTGCAGAGTCCGGGGTCAGGTGGAGGTAGTAATGAAGAGGGATTCTCCCTGAAGGCTCGCACAGAGGGAGCCCGAGAAGTGTCACTTGCCTGATACCCCCCCCTCAGAAACCTCCTCTTCCCATCAAAGGAACATTACATGGAAAAAACACTTTTTGAGAGTGATAATATTTAGAAAGAGATTTCGAAAAGAGTGCGTTTTACTGGTCCTTATAAGACTAAGAAGAGATAAAGGAGGGCCCAAAAGCAGGCCTGCACAGACATATATCCAACAAATCGAGCCCGCAGTGGCCCACCCAAATGCACCCTTAGCCCACCCAAATAAAAACTCCTGGAGCCGGGCCTGTTTTGCAGAACAGCTGCAAAACCGCCCCCCTGTAACAAAACTGGCCCCCACGGGTCAAAAACCGTCCCCCACCCTTCCCACCCACCAGGAAAATGCCTGGTGCCCGCTACAGCCAGTACGGCTCTTCTTTTTGAGATGAGGTCCAGGAACTTTTACTTTCAATTTAACAGCGTCACTGTCTCAACAGAGCCTGTAGCTCTGACTGGGACTGGTTCCTCTCAAGCCGTGGCTAGTGCCACTGCTTGGCTGGACAGTGGCGCGCTCTGGGCGGACCGCGCAGCTGACTGACTGAGAGTCAGTGGAGTCGGTAAATGAATTGATTCGAATTATTTAGAGCTAGCTCAAGTCTTTTGAAATGATTATTACAGCCGGTGCCTCAGCCTCACTCTCCTGAGGTTTGCCAGTGCTGCAGCGGCCTGGGCAGTGCTCCGAGTCTGCGACTCAGCTGACAGCGACTCATGATTTTTAGCAGGCAGCTGAAATCCGTGCTGGGCCCGCTCACATCCAATTTGATCTGTGCATCCAGCAGTATTATCTTATCTATTTAACTGTGTGTGTGTCTGCATTTGTGCATAAAATGTTAATGTCTCTCATAACCTTGTTTAAAGACATGGTTACATATTTGTTTAACAGTAGGATCAGGTCACAAGGGCTCTAGGTTACTGCCCTTCCATTTCTGGTATTTTGCAGAAGTTTTAAGATCTTCATAGAGTTTTTTGTTGCTCAAATGTGTGTAATTTCTGATATTTATGTTTCCCTCGTCTTCATTGTTTGATTTTGCTCACAAGAAAGTGTCACTCATAGTCGTTGAAATGTCACTCATAAATACACTGAAATTATGAAAATGTCACACATAGCAATCTGAAACCTTGGCAGCTATGCGCAAGGCAACGCAAGCCCTTAAGTCAGATTTACTAAGCCATGCAAAGCCATCTTGTGTGGCTCTGCATGGCTTAGTAAATCTAGGGGGAGATTTACAAAAAAGTTGTGCAACCCAGCCCCATGCGAGGCTGTGGTGTGTTGCGCGACAGAGAGGGAGCAGAGGAGCGCCATATCTTCAAAGACATGGCTCTCTCCTCCACTTTCCTTTGCGCTGATTGCAGCTGCCATGCGTCATGCACACACCTTAGCCCCGCAGCGCTAGGATGTGTGCATAAACCCAGCATAGGTTTGGTACCTGAAGGGTACCTTTCCTGTACAAAATACTATGCTTGACACAAGGGAAAGTTGTTTCCACTTTGTATGCGTGCTGCACAGTGCAGCACGCATGTAAAGTCTGAAAAGCATTTTTCTCATGCTAAACCCAATCTACTGTTTTTGTAAATTGGGTTAAGCGTGAGAAACCTTGGGTGGTTGCATGGGAACGCCCATGCACCACCCTTGGTACGCCCCCATGGCTTAAAGTAACACGAAGCAGCGCAATGCAAAACAAGTTTAGCGCTGGAAAGTAAATTACAAAAAAAAAGATTTTGCATCGTTTTGCGTCATTTATGTGATGCAAACACGGCGCAAAAGCTTAGTAAATCTCCCCCCTAGAGTGACACACGGCAGTGCAAGTCACTGCCTGGTGTTACTCTGCATTGGGAAGGCATTTCGTGGGTGGAGTGCGGCCGTTCCCACGCATAGATTTTGGTTCATTCCCAAATGTACTAAAAATAATAAACCTGGGACTGTGTTAAAATGGTACATCATTCCAACAGAGGCGCAACAACTAGAAATATGCTTATTTTTCCTTATTATTTCCTCTTTCTGCGTGTTCTACATTCTGCAGCACACATAGAAAGAGGAAATTGCTGCTGTTGATTGTTTTTGTGGAGGAAGGAGCTCCTTCCTGCCCAAACACAATCCTGTCTGTGACGCAAGCACCCTTGCACCAGGCTGCACTCAGAGAGAGCAGGAATGCACCATATCCTAGTGAATATGGCTCATTCCTGCTCTGTCCATTTGACGCAGCACCACAAGTGCTCTTGCTGCATTGCGCTGCGTCAAATGTAGTAAATCTTGGCCTAGCTATCACTTAACAGTTAGAGGCTCCTGTAGCACGGCTTCTGAAAAAGCATGCACTTCTAAATGTACGTTACATTTTAAAGGTCACATGAGAAAATTACCTGCACTTTGCAACTGCACAGGAGTCCTTGGCACTGACAGCTACCTCATAGATGTGCCAACATTGAGAACAGAAAACACTTCTGCTTTTAAATAGAGCCTGCGTGGCTTAGCTTTTTAACCCACTGTTTAAAGCTACTGTGGCTGCCATATTACCAGCAGTCCTAAGCAAAAAAACTGTTAAAAAGATGGATTACCTTACAGAAACACTCAATGCACAATGACACTTTGAACAGGATATGCTTTCTCTCTCTCTCATAGGGCAATAAGGGAGGTGTCAGTGTGCGCATGTCTCTATTTGGTCACATGGTGTGCTTCCTGAACTGCCATTTACCAGCTCACATGGAGAACTCAGAGCAACGGATGGAAAATTTTGAGAGCATCCTTCAATTGCAGCAGTTTGAAGGTCCCTTGGCCAATGGTGTCCTTGACCACGAGTAGGTAACTTGTGTCTCCTTACCCTCGTCTGCTCGTCTATACATATGCAAGTTCTCATGGTCATCACTCCTGGCGCTCATCCTCCAACACTGACTACCATCTTTCTGTTCTACTATTCCTCACTCCCTACTGCATGGTGCAACTATCTGAGACACCTTCATCACTAAGGGAAAAAAGATTTAATCCTCTTTAACCAGGTCTGCATCATCGACAATAAAGATTGCGCAAGGGTCCTTTCTGATTGATGCTTTGGTGGGTTTTGCGGTAGATGGAGATATCCTTCAGTAGGATGCCCCTTTAAATCAAACAACAAAATAGGTATTTTTCAAGTAGATCTCATTGTGCAAAGCCCTTCTCTCCTGACCATTAACCAGCATGTGTGATATTCCAAACTCTACCTAAAATACCAGGTTCACCCTAGTGTCTCTTGTACTGTTCCTCCTGGATACATGGTGAGATTTTGCGAAACCTGCTCACACTGGGGGTGCAACCCCACTATTGAGAATCCGTGACATGAATGTATCACTACATTGATGCTACTACTTCCCAATTACTACAAGCGAGAATGCCACCAGTAATAATTAGATAAGCCGAAGGGCAGGAGTGAGAGCTAGGGTTAATCTAAGGAGTATTGTTAGATTTTTCGGGTTAGGGTTTGGCTAAGTGGTTGAGTTAGGTTTAGAATGGGCAGGTATATGGTTTGAATTAGGCTTTGATTTGGGCTAAGGACTAACTAAGGCTTTGGTTTAGGATCTGGTCAAGGGATTAGGGCACGAGATAGTGTTAGGGTCAGCATTAGGATGAGGTTTTTTTAGTTGAGGAGACAGCGTTAGATTCAGTTGAGGTTTAGGGTATAATTTAGAGTTAGGGTTAATAATGCTAGCGTGAAGGTAATGTTTAGGATTCAATTTGGTGCTAGATTCTAGATTAAAGTAAATTAGGTATTAGGGTTTAACGTTAGGCTAAAGGTTAGTACGTTTATTGTGCTTAAACTTAGTCAATGTAGCCTTATTTTCAGTGCACTTACTATTGTACTTAGCTTAGTCAATGTAACAGTATTATCAGTAGTGGGATTTTCAATGTAACTGCATTATTAGTAATTGAAATTTCAGTAATGTTATTTTTAATTGTGAGAATTCAATCTAATGGACTGTCTGTAGGGATGTGTATGTATATTTTATGGAGTGACCTACAGCTCACATTGAAAAGCACTTTCCTTTATTCATTACCTATTTTGGTAGCAGTGACCTTTCCAGTTTGTACGGTCCTCCTGATATTCTTGTGGAGCAAGGGAAGAGCTGGTCCCATGCTATGCGTACATCAAGGGTACCTGTTTCTGCTTCAGACCTTACTGGCCTTTCAGAGACACTGGCATTTTGGGAGATCGTTTCCTAGCTCAGTCCCCTCAGGGTCTTGTTCTCTCCTGTCTGATACTATGACTCCTTTAACATACTTCATGTGCTTTCTCCTTATGCTTGAGAGAGACATGACTAGAAAATCACTTGCATGAACCACCCTCCCCACACACCTTCACATTTTTCAATCCCTAGATCACCACACAAAAGACATGCTATTCAGGCAGTACTTGTTGCGGGACTCTATACTCTCTCTACTTGAAGCAGTCTTCTCTAAACTGCACCTTATACTTCCGGTGAGGTCTCACCAAGATGTGTGTAGTAACTCCTTTAACTTCTGTTTGTTAATCACCATCCTATGTTTTCTATCATTCTCAAAGTTTTGCTTGGCATGTTTTTGCATTGTATACCCTGGGATCGATTGGCAAGCTGTCATGATTGACTATCGATCCCTCTCCTACTTGATAGTCAAGTATAATGCACCCATTTTCATGTATTGGTGGTCCATATTTCTGCATCCCAAAAGAATGACTTGGGATCTGGCTGCACTAGTTCTCTGCTTGCTACCTGTCTACATCTCAATCCATCTGGTCTCTCCCAATCACCTTCTCCTGATTGGGTGATCTGTTCTGGCACAGATCATTCTGGCATCTGCAACCATATATTTATCGTCCACTCTGGTGCAGCTGTTGGGAGCTCATGTCTTAGTAGTTTGCCATCAAGGTCCCTGAAATTGATCAAATGTCAACACACTGTGTCTAATTGGGTACAGTGGCTCTCAATCGCACCTAATTGGACAACCTTTGCCAGAAATGTTAACCGAAATTGAGCATATTGGAACCCAGAGAGGGTAGTTCACTGTAATTCCTGAGCTGCAGGAATACATTTTGGCCCCTCCTTTAGCTAATTTCCTAAATTTTGGATGAAAGTACTTCTATGCAGACAGTGAAGAGCCATGGTACAAGAAGCTACCATGCTTGTCCACACGGCTGATCGCCTCTTTACACAGCGTGTTCTCATTTTGTGAACAGCCTGCCGTTAACCATTGAATTGAGTTTGCGGCTTTAGTTTAAGCCTGATCCACTCAACAATAGCATTCAGAGCCGGGCAGCCGTCATGGACAATGTTCTACAACCACCCACACAAGCAAGCATTGTGAGCAAGCCCAACACTCGGCCTGGGTCTTTGGGAATCCTTTCCACAAGTACATTTTGAAAAAAATGGGCGTTTCACCCAGGACTCTAACAACCTACAAGGGGCATTATTCCTCTACAACAGCAAACCCACAGATTATCGCAGCAATCCTTAGAAGACCTCCAGCCTTCCTTGTAGCCCTGCAGACCATATCACAGTGTACTCTCCAACAAGGCAGGTGATCTCACCGACCCCAATAAAGAGTTACCCACTCCTGAAAATGATATAGGGTTTTGTGGGGAAGGGGTTTGCTTGAGCAGACCAACCGAAACTGTTCTGGTCAGACCAGGGCAGATGGCAGCATTAGTCATAATGGAGCTTTTTGCTGAGACCCTCTGCCCCGCTTTGCTGGAAACCCCTACAGTTGACCCAGAGGCATAACGTACTATGATGTGCTCCCCTCTTGCAAAGTTTAGTAGGGATCCCCTAAAAGTCGCGTAAGCTGTCCCATCACAGATGAGTCTTGGGTCAAGTGTGGACCCACTGAGCAGTTGCCCTTTTCTTTGTGCAGCATAAAGGCTGCATGGAATTCTGCTAGGTTGATATTGATCACACGCGGGGTGACTTAAGGCCAAGGAGATGCCCGTCCTACATGAACCCACAATGCACATGTAGACACAGCCCCCTGCTGGAACCTTCCCTTTTATCTTCCTCACATCTCCCCGTTGATGGACAGATCTTGTGCTCAGTGAGCAGCAGGCCAGGATCCACATAATGCAAGCACAGGCACCATACCACAAGAGTCGAGCTACTTCAGCGGATGGGGCAGGGCGATGGGGCTGTCTCCCTGCCACTTGTCCATCCTCACTGATCTCCTTTTCTTCCTCCAGTGTCGTTTTCTGGTTTGGGGACTTGAACTTTCGTATTGAAGACTTTGATATGCACTTTGTGAAATACGCCATTGATAACAGCAAGCTGGGGTTACTCTTGGAGAAGGATCAGGTAAGATGACCCCACCCTGCAAATACTGGGTACATGGTTTGCTGCATAATTAAACCACAGAAACATTCTTGCATGACCGCAAACATTCTAACGCTGTTCTTAAACACAGGTGTATGTGGGGCCACATGTCTGTAGCAACGCAGTTTGAGTAGTGTCTGCCATATACGCATGACAAGCAAACACTACCTGCATAGTTCTCACTGCACTCACACACTCTACCCATCCGTACACCAGCATCTAAAGCTTAAGCGCAATATTCTCACTCCTTTTGCTTCAGTGTCACTCCTAAGAACAGCGACAAAACACGATAACAGCACAACTCTGGGTCTTGCGTAGGACATCAATTCACTGTCTCTACGGACAAGTATAATGCTACCTGTCTACAGACGCGCTTTAGGGCTGTAAAGGTCACTCTTTGATCATTCGCTTGACCCGCAGCGGAGGAAAGGCTTTCGCCTACCTTGCTCCCTACTTCTGGAACAAGCTTCCACTTCACGTTTGCACTTGTTCAAACGACTGTAAATTTAGAAAACTACTCAAATCACATCTATTCTAAATCCTTTCCCCCCCTTTACTGAATATTTGTTTCCGCATGAGTTGTGTGCTATATTAAATATTATGTGCTATATTAAATATAAATTACATACCATAACATTCATAAAAATCATAAACAGGTAGCAACGTGTTTCTCCTTGAGCATGCGGTCCAGGTGTGTCAATGAGCTATTAGTAGGTTTTTGTTATTTTTATTTATATAGCGTGCGATTCACCCCGGGAGGGGTGTCTCGGCGCACAGGATGATCGCCGGCAAAGGAAACACCAGATCAAAACAATTCTGTCTTGAGTAGTATCCTGAATTCCAGATGGTCAGAACACGTGGTAAGGTAACGCGTTCCAGTACATAGGGACTCAGTAGGAAAAAAACCTTCCTCCCGTCCTAGACTTTCTGATGCGCAGGACAGCGAGCAAAGCTTTGTCACTTGATCCGAGGCGTCTAGCTGGACAGTAATGTTTTAATTTAGAAATTAGGTAGCTGAGGCCTTTGCCTAACAGTGCCTTATGAGTAATACAACACATTTTTAAAATAATAATTTTCTTGACAGGCAGCCAATTTAAAGATCTTAATTAGGGTGTAGAAGCGGAGCCCAAAGAAAGGGTGCAGATGAAAAAGGCAGCCATATTCTGGACCACTTGCAGTTTGGCTAGCAGTTTCTCTTTGGCAGAGGCGAGTAACGCGTTGCCGTAGTCCAGTCTGCTAATTATAAGTGCTTGGACCAGGGCCTTTCTTGCTGAGAGAGGAAGGAAAGGGAGGGCTTTCCTCAGCAGATGCATAATATGGTAACAGGTACCTGTAGTGGCAAGGACCTGCTCTTTCACAGTCGAGGCTTGGTTTAGAGACCATCGCTATAAACAGTGGGTAAGGTGAGGGCGTGTTGGTAGAGGAACAGGGTCAGAGTACACTCCTCTACACAGTGGCAGGTTAAGTATGTACACCTGTACAGAAGAGCGGGAAAAGCACAAGTCCCCGTATACAGCTGCAGGATCAGGGTATATTGGCATACAGAGGTGTAGGATTAAGCACATGTCTCTATGCACAGCTGTAGGATCAGAGTATACTCCTATACATACTTGCGGGATAAGCACATGCTCCTATACACAGCAGCAGGATCAGTGTGTACTGCTGTGCAGAGGTGCGTGGAAAGCACACAACTGGAGGATCAGTGTGTACTGCTGTGCAGAGGTGTGTGATAAGCACATGTCCTATACACAGCTGCAGGATCAGTGTATATTCCTATACATACTTGCGGAATAAGCACATGCCCCTATACACAGCTGCAGGATCATAGTGTACTCCTGTACAGAGGTGTGTGAGAAGCACATGCCCTATGCACAGCTGCAGGATCAGAGTGTACTCCTATACAGAGGTGTTTGAGAAGCACATGCCCTATGCACAGCTGCAGGATCAGAGTGTACTCCTATACAGAGGTGTGGGAGAAGCACATGCCCTATACACAGCTGCAGGATCAGAGTGTACTCCTGTGCAGAGGTGCAGGAATAAGCACATGCCTCTATGCACAGTTGCAGGATCAGAGTGTACTCCTATACAGAGGTGTGGGAGAAGCACATGCCCTATACACATCTGCAGGATCATAGTGTACTCCTGTACGGAGGTGTGTGATAAGTGCATGCCCTATACACAGCTGCAGGATCAGAGTGTACTCCTGTACGGTGGTGTGTGATAAGCACATGCCCTATACACAGCTGCAGGATCAAGTGTACTCCTGTACGGAGGTGTGTGATAAGCACATGCCCTATACACAGCTGCAGGATCAGAGTGTACTCCTGTACAGAGGTGTTTGAGAAGCACATGCCCTATACACAACTGCAGGATCAGAGTGTACTCCTATACAGAGGTGTGGGAGAAGCACATGCCCTATACACAGCTGCAGGATCAGAGTGTACTCCTGTACAGAGGTGTGTGAGAAGCACATGCCCTGTGCAGAGCTTCAGGATCAGAGTGTACTCCTATACAGAGGTGTGGGAGAAGCACATGCCCTATACACATCTGCAGAATCAAAGTGTACTCCTGTACGGAGGTGTGTGATAAGCACATGCGCTATACACAGCTGCAGGATCAGAGTGTACTCTTGTACGGAGGTGTGTGATAAGCACATGCCTCTATTCACAGCAGCAGGATCAGAGTGTACTCGTGTACAGAGGTGTGGGATAAGCACATTGCCTATACACAGCTGTAGGATCAGTGTACTCCTGTACATAAGTGTATGATACGCTCAATCCCTACACATAGCTGCAGGATCAGAGTGTACTCCTGTACAGAGGTGTGTAATAAGCACATGCCCTATACACCGCTGCAAGATCAGAGTGTACTCATGTACAGAGGTGTGGGATAAGCACATTCCCTATACACAGCTGTAGGATCAGTGTAGTCCTGTACAGAAGTGTATGATACGCTCAATCCCTACACACTGCTGCAGGATCAGAGTGTACTCCTGCACAGAGGTGTGTAATAAGCACATGCCCTATACACAGCTGCAGGATCAGAGTTTACTCCTGTACGGAGGTGTGTGATAAGCACATGCCTCTATTCACAGCAGCAGGATCAGAGTGTACTGCTGCACAGAGGTGTGCAATAAGCACATGCCCAGAGTATAGAGATCAGAGTATACTCATGTACAGAGGTGTGGGATAAGCACATTCCCTATACACAGCTGTAGGATCAGTGTACTCCTGTACAGAAGTGTATGATACGCTCAATCCCTACACACAGCTGCAGGATCAGAGTGTACTCCTGTACAGAGGTGTGCAATAAGCACATGCCATATGCACCGCTGCAAGATCAGAGTGTAATCATGTACAGAGGTGCAGGATAAAGAACATGCCTCTATGCACAGCTGCAGGATCGTAGTGTACTCCTATACAGAGGTGCATGACACGGACATGCTCTATACACAGATGCAGGATCAGAGTGCACTCCTGTAAAGAGATGTGTGATAAGCACATGCCATATACACAGCTGCAGGATCAGAGTGTACTCCTGTAAAGAGATGTGTGATAAGCACATGCCATATACACAGCTGCAGGATCAGAGTGTACTCCTGTACAGAGGTGTAGGATAAGCACATGCCCTATACACAGCTGCAGGATCAGAGTGTACTCTTGTACGGAGGTGTGTGATAAGCACGTGCCTCTATTCACCGCAGCAGGATCAGAGTGTACTGCTGCACAGAGGTGTGTAATAAGCACATGGCCTATACACCGCTGCAAGATCAGAGTGTACTCATGTACAGAGGTGCAGGATTAAGAACATGCCTCTATGCACAGCTGCAGGATCGTAGTGTACTCCTATACAGAGGTGCATGACACGGACATGCTCTATACACAGATGCAGGATCAGAGTGCACTCCTGTAAAGAGATGTGTGATAAGCACATGCCATATACACAGCTGCAGGATCAGAGTGTACTCCTGTACAGAGGTGTAGGATAAGCACATGCCCTATACACAGCTGCAGGAGCCAAGTGTACTCCAGTACACATGTGTGCGATGCACACATGCCATATACACAGCTGCAGGATCAGAGTGTACTCCTGCATAGAGGTGCGGGATAAGCAGATGCCCTATATACAGTGGTAGGAGCAAAGTGTACTCCTGTACAGATGTGTCGGATGCACCCATGCCCTATACACAGCTGCAAGATCAGAGTGTACTCCTGCACAGAGGTGCAGGATAAGCAGATGCCCTATACACAGCTGAATGATCAGAGTGTACTCCTATACATACTTGCGGGCTAACCCTATTCACAGCTGCAGGATCAAAATGTACTCCTGGACAGAGGTGTGTGATAAGCACATGCCCTATATACAGCTGCAGGAGCAAAGTGTACTCCTGTACAGATGTGTGGGATGCACACATGCCCTATACACAGCTGCAGGATCAGAGTGTACTCCTGCACAGAGGTGTGGGATAAGCAGATGCCCTATACACAGCTGAAGGATCAGAATGTACTCCTGTACATACTTGTGGGATAAGCACATGCTCCTGTACACAGCTGCAGGGTCCGAGCGTACTCCTATACAGAGGTGCGGTATAAGTACATGCTTTATACACAGCTGCAGGATCAGAGTATACTCCTTTACAGAGGAGTTTGATAAGCACATGCCCTATACACAGCTGTAGGATCAGTGTACTCCTGTACAGAAGTGTGTAATAAGCACATGCCCTATACACAGCTGCAGGATCAGAGTGTACTCCTGTACGGAGGTGTGTGATAAGCACATGCCCTATGCACAACTGCAGGATCAGAGTGTACTCCTGTACGGAGATGTGTGATAAGCACATGTTCTATACACAGCTGCAGGAGCCAAGTGTACTCCTGTACAGATGTGTGGGATGCACACATGCCCTATACACAGCTGCAGGATCAGAGTGTACTCCTGCACAGAGGGGCGGGATAAGCAGATGCCCTATACACAGCTGAAGGATCAGAATGTACTCCTGTACATACTTGTGGGATAAGCACATGCTCCTGTACACAGCTGCTGGGTCAGAGCGTACTCCTATACAGTCCTGTCTGCCCAGGGGTGACCTTCACACACCAGAGACCAACACCCAGAACAAATCTGATCTCTGAGCTGCCCTTTCCACTCCAGGGACCCGCTGCTGCAATTGCCCTCAGGGCTTGTGTGTAAAATTAATTGGCCACAGTCCACACCAGTGGAAGAATGCTTCTATGGAAACAGGGAGCAGGGATTTTATTCCTTCCTTGGAGCTGCTTAATTCACCCACCCGCCCAGACTGTTTTTTGAGTGGTGTGAACCGGTTCCGCCACTCTGCGGTACTCACTCTTGCTCTCAGTCTCAGCCCATCAGTTGGTGGACGAGCTGACGTCAGCTTGGGAGCGCCGGTTCCATATGAGTCTCCAGTATAAGGATAGTTATTATCTAATTCCATGCCGGCCTCTTTCATGTCACTCTTATTTCACTTATTCCCTTGGGCAACAGTGGCGGCTGGCTTGTCCCGAGGGTGGTAGGGCGGGCAGGGGTTAATTGAAAATATATTAAATAAAATAAAACACTTACCTAGCTGCAATGAAGTGAAGCCCTCCATCGCCTTCTCTCCTCGAGGCAGGCTCCCAAGGCAAACCTGGTGCTGCTCTCATGCGAGCCGCGCCCCGATTGGAGTGAGCGGCCTCTGTCGGCGCTCCCGAGGGCACTGGATGCCTGCACTTACTCTCAATCCAGCTGTCTTAAGACAGATGGGTTCAGAGGTTCAAAGTGCGCATGTCTGGCTGGACGTCCCAAGACAACGGGCTAAAGAGACATGCGCACTTTAAACAAGTGCAAAGGCAGTCCACCCTCCTCCATGCCATTCACAGCAGCGCCGCCCCCAGCCTGACACACTGTTCGGGACAGGGTGATGAAAAATAAAATGGTAAAGAATTCGCTTAATTAACATTTTATTTTTTGTCTCTGGGGCAATTCAGTGGGGCGACCCTCTTCCATTAGAACAGACGAGCCGCCCTTGTAGGGCCGCCTCTTGCACTTAAAAAGGATGTGACTTGTTCTCTTAGGGTAATCAGCATTCATGTGATTTACTTTGGGCGGAGTCTCAGTAGAACGATTTTCTAAATCTTTACCATTCTTAGCAAGCCAGGCGACCCTAGACAAGTCCTAGACAAATCACATTACGTTCCTGGGTCTCAGATGCCGTATCTGCTAAAGTATTGCATATTAATAGACCGACTATGCTCAATATTAGGTATTATTTAAAAAATACTGGATACTGTCATTGTATATAGCGCTTACTACCCCTGACAGGGTGTTGAAGCATTTTTGTGGCGAGTAGCACGCTACTCCAGACCCAAAGTGGATTAGTGGTGGATTAGTATAGGGACATATAAGTTATTAAATTTGAGTGGTGGTCATGTGAGTCTGTTAGTTGGATTGAATACGTAGAGGTGGGAGGAGTCTAGAATAGGTTATTAGGGAGATCATAGTATTAGGAGGAGGTTTGGGATGAGTCGAAGGAGGGCTAGAGGAGAGAAGAGTCTAGAAAGGTTTAATGGGGAGATCATAGTAGGACAATGAGTTTGGGACAAGTCAGAGAGTGGAGGCAGAGGATATATTGAAATAGGTATAGGATGACACAGTGTAGTAAATTGGAGAGTTTAAGGTTTTTTTCCCTACGGTAGGAATAAAGTAATAAATGTATAGGTACATAGCTTCATAGAAATGTACACATGTATATGGTAAATAGTAAAGAGGAATAACGTTGTAGTATATAAAGTCCCATATGTACATGTATGGCCAGGAAAGGTCAGTTGTAATTGGTCTGTAGTTGTTGGGGTCATGTGGATCCAGGTTTGTTTTCTTTACTAATGGGCATATGTATGCCTCTTTAATGTCTTCTGGAAAGACTCCTATAGTTAAAGAATTATTGATGATTGTTCTGGCTGGTGTGGCAGCAGAGGTAGTTAAAAGAATGTTCTTGAGGATTTGCGGTTGACAAGGGTCAGAAGGGCAATCAGCTAGCCTGCTTGCTCTGACAGGATCCATGAATTCAGTTTCTGATGGTTGTTTGAAGAAATGTAGAGACTGGGTTAACCTACTCTTGGAGAGGACTGTTGGAAATGGGTTGGTGATGGTGGTTTTCCTTTGTTTTAAATAGGAGTCCAACATGTCTGGATTGTGCTAGCAATCTGGGGGTATTAATTAACACAGGAAAAATGGCTCCTGCCAAATAGCGTGAAGTCAATAAACAATTCAGTGATTCTTGCGGTGCACCAGGTGAGGGAAAACCCCTAAAACCCTCAATGTTTGGACCCAAAGGTCCGAAGTCCATAGTATCAATTCCCATTCACACTCTTAAGTTTAGATGAAAGTTCATCAGTTGTAGATGAGACGATGTAGGCAAGTAATGTATCTTGCCGTGTTTATCTGTTTGTCTTTATTCATCAAAACAACACAAAGGCTGGACTTTGATGAATAAAGACAAACAGAAAAACACGTCAAGATACATAACTTTCCTCCATCGTCTCATCTACAACTGATGAACTTTTATCTAAACTGAAGCGTGTGCATGGGAATTGATACTATCAACATGTCGTTTATGTAGTCTCACTCAATCCCACTTTACTGGCTCAAGCTTCTCTCATAGGTAAACGTTTGCGTATTCTACGCCAGTGGACTCATCCATTGAAATGTTGACAGAACAGTTCAATTCTGTTAGTTGTATAAACCAGTTGCTGTGTGGTAAATACATACGGCCTGATTTAGAGTGCGGCAGAAAGGGTTTCCATCATACTGAAGGTCCACCCACCTCATTTAGAGTTGGGTTGACCTTCAGTATGTCAGCGGCAGAGTCCACTTGGTCTCTGTCACTGAGATACACCGCCAGGCCATTGGAGGTTTTGCCATTTGTCTGCCAGTCATATTTAGAGTGGGCAAACAAATGGCAAGTTTTTACTTCCATCAGTAAGTGAAAGTAGCAACATTTTGACTTATTTCCTCCCCCCCCCATGTCAGGGAGAAAACCCCCAGGGTGAGGGGATCCTACCTTTTTTTATTTTCAAAACGGAATTCCCACTTTGGGATTTTGTTTTAAATAATTAAAGCAAGTGAAGGTGTGCTGTACGGCTCTGTCATGTTGACAGAGCTGTATGGCACACTTTCAATGCATTGACAGGAACCTCCGGGACGGCAGTTCCTGCCACTATAAGTGATGTTAAAATGTGGATATTAAATTTGGAGTGTGGTAACTCTGTCTGGGTGAAGGAGTCCTATAACCGCACTCTAAATCAGGCCCTTTTTTCAGTTTGATGTTTTGATTTATCCAAGTATTGATTTGTCTGTTTAAGTTTAAAACTGACTTTGAATATCCAGCATTGCATTTTTGGTTGGGCCATGAAGACATGGAGGAAATTCACAGACTGGCATCACTTCGTTTAGGTGACACATTGATCATGGCCCTAACATCTCTTTCACTGCCTCTGTACCCCTGTGGCTGCCATAGTCTGTCCTTTATTTCCACAGGAATATTATTCATCATCCCTGTACCTTTTTCATTACCGCAAACATTCTTTCATAACCGAGCTCTTCCATTCCTAGGGGCCCTTAGTTCATTGCCCCAGTCCATTCCTCTTTCATTGCCATCACCTCTCAGTCAGTGCCTCGGCTCCTCTTTCATTACCATCCCCTCTTGGTCAGCGCCTTGGCTCCTCTTTTATTGCCATCACCTCTTGGTCAGTGCCTTGGCTCCTCTTTCATTGCCCCAGTCCCTCCCTGTTTTATTGCCATCACCTCTTGGTCAGTGCCTGGGCTCCTCTTTTATTGCCATCCCCTTTCGGTCAGCCCCTTGGCTCCTCTTTCATTGCCATCCCCTCTCGGTCAGTACCTTGGCTCCTCTTTCATTGCCGTCACCTCTCGGTCAGCGCCTTGGCTCCACTTTCATTGCCATCACCTCTCGGTCAGCGCCTTGGCTCCTCTTTCATTGCCATCTCCTCTCGGTCAGCTCCTTGGCTCCTCTTCATTGCCATCCCCTCTTAATCAGCGCCTTGGCTCCTCTTTCATTGCCATCCCCTCTTGGTCAGTGCCTTGGCTCCTCTTTCATTGCCATCCCCTCTCGGTCTACGCCTTGGCTCCTCTTTCATTGCCATCACCTCTCGGTCAGTGCCTGGGCTCCTCTTTCATTGACCCAGCCCCTCCATGTTTCATTGCCATCACCTCTCGGTCAGTGCCTTGACTCTTCTTTCATTGCCATCACCTCTCGGTCAGCCCCTTGGTCCCTCTTTCATTGCCATCATCTCTCGGTCAGCGCCTTGGCTCCTCTTTCATTGCCATCACCTCTCGGTCAGTGCCTTGGCTCCTCTTTCATTGCCATCCCCTCTCGGTCCGCGCCTTGGCTCCTCTTTCATTGCCATCCCCTCTCGGTCCGCGCCTTGGCTCCTCTTTCATTGCCATCACCTCTCGGTCAGTGCCTGGGCTCCTCTTTCATTGACCCAGCCCCTCCCTGTTTCATTGCCATCACCTCTCGGTCAGTGCCTTGGCTCCTCTTTCATTGCCATCACCTCTCGGTCAGCCCCTTGGCCCCTCTTTCATTGCCATCATCTCTCGGTCAGCGCCTTGGCTCCTCTTTCATTGCCATCACCTCTCGGTCAGCCCCTTGGCTCCTCTTTCATTGCCATCACCTCACGGTCAGTGCCTTGGCTCTTCTTTCATTGCCATCCCCTCTCGGTCCGCGCCTTGGCTCCTCTTTCATTGCCATCACCTCTCGGTCAGTGCCTGGGCTCCTCTTTCATTGACCCAGCCCCTCCCTCTTTCATTGCCATCATATCTCGGTCAGCGCCTTGGCTCCTCTTTCATTGCCATCACCTCTCGGTCAGCGCCTTGGCTCCTCTTTCATTGCCATCACCTCTCGGTCAGCGCCTTGGCTCCTCTTTCATTGCCATCACCTCTCGGTCAGCGCCTTGGCTCCTCTTTCATTGCTGAAGTCCTATTCTGATTCTGATTTCGACCCCTCCCTCAGCTAGAGGCGCCGATCCATGGACCTCTACAATTGCAGGATGTCTTGCCTTGCGGGCACCCAGACATACTAAACTGTCGGAAACACCAAAACAAAACCGATACTAAAAAAGGGATGGGCACACAGGCTGGACAACTTTGGGTCTCAAAACACAACCTTGGGCACGACCACAACTGCCCTGAAGGGATTGCCTTCATAGGCATCCGCGGTACAGCACACCTACAAGAGACCTCGGACTTGAGGAGGGCCGGGGGCTTTTTATACCTGGAACCGGGGTTCTATTTTATCAAACCTAACAAGTGTCATACTTTTTTTCAATTTATTAAGAGTCATAATTTTATCTTTTGTACTTTGCAAAGGTTTCCTTTTAAAACATACAATAAAGTTACTATTACTATTCTGATTATCCGAGTCCTCCTTTCTTTGCCTTAGCCTCTCCTTCATTGCTGCTTCTCCTTCTTGCTCATTGCCCTTTAACACCTCAGTCATTGCCTTGGTCCTTTATTCATTGCCACTGCCATTCTTTCATTTCGATGGTTCCTCTTCCTTTTTCATAGACTCTCTATCGTTACTCTGGCCCCTCTTTCACTTCTCTGGTCCTGCTTTCTTTGCTCTGTTCTCTCTTTCCATATCATAGACACTCTTTCATTGGCGTAGGCTGCTTTTCATTGCCCTAGACACTATTTTATTGCCCTAACTCCTCTTTTGTTGTTCCTGCCCCTCGTTCACGGTGTTAGGGTCTCTTTCCCTCTTCCTTTGGCCCCCTGTATCTGCTATTCCCTGGCCTGCTCTTTCATTGCTCTAGTCCAACTTTCATTGCCTGAACCTCTCTCTCATTGCCCTAGTCGCACTTTCTTGCCCTTTTCTCTTGTTCATAACCTCAGTCCCGCTTCATTGTCCTGGTTTCTCTTGTTCCTTCGCCTCGTTCATTACATCTTCCCCTCATTCAGTCAGTTGTAGATACACATTTATTCATTTTTAAAGTCAAAATCCTTTCTTGGTGGTTACCAAGGGCTTCCTGCCTCGGCGTTTTCCATACACAGGGTTCTCTCAGGATTGACAGTGTTTTCTATGGCAATCCTTTCTTGTGATCTGGAGAAGGCATCGATGCTCGTCGTATGGGACCACATGTCTTACAGATCAATAAAGAAACAGCCCTGGAAATATAAAGAACAAACTCTCGCTGCAGCAGCCATCTACTGCCAGGTCTGGTGGCTCAGTGGACTAATGCGTCCACTGTAGGGGCCTGTGTTTGACCTCATGGTCACATGTTGAAATCCTGGTGAGTCCACTCAGCCTTTCCTCCTTCTGAGGTCGATAAAATGAGTACCATTGAGTTGGGCAACAATAAACATCTGCGATTCAACGCCAACAGACCCTTCTGGGTGAACATGCACTTTACAAATACAATTGTTATGTGTTATGTTATTAACCCCTTCCCCACTCATGACGGAACCACTCCGTCATGAGCCACGGTCGCCGTGTGCTCATGACGGAGTGGTTCCGTCATGCTGCGGCCGTTGGCGGCCGCGCCACCCACGCGGCGCTAATTCCCCGCCTGTGCGGGCGATTAGCGCAGTGGGCGGAGTCATGACGGAACCACTCCGTCATGAGCACAGCTCAACCGCGGCTCATGACGGAGCGGTTCCGTCATGAGCACCGCGCCACCGCGCTGCCCCCAAACCCCCCCCAGCGCTGCGGCGGAATTCCCGCCGCAGCGAAAGGGTTAAGAGAATGTACTGGGAATCCAGAAATGAGAGGACTACTGGCTAGGTACTCGAGTGGATCCAGACATGGAGCAGTGACACTATGAAATAGAGCTCTGATAGCATTTCCTCTTGAAATGGCTAAGAAGAAGGCACTGAATGTCTGGAACAGAACATTCCAGTTCGATCTGTCCTCCAATCAGATAAGAAGAAGCCACAGAGGCTCCAGAAGGGACAGTCCCAGTTATGGCAATCATCCAATGAGATCTGGGGAAGCTGCAAAGAACCCAGAAGAGAGGGTTCCAGTTGTAGCCATCCTGGAAATAAGTAAGGATAAGGCAATACAGGCCTCTTCTAGCCAAAGTCTAAGTTGCACTGTCAGCATATTCTCACCACATCCGCTGCTAGAGTGAACCTGTTGCTTTAAAAATGCAACCAGCCAACGGAGAAAGATCAGTAGTACACCCTTTGGCTTCCACGCTTCCACGCTTTCTCGCAACTCCAACTCTTCTGATTTTTGAGCAGTTAGTAAGGCGGATCACATTGAGATGTGTGCGTTTCTACAATGCTCAATAGAAGCCAATTTTCCCTGGTCAGTTTCGTGCCACTAATAATAAACTTGCCTGCCTTTGAAATCACTTCTCCTGGCGGAAGTTAATTATGCATTTATTTATTCATAGGGCACAGAAAACACATGGTGTGTGTAAAAACACTTACAACTAATTGAAAACGATTTTTATAACCAACTAGTATCATCCAACGTTTCTTGCAGCAGTTTACTCAGCAAATAAAGAGTCCATGGTACAAAAAATGTGACTGAGTTGTTAAACAATTGTTGAATGCATTGTTGGAAAACTGGGTTAAGAACTCATTGGTTAGTAAAGAACAGAGAATGAGAAATGATTTACAAATACAGGAAGAGCGGACTTGCAGGTTGCAGTTAGTTTCTGCTGAGTGAAGCCCATGTAAAGCCAGGCACATAGGGAAGTAGCATATTATGGGACACAAAATCTTATGCATGACCAAACATGATCGGGACATTGGGGGTTCTCATACTGGGTGACCTCAAAGGAGACAAAAATGGGACAGGCCTCAAAGACGCTACATGTCTTCTGTTAGCTAAACTGTCTGTTCCGCTCTTTATGCATTAGTTCTTTTATTTGTTTTGCTGTTTTCAATCAATCAATCAATCAGTCAAGTAATTTGTAAAGCGCACTAAGTACCCGTGAGGGTTTCAAAGTGCTGGGGGGGAGGGGCTGGGGGGGGGGGGGTTCTGCTGCTATTGGTCAAAGAACCAGGTCTTGAGTTGTCTCCTGAAGGTCAGCAGGTCTTCGGCTTGTCATAGGTAGAGGGGGAGGGTGTTCCAGGTCCTGGCGGCGCGGTGGGAGAAGGACCTGCCTCCGGAAGTTGTTCTACGGATGCGCGGGACTGTGGCCAGGGCGTGGTCAGCGGAGCGGTGTTTCCTGTTGGGTACGTAGAAGGAGAGTCGATTGTTAAGATAGGCTGGTCCGGTCTTGTGGAGTGCCTTGTGTGCATGGATCAGGAGCTTGATGGAGATTCTCCTGTCGACGGGGAGCCAGTGCAGGTTCCTCAGGTGGGGGGTGATGTGGTCGCGGCACGGGATGTCGAGAATCAGGCGTGCAGAGGTGTTCTGGATTCTCTGCAGTCTGTTGATGAGCTTGGATGGGGCTCCGGCGTAGAGGGTGTTTCCGTAGTCGAGTCTGCTGCTGACTAGGGCTTGGGTGACTGTTTTCCTTGTGTTTGTTGGGATCCATCTGTAGACCATGCTGAGGGGTTGGACCCGAGGATGAGGATCTCCGTCTTGTCTGTGTTCAGTTTAAGGCGGCTATCCTCCATCCAGTCGGCGACAGCCTTCATTCCCTGGTCGAGGTTGGATTTGGCGGTGAGAGGGTCTTTGGTGAGGGAGAGATCAGCTGAGTGTCGTCGGCATAGGAGATTATGTTGAGGTCGTGTTGTCGGGCGATGCGTGCTAGTGGTGCCATGTAGACTTTGAACAGCGTCGGGCTGAGGGAAGATCCTTGAGGGACGCCGCAGATGATCTCGGAGGCATCGGACCAGAACGGGGAGAGGCGGACTCTCTGGGTTCTGCCGGATAGAAAGGAGGTGGTCCAGTCCAAGGCTTTCTCCCGGATCCCTGCGGTTTGGAGTCGCGTGGGTAGTGTACGGTGGCAGACGGTGTTGAAGGCGGCAGAGAGATCCAGGAGGATGAGAGCCACCGTCTCGCCGTTGTCTAGAAGAATTCTGATGTCGTCTGTGGCGGCGATGAGGGTGGTCTCGGTGCTGTGGTTGCTGCGTAATCCTGATTGGGATGGGTCCAGGATGTTGTTGTCTTCGAGGTGACGGGTGAGCTGGGTGTTAACTATCTTCTCGATGACCTTTGCTGGGAACGGAAGCAGGGAGATGGGTCGGAAGTTCTTTAGGTCGCTCGGGTCCGCCTTGGGTTTCCTCAGTAGGGCGTTGATCTCTGCGTGCTTCCAGTTCTCAGGGAAGGTGGCAGTCTCGAAGGAGAGGTTGATGATTTTGTGCAGGTGGGGTGCAATGGAGTTGCTGGCTTTGTTGAAGATGTGGTGCGGGAGAGGGTCGGACGGGAATCCAGCGTGGATTGTGCCCATGGGCTTGATTGTGTCCTCGATGCTCACGTTGCCCAGGTTGTCAGGGTGTCGTGGGCGGTGGGGTGCGGTGGGTTTGGTGCGGCGAGGTCTGCAGGGGTCGTCTGGGGTTTGAAGCTGTCGTGGATGTCGGTGATTTTCCGGTGAAAGATGGTAGCGAGGGAGTCGCACAGGGCTTGCGATGGTGGGATGTCGTTGGCACTGGAGCTGGGGTTGGAGAGTTCCTTCACGATGGTGAAGAGCTCCTTGCTGTTGTGTGCGTTGTTGTCAAGGCGGTCTGTGAAGGAGGTCCTTTTGGCGCTCCTGATGAGGTGGTGGTGGCTGCGGATGGCGTCTTTGTGGGCAGCGCGGCTGTCCGGCGTCTTGTCGCTGTGCCATATGTTCTTCAGTTTCCGGCAGGTGCATTTTGAGTCGAGGAGTTCCGGGGTGAACCAGCTGACTCTTTTGCTGGTGTCTCTGCTGGTGGGTTTTACGTCATAGCTACATCTATTCTTGCATCCTTTTCAACTAATGCAATCATGTATATATTTGGGTAGTTATGAGTTAGTATGGTCAAGGTGGTTGGCACAGTGAGCTACAAGACCCATGTATGGTGATACCCCAATTAGGGCCTGGTCTACTGTGGCATAGACATCAACCTGCACCTCACCTACCATGTCCAAAATGGCCGAAACTGGCCTTTGGAGCCGGACCTCTGCTGATTTGCACATGGTTGGTCCCTGTACCTAATAGCGCTGTGAAAGAATAAGAGAGGCTTCAGTGCGGTCCAGAGTATTTATGAGTGACTGAAATTGATTCATCTATTCAACCTATCACTTTTTTGTTCTTATGTATATACACAGGGGGGACATTTTGTGTTTCCTGTAAAGATAACACACTGTTCAATCACACTGTCACTAAGAGATTAACAAGCTTTACTAACACGCTCTATGAGTAACATGACCATAATATCCAGCATTAGTAGTGGATTACAATTCTTTCCTATACCTAGGAGCCACTATAATAAATTCTGTGGTATTGTGGACATCCGTGATACAAACCTCATTAACCCCTTCGCTGCTGCGCGAATTCCGCCGCAGCGCTGGGGGGGTTTGGGGGGGTTGACGGCGCTGCTGTGCTCATGACGGAACCACGCCGTCATGAGTCACAGGTGAGCTGTGCTCATGACGGCGTGGTTCCGTCATGACTCCACCCACTGCGCTAATCGCCCGCACAGGCGGGGAATTAGCGCCGCGTGGGAGGAGCGGCCGCCAACGGCCGCAGCATGACGGAACCACTCCGTCATGAGCACAGCGCATCCGTGGCTCATGACGGAGTGGTTCTGTCATGAGCGGAGAAGGGGTTAAAAGACATGGCCAAACTATGATCATCTGTGATTGGCTATGGAGAAACCATGGGTAGCCTAAACTTGCCAATGAACATGAGATGATGGATATTTTCTTTCCCCTCCTTCAGGTTTTGCGTCCTGCCAAGAAAGATGTAATGATGCAGGCATCCCACGCTAACCCTGTCTCTGTCCCCACAGCTCACCATGGCAAAAAGCACTGAGAACGTACTAAAGGGCTTCTTGGAAGGTCCCCTAAAGTTTCCACCCACCTACAAGTTCGATGTTGGCACCAACAATTATGATACAAGGTAAAGATATGAAGAGTTGTGTTATCAAATGTGTAGATGCGGTTTTAAACACCTTTGGGTGGTGGGGTGGGGGATGGGAATCAGGAAAGCAGTCACTAGCTAAAGAGGATGCTCTGTGTTGGAGAGACTGGGAGCAGCTGTCATCAGATATGATTAGTAATCGATATCTATGGCAAAGTCAAGTGGAGAGAAATGAGCTTTAGGCAGAAAGGTGTCAAAAGCAATGGAGGTTATAGGGTAATTCAAGAAGAGACTCCTGCCTAGGGCTTCCAACAGTATCAAGGCAGGAGGGGTGGGTGCCTCGGCCAATCTTAAGAGTGGAAAAGTCCTTGTATCAGGCCAGTCTGTATATCCTGGACCTATGGGTGTGGTAACTTACTGAGAACTGGAAAATATGATGTCTGTACAGCAATACAGAAACTCTTCTACTCAATGACAGAGAAGATGCAGTGGCAGAGAGCTCGGCAATTCTGATAGTGGATAATTTTTAGGTGAAGAAGCAACTAAAACGTTCATGCGTCAGACCCTGTTTGGGGCACAGGGAAGGTACGAACTATTGGGCCACAACCATTGTGTTCGGAGTTGTTTGCCTTTGGTGTCCTGGTGCTCGGGCCAAGTAACACTTTCTACACTGAACTCACAGGGTAGTGAGGGCGAGCAGCCAAAGACTTCTTGGACTGATAGTTTGAGAGTAGGGACTCATAACTCAACAACCAAAAGACGTAATAACACACTATCCACCTCATTGCTTGTCACAGAAAAATAGAAGTAGTTTACTATTAGAGCAAATCGAAATACTACACAGAGTAATAGGGTTCAGCTACAGGGTGCAACGGCTCTATAGGCTAAAATAAGCTTGAACCAGAATGGGGTGGGTCACTTCCATATGTCACTTTAAGTCGGAAGTGTAGACACAGTCTTTGTGCAAGGTGATGGCTCTCACCGCTGGTATTGATACCGACTCCAAGCTGGAGTATCCCAGATCGTGAGCACAGTGAAGCACCTGGTTGTCATCAGACTTCCTGAAGTAGTATTCAGGAACAGACAAAAGAGAAAGACTTTCCTACAAACTGAGTCACTTTTAACAACAGAATCTGCTGACCCATTCCCTACCATCCACCAAATGACAGCGCTCAGGAACAACTAATCAGCAGCCCTCTGATAAAAAATGGCCCCATAGAGTTTCTAATAGTAGGCCTTTCTCCGCCTTCTCTCACTTTATTGTCCAAGTCTCATTGCTTCAGCTCCAGACAGTACATGTCCAATGTCGGGGTAAGCTGTGTCTCATCCTCCATCTTATGCCATGTCAAAGTAGGGGCCACCCAGAATGAATCCCACTGGTCCCAGCACTCAGACTCTCACCACAAGATAGAATCTTGCTGCTATCCACACCATATACAGACACACTTTATGTACAAAGGATGTGAGAGCATGGATCTGGCTCTTATATTTAAGCAGAACTGTACATGAGTGTTGCCGGTAGGCCATTCTCCCACTGAAACTGAAGAAAGGTCTGCTCAGTACTCCCAATTCACAAATATTTTGGTGTGCCGCTGACACCACTTCACGCCAAAACCCCAGGACATGGACAGTAGTCAGTAAAGACTGTGTCAGTGAAGAAGGAATGCTTGGTATAACCATTCAAGTTACAAAACTGTTTCTGAATCTTGCAGTCACCACGGACAGGCCTTGATAGCCCCAGCAAGATTAGTGCATCAGCTGAGCCATCAAAAATCAAGGTTCTAGTTTCACATGCAGTCAGCCTGCACAGGGCAGGGGTACACACCTGTTTACCATGCAGGGAACATTCCCATCCCAGCACCAGAAGTAAAGCTCCATATCATATTGAAAAGTAGTATGGAAGAAAGTGTAATTATGAAAGGATGGAGTGCTCGATATAAGTATACACCTCCGGCTCTTGTGTCTTAAAGGATGATTTATCTGCATGTGTTAGAGAATTCCTAAATAAAGGGTGCTTTGAGCTACATGCTCTGCAACAAGCGAAGGGACAGTAAATTGTAGAGAATCAAGAAAGGCTGGTGTGGAAAGGGCCAAAGATATTTAAGTAAAAATATTACAAACGTAGATGAGGCAAAGCTTGTTTCAAATAGATTTCCATGAACAATTTGGTATAGTAAGTGTCCGGGGGAGAGTGGTACCCATAAAGGGTAGGGACATGTGAAACGTACATTCATAAGCATTAGGCTGTGTTTATTTGAGCGGGTGTTTTGAGAGGCTTTCATAATGTTTTGAAGGAAATTTGCTCATGGCCTGGGGCAACTGCCACAGGGAGTGGGTCAGATAATGCATATTGTGCAAGATGCAGTAGGCTATGAGGTAGATCATTTTAATATGAAGGGAATCTATTTTCTGAGCGAGTGCCTTTTATCCGGGAAGTAAAGTCTACCACAAGAGTCAGTGAAATTATGTTACATATTGAGGACAGATAGTATAATGCAGATAGTCTTACATACGATGACGCCTGTAGGATTTGTTGACAGTGCTATACACGAATACTTGTATTTGGTCTCAATGGGATTAAGGTGCAGGGACAAAGAGTGGCTGGGCATGAGTAGTGGACCCATGAGCATTGTGTATTCAGGCTACTTTCCTTTTGAACAGGATTTGCCATGTCTGCTCCTGATTTTTAAGATATTAATATACCATATCAAAGATAAAGACAACCTCATGAAGCTCTAATGACTGTTTGCTCCATCAGCGCCAAGAAGAGGAAACCAGCATGGACGGACCGCATACTATGGAAGATGAAAGCTCCCAGCTCCCCGCGCCTGTCTCAAAATACCACTGGTCGGCGGCTCTCCGGGGCCACAGCGATGGAGGGCATGCATGTCAGCCTGCTCAGCTATCGCAGCCACATGCAGTACACAGAAAGCGACCACAAGCCAGTCTCGGCCATTTTCTCAGTGAAGGTGAGTACATGGGTGTATTTGGCGTACCCAGCTTGTGGCTGAGAGTGCCTTACACCGACATCTCTCTAGAGTACTCTTATGGACACATATTTGTTTGGTTTCAAATGGTGTTTCATATGTGGTTGCCTCTTGCTCTTGGGCTAGACCTTGTTTCTGGGGCTTATTCTTCCAGTCAGGGCCAGTCTCTAGAAGCTGGTCTAACCTTGGCATGCTACTAATTAGTCATGATTTTGGGATGGCCTTTAACAGTAAACTTATTTATTCTGTGTGGATTGACTTGTAGGCATTGAGCTAAACTTTGGACATTTAACTAACTTCTCATATGCAGTGATCTTTTGATGCTGGTTTGGTCTTTACGTATTAAGCGAGTTTCTCCTATGTGGATTGTCTGCTGGAGTTTTGCTGAGCTCTCTTTCTGTTACACTGGTTTCTGCATTGTCTTTTAATATCATTGATGGGTTTATTTCTATGGTCTGCCTGCTTATGGAAGATTGGTTTATGTATGTTAGTTTTGTGTCTCTAGGTGGATGATTATTATGCATATCTTTATGATGGATCAGGTTATGCATGTTGGTTTGTTGACTTACATTTTGTTGCATTTCTGTACTGTGGGTTTGTCTCTGTATGCTGGTGTAAAATCTTGGTTAGTGTGCTCTTTTGCACTTTCTTTTCTTAGGGCAGAGGTCTCTGTATGTTAAATTCGTATCTCCATGTTGTAGTTTTCTGGAGACCTGATATCCTCGACAATAAGCAGAGTTACCTCCTTAGTTTTTTCCTGTTTGTTTCAGTTTAGCTACAAGGCAGACACTCCCCTGGTGCAGATAGTGGAGGTGGACGAGTGGTCCAAGGCTTCCGATGCTGTTGTCGTATTCAAGATGTCTCCGACTTACCCAAAGAATTCATGGGACTGGATCGGCCTTTATAAGGTAGGAAAGTACATGGACCACTAGCAATGCAGCAGATGTGGAGCAGACCAATAATGCATGAATCTTTCAATTCTCATTGTATTTTAATGGCATGTTTGGCAGTGCTTGGCAACACCCTCTTGAATTTAGGCCATGATACTTAATAGTAAACTTCCCATCTTCTGTACCTGACAGCCCACCGATGGTGATCACAGCTAAATCCCAGCAAAGTTAAAATGCCCTGTGCCCAATCTCTCTCATGGGGTGAAAAGTATCCCATCTGTTCCTCATGCACAACATGTCACATCTCTGTCAACACTCGAAAAAGGTATTCATTATACAGAGTCACTGGCCACACATTCGGCGGTGAAGATGTAGGGCACAAATGGAGAGTTTGGTTGACAGGTTGCTCCATCACAAACATGCGGATATCCCGTCCACAGTATTACAAGTGCATTATTTCCAATGGAGCTTGTAATGCGGCGGATGGGATATCCGTCACGTTTGTGATGGAGTATCCTGTCTGCCGAACTCTAAATCAAGCCCTTAATCTTTCAGGTGGGGTAGCCCTTGCAGAGAGGGATTACACAAATGAATCCTTCTCCGTCAGAGCAGACGAGAACTCCCTCGCCATCCGAGCAGATGAGAAAAGGATGAAGCAGAACATTTATCATTTGACTACTCATTCCCTTCCGGAGTGAGCAAGGGGCAATGTGGTAAGCCCCTCCCTTCCCAAGTAAGGAGTCTCTATGGCTTCTTTGTAAGATGGTGTCTTAAGACCCCTAAGGAGCCCACTGCAAACCCTGCCACATTAAGATCAGGAAGAAAGTGGGCATAACCATGGTGTATGTATTCCCTGGCGGCGCTGGCTCCTTATGGCTAATTGTGTCCTGAGGGTGCGGTATGAAGGTAGACGGGTTTGGTTGGTCGGTCTGTTTTTCATGGAACTGCTTCCAAGGACTAAGGCCTCACCTGCCAGGCCTCTGGGAGGGATGAATCGCCAGTGGGTGTCCAAACCTTTCCAATGGTGAACCTTCTGTAATGAGGTTGAAGCCTCGGTTTGTTAGTAAGTCCTCTTCTGCTAGGCGTGGGCTTCTGTAATGAAGCACAAAGTGTCTAGTATTATGTTCATTAATCGTTCCTCTTCAATATTTGCAGTGAGAATTCAGGGGGCTAATGACTTTGTTTGTGAAATCTGCAATGGAATTTCCTTTGGTGACACCAAGGGAGGTACATCAAGGGAAATGCGCATATATTGCATGTTCTCCCACTTCAATTGGACGGTGACCTTCAAGTGCTTATAGCTATCAAGGTATGATCTGGAGACAAATTGGAGATGCCTGGTGTCTGGTGGACAGGAAGTGAAGGCAGTGCAGCCTCAAGATTGATTCAAGCAAATTAGTACATCTTACCTGTCCCTGCACAGACAGCCACAAGGCTGAAGTATTAGACCAGCTCTTGATGTAAGGCGGGTACCCCACTGTGCGTGTGTGTGGTGCGTGTGTGGATCTGCAGATCTGCTTTGTTTTCTCTGTGGACTGTCCTACAAGAGGAGCACCACTAAAGCTCTGCGTGACTAGTCCTGTCCTAGTTTTGCTCCAAACTGTCTGATTCCTGCCTTCTATTGTTATCCTAAACCAATGCAATGAAATCTGAAAACGCTGGAATTCCCACCAGGCAAAAGCAATAGAAAGTGAATAAAAAACTAGCTAAGTGCAATAGGCAAATTGTCTTGTGTGGCAATAAGGAGCAGGAGTGAGGGCAGAGACTGTTGGTGGAGGAATGAGAGATACAGGTAGGAGCACGGGAGAAGTACCCTGTTTACGAATGGCAGGGAACTTACCATATTAGTTAATTCTATTTATCCGAGGCTCATCAGAGCTTGCAACCATAGACTTTGGTTACAGTTTGATAAATGATCACAACATTTGTCACCCAGATGCTGGAAAGTAGGAGACAAACATATGCCACTACTAGCAGATGAACTGAGACAGTTTTTGGGAAAACAAACTTAGGGTACCATTGGTAGAGAAAACTCAAGGACTATACCCCATATACCCCAACCCTTCAAGGGGCCTCCATTCAGCCCAGGGCCAATGAATATCTCTGAGATATGTGAGTCTCTGGCCCCTCATCACATTCTGTAGGTGGGCCCCATAATTTTGAGTTACTCCACTCAAAGGACTGGGGTGCGGCCCGAGTGATTACCAATGGCTAAGATTAATTCCAGCATTCCATCCATCACATTTCTGTGCACTTTTAATGAAGTCATTAAACAACTGGGTCAGAACACACTTCAGAATACACTCTTTGTAAGACTCGTGAGGCAATAGGGTGATTTTGAAATTATCATTCAAGTGGAAGATGCAAATACCCATAAATAAATGCATGTAAGATTTACTAATGGTTTACATTAGGTGCATACCAACTCACTGATTTAGTTTTTGAAGTACAAGTTAGACAAGAAGAGCGAATATCACGTGGCCGAGACAAAATGTCTGTTGTATCTCTGATTCAGAGCCAGGAGACAGCTTTCTTGGGGGATTATATGAACGAGAACAATTGATTCTGTTCCTCACTTAGGAGAGGATGCTTTCCTTACTGGAAAGACAACTGCCTTTGCCAGGCCTTAGTCTCGGACAGTGAGGGAACAAAGGTAACTGTTACAAATGATGGTGGACATTGAAAATTCCAAAGCTCACTATATTTTAGTCTGCAGTGCTTAATTTGTAAAAAATGATAAGTGCCAGGACTCTCCTTAGGACGCCGTAGGAGCTTGCACCACACATTGCCTTGCCATGTTGTCAATAATAGTAACACAACTGCCAACCATCACACTCGAACACGTGTGACAATTCGGACTATTACAGGCTCCCCGAAGCTATAAGAATAGCTTGAGTGACAGGTAATATTCATTTTAATATATATGGAATCAATAATTAACTGATGTTGTGTTCATCTCTAAATTAGCCAGACAGCATCAACTTGTGTCAGACTGTCACAAGCCCTGGTGTTGACAAATAAGTGCCGGTTCCGAGCACCGGAAACCACCAGCTCAAATTAAGCACTGCTACTCTGCCGACTTGACAGACACATAATCTTCCATACGCAACACTCTGATGGAGCAGCATGCTACCTAGCCGCAAATGCTCTTCGGCGCCTTGTCAGTGGTAGGAAGCGCTAGTAAAATGAAATTACAATAGAGAATACTATACGTATTAATCAAACATCTGGGTATCTGAACCCTACCCAGCTTCTCGTGTGTTCTTCCATTTTGGGAAACGAAACCCAGATACATCTGCTTTCTCTTGCCACCCGGACACTTGTTGGACATGATGCTTGTACACAACATGGCATGTGACCTGACCAGTAACCACATTCATTTCATTTTGTGGATTTATCTTGTGTGTAAAGCTACGGGTTCTCTATCTGTCATGTATTTATTAAAATGCATACTAACAATTTACTCTACACCCTGCATCGTAAATCCACATAATTTTTAGGCAAGGCGTTAGCCAAGACCTTCTGAATTTAATAATAATATTTATGTAACATACTTTTAAGGTTTTCCAGTGTGTTATTCACATTATGTTCTTTCCACCACAGCATTAAAATGTGCACAGGGTCCACCATTCAAACATTAGGCCACCCCTCTCTGAGTGACTGCATTCTGCTCTTGCACACCATGCACTTATATAAAAAGTGGTCACCTTGCACAGCTTTACGAAAAACATTTACAAACAGTGGCAAAGCCAAAAGTCGGCAAACAATGCCTGACCTATTGGCTTTGCTAGTGCTTGTTTTCTAAATGTCTGCATGTATTTTTGTCCCTACTATGGTCATACCCTTGTAAGCCTCTCTAATGCTCTTGCACTATGCATAAAGTACAAATACATACATTAATATACTAAGCCCTGCTCCTTAGAAACCACAAATCTTACTCTGATGTAATAAGATATTTGAAAAATACTAAAGCGTAATTTCTGAGAAAAAGGAAAACCAAAATTATACATTGCTTCATAAAAATGATTTATAAACAGATATAATCTCGCAATATTACAGAGTTTACACATAAATAAGACATGAATCCACTCTAAAGGGGAGAGGAGGGCACACTCCTTGCCATAAAAGCACCAGTTCTCCCAGATGCATTGTGGTAGCTCAAAATTGAAGTCACTTAAATTATTCACTCAGTAGATGAGCGATGGATGTGAGTTGGCACAGCCAGTGCTCGTGTGTCTGGACAGGTGTATTTCTGGATTCTTGTCCATCATCAGCAGACAGTAACATGATGCTTGAAATGCTGCTCAGTGTCACTAAGCTTAAGTAGCCCAGGTGCATCCCACGGGTTTGTCAGGTAAGTGGCTTCATGAGGCGGGAGGAAGAGAGCACACTATTTGACATTATTGTACTAGTTCTCCCAGATGCATTGTGGTAAATGCAGTTCAGATTTACAGTCACTTGAAATTACTCACAAGTAGTAGAGTGTTTGTCATGTGTTGTCTTTATTTTGTGCCTTCTCCGATACACATCCTCTTGTTCACACAATATACACCATGTTTGACACACTCTGCTAGTGTTATAGATGCAGGAAAAAAACATGAGAATGCCACCAACGCCTGCAATATGTCACCAAGGTTTGACTACATGAACATAGTAGTGATTTTGTGGCTGCCGCATTTTCCGCTTAATTAGGGATTTGCAGAATTTTCCACATAATGCACCATCTACTGCTTAATATATAGATTTTAACAAAAAAAGGTTCTTTCTTGCTCATATGGACAGTGGCAGACAACACAGATAAATACTGGCGGGGCGGGTGGAGCGAGTGCGGGGGGGGGGGGGAGTAGAACGGGCCGGAGGGAAGCACAGGGAGGGAGCATGTGACGGGGAGATTAATAATAAACATTTATTTCGAAACACTTACCTGGTGCTGCAGGCCGCCTCGCGCTCCTCTGCTTCGAGGTCCCGGCATCACGGACTCCCCATCCAATCCCTGCACTTCTTTCAAGCATGAGAGCAGCGTGGGGATTGGGCTGAACGCCTGGATTAATGCCCGCTCAGGCACAGGGAGTCTGTGCTGTTTCTCCAACGCTGTTCAACACAGCCAGGTTAGAGAAACCTTAGTCTGCATGTCAGTTTGGCCGGACTAAGATGGCTGGCCAAACTGACATGCGCATTCACAAGTGCACATCTACCACTCCCTCTACCCCCTCCCTTGGCCCGTCCCAGTCCCTCCCTGCACACTGGCTCAGAGCCAGCAGTTGAAAAATAAAACAATAGCAAAATATCGTTTTATTTTTCAGCTGCTGGCTCTCAGCTAGTGAGGCGATGCTCCATTCGCCATTGCGGAGAAGCCGCCACTGCAGATGGATCAAAAGTCATTAAAGTAAAAAAGGAACTTGAGAGGGACCCCTTGAAACTCAAGGGAAATGGGGTACTTTAGACCAGTAAAGAGAGAAATATTCCCTTGTTACTACTCTTAGAGAAGCATACAATGTTATGTCAAAAAAGAGGGTATTTTATATCAAATATTTATTATTCTTTTTAAAAAAAGATTCTTTAAAAAACATGTTTATCTATACAAACATACACAATTATAAAACATTTCATGTTACATCAAATCACATTGATTAAAAACATCATACAGTACATGTCATTTTAATCTTAATCACATATAGAATTCTAGCCCAATTATGACCAGCATAACATGGAGACAGGCAAACAATAAGATCCAATTACTCTTTTTCAGTACACATCAAAAAAACCCTGAAATACAGCTTGTCACACGTTGATAAATCTGTGCGTCATTGAATCTGTATTGGGACTTTGATTATGCAAATCCACAGCGTCGACGCGTTTCGATGGTTTATGGGGATGTGACCATCTTTATCAAGACAAATTAATACTGTCTCCCTCCAAAATACGAGTAATTCCTAAAACAGACAAATAGAAATAATTACTTTCACTGTTCTGGATTGTCTACATTTTTCCCAAAAGGGTTTTTAGGGTTTTTTTTCCATCTAAATAATGTTATTGACCCTATCCTTAGTTAGTTGTGTTCCTGTGGCCCTCTGATCTAATTGAGCACATCTTAGTCAAGTTACATGGTTATTTCTTATGACTTACAGTTCTACTTATAACCTTTGTAACTCAAACCACAAATGTATTGCTCCTAGCCTATATTCGGCGATATTCTATGGCTTAGTTTTTCTGTATATTTTTAAATCCAAGCAACTCCTCACCTCGATTCCACGAGACTTTTCTATGTGCTCCCGGTTCTGTAGGTTTTGAGCAAACACCAACTCTCCATCTATTTTTCTCCTGATTTGTTCAATGGCGTATTGCCTTTTGTCTACGATAGAGGGAATATGTCGGATATCTTTAATTGACTGCTGTCCTTGTTAATCGGCTGACTAAATACTGCCCATGTCCCTAATGTTGTTCTAATAATTACCTTTTCGTCGATATTAGAGGTATATACTTTTAGCCTTCTTCTTCCTTAAGTTAGAGGGACCCAATAATCACACCGTAAGGGATTGCATTTAAGTCCTCTTCTTTTTTACAGCGTGTCTAAACACGACGGACGGAATACAGCGTAATTGAGGTAAGGGAACAGAAACGATTAGATGGTTGAAAGTAGGACCGCTTAATGGGCATAGACTCAGTACACTTACAATGTTCCCCCCACACTTTCCTCTCTATCTTTAGACACGCTGTAAAAAAGAAGAGGACTTAAATGCAATCCCTTACGGTGTGATTATTGGGTCCCTCTAACTTAAGGAAGAAGAAGGCTAAAAGTATATACCTCTAATATCGACGAAAAGGTAATTATTAGAACAACATTAGGGACATGGGCAGTATTTAGTCAGCCGATTAACAAGCACAGCAGTCAATTAAAGATATCCGACATATTCCCTCTATCGTAGACAAAAGGCAATACGCCATTGAACAAATCAGGAGAAAAATAGATGGAGAGTTGGTGTTTGCTCAAAACCTACAGAACCGGGAGCACATAGAAAAGTCTCGTGGAATCGAGGTGAGGAGTTGCTTGGATTTAAAAATATACAGAAAAACTAAGCCATAGAATATCGCCGAATATAGGCTAGGAGCAATACATTTGTGGTTTGAGTTACAAAGGTTGTAAGTAGAACTGTAAGTCATAAGAAATAACCATGTAACTTGACTAAGATGTGCTCAATTAGATCAGAGGGCCACAGGAACACAACTAACTAAGGATAGGGTCAATAACATTATTTAGATGGAAAAAAAACCCTAAAAACCCTTTTGGGAAAAATGTAGACAATCCAGAACAGTGAAAGTAATTATTTCTATTTGTCTGTTTTAGGAATTACTCGTATTTTGGAGGGAGACAGTATTAATTTGTCTTGATAAAGATGGTCACATCCCCATAAACCATCGAAACGCGTCGACGCTGTGGATTTGCATAATCAAAGTCCCAATACAGATTCAATGACGCACAGATTTATCAACGTGTGACAAGCTGTATTTCAGGGTTTTTTTGATGTGTACTGAAAAAGAGTAATTGGATCTTATTGTTTGCCTGTCTCCATGTTATGCTGGTCATAATTGGGCTAGAATTCTATATGTGATTAAGATTAAAATGACATGTACTGTATGATGTTTTTAATCAATGTGATTTGATGTAACATGAAATGTTTTATAATTGTGTATGTTTGTATAGATAAACATGTTTTTTAAAGAATCTTTTTTTAAAAAGAATAATAAATATTTGATATAAAATACCCTCTTTTTTGACATAACATTGTATGCTTCTCTAAGAGTAGTAACAAGGGAATATTTCTCTCTTTACTGGTCAAAAGTCATTAAAAACATGGCAATTTGTGGTGCCGTGCACAGGTTGACTGGTCACGTTTCTGTGTTGCTTATTGCTATACTTGGGTGTCAAACTGGTTCTAATAAGGTGAAACCTTTGCTCAGATAATAATGCTAACATGACTAATCATATCACACAATATGCCACATTATGCAGCATAATTTGGCGTTTCTTGTCACATAATTTAGTCAGCCCTGCTGCATAATTTTGGCCTGCCCCACCGCATAATTCCAGTGGCCCTGCCTTATATGTATCAATGCCATGAATTCTATAGACTTTATAGTTATTTAGCTAAACAACTTATAATGACACACTCTGTCCTCAACATGGTGCAGCTCTGTGTGGTTATTAGTCTTTCGTCAGACAAGTAGTGTTTCATGCTCGAGAAAAGTGCAAGGTACAGTGACACACATGGGCCGCATAAATCGTGAGGAGGAACACAAGCCAAATTTCTGAAGACATCAATGGCTTCTTCACCTATAAATCCGTTTTGTCTGATTTCCTCGAGAGTCATGTCTTTTCCAACCCAAGAATTTCTGTCGTAATCCCCCGTGGTCTTTAATCCAGGCATGGATGTCACTTGAGCATACAGTTATTGCTTCGTATGCCATGGCCGGTTCAGCCACAAATGAAATTTGCCGCGAAAACAACTTCGGAATTTCTAACGATTACTGCAAGTGGTCAGTCTTCAGCAGAAAAGCGAGTTCCACTCAGGTCGCTGCATTTTGTTTTCTATTTGACCTTTCTGAAGCGAGGCGGTAAAAGGGTTTAGGTCGTTTCCTCTCCAGTATTATGCCAGATATGGGCCTGCCCACTGCCGTTAATATACACATATGAGGGGACCGGGGGGGGAAGCTACCGCATTGGGGATTGCGGTGGGAATGGTGTCTGCAGGACCGGAGAGAGAAAGATCTGAGCTCTCTTGAGTTAGTGGATATATAGTGGAGCTGATTTAATGCAGGGGTGTAAGGGGGGGGAGGTTTGTGTAATATCGTGGGCCTTGAAGGGGGGGGCCTACATGCACATACAAAGCACACGGGACACTCGGTATAGTGCTAGGGTGATCCTGCAGTGAATCCCCGCCCAGAGCCCTGGGCACTTTATTTGATACATCACGTGGTCTCCGCAGGGGCGAGACCATTCGGCCTATCCCCCGTGACGGGGGTCTCGGTTATTAAACACTCCCCTGTTTACAGCGATAGGTGTGGGCTAGCCCACGTCCTATCGCGACATTACATTCCTCCCCAACCCAATAACAACAAAACGCATAACTGAATAACTTTTCCCAACAGTCACTTCTAGTCCTCCGTGACCAGCCCTCTCGGCAGTCTCTCATGGCCCGGGTCACTAGCTCCAAACCCCATGTTCAATAAACTGAAACAGTCTTACTTGTTCTGCGGCTCCTGGCCACCCGTCCGGGCTGCGACTCGACCTCCAGTCGCCGACTAGCCACTGGTGACGTAGTCTCTGTACTTCTGGGATGGCTGGGGGCACGGGCGGAGATGGTACCTGCTCTGGCTGCCCCTTGGCTCTTGGGTCGGTGGCGGCGGCTCCTGCAGGCAGGGTGACAGGAGGCCGGGGCCTGGTGACTCTTGGCCTGTCGCGCTGGTTCCGGGGTCGGCTGGCAGGCTGTCGGGTGTAGCTCTCTGGACTGGCGTGCTGGAAGGCGTGGCCTGTTCCGTGGGGAGAATCTTCTTGAACAGCGACACATTCCTGGTGACGATCTCCGAACCCTTCCGGGCAGTGACCATGGTACCTTTGACCGCTGTGACAGTCCATGAGTCCTTTTCAAAAGGTGTCTGGAACTTGCTGGAGGGGTGTCGGTCCTGAACCAGGACTTGGTCGCCCACTGCGATGGTCGGTTCTCGGGCACCTCTCCTCTGAGATGCTGCAGCATTGGTCCGGGTTCGCCGCAGATCTGACGAGTTCGCTGGGTTTTCCTCCCGTTCCCACAGGGCGTGGTGGGGAATGGTGTCTGTCACAGTCCGGCCGAAACACAGGCGGCTTGGTGATACCCCTGTGGTGCAGTGAGGGGTGAGCCGGTACTCTCGCAGAAATTGATAGATCGACTGCTCTACGCTGCGTGACTCTGACACTGCAATTTGAATAGTCTTCTTGAGGGTCCGCATTATGCGTTCTACTTCGCCGTTGGCTTGCGGCCAGCGCGGGGTAATCTTGCGGTGCTTGGTCCCCTGGGACACGAGATAGGCTGCGAATTCTGAGCTGGTGAATGGGGGCCCATTGTCCGTCCGTAGCTCTCCGAATAGCCCGTGGGTGGCTATCATCTTCTCAAGCTTTGGGATGACTTCCACCGCTGATGTAGACTGGACAAACTCCACCTCTGGATACCTGGAGTAGTCGTCGACTACTACTAGCATGTAGCGTCCATCTGGGAGGCTGCCAAAATCCGCACTTGCTCTCTCCCATGGCCGCCGAGGCCCTTCTTCCGTAATCACCGGCGCCGGTCTGCTCGGAAGACTGGTGGCTAGGCACGCAGGGCACCGTTGTACTAGAGTTTCTATCAGGTTGTCTAGACCAGGGAACCACACTTTGCTTCGAAGGCGACTTTTGGATTTGACGATCCCTTGGTGGGCTCCGTGGGCGAGGATCGCGGCCTGTTGGGTGAGGGCGGCTGGCAGGACTAGGCGCGGGCCTCGCAGGAGACAGCCTTCTTCCGACACCGACAGTTCATGTCGCACCAGGTAGAGTGCTTTCAGTGTGGTCTGGGCAGTCGTCGTCCGCAGGGGTGAAGGGCACTGAAGAGGCTGCCAGTCTCCTGACCGGACCGCCTGTATCGCTAGCTGTAAACAGTCATCCTCTCGTGTGGCTGCGACCACCTCCTGTAGCGACATAGGGAGTGGGCGGGAACGCTCGACCACCATTCTGACATAGTCTTCCGTTGCCGCGGCTTCTGCCGCTTCCGGTGGCGTGACTGGTCTGGCATGCCGTGAGAGGAAGTCCGCGGGGTTCTTCGAGCCTGGTCGGTACTCCACGGTCAGTTGAAACTCTTGCAACTGCAAAATCCATTTTTCGATCCGTGGAGGGGGCTGAGACGAGGAGCCTTGGAAGAGTGGTACCAGCGGCTTGTGGTCCGTGATGACCGTGAATGGGTGCCCATACAGGTAGATATGGAAATGGCGGCACCCCCACAGAATAGCGATCGCTTCCCGCTCTATTTGTGAGTATCTTTGTTCGGTGGGCGTCAGGGTCCTGCTGGCATACGCTACTGGCGCCCACTCGCCGCAGCTCTGCCGTTGTGACAACACTGCTCCTAGGCCCGTGGGGCTGGCATCGACGACCAACTGGGACTCCTGGCGTGGGTCGAAGTACACCAACGTGGTGTCTGCTGACAGAGCGGCTTTGGTTTGCTGGAAAGACTGCTCCTGCACCGGGCCCCAGGTCCACATCGCCGTCGACTTGGTGAGGTCTCTTAGCGGTCCCGTCAGGTCTGCTAGGTTTTGGATGAATCGGCCACAGTAGGTGACCATCCCCAGAAAACTCCGCACACCGAACGCAATCCTTCTGTGCCTGAGGGCCACTGGGGCTATTGTCCTGTCAATGTGCAGTCGCACTGCTGGGCCCTGAAGGCATCCGATGCCATTGAAAAGAGGTGCGAAATCAGCTACCAGCTGGTCGAGGCCTGGTGATTGGAGGGCGCACGCGAACTGAATGAGGCGCAGGTCAACTGCTGTACGGCAGCCAAGCAGGAATCCGGACCCTTCCCTGGACACATACACTTTGGCTGTGAGGCAGGCTTCGCCATGGGACAGCTCTGGTTGAAATACTCCGCATATCCTGAGAGGGGTGCGGGTCCCAAAAGCGTACACCTGGACATTGGTGCGGTGGAGGGCCGGCTGATCGGGCAGCTGTCTGTACGCGCTGAGCGCCATGAGATTGATCGTGGCTCCGGTGTCGATTAGCGCTGCCACTGGGTGCCCTTTGACTTTTACTGTGCACATGGGTGCGGATTGTGGATCGTCCGACAGGGCATGCAACATGTGCACTACGTGTACCGTTGCGGCTTCATCGTCATCCATGTCGCTGCTCGACAACTCCTCGACGGGTCCTGCTTCTAGAGTGCGTACCGGTTTTGCTGGACCGTGCCCTCGCCGGGCTGGCTTCGAGCGGCACACCTTGGAGAAATGGTTGACTTTGCCGCAGGCACTGCACGTCTTCCCTTGCGCTGGACACGCTCCGTCATGTGGGAGTGAGCCACCGCACCACCCACAGAGGCGAGGTTTCGGACTCTGCCCGGACTCCTGAGCTGGTGTTTTCCTGAGCTTTGGCCGTTGGCTGCGGGCGTTGGACTGGACGGCGCACACTGGCTCTTCCTTGACCGTCGTCGGGCCTTTCAGTTCCATGTGAGCGGCTCTCGCCTTCGAAAGTTCCTTCGAGCGCCCCAAGGTCAAGATATCACGCATCGGCATGTTGTGTTCTTCTAGCACCCGCTCACGCAGCTTGGACGAAGCGCACCCTTGGATAAACTGCGCGCGCACTTCATCCTCTTCGTCGGGGAGGGTGCACGTGCTGGCTAACTCTCGCAGCCTGGCGTAGAACACATCAACAGATTCTTCTGGGAGTTGCTTTGCTTGCCGAAGGAGGAAGCGTTCGTAATCCGGGTTCGCATAAGGCTCAAAGTGCGCCGTGATGGCATCCCGCAGCGTAGCGTAGGTCTTCTGGGGTCCAACTTCGTGGACCGTCTTTGCGATCTTGTGGATACCTTTACCGCCCAAATGAAGCAGCATGGACCGTTGGCGCCGTTCTTTGATCTCCGCGGCTTCGAAGAAGGTTTCCAGGCGCTCAATCCACTCCTTCCACCTCACCGACTGAGACGGCGGCGGGCCAGACACTTCAAAAGGCTCCACGGGAGGGACAGTGGTCATCGCGGCCCTGGAGTGCAGCAACTACTTCGCAGGATGGCAGCAGCGCGGAGCCAGCAACGGCGAGTCCTTGCAGGAGGCTGGCGTGGTGGCGACTGGGGCCACCGCGGTGCACCGTGGCAAGGTAGGGGCACCCACAACGGGCACAGGGGCTCTCCACGACGAGCGTGCGTGAGGGCACGAAAAGGCCGCAGCGGGCTGGAGCTGGCCGTCCCCAGGCGAGGTTGGACCTGTAGCAGGCGTGCTGAGGCGCGAGGGCCGGTGCGCGAGGTGCGCAGACGCTGCACGTGGTGCAGGTGCCAGGTCCTAGGCAGGCGAGGCAGGCAGAGAGGGCGGGTGCGGTACCGCAGGCGGCCACCAGGGGGCAGCAGGGGGCACGCGCACACTCACCGCGACTCCCGGGTCCTCACGGGACAACGAAGCACAGTCCCGGTCCAGGCGGCAGCAGAGAAGGCCAGGCAGGTGACGAGGGCGTAGCGGGGCCGCCACGCGACGCTCCGGCAGCAGGGCGGAGCGGGGAAACACCCAGAGCAGCAGGCGAGGTCCCGGGCGAAGGCCGGCACTGCGATGGAGGCAGCGCACGGACAGAGGGTGCACGGCAGGTGAGAGTCACCACCGTCGTCGCCAGTGTAATATCGTGGGCCTTGAAGGGGGGGGCCTACATGCACATACAAAGCACACGGGACACTCGGTATAGTGCTAGGGTGATCCTGCAGTGAATCCCCGCCCAGAGCCCTGGGCACTTTATTTGATACATCACGTGGTCTCCGCAGGGGCGAGACCATTCGGCCTATCCCCCGTGACGGGGGTCTCGGTTATTAAACACTCCCCTGTTTACAGCGATAGGTGTGGGCTAGCCCACGTCCTATCGCGACATTACAGTTTGGGAGGGGGGGGGGCACGATAGGGGCTGGAGTGAGAGAGGCAGGCAGCTGAGGTAGAAGCGAAGGAGGGAAGCGTCTGCTCTTTTCAGCCGGATTCCACGGATAACGAGGCCCCCGCCGCCTCCGTGGCGCAGGAGTGGGGGCAACCCTTCACAGCCCCCACCCGTTCAATGGTCCCATTCTGCCCAAGGTCTATGAATATCTGTGAGATACTGGGGACTCCGGGACGGTCGTCGCGTTCTGAGGGGGGGGGGGGGGGGGGGGGTAGAGGCATCATTGTGCGTCACGCCGCTGGCTGGGCTGCTGACTGACCTTGACGCCGTTTCTTTGTCACTGGTCTATAAATATATCTTATCTCTAGCCTCTCCGTCTAATCAGACGTCACCTCATTGCTCTAGGCTGGCACCGGTCGCCTAGAAGAAGGATGGGAAAGTACAGACCCTCTGGAGTGTACGCGGAGGCGATCGAGACAAGACAGAGATGTGTTAAAGGTCAGAGGTCACTTCGAAGCGCTGGCCTTCAGCGTAAGACCTCAGAAGCGACACCTTCGAGGGGGCATAGCGGTAACCCTTACTTTAGGACCGACCCGAACTCCCACTAATATTGACCCCCAGTACGGGATACACACGCGTCACATTCCTGCCATCCATTTTAGCACTGAGGTCAGTCGGATAACAGACCCTCAGTGAAGCACAGTCTTCAACCCGCAGAAACACCCACAGTACCGTCTCATCACTGTGCAGGCACGCGGGCACTGGTTAGCACTGACCCTTTATACAGAGCAGAGAGAAAGTACCTCTCTCAGCAGTAACCTCGGAGCGCATAAGAGGAGGTCTGCTTCAGGGGAGAAGCAGCAGGGGCGGCTCTAGGCTCATGGTGGCCCTGTGCAGGGAGCGCAGGTAGGGGGCCCCGGAAGAGGGGGTCCGGGTTGGTCGGAGCTCAGGAAGGTGTTTTAATAAAACGTCCAGAAAAGGCGTTAGATGACCAGTAACATGGTAACAGAAAAACGACGTTTACTTTTTGAGTGCTCATCACTTGGATACTTTGTTTTAGAATCTGGGTCTCTGGAGGGACCCCTTTCAACAAGAAAAACACGTTGCGCGTCTGTAAGAGAGTTCGGCCACAAAGCAGGATCCCTCCAATCACATAAATCATATTCAGAACACGGGTCTGTAACATGGTCTTGCTCTTTGGCTTCCTTTTCAATACCAGCATCATCCGTCTGTAAACTCTGAACCTCCTTCAGAATGCCAGATGTTGATGGACCGATGAATGATGTTTCAGTTTCTCTGTCTGAGGGTCTTTTGTAATAATCCTCATCCTGAGTTGGTAATTGCTGCATGTTTGTATCAATTTCAGAGTCACCTTGTTCATTTTCATTGGTCTGCTCATGAGTATCATTCTGCTCATGGATATCATCATTTTTTTGTTCTTCTTTATGGTCGTCAGCGCCTGTTTTACCTAGTGCATCAGCAGTACTCTGGCCAGAGGATTCTCCATCTTTAGGTTTCCCTTGGGTGATAAAGTTCAGGATTGCTCCTTCCTGTGACACTACGAAAGACTGCTGAGCCACCTTTCTCTTTCGTTTCGAATAACCAGATTTGTGTACTCGAATTCTCTTCATTTTGCTTGCAATGCAGCGGGCGAGACTAGCAGTGGGTAGGGAACAAAAGAAGACAATCAGCAGTGGCGGCTGCTGAAAGATTTTGATGTGTCATTTTTATTTTCTTGCAAAAACAACAGTTGATGGACAGAATGCAGAACAATGTCATACATTCACCCCAGTACAGAGATCTGGGCCTAAATCCATCGTTTTTTTGCTCACCACACCACCCCAGTTCAGACATGGCCATATGCAAATCAGCCTTGACCCTGTGCCTCATGGGAACAGTCCAGCCCGAACTGCCAAGCCATGTCTTCTCTGGACTACACAATGAAGGACCAGCATACCTTAATGAACGAGTGAATTTCCACCAACCTACCAGGAAAATATGTTCCAGAACCATCTCCCTAGCAACCACCCAATGCAGCCGCTGATAAAACAGTGGAGGCCGCTACTTCTCCCACCTGGCAGTGAAGACCTGAAAACCCTCCCCCTGCACCTCAGAGCCTCACCATCGCTCCAGCAGTTCAGGAAGGACCACAAGACCTCGCTGTTCAACCAACAAGCAGCATGATCCAGCAGCATGAATCCCACACCGCCTCGAGACCCTTATGTGTGAAGCAGCTGAGCTTTACAAACCCTGACTGATTGATAGTAATTACCCTTCCCACTACATGTATGACACATTATGAGGAATAGCCACATATGGAAGGTTTATTTGATGTTATAAAACTATAGGGTAGATCATGTGACTTGGCGTACAAGGGCTGTTTTCTCAGTCCACTGAGAACAGTAGAGCCTGGAGAATAGTTCATGATCTATTTGGGAAGTGACCTTAGCAGGAAGAGAGTAAGCTACCTTGAAATCATGGCACACAGAGACCTGTCTCAGTACGTCACTAACTGATCCTGAAGACAGCCTACAGGTAACCAAAGACTCGTCCACTTTACCACATTGTCAAAAGACAAAATACAATATATTTCATTAAGGTTTCCTGTATAGTGCCATATTCCAGCAACCAGTTCTGCTCGCTTTCAGAGCACCTATTAAACAAGGATTAATTACAGTGAGTCCTAAGGCTATGAAAAGGCACTAGAGGTTCACTGAAGCAAAATTAATGTGCAAGGAACATCCAGTCAGTAGACAACTTTCAAGCAGACATACGAATCACTAGCACAGCGTACCAACGACCCCATGGGCCGTGGCATAAGCAAGGAAAATGGCCCCTTTGGCTGCTGCTCAGGAAGTAAAATATAGCAATTATCAGGGTTCAATGGGCCCCTGAGGGTTTTGGGTCTCAGTACCACTGTACTTGCTGAACCAATGGTAACTATGCCCCTAGTATGGACAGAGAAGTCTGCTTCACCAATTGCAAACTGAGGACTAGTTAAACTAGTTTTCTCTGCTAGTCACATGACAAGCATTGGACTGTAATTAAAGAAATGATCAAGAAGCCAGTCTCCTACCAAGGTCTCTGCAAAAGGGCATTAGATTGAGTTAACATGGGTAGGCACTGCCATCCTATTCCAGGTGTCCATCCATAGGTGCTTGCATTTCATGTCTGCCTCAACACCATATAAACAGACATAACCAAATGCCAAGTACATTCGAACACTCGATGTTTTAAAAGATTTGTGCAGGCAGATCCACTCATTAGATCACAAGTATCAGCTTCATACTCTGTTTTCATGATTGTTGATAAGTAATTGTAATCATTTTAATGAATCCTTAACATTACGTCTAACACCTCGTACCCTGCTCTCCTCTTCCCCCCAATACGACCGTGCCTCCCAAGTTACACCTCCAAAAGTCACCATGCCTCCCCTCAGCCACAAGTAAACACCGCCCCTGCACTCCTGACTCACTCTTCCCTCAACATACAGCGCCGATCTGTACCACTCCCTACCCCTGGCGCACAGTGACCACCTCTCCGACCCGCGCCCTCTCAGAGATGAATCGTGAGAGAGAGGCTCTCTCTCACGATTCATCATGCCCTCCCTTCCCATGACCACCAGAATACCTCCAGCTCGCCACCTCACATGGCTTACCTCCACCCAGACCAAAGCACACACCATCTACAATAACATCCTCACCCAACCTTCCCCACGCCCCCGGCTCCTCACCCCCACGGGCTGGGATACATTCCTACGCCTGATCTGCCCTCCTCCCCAGGGCTCCCCACACCCTCGTCCAATGGCTCACCTTCCCTCGGGTTCACTCTGCAGTAGCACACGCTGACCTCCTCACTCCCCCTCCCCATGCCCTGACCCTCGGGCTGCTCACCTCGCAGCTGGCACCAAAGGTTGCACACTGGCATGCTATCCTCTGCAAGCCGGCCTTTCTTGCCCAGGGTCTCTAGGCGCACCGGTGCATGGCCTCGGCCGGTCTCGGTGCTGCTCGCTGCACGCCGGGCACGGGTGCTGCCACCCCTCCTGCCGCCAGTGATGCGTGGTGCTTCTGTAACCCCTTCGCTGCAGGACTCGCGGGCACTGCGCATGCGCGCGCATGCGAGCCTCCGGAGGTGCCAGATCTGGACTATTAAAACAAGCTCGATTCTCCTGGAAAAAAGTTCTAAACAAGCACAAGACCTACCAGAAGAGCCCGAAACAAGGCCGACCCCACACAAAGGCGAGACTGGGTTAGAAAGGAAAAGAGTATAAGAACAACCATTCAGCGTGCATCACATTGGATTTAGCACGCCTCAGTCGTTCATGCGCCAAATCCCTGCCAGGGGCCGCCACGAATATGTATTGTATCCGATTCCTCGTGGTGGCCCCTGGGGTTTGGTGGCCCTGTGCAGGTGCACAGCTTGCACATGCCTAAGGCCGCCCCTGGAAGCAGGGACCTAACATTGCAGACGTGACCCAGAGCCCCGTGCCTCAGAGCCCTGATCTTTCATGAGCAGTAAAGATAGGGTCGTATTATAGTATAGAACTGACCTTATGTAAATTATGAGAAGACGTGCTCTTTAGGTCAAAACATAGCACCACCCTCATGTAAATTATAGGAAGAAGTTATCCTCACGCCACATCATAGCAGTGACCATATGCACATGACAGGAAATGCATCTTCGGGTCACATCATAGCAGCAGCCTTATGTAAATTATAGGAAAGTTACCTTCAGGTCACATCATAGCATCTTAGCAACGACCTTACGTAAATGGTGGGAAAGTTATCTACAGGTGACATCATAGCAGTATCCTTAAGTACATGACTGGAAGAAGTTACCCTCCGGTCACATTATAGCAGTGACCTTATGTAAATGGTGGGAAAGTTATCTACAGGTGACATCATAGCAGTATCCTTAAGTAAATGACTGGAAGAAGTTACCCTCCGGTCACATCATAGCATCTTAGCAACGACCTTATGTAAATGGTGGGAAAGTTATCTACAGGTGACATCATAGCAGTATCCTTAAGTAAATGACTGGAAGAAGTTACCCTCCGGTCACATCATAGCAGTGACCTTATGTAAATAAAGGAAGCAGTTTTCTTCAGCTGCTGACCCTTGAAGAACCACAGGGAGAGGCGCCCTCCAAGTAATGACATTCACTGGACAAAAGGAACAGTCTGTTGGAAAGCGGAGACTGCAGAATCAGTCTCTTCACTGCACTGGACATCAACGTACGACAGTCAATCAATCAATCAATCAGTATTTGTAGAGCGTGGCTAATGACACGCAAGGGTATCCAGGTGCTAGGTTGCGTCCTCCCTTTACATCACTGATCCCAGATGTTGAATAGGAGTAGGTTAACTTATAGGGTTGACGTCCCATCGTAGCATTGACCCTAAATGTGTTTAGAACGGGTTGCATCACGGCACTGCCTTGAAAACAAAGCACTTCACAGAACCGAGTGCACCAAGGCAAAGAACTAAAGGTGTAATATGTCACCTGACAGCCCCATTACCATATGTGGAATAAGAACAGGTCACTTCAGTTCACTGTCCCTCAGCGTAAGATGGACATCACAGCACTGACCCTCAGCGTAAGATGGACATCACATCACTGACCCTCAGTGAACAGCGCAGCACTGACCCTCAGCGTAAGATGGACATCACAGCACTGACCCTCAGCGTAAGATGGACATCACAGCACTGACCCTCAGCGTAAGATGGACATCACAGCACTGACCCTCAGTGAACAGTGTAGCACTGACCCTCTGCAAAGGGTGAACATCAAGGCATTGATCCTCTGCGTAGCATGAATGTCGCAGTACTGACTGTCTCTTCAAAGTAGGAAGAGGCTGCCTCTGTGTACAGTCCCTCACTAAGGGCCCTAGAGTACACTCGCAGCGCAGATCTACAGTTTAGGACAGATGTCACCTGCAACATTCTTTCATAGTGTAAAGAAGAGGCCAGCTTAATGGACTACTTTGAGTGTAAGATGCAAATCTGGTGAGATGGACCACCAGGTGGGCTGACTGAAACCAAGGGAATGAATGTTTTAGTATATAAAAGCATTAGGGTGTGAGGATAGTATGAACAAACCGGCTCTTAGCGAGGATCAGTAGAACTGGCACACTGACAGCACTGACGGGGATTGGCTAGGGAGGGGCAACTGGCCTCTGATGGAGAGGAGAAGGTTGGGTGAGCAGACTCCAGACAGAGGACAGCGTGGGTAGGTTGGTTCCTGAGCCAGAAAGCATTAGATGACTGTGCTGACCAAAGAAAGGTAGATAGAGGGTTGCGGCAGAGTATAGGGTCACTGAAGTGACCCAGAGAGAACGGAGCTGGCATGGTGTATGCCCTTAATCCTGATGCAGAGAGGTTTGACCTCACAGACCCCAGAGGCAGAGGACAGCTTGGGTGCATCTGCTCCTGAGTCAGAAAACATTAGATGAATCTGTTTACCAGAGAAGGTGAGAGACATAGGATTTGATGGCTGCAGTGACCCAGAGAGGCGATCATGAAGCGCGTGGCCTTAACCTTGACGGAGAGGATATGACTGGTGTATTGTACCTGAGAGAGAGACTAGTACATGTCTTTTGACCCTTGTGAAGACTAGAAATGATATGTTGAGTGCCTTTTTGGGAGAAAGATTGTCTTGCTTGGAAAAACGTGGACATTTTAAAGTTTAGCAAAAAGTCATCAACTTCATTGTGGTCAGAAATCAATACTGAGCCATCTCCTGGACTCATGTTGTTGAGAGGCATGCGTTTTAATGGGCACCAATGTGTCTTTTTATGTTATCTGTGGAGAGCTACATTATACAACATGTGGTTATCTGGGCTTCAGAGGGCAGGCTATCGACTGGTTACTATTTGGTTGCCTAATGTGTGACAAGCAGCACGCTGCAGTAATGCCCTCTGCCAACATCTTGGTTGATCACTTTATTTTCCTTTTCTCAGGTGGGATTCAAGCATCACAAAGATTATGTAGCATATGTATGGGCCAAACATGAAGAGGACTTGGATGGAGTGAGGCATCGACATCAGGTGGGTCACCTGGAGTGAACTGGGAATGTGGCTGATGGTAAATGTTAGGTCTCCGGGAAGGCGGCGAGCAGAGCAAGATAACACTGTGTGCGACCACCAGTATTAGGGAAGACAGCTCTATGCAGGAGATCCGGAGGCTGGCTAACAGGTCTATGCATTGGTGTTTTGCTCACACAGCTGTATACTGCCAAAGTAGCTAAATATTGAGAAAATATAACCACTCTAAAATCAAAGCCCTGGGAATTGTGGGTAGAAAGACCTTTATTTCAAAGTTATTGAAAACTCAGCAAGGGTATAATGCAAATCAAATTCGGAGGCTGGCTCTTCAATAAAATATCTGTTTCACACTTACAGGGATATAGAGCATCCTATCAAAATTCTACATGAGAGAATCCAAGTCTTTACTGTGAGTAAAATGTTACAAATGAAGGAAAGGAGCAATCTTAATCAGTCAGTAGGACCTTCTGCCCAAGGGGGTGTGGGAGGGGACCCTAGTGTTTCCATCCCTTCTTTCTTTTCCTGCAAATGTCATTGAAGTTGGTCAGACCTGGAAGGTAAGGTAAGGAGGCACTGCCTGGCTCCTAGAAGCGTGTCACTGTAGGTGGAGGTGTCTAGCAGTACTTTGGTGGACTTCTAGTGTATCGTTGTAGTTTATTGTCAGGTATCTACAGCAGCTTCATTATATCATTTGACTGTTCCATATGCTATGCCTTAAGAGTATGCTGAGTTTGCCCCCTACTGTTGCTTCATTGTGGGACACCTCTGCACGGAAGCTCCAATTCATGGTGCAACATCTCATACAGATAGTCAACACAATGGTAAGGTAGGTCAACAAAGGGCTCCGGCATATGGATAGGAGGTCTTCATATGTAAGCTCCAGGGTCTGATGAGAATGTTCTATACAGGTGCCCCAGACATGGTGGGACTTCTGAGTGCAGAAGCTCCAGAGTATGGCGAGAGAGCTCTCTGCAAGTGCTCCACATGTGATGAGACAGCAATAGTCATGAGCTTCAAGCTGTTGTGAGAAGTTACATATAGGGGCTGTACGTAGGGTATGCCAACTTCATATAGGTGTTGCAGAACACCCAAAGCTTTGGTTAGACTGCTCATTCGGAGCTCTCAGGCTTGCTGAGCAGGCTCCATACATGAACTCCCATAATTGTGTGATGTCTCTCGATAGGAGCTTTGGTCTCTGATGAGACTATAGAGTGCAGTAGTGCCAGGGTACGGTGGGACAGCGTGTAGAAGAGCTTCGGCTATGTTAGACACCTCAAAACAAGAACTCATGAAGTGGTGAGACAGCGATGTAGATGAGTTCCAGGGCATTGTGCGGTAGTTCTATGTAGGAGCTGCACGTGTGGTCAGAGAGCTCTGTATAGGTGCAGGAGGTGTTATGAGTGTGCGAAGTACTGAATCTCCAACCGTTTGTGAGACGGATGTGCACAGGAGCTCAAAGTATGGTGAGGCGGCTATAGTCTGGAGCTCCAGGTATAGGGAGATGACTCTGCAGTGGCACTCGATCAATGCCGAGATAGCTCATGCAGAAACGCCAGGGTATGGGGAAAGCTTTGTGCAGCTGCATCATGTATGGCAAGACTGCTGAGTACAAATGTCCTGTTATTGTGAGACAGTTCCACACAAGTACCAGGTGTGCAACACCATTAGTGCAAATGTCAGTAACCCTCCCCAGCAACTTTGGTAAATAACAGCTCTCAAGCTACATCCTCTGTACAGTCAGTTCAGTTCAGGATGTGGCGAGATTGTGTATGCTGGTGCTTACTCTTTGCTGAGATGGCTCAGTACATGTGCTTAAGGCAGGGTGACAGAGCTCATAGAGGTGCCCAAGGTATGGTGGGACAGCAGAGTAAGGAAGCTCTATAATATCATGAGAAACAGAACTCAAGCTAGGGTGAAATAGCTGTAGAAAAGATCTCCAGGCCGCAATGAGACAGTTGTATGCAGGAGCAGCAGGCCTGGGAAGTCATCTCTATTCAGGCTCTCTGGGTGCAGTGACACTGTTGAGTGCAGAAGCTCCAGAGGTCTGGAGCATAGCCTTGTGCAGAATTTTTTAAAAAAAAGGAAATAGTTCTATACAGGGGGGATAGGTATGGCGAGTGAAGCTGATGAGCATCAAGCTCATGAGCATGTGAGACTTTAGATTAAAGTATGCCAGCTACATAGAGGGCTCTACAAAGGTGCTCTAATCATGGAAGAGTGCAGAAGAGTGAGATTTGAGTATTATGAAGCAATTCATATATATATATATATGTTCACTGAAAAACCATAGGTTTCAGGGACGTTATAGTTAGTTGGACATTTCTCTCATACAAAACCATAGTTATTTCAGCTAACTATAACTTGCGCACCCGCAATGCACTTCTGATGACATCACATATTACATCATTCATAACATGGTCAGTGACATACTGATGACATCTCAAATGACATCACTGATGACATCATCCACGTGAATATCTGTGCAAATGCGCCCCGTGCCACGTTTTAAGCTGGGGGATTAAGTCCCCTTGAATCCTGAGGGTCCCTGGGGTCCAACTAGCCCACCAGGTACCTCCAGTAAGCGCCACACAGCTGCGTTGTAGATAGGTGTAAAAAGGGGCGTCGCCTAGGACCACTTCTCTGCAACACAGCCCTGTGTCGCGTACTGGAGGTACCTGGTGGGCTAGATAGCCCCCAGGGACTCTCGGGATTCATGGGGAACAAATTCCCCACCTTAAAACGCGCCACGGGGTGTGTTTGCACAGTGGTGCAGGGAGGGGGCGGGGCCTCCGGCAATTTGCCGGTTCCTTTTTTTTAAAAAATGTTGGAGAGGGGGGCTGGGTGGCCCCCCTTCCCTTGGCCACTTTTGGCCCCAGGAACCCATCCCCCGGGGCTTTGCACTTTTTTTTTCTTTCTGAAGGGGGGCAGCGTGGCCCCCCTCCTCAGGCCAATTATGGCCCCGGGGACTCCATCCCCGAGGTCGGCATGCCTTTTTAAAAAGATTTTTAAAATGTATTTAAAGGGGAAGGGGGCCGCGTGGACGCCCTCCCAGGCCACTCCTGGCCCCAGGGACCCTATCCCCGGGGCCTGGCCTCTCCGTTGGGGACCATGGGAGGAGCCTCAATTCCCCCACGTTACCACCGGCACCCAGCCTACTGCGGGAACCAGCATTGCTTTTCCACAAGGGGAGCTGCAGACATGCAGCTCCCCTTGTGGAAAAGCAATCTGCTTTGGATTTTGGAAGCAATAGCAGGAAACCTGCTCTCGCTTCCAAAATCCAAACCAGTGTTTGCTATGACGCCCTGCCATAGCAAACAGCAGTGTCTCGGGGTGGGCGGTCCCCATGGCCATGGAGGGCTCCAGGAGGGGGGTCGCGCGGCCCCCTCCCAACCATTGCAAAGCCCCAGGGAGGTGGTGGTCCCCGTAGTTACATGTAAAAAAAAACCGTGGAGGTAGCGGTCCCTGGGGCAGCGTGGGGGGATTGGGACCCCCCCATGTTTTTTTTTAACAGCCCCGGGGAGGTGGCAGTCCCCGGGGGCCCCCGCTAATGAATTTATAGTGCCCCGGGAACTTTTGTTGGCCCTGGGGGTCCTTGTGGAACCTCCTGAGCAGGCCTAGGGGTCAGGGTGTTTATACCATGCCCCCTTTTCTTCTTTTTGAATCTTTTTTCTACTGTTTTCTTGTGCGTGTGTGTGTGTGTGTGTATATATATATAGTTATAGTTAGGACCTAGTTTCCATAGGAAAAGTGTTTTTTGATTTGCCAATATCTTTGGCGCCATTTGACGAATCTTCGCGACATTTTTGAAACTAATGAGGCTGTCCAATCAGCTCCTGTCTTGGAAGTTTCAAGCTGATTCATCAAGTGGGGGCCGAGAAAAAAGGGGGGTCCCAAAATGCTTTTTCTCCATGTTAATATCCATAGGAAATTTCTGTTGCAGCTACAGCCCGAACTGCTAAACGGAATTGCATTAAATTTGGCAGAGAGGTAGCTCTTGGTCCAGAGTGTACTCTTTGCTTTAAATAGTGTAAATCCGTTCAGTAGTTCCAGAGAAATTAAAAAATAAACAAAAGTTCGATATCTGGTGACCGCGGTGGATCCGCGAACCCTCCCGAGCACGAGCTTCACACTGATTGGCTGCCAACACTTCAAACCAAGAAGTATTGGCAGCCATCTTGTGACTTGGTAAAACCGAGTCACAAGAAAAAAGGGATCAAAATGATAAAAAAACGAAAAGGGAGCAGGGTACTGCCTAGAAAAAAATGAAGCGCAGTGTTCCGTGCTTCGTTATAATGAGCCCCCAGGTGGGCCAGGTCCCGGGGGCAGTCATGCATGTTTATGCGGGGGCCCCCCGCAGTCCAGGGGACGGCCACCTCCCTGGGGTGATACTTATTGAAATACGGGGCTTTGCAGACCCCCGCAGCCCTGAGGATCACCAACTCCCCTTTGCTTTATTATTATTTATATTTAAGTGTGGGGGGCTCCTGCCCCCCTCATGCAGCCCCAGGGACCACCACCTCCCCGGGGCTTTAATTAACAAATGCAGGGGGCACATGGCCCCCCTGCAGCCCCGGGGACCGCCATCTCCCCGGGGCTCTACTTAAAATAAAGGAGTGTGGGGCGCTCGAGCCCCCGCACACGCCCAGGGGACCACCACCCCCCAGGGCACTAATTAAAAGAAGGTAGGGGTCTGTTATAGACCCCCAGCCCCGGGTACCACCACCTCCCCGGAGCTTTGCATACGAAGGGAGGGGGGCCGCACGGTCCCCCTCCTGGAGCCCTCTATGGCCCTGGGGACCGCCACCCCCCAGAGCCAGCTCCAGCAATGTCCCGGGGTGCCCACCCCTGGGACATTGCAGTTTGCTGTGGCTGGGCTGAGGCACGGCTCCTGGGAGCGCCGGACATAATGGATGAGGTCTCCGGGGCCAAAAGTGGCCCAAGGAAGCGGGGACACGTTGCCCCCCTCCCAAATAATTAATTAAAAAAATTAAAAAACAAGGCCATGCCCCGGGGGATGGAGTCCCCGGGCCGAAATCCGCCTCGGAAGGAGGGCCGCGCAGCCCCCTTCCCGTTTTAAACTAAGCAAACAAAAAAAACAATATCTCAGGTGCTGGGGGATGGGGTCCCCAGGGCCCAAAAATAATTAAGGAGAGGGGGGCCACACAGGGACCCTCAGTAGGCAAGGGGACTTCAACCCCCAACCAAGAGTGCACCAGGAAGCGCGTTTGCAGAGTGGTGCAGAAAGGGGGTGTGGCCTGTGTCCACCTCTCAGCAATCCCACTATATGGGGCTTACTGGAGGTGTCAGGTAGGCTAGTTAGCCTTTAAGGACCCCCAGCATCGAAGGGGACTTTATCCCCATCCAAGAGCGTGCCAGGGAGCACGTTTGCAGAATGGTGGGCAAAGGGGGAATGGCTGGCTATGAGAACTTAGCAATCCTGCTGTGCGGGACTTACTGGAGGTAATAAGAGGGGTAGTTGGCCCCCAAGTACTCCTCCTGATACCTCAAGTAAGTCCCACACAATAGGATTGCTAAGAGGTCTTCGGAGGCCACGCCCCCTTTCTCCACCACTCTGCAAACTCGCATCCTGGCACACTACGGGTTGCGGGATGAAGTCCACTTTACTCCTGAGGGACTTTGGCGGGCCAAGAAGCCCTCCTCGTACCTCCTGTAAGTCCTACACAGCAGAATTTCTGAGCACTGGTTAGAGGCCCAGCCCCCTTTCTGCACCACTCTGCAAACGCCATTACTACATTATAGTTAGTAATTAGTATTTAAAAAACCATAGACATTCACTGAAAAACCATAGTTTTTAGGGCCGTTATAGTTAGTAATTAGCATTTAAAAAAACCTTAGAAATTCACTGAAAAAACCACAGGTTTCAGGGACGTTACAGTTAGTTGGACATTTCACTCGTACAAAACCAGAGAAATTCAGCCGTTATAGTTAGTTAAGCTAACTATAACTCGCGCCCCCGCAATGCACTGCTGATGATGTCCCATATTACATCACTCATGGCATGGTCAGTGACATCAATGATGACATCTCAAATGACATCACTGATGACATCATCCGGTTAATATCTGATGCACCTCCTCACACTCTAATATAACCTTTCATACACCCATCTTTTTTGTAAAAATGTCTGTTGGAAACAAGGGTTTTAATGTGTAACTACATTTCCCAGAATGCTTCATTATAGGCACAAGTAAGAATGCTGTACATATAGACAAAGTAAAGAGGGACTCACCTAACCGTGAACAAGACTTGACAGTCGAAACGTATTGGTGTTGGTGTACCGAATAAACCGATGTACCGATGCCTGCATCCATTTGAGAGAGTGTGCTGGATCCGATTTGTGGAAAATAAATATGCACACACGCACGCACACACACACACACACACACACACACACACACACACACACACCCTTACCCTTCCCCTTCCCCCGATGATTTTATCTTCCCTGGGACATTAGTATTGTTGCTCTCTTGCTAAGATTGCGCTGTACAAAGACCAGGACATACATATAATCATACATACATATTGGGCTTCCGGATATTAATGAATAGGCTTTACACAGGATAAACAGTGAATAGTAAGACAACTAGACACAGGCCCTCCAAATATTTGAAAATAGCTAAGTACAGATGCTCATGACTGTGATGAGACAGCTGTGTACATGTACTTCCAGTTCTGGTGAGACAGCTCTGTAAGGTGCTCACAGTAAGCTAAGGCATCTGCAGAGAGGAGCTCTAGGCCATGAGACGGCACAAGTCAGGGCCGGACTGACTATAGCGGGTCAGTTTTGGACCCCTGGGGGGCCGGTTTTGTTACCGGGGGTCCGCAATATCGCCCCCCCTGTAACAAAATCGGCGAAACCGGCCCTCGCAAACTGCTCGGCTGCACTCACCCTCACCCCAGGGGGGGCGGGCAGAGCAGTTTGCCAGGGCCGGTTTCTGTTCCCAGTCCGGCCCTGGCTCGAGTCAGAGCCCTGGTGTCTGGTGAGTCTGATCTGTACAGGAGTTTCGGACAGGGACAAAAAATAGACCAGGGCAGCAAAAAAAGGGGACTCCATTAGCGAAGCAGATAGCTGCAAAAAAAGTGGTAATATCACGTAAATCAACAGTGAAACCAGCCCACCTGTCCGTAAAACTGGCCATCAACTGCTAAAAAACCTGCCTAAGCACTGATCTTTCAGAGAAGACCATCAGGCATTGCTCGATTGCCCTACAGGCCCGGCCAACCCTGATTTCAGGTGAAGCCAGGAGCGTAAGAAAACACCCCCACTGCAGGCTGTGATGCAGCGCGGAATGCAAAATCCCTCCCTTCGTCACAGATCATAGATCACACTCAATCACTACATTTGCTGGTGGGGCCCATAACACCAACATTCATCCTCTATTAACCTGTATTCAAGGAGGCGATTGTTCCACTCGCTGTAATGGAAAGAAGTACTCATTTATCTGTAATGAACAATAGATTTCCCTATCTTTCTCTATTTATTAAGGCCTAAACTTCACCTTTAGTACTCCTCCCATGAATAGGCCATGAATCAGCTAGCTGCTGGTTGAAGTGATCTATAAATTATTTACATAAATACACTTTTCATAATAACGACCCAACACAGTTCTTGTAATAAATCTTAAATCTTTATCTAAATAATTGAAAATCGAATCTTTTGTTTAATCAAGCAGTAGACCATCATATTTACCTATTCTGGCTAAAAGTCGTCCTCTAAGTCAAAATCTTGGTCATCAGTTCATACTGTCAGATTCTTAGGAAACAGCTGTCCTGCAGTGTCACCGTCCTCTCCGTCAGCATAACGTCAGCAAATCGAAATCTTCTGAAGGGTCTCGAGCTTCTAACCTCTCTAATCTATGGTGTTTTATAGTAAAATTACATTCCAAAAGTAACGAGTAATATTTTTAAATGCTTCTGATTGGTCCGTTAAAATGGTTCAACAGCTTTCCCACGCGGAAAATGTGTCTTTAGATATAGTTCATAATTTCTTCGGAAAAGTATCTTCTATTGTTTCTTTCAGAGCAGCTGGCTGGTAGCCCGGAGTGTCCTTGAGTGGCACAGTTGAGTTAGGGTCGCGTAGAGGCCACTGCTGCTGATGGTGACGCATGCGCACTTCACCCAGAGACCTTCACAATAGAGTTGTGTTCGTCAAATAGGAATGTCGGCCATTTTGTGGCCACCAAATGGTCAACTTAAGCAAAGAAACACAAAAACGTAATTAATACATGGAAATGACTAATAAAATGTTATCCCCTTACAAATACCCATATGTGTGTGTATTTATCTAGCAGAAGCAACACTTAATGCGGGTTATATTCACATTAATAAAGCACAAATCACGAATACATCACAGAAGCAACATATATTCATGCAAAATTCTAATTATCTATGATCAATTTGCATATACAATTTAGTTTACATATTAGTTAGGCCATGCAAATGCAATTCCCACTTGTATTCTTATTAGTAAGGTTGGTTAAATTCCACAGCAATCCAATTAATACAATTACGATTAGTTAATTATTCTTATTAATAGAAACATGCAAACTGGAGAGGGTATACAAAATTTTTAAAATAAAACCCGCTCCAGCACTGGTGCCATATTTACTGCTTGTGAATAGACATAAACTGTAAAACCCTGAACAGAAGGAGGTACTAAAGGACTTATTTTTTTATCTCGAAGAAGAGAGAGAAAGGACAAAGAAGAAGAGAAAGATAGGAGAATAGCGACAAAGGAGAAAGCGGAGAGGAAAAAGAACAGGGTGAGAGAGATTTGGAGAGCGAGACAGGATATATTGTGTAGTGCGAGAAAGCCGTGAGATCGAATCAAACCAGACATTCGACATTGGTGTTAGCAGGCCCCTAAAGAAAAAACTTGCACCCTCTATTATTATGATTCACAGCACATTTGGCACTGGACAGCGCTGCCCAGAGCTCTAGAGTATAGGGGAATCCTCTGTACAGGATATAGTTAGACATCTCGGTAGAAGAACTGCAGAGAGGCGACGCTGCTCTGTAGAGAATGTTGATAACATGACCTGAAAGCTGTACAGATGAGCACCAGTTATCAAGGCACAAGATTAGATTTCTTCACGTGAGAGCTCCCCCTGGCGCCTCCCCCTGTAATATCTTCATTTTTTCCTCGTTTCAGGTCACGTTTAATGAAGAGTCGCTGCCGAAGGGAACAAGCGAGTACATTCTCGGTTACTATAGCAACAACCTTGGCACTTTGGTGGGGGTGACTGAGCCTTTTCAGGTCAGATGTTTCCTAGAAATACTTTTTCTTTCCTTTTATGTTTTTTTACTGTACACAGCAAAGCTTTATTAGCGTGCTTACGTGGTTATTTACATTATGCACTAGACAAAAAGGGTTGCCCTTTTATTGTGTGGGGTTTTCATATTGTGCAAAGGTATTTTGGTGCCGTGTTAGGGCCTTGCTTTAGCTGCTCTCTGTTTGTCCTTATTACTTTTCTGATCCCCCGTGTGCTCTCTAACTCTGAATTTGACGGGACATTTCACAGTCGCTGCCCTGCCCTATACATTATTTACGTTTGCAGTTGCCCATAGCGTGACCTCGGCCCAAGGGCACTGGAGCACTTTACATGAGCACCAGTTACATAACCCAGTCAGATTTTGTTTTTAGGCAGGGGGAGATTAAGTGATGTGCCGTGGTGGGTAACCAAAAAGACACCTCTGCACACTGGGCACTTCTCACACGATTGCAGGGTTTGAGCTTGACAGTAAGAGTTGGTTTTCGGTTGAAAGATGGGCGATCCTGGCCCATTATAATAAATTCCAGGCGCCAAAACACAACCCGGTGCGCCACACAAAGCTGGGGGAATGTCCCGTGGCCCTCAGAGATTTGGTCCTTCTGAGGCCTAGCATCATGGGCCTTCTGAACTAGACACAGCTATGTTTGTGCTGAGTATATTCAGCACGTTGTTTAATCTGGAACTGACAGCGGTTGCCATGATGAAGGCAATAGATGCCCAGACCATGGCAATTATTTTTATAGACACATCATAAGAGAAGATCCACCATGGATCAGCCATTATCAAGGTAATGACCCAAGTGTTTACTTGAAAGGGGACCGAGTGACCAGGCCAAAGACACTGTGAGTGAGATTAAGATGAAATTATTTATTGGACTTTAGAAGCGTGCCAAATAGTATCGCCTTCTTGAGTTAAAGCCGGCTATGCTTCACGCGTTCCTCGAGTCTTTCAGTGTCTAGAAGAAGCTTGACGCACTGGGATGGCCTGGGCACTGATCCAGAAAGGACCCTAGCATCAGATCATGCCCATGGTTCAGGACAGTTGAGTCTGGAGACATGCAGGGGGAAGTGGGGAGCGCTGCAGCACCCTAAAAGATAAAGGTTTGGGGGCAGAGATGACGTTTTACTGTCTGTGACTGGTTCTCCACATTGGATAAAAACCACTGAAGGCCAAACCATTGAACCTCCGTGTCGGACTTGGTCCTTTTTGCAGGGTCATCCCAGAACATTTTGCCTTCCTCCTGTATTTTTTCTGACCTGTTGTTGGTGGTTTTATGATTCTGGGCACTTTATCACTGCTGATCAGTGCTAAAATGCACGTGCTCTCTATGGTAAACTTGGTAAGATTGGTCTACACCTGTTTGGCATATTTAATTTACCTGTCAGTCCCTTGTACAGCGGTATCCGATATATCCAGGGCCAGTAAATTAAATGCTACTTGTGGGCTTCCAGTGCTGCTTGCGCTACCCACCAAAGTAGGCTTTCAAACCTGTCTCAGGCCTCTGCAGGACCTGGTGCGCAGTTTATTGCTGCTGTGATGTGGCACATAAAGCGGTTGCCACATCTGTGACTCCCCTTTTACTACATATCAGTCACCCTAAGGTAGGCCCTAGCTAGCCCTATGGGGTGGGTGTGGTGTAGGTAAAAGGTAGGATATGTACCATAACTGTGTGGCGTGTCCTGGTAGTGACAAACAGCCTATTTGGTTTCTCACTGCTGTGAGGCTGCCCTCTAATAGGGATGCATTGGGGATTCCCTGAAATGTGCTTCAGTGGTAATTACTGATCTTAGAGGGGTAGTGGGATCAAGTTTGATATGTTTGGAATAGTAGTGATAAATCCTGCTTATTGGTGAAAGCAAATCTATTATTACTATTTTCCAAATGCCACTTTTAGAGGTGCTGTTAAGTAAAAATGGGTAACCCAATATACCCTTGAGGGCATGGGTGATATGAACTATTATAGGGTAATAGTGCCTGCAAGGGATTTCTTTCAAATGCAAATTATTCAATACTGTACAATCAATTGTGAGAGCCCTTACTGTTGGCCTCTAGTAAATGAATTACACATTTAATGTATAATAAAATTGAAATGAACTTATCCTAAAGAAAAACAGAAAAAAGGAGAGCATAAGAGGGTGCGCGCTTTTTTAATACAAATTTTATATAAATAGAGCAAGAGAGGTTACAAAAGCGTGTTTCACATAAACAAAAAAGTGGCTGAGAAGAACACTTATTTTCACATAGATTTGTTTCTCTCAAGAACACTTTTGTAAAAACCTATTCCTTGCATTAGATGGAAAGAAAAATATCATTGAAATCTATGTGAAAATATGTGTTCTTCTCTGCCCCCCTACCCCCCCCAGCTGACCCACCCACCCTGCCCCCTGCAAGCCATGCCGGCTGCCACTGAGATATCATGCTGCAAGCCCATCATACTGAGGGTCGTGTTGGAAGGTATCATGCTTTTAGCACTCTACTCACTCCCTTATTCACAACTTTCTGTATGCAGCGCTGCCGTTCGGTGTTCACTTAGTTCTGGATTTTCATGTACACAGTACATTCTGTCCTTAGATATAGCAAGAATTGGCCACATTGTTATTTTCATTCTCGTCCTCTTGTTTTCAGTTTCTGAATGTTTTTCTTTTATCCTGTAGATCTCACTTCCAGGCTCTGAAAGCAGCAGCAGCAGCAGTGAATCAGATAGCTCAGAGTCCAGCTCAGCGGAGGAAGATAGTACCATGGTGCTACTGCGCCCCAAATCGCGCAGTCCCAGCCCAGGGCAGCGGAAACAGCGCCGAAGTCGCAGTCCAGTCTTGGCTAGGTTTCATGATCTAATGCTGATGCCGTCTTCCCGCGAGAAGAGTAAAAGTCGAAGTCCTTCCCCACGGAGAGCCAAGAGCCCTAGACGGGAAGTGCCATATCGCAGACACTCGCAGAGCTCAACCGAAAAGGACCAGACTGTGCTCTCTCCAACCAAAAGTCATGGAAGAAAGACTTCATTACACCAAAAAGTCCATCATAGCCGCAGAGAGAGCCCAGAAGCACTAGAACCCATTCCTGTTCCACCAGTGAGGCCTGCTGCAGTGGGGCAGGCTGAGCTGCAGAGGGAAAACTCAGGAAGAACAGGCCAAGCAGGCCTTCCTCACCAGAGCAGGAAAAGAAGAGAGACTCATGGAGCACAGAAGCTCAGAGGTAGGGTGGAGAAAGAGGCAGATCCATGGCAGGGTGCACAGGACGAGTTACGAAGAGAGAGCCAGGAGGATGGGAAAGCCCCAGGGAATGGAAAAGAGCAGGTATCAAAGGCTGAGCACAGCCAGGGTGTTGGGAGAGAGAGTGATCCCAAGTTTGTGCAGGGTTCAGTTGGGATGAGAGAGACAGAGGCTCAGGCTGGGCATGGCCAAGGGGATGGAACAGAGACAGGACTGCAGACAGGGCACGGAAGAGAAACAGAGCCCCATTCTTGCCAGATCCCAGAAAGAGGAACCCATGGGGAGGATCATGGTGAGAAGGAACAGGGGCCAACAGGAAAGAATAGGTAAAGATGTGTCACTTTAGGTCCCCTTCGTATGTTTTTTGTAGCGGGGTACTTATATTTTTTAATCTTCCCCTGACATTAGCCAGGACCTCCGCAGTGAGGAAAATGAGAGACATAATCATCACCATCTGCAGCCCCTTTTCGACCATTATAAGTGCCAGTTCCGGACTGTGCGGTGTTTTTGGGCACCTGTGTTCAGTGTTGGTTGCGATACACTATTCATAACTTAGTTAACATTTGTAACTCTCTGTAAAAAGCATTGACAATCGAACTTTATGACACTCGGGTTGGGCGGCTGACATTAAAACATCAATAGAGCTCACAATAGTAACTTATGCCTTTGTGACTCTAAACATTTTGTCATGGAGGTCTTTGCAATATATGTGTCCCCTTTGTCCTGAACTGGGTTTACGGTCTCTTAGCAAATATTAGATATTTGTCCGCTGTCGTAGTCACCTCACCTTTCCGCAGTCCTCAACGTCTCTCTAGATTGAAGTGTGTGAGTTGAGAGGTAGTGCTACTCCCACCCTCTTATTATAGTTTTCTCTTCCACAAGACTCTGCAGTCTGAGGGCTTCTGGCCAACCACCCAGTACAAATCTTTTGTCAAACACTAACTTTCTAATCTTACTCTAAGAACAGTTTTATCTTGTTTTAAGTTTCCTTCTCCAGTGCTCCCCTGTTCTCCCTGTTTTTGTTCAGGTCTCCTGTACATCATGTCCACAATCAGACCCCCTGATTTTTCCTGTCTTTGTTCTGGACCTCTTTCCTATTCCCTTTTCTCCAGATTTCATTGTTCTCAAAGTCATTGTTCTGTGCTCCTTTTATTGTCGCTGCCTTGTTTTTTCAGACTAATCTCTTTCACAAGGTCCTTGCGCAGACAACCCCACCCTTCGGTCACCCTTGTTTGTTCACGGCTCCTCCTTTTCTCACTGTCTTTGTCTAGGAGTCCATTTTTCTTCCTGCTCCTTCTTCCTCTGTCCTCATTGTCCTTATTTAGGGTTCTTCTGACTGCCTATCTTTATTCAGGACTCTCTGTGGTCTTGTTATTCTTGTTTCGTCTTACCTCTGTTCGCACCATCCATGTTCAGGACTCCCTCTATCTTTCCTGTCCTTGGAGAGGGCTCTCCCAGTTTTCCCCATCCTTGTTACATTTTCCCATATTCTTCCTCCATTGTTTCTCCTTGTGTTTGTTCAGGGATCTCTCAAGTCCCCGACCTTGTCTAGGGTTCTTTGTTCTTTCTTTTGTTCAGGAATGCCTGTTTTCTAATGTGAACCTAATCGAGATTCAAATGAGGTGCATCAATCTGCCATTTAGTGGTTCGGCTCAGAAAAGCCTCTTTTTCGTACGACTAACCAAATTCAGATGCCGACCATAGGCTGTTGTCTGTATGCATTGTGGTGACATTAAACATAATGCACAATGCAAAACACTTAAGATGCCAGATTGTTTTATTCAGTTTCAGAAGCATAGGCGTCTTCGAGACTGAAGAATAGAAATCGTGACTAGTCGCGGGCCAGAGTTTCATCACTGATGGGTGATTTGGACTTCAGAACTCGGTGGTTTATCATGCCACATAGAAATACTCCCAAATGTTGTCAATTTATGGAGTTGACAGCCAGAGATCAGCGTCCCCAGGGCACAGTCCTCAGTATACAACATTCCTTGAACTGTGATGGGTGTGGCCTGATTTGGCAGCTTTTCAACCCCTCCAGCAAGGCAAGGTGGCTGACACCACTGCTATGTTCTAATTAAGCAAGCAATAGAGGATGAAATAATCCCCTTCTCCGGATGAGAACAGACAGTTTGACACAGGAAAATCAAGTAGGAGATCCGTTGTAAAGTCATACAACCCCATCTCACCAGATTTGCATCTCCCTACAAAGGAAAATAGTTACCCGAGTGAAGCCGAAAGCAAAAACTTTGAAAAAACTGGTTGCTCCATTCTGTCCCCTACATCAAATGGCAGAAATGTGCATAGCATGTGAATCTACCACAGAATGATCCACACTGATGCTTACAGTCAAGCACCATTTTCCACTCACTTACCTATAAAATTATACTCGAAACTATTTGTTTCACATACGATGCTCCCGCATCTCCAGTGCAGACAAGTGATAGCTCATTACATTCCAACATGCTAGTGAATAAGGGAGCACATAACATGATTTCAGGGAATATTCAATCTGAAGTTGGATCTAAGTTGGAGAGCATTTTGGGTTTTGCGTCAACATTATAATGATTCATACTGACTCTGTGGTTGTTGCCTAGAAAATATGTACATACAAATATGATGCTTCTCCAAAATCCAACCACTAAATGTCGGGATGATGCACACCATGGGAATCTAGCATATCCTGAAGCCGCAAAACTTTGTTACAGCTAAGTAACATTTTCCTTTTGTGCATACTTGCTCAATATTCCTGTTAACACCGTGTTTGTTCAGGGCTCTCACCTACTCCTTCTTAGATTTCTAATGCATTTTTTGTTTTTGCTGTTCAAGCTCATTCGTTCCTTCCTATCCTCAATCATAACTTCACTGTTCATAGTGTCCTTGTACTGAGTTCCTTGTTATGTTCATGTTATTAGTTTTGGCTCTTCGTTCTCTCCGTCCTTATTGAGGGTCTGTCTGCTTGATATGGGTTAGACACTTGTCTGCTCCCCATGTGTTTGAGGCTTGCCCTGTTCTCCCGGTTGAAGGCTGTCGGCGGTTCATTCTACCCTTCCCTAGGTCTTCTCCAGCTCTCAGTATCATTGGTCAATGTTCACATTCTGCCTATGCTTGTTCAGGATTTCTCTTTCTCTTCTGCCATTGTTTATGGTTTCCTCTGGGTCTTCCAACTCTTGTCAGGGGTTCTGCTTGTATGTACGTATTTTTGTGTGGCATTTACATAGAGCAAACTTAGCCAAAAGGCAGCAGAGCATTTCTCAGAGTCCAGGGAGAACACAATCTTCATTTGATTTTATGGGTAGTTGTCTTCTAAAAGAAAAAGTGGCCTGTTGCTGTATCATGATGTAGTGATTTTTACAGATGTGTGCCTTTGGCTCTTACCTAAATTGGATCAGGGTCACGGTAGCCCCGGTGGCTATGGGGATAGTATTCCAGATCTTGGGTGCATGGAGTGTGAAAGCCTGTTGCCTTGTTTTTTTTATTTTTTGCCCTTATTCATCTCGAGTTTGATGGGGTGGAGGTGGTGAGCTTGCCAGCCAGATACGCAGAGGTTGTCTGTTATGATGGCTTTGTACTTGATACAGCTGGGTTGAGGATGTGTAGGCAGACAATGGCAGCAAGTGGAGTTCCATCAGGGTGGTGGTGGTGTGGTCCTATTTCTCAAGGCAATAAATGAGGTATGCCACTGCATGTAGGGGTATGGAGTCTAGGCGTAGAGGAGGGGCAATTGTCACCATTCCGATCTGATTGGAGGGACTGAAGTTGATTTCTGGGAGGAATAGTTTCACTTTCTGCCTACTCTCCCTATAATTAACTGGATTCTACCTCTCCTTTGCCCCTTTTCGATTTTTTTATTCTCATGTTATCTATTCAGAGAGGACCAAGTCCCTCACTTCTCCTGAGCTTTGAAAATGTTTTCCATGTACAAATGTATACACTCTACACCTATTATAGTGGAGTTCAATGTGTAATTCCACTAACACTCACTCTCCACTAGTAGGTGAGACTAGATCTTTTATTTGGCAATAGTTAAATGCGTATGAATTCGCAAAAGATGCACCTGCCACAGTACATGGCTAAGTTAGGCCTCCACATATGTCAATGGGGAGAGCCCTTCTTTATGTGAGTTCTGTTGGTTCCTGGAAATATCATAATACATGTGTTATATCAGGGAAGCCTAGTTGTCATCTTTTAAAAGATTTTCTCCACTTCTCCCCTTCTTTGAAGCATCTTAGTTTTCTTAGAGCCTGACCCTGGTGCTGTCGGAACTCTTCGTACCTTCCAATAAAAGACAATGGACTGGTGCGATTCGGCATTGTTAACTGGAATGTTATTGGCGCTGCCTTGGCCAATGCCAAAAGTCTTTGAATTCCTGTGAGGTTTACCCTCACTGGGTAAGGTAATAAAACCTGATCTCCACCTCTTTTCAAGCCATGTTTTGACCTAACAACCTGCTTTTGTCTTTCATTACCTAATACTGGATTTGTTTTTAGTATTGATTCCATTAAGGACTGGAATGAACCCGGTTCATAAAACATTTAGGGAGTCAAAAGCTGCACGCAATGCAATTGGCACAGTATGCTTTGTCTGATAAATAAATTACTTTCCTGTACACAACAACATTAACTGTTCTAAAATTGGTAACTTTACTATAACAATAGGTCTGCAAGTGGCTGTGGAGGGAGCAATTGTCAGGGCAATATCCCTTCTCTTGGGAACATTATTGCTTCCCATAGTCACCTTGCTTTTGTTAATCTATACAATTCTTGAAACCAGCCCAAATTAAGCAGTTGTTTTGTGATTGGTTTCCTGGTTTATCTGAAACACTGACATGTTCATATGAAGCCTTCAGGTGATTATCAATCAATCAGAATTTGTAACGCGCAACACTGTCAGCCCTACGGGTATCGGAGTCAATATAGTGTATAATAATACAGAGTACATAAAAACAAAAATAAGTTGTTTGGAAACAAATTAGTGCTAGAGTCTGATCCCGTTGAGCAGTTGATAGTTTCTACTGGATCCAGTTGTTCTGGGTTTAAGAACCTCGACTTTATAGTTCATTTGCGCAAAGCACGACAGGTTCTGCTGGTCAAGTAAAAAGATAAGCTGAAAGCAGAAAACACATTTGGACAATGATAATGTGTTTCAAAATGTAAATATAATCTGCTTTGAGCAGTTTATTAGATGGTCAAAACCCCATTTGCCGGCTTCTTTCTCCTGCAGAAACTGTTGAAATTGAACAACTGCAGGTTCCAACATGGGCTAGAAGTAAAGGTCATGTTTTCAGACTTTGTTCCTTAAAGATTATCCCCAGTGAAATTCACACACTTTTGAGCTTAGGCCACCTTCTCTCCTGCTAAGGCGTGAAAGGTTGATATTTGGTTTTGCTCATTGCCTTGGCAAAGATAGTTATTGAGTTGTATTCATTCTATATTGACAATATTTCCAGTCCTAGGTTTTGAGCTAGAAATAAAAGTTTTCAGCTGTTTAAACATATTTAGTTCAGTGCAACAAGCTACGACTACACCACCCCAGAATGCAGTAGGTTATTAGAGCGTGGTAGAGCGTCTTTCATGACTTGAAGTGAGATGTCCGCACTACTGTTTCATAGTCTCCCTGTTCTTTCTTACCCATCATCCTGTCTGATGCTTCTTTGGAAATTGTCCCATACGTTGTGCACTCTTTAAAGAACAGTCTATAAACGGAGTAAACTACTAATATAGAACGTTATGTCTACGTGGACTGCGTTTTTAGATAACCATGCGGCTGTCCTCACATTCTGCTGTATTCATGATTATAAACACAATAGTGCTATTTGTCTTTGCTGCACAAACTTTTGCAAGTAGAGTGCTGTCTCCAGACTACTACACACGGTTCCCGCAGAGCTCGGGGCATTCGCTTTATTCTTTCAATATTCTGACCTCTGGATGGTGTACGGCTTTGTGCCAGACCTCTGTGTTTTCTATGACTATAGCACAGCTTCTGTGGCTCCTCGGGCTTTTTACTCATGGATAGCAATGCCATCTCTCCAGCCTGGTTCTTTGTGTCTGTTTTCTGACCCCTCAATTCCAGAGCTCTAAACAATCAGATCCTTTTCTGTTTTCTTTCTCTTTTGCAATGTTCATGTTGTGCAAGCTCGACCTTCCCTTGATTGTGCTTGTGTTTTATTCAAATCATTCTTCCCACTTTGATGCAATTCAGGCTAAGCCATAATTTCTATTTGCTGTGGTAGCTGAAGCACCAAAAGATCCTCGAAAAACAGCTACAAAAGTTCTTAAACTGAACTTAATGTTAAGTCTTTAAGCGCTGGCAGCATAGCTACAAAGTGTTGCAGCTATTGCTTCATTGGTGAAAGCAAAAGAAAAATGTGGAGGAAAGGAGACATTCTGCGACAAGAGATAATCATGAATTTTATGAGAGGTTGAAGTGTTCTGGTATCAGGAGAAGATTTTAAATGTTGGCTCTCTGCATTAACAGCAATGTTTCGGAATCTAGATTCACAGGAAGGTCATATAGTGTGTAGCAGGAAGCAGGCCTTTTGTAGGACAGAGCACAGACCTTTCAACATGGAACCCATGGAGAAGTTTTATTTTTACGTTTTCTTAGGGTTTTCTGCCATCAGGAGTGGATTCAAAATGGTGGATCTCGGTATAAAAATAGTGCTTCGGGATCTAAGGTTAGAAGAAGGCTATTTCTTTTTCCTGAAGGCCATGGGTACGAGCAATGCTCAGGAGCGGGGACTCAGACGACGTAATACTTGACATGGGAACCAAGGATAAGGCGGTGGTAAGAAATGCTGGGGAACGGTTGGCTTGGGAAACATTCCTATAAACTGAGACTGATGGGGTTCCCTTCTGAAAGTGAACTTGTTTCTCAAGCACACGTCTATCATTCTTGCACGGTTCATGGTGCTGCCCTTGGTGACCACAAAGACTGGCCTGCAACCTACAAATGTGAATCGACCATCAGCAAGCAGTGGTGCCACTGCCATCCCATCTGAGAGCAGAGTCCTCTAGGAACAATGATATTAGTGCGAAGGCCTCAGTTTTTTCTGAAAACACTGGCAGTGTGAACAATTGCTTGAGTACACAGTCGTATGCCTGGCCTAGTCAAAGTGAAGTCTGGTTTAGGGATTTTGATCATAGCAGGTAAGATAGCTCATTGCGCTAAGAACATGTTGGTGAGTTTTGTGTGCAACTACCATGTTGCTGGTCTGAATATTGCCCAATCAAACCTGTGCCATTCAGTACACTGAGTCCAGGGGTGGGGGGGGGGGGGGGAGGGCGTGTAATTGTGAAACGTATTGTTTTGTCTACAGGACCACAAGCCAACTACCACTGCAGAATGCACTAACCAATGGTATTGTTAACATAAATCAAAGATGTGTGGGTCTTAGCTCTAGTATGCAGTGATGTGTGAAAGTTTGCACTAGCAAATAGAATTGTGTAAATTTCAGTGTGGTGCACAATGGTGTGAGTGTGTCCTATCTGATGAATGTTGTCATGAGCTACAACAAAACAGCATGATGCACCTTTTACTTATGCACAATGTCATTGAAATCCATGCACCTGTTTTTAGTAATGTTTGAGGCACTAGATACACCTTCAGATTTCCACAAAACCTGTGATCTTTCTGTATTTAAATTATATATGTTACTGCTCCTAAATATTGATCTGGTTCTAACTATCTGTGTCAGTGTTTTTCATTAATATCATGGAACTCTCTGTAATTAAAAATAGCTCATTGCATCCTGGATAGGAATGACACATGCAAAACGCTCTCCCTTATGTAGCTGAGACAGCTTGATGCAGGGTGTATCTTTGTTGGTGACTGAGGAGTTCAAAGCTTTACATGACTGACTTACTGGGCACTCTCTTCAGAAAAGTCCACTTGGGCATCAGGAGGCGGTAACATAACCTTTCTCCACAGCTGAACCTTTGTTGTGACCAGTCCTTGGCTTCTGGACTGGGCCAGTCCAGTACTTGGTCAATGAGGGCTACAGGCTGTAGGAGATAGTTAACTAGCAGTTCAATGTTTGCATGAATCATTGAGCTTCCCCATTGGTTTGTGGCCACCGAGGAGTGATGTTATTGTGCTTGATTTGTGGCAGCTAGAAGTATTTCACAATTTTGCACCTTTGACATGGGGACATTTCTTGTTGTACGGTTCTTGTTAGATACCATAACTGGTCATCTTTTTTTTTAGTTTGGGGATCCCATTTTCAGCAGTCGTCTTTCTATCCCTTGAGCTAGTTCCTGGTGCTTCCTCTGCATTGGGAAGTGCTGAGCCACCTTATAATGTACATGGCTATCTCTTGTTAAGCCTGCAGAATGTAGGTACTCTGTGGGTTGGCACTATCTATAAGTAGTATATAATGGCGACCAAGGTGCCCTTCTATGAAGTCAAAAAGTAGGGAAAAAAAGTATGAGCATTACTTTTTATCTACGCTTATTAAAACACATTAACATGCATTTACCCTTTTTAATATTGGGTCACAATTATAAGAAACGCAAATGCTTATCCCTCTGGGGGCCATACTGGAATCCATCCTGTTTTTTTTTTTAGAAAGCACTAATCAAAACAAAAGGTCTTTGGTTGCATCATACCTAACAAGCATTAGCAAAGCCAATAATAGGGCTCACCTTTCAAAGGTGTCAGCATACGTTTTGGCTTGACCAACAGTTTTCGCCTATGCTTAACAGCATCGGCAAAAAAAAAGAGGCTATTTTTGATGTTGAAAAGCATTTCCAATAGAAGCTAAAACAGTTGGACCCAGACAGATAATGACAAAGCACATATGGTTCACTTGGCATGCGCTTGTACATGTCATGAAGCTGCAACAGCCCCAGCATGTTGATGTATTAGTGTGCATGTGTTACGATGCCATTGCCGGTATGCGTCATGATGCTGCAGCAGACGTTTTTAAAATATAAAGCTCCACGATGGCGGATAGCAATTTTGGAGCAGTAAACTTGAAAAAATATTAAAAATTTACAAAAGCGCTCTTTATGATGAAAGGAGCAGTCCGATAGCAAAATTGCTGCTGCTACACCCTCTAAAAAATTTAAAACAATTGAGAACAAGCATTGGAAAAACAAATTGGTCTTGCCTATGGGAGAGCTTTCAACTTTGCCAATCAGATATAGCTGTACAACTTAGGGCTAGTAACGTAGTCACCAGGATAGTAAACATAAAATTGCGATATGAAGCAGACAGCGTTGGCCACGTCATAGTGTTTATTTATTTCCTCATAGCTATTTGAGGGTGGAAGGAGAAGAAGCAACACAGAGGTTGGTGGGAGAGGAAGAAGCAACACAGGGATAGGAGGGGGAAAAGCAAAACAGACTGGGGTGGAAGGGGAAGAAGCAACATGGTGGGACAATAGGGGGAACAAGCAACACAGATGTGTGGGGTGAAAGGGAAGAAGCAAAACGACAGGCGGTGGGAAGGGAAGAAGTAACACGGACTGGGCGGTGGGAGGGAAAGGCTCAGGACCCTAATCGAGATGAATCAATCAGTACTTGGTCCATGCTCCAGACAAAAGAAGCAGAAGTGAAGCTGGCTGGAGCTGCCCAATTAGAAGCGAGGAAATGAGAGTTACAATGAAGCCCACAAATGGTAAGCAATGGGTGGGCTCCAACCCCTTAAAGAACGGAATATCTCTTGCAAGCAAGAGCACATGTGCTATCACTTGCTCATGCAGGTAAGACTTAAGAATGGGAAGGGAGAGAGAAAAGGACAGAGTAGCAGGGGCTCAGAGTGAGCAACTCTGCTGCTGCGTGTGGTGTGCAACAAGGGGTGGAGGTACAACAAAGGAGCTAGAGGAGGTTGAAAAAAATTCGAAAAGCATCGAGGGACAGAAAGTAGCAGGAGAAGCAACAAATGAGTTGGGGCGGGGGAACAACACAGACAGCACAAGGGAGCCAGGGTCATAATGGAAAAGCATCAAACTGGGAGAGAGCAAGAAAACATTTGCACTCACACGAAGTGCTGAAAGAAAAATAAAAAAGTAGATTCCCGAATGTAAGCAGCAGAAGGATACAAATCATACACTCAAAAGGATGGTAAAGATGCTGCGCTCCAGGGGAGGCCTAAACACAACAGAAGTCATCAAAAATATTCATAAGAAGCAAGCAAAGCTAACCAACAATTAGCAATGGTTTGACCCAAAGCCCACTGTAAGTACTGGTATTGTCCACAATTGGTCCTTCCCCAATTTACAGCTAAATCTGTTTGTAGGCAACACCTAAAACGAATAATCCATAGAGCTAAAAGCCTAGGAGAACCTACCCCCATTCTTATTAAAAATGTAAATGTTGGTGTTATTCACAAACAAGCTATAGATTGTACACAGGGGGGCCCTTTTAAACAAAACGGTAAAGGCTGAAATCATGGACACAAGTGTGCTTTGCAGAAATATGGGGGATGCATTTAAGAGACTTTGAGCAATTGTCTATAAAATTAACATACAAAACATGCTATGTGAATATTGCCTTCGTTTTCAGAAAAGAGAGCAACACGGTTAACAAAAATGACAAGACACGTATGTAAGCGAATAAAGGAAGAAATAATTCCAGCAGTGGCCCATGCAGGTAAGAGCGGGGGGGGGGGGGGGCTGGGTGGGGGTTGAGGAGGGTATTCGACAGGAGGGATAAATACAAAAATAAATATTTTCCCTCGTGGACGTCTGTCGAATCCCCCCTCAACCCAGCCCCACCACTCTTACCTGCATGGGCTGCTCCTGCGTAATTCATGGTGCGTTCTCCATTTATTAAATTAAAGTAATAAAATAGCAAGAGAGGTCTCTTTAATAAGTAGATTTTAAAAGATTAATGCATCAGCCTGGCTAGGAATAGGCTGAGGCACAAATAGATTGTGAGGTCCCTGATTGAATGGAATAGGTGTATCTGCCCCATAAGATGGCATTTGATGGCCTCCTTGCTGTTCAAAAGGATTCCCAAAGTCTGGCCCTATCAGCATCAATGCCTACTAGGTAGGTTTTTCAGGATTATACATATAGACCTAATTGAGGAACGTGGCTTCATTATGAGTACTACTCATGCTAAGTTTAACTGCTACACAGTCAACGCTTGTCCTCCACGGTATATAATTTATTTGTTTTATTTGTGTTACGTCAGCATGATGCCAAGGTCACTTGCAGATTATTGAAGGACCTATGGAGCTCCTTCAAACTCATCTGTTGTGGAATAGCTGTGTGACTCTTACAGTATACATAAAGCGCGTTCAACTTCCAGCGAGATGAGGAAGGCTTGTTGAAGAAGATGATCTTCCTCCTCCCAAGGGACTCTGCTTCGAAACAATCTGTCCTTGTCGATAAGTCTTTTGTCAGACCACTTTACATTTAAAAAGCCCTTAAAGGCCTGGCTTTGGCAACAACGATCTTGCTCTTCAACTTAGTTCTAGCCCACAGCTTGTATAGTGTCAAGAAGTCCAGGGGTGTTTGCTGCACTTTAAAAATAGATTTAGGTACACATTTTCTGGGCCCTACCTTAATGTCCACATATCTGTAAGAACTACAACAATGCTAGAGTTCCAGCAGCACTCTGACATTCAGACGCAGATTTACTAAGATTTCATGCAAGGCAGCACAGTATTACATGATGCTGATCTGCATTGCGCGAAGGAGACAACACGGCACTGAGCCATATCAACTACCAATGGCCTGCTGTTGCTGTCTACCCATGGCTGGTGCACAAACAGGCTGCCTTACATGACACACTGCGTCAAAGCACGGTGCAGACGTCAAAGCATGGCGCAGAGAAGGGTGCACTGTCTAGCATAGGATTTGTATTGAAAATATACCCTACCAGTAGAATTTCCTATGAGTAGAAAAGCACAGAAGGGGCAGACGCGTTTGATGTGTGCTGTGCACGGCAGCACACATGTAATGCATCAGTTTCTGGGGAAATCAATGTGTTCCCCTTTGTTTGTGCCTGCTTCCAGTAGGAGTTGATTTTTGATTCAAAATCCTGTCTAACTATCATAGTAGCTTGGGTTTGCTTCAAAACCTACGGGGACGTGTGACGATCTGCTCCCAGTAACGTCCTTTCATGCAAAATGGCACCAAGTGTTTTTTTTGCGCTGTGAAAAGTGTACCTTTCCAGCACAAAACACCTGCTGTGCTGAACAGTAAATAGCTTGTGTGGCTTTGCACTGCACTAATTTAATTTCATGTAATTTAATTAATTTGTGAAGCTCATGGGTGCCCCAATGGAGCTCCCCAGCCAGATTTGAATTCGCCAAAAGGAGAGGTAATTCCAGGAGATGAGGATGGATCAAACCTCTTAGAAATTGGGGGCCAGACTATTGTCATATCTTTGTGCATGTGACAGAGAGCTTTAAACTTGAATCGCTTATTAATCGGGAGCAATGACGTTCTTGAAGATGCAATGAGATCGATTCAAACTTCGGAATGTAGCACAGCAAGTGAGCTACTGCATTCTGTACAGTCTGAAGTCTTTTCACAGCAGACTTAGTAGCTCCTAAATAGAGGACATGCCATAATTGAGGCGTGAAATAATTAAAGCCTGAAGCCTCCTCTGAGAAGACACTGACCATAACCAGAGAATATTCCTTAAGCATCTTCGTAAACCAAAATAGCAACCGACTACTTTGTAAATTTGAAAATTCATATTCAATTTGCTGCTGTCAAGTCAGAAGCCAAGTGAAAGCACTAAAATCTATAGGCCACCAATATGGGCCCCAAAGATTGGGTTGATTCCCCACAAATAGAACTTCTGTCTTGTTACCATTAAGTTTAAGACAGTTTCTTCTCATCCAATGTTCAACCTCCTTCAAGCACATGCTCAAATTGGAAGGTATAGTAGCGTCCACTGAGTGCAGAGATACACTGATTCATGCATCATCGGCATAGGAAAACAGATTGAGGTAAAGGCTTTTACTATATCCTCCAGAGGTTGGACTTAAATGTTGAACTAGCGCAAAGCCATTGTAAATCTGGGGCTTAATACCTTATGTTCCTCTATCATAGTAGATGGGATCCATGTGTTCCCTAAAACCTGATGATCTCATAACATCTGCTCAAAAGGATTGATAGTCACACTAATGAACTCCTTCATCTTGACGAAAAAAAAGTTCCTGAACTTCTTCAGAAAGACCATCAGGTGAATTAATAAGGTCTTGCGTAGCATGTACCAAGGCGGATCCAGTGTGGCGCTAAACCCTCTTTGTTAGCAGGTGTTCCTAGGTTATAGCATCGCTGACTGGCCAAAGGACGTAGATGTTTTACTGGTTTCAAGTGTTTTAGTTTATCCTTTCTCCATAACATCAACACATGCTGTATTGTCCATACGTTTGGCTTGTTTACAGTTTACCAGTATTAGCAGAGCTTGATTTTGTTGGACAAAATAAGAATAAACACTATTTAATGCAAAATATAAATTATCTTTCAATGTATGTGGTAACATCTGTAGGCAGTGCCTTTAATCTGAATGACTAATACTTAAAGGCAAACTGGCACCTCTGTCCTTACTTAGCACAACAACAAGTGGTGAATGAATTTCTTAAATTAATCTTAAGCATGGTCAGTTACTCTTCCATGTTCACTTACTGCCATTGCAGGCATTAACCAAACATATACAAATTGGTCTTGGACTTTCTTCAAAAGGAATAGGCTTGCACCTTTTGGGACTGGGAGCACAAGCAGCCCAACACACGCTTCGGCCTCATTTTACTTCATCAGTGAGGTGCACCTTCACTCTACAAGGCACAGTGAGCTACATGACTTGCGCCTAGACATATTGATGCAACCTTTCTCGTTAGTCAGGTCTCTTCCTGCCATTATTCGCTAAGAATAGAAGTGTATATGTTTTGCCAAGAGCTTTAGCTGCACGTACCATTAACCAAGCTTTGTTCCTTAGGGGTGCAAGACACGTTAGGGTGTGTGAAGGGGTGTAGTTGGTGCTCAATGGAGTGGTCAAACTCTCTTAGGGACACCAGTTCCAAATCGTGGGGGGAGGGTGAGGAAAAACAGCTTTTGTCTTTGTGAGAGATTGTTTATAAAAACCAAATACATATACAGGGGCACATTTATTATTAAATCTGACAGCGCAGCAAGTCACCTTGCTGCGTGATAGGGAAAGGGCAGGAATGTGCTGTAATTAACATTGTACGGCACATTCCTGGCTTTTCCCTGCACTGGCTCACAATGTGCTGTCTGGTGCCAATGCAGATGCTCCTGCACCATGATACAAGGGTTCCTGCGTTATAAGCAGGATTGTATTGGTGCAGGAAGTGATACCTTCCTGCACGAAAACAATCCTGTGAGGCATTTTCCTCTTTTTTATACAAAAAGGAAAAACAAGGAGACATAAACAAACATATTTCCCCTTGTTAAGCCTCATCTGGGGAAGCGTAGCTGGTTTGGCGATTTACTTATGGTAAATCTGGGAATGCGTCAAAATCCATAGGTGTTGCGAGGAAACCCCCATGCACCACGCATGGAACACCTCTCTGGGGCAGAGTAACGCAATGCTGTGATTTGCTCTGCGTTGCATTACTCTGGGTTTATCAAGCCCCTCAGTGCAATGCAAGGTGGTCTTGTGGGGCTTGATATATTGCATTTAGTAGTTGCATCACGCTTGCACCCCGTTGCCTAGGGCAAAAGCGACGCAACTACATGATAAATATGACCCACAATTCGTTTGCCAAAGTGAATAAATCACAGACACATTTCCAAGGGTCTGTATAGTAAATTTGTCCAGTGTGGTGTAAGTCTGTAGGTCATCAGCATGACTGGATACGAGGCATTTATGGAGGGCATCCTGCATGTACTGCAGAACTGAAAGACAAGAGGCGAACCACCCAGGATTAGGTCTCTGTGTGTTCTAAATATGTGCACGAGAGCCTAGTGTAAGGAAAGCTACTTACATAATGGCAAGAAAGGACTGGTGAATTCACAGGGAAGGTCTCTTTACAAAAACTGTTGTGTGGCATGACTTGCAACTAACAAGAAGAAACGTTACCTTCCGAGCTGGTAGTCACTGGGACCGCCTTTATCAGTATCAAAGTGAGTAAATCAGGGAGGAGGGTATCATTGACTTAAAAATCACATTTCATAGAGCCAAAAAAACATACATGTAGAGGATACTAAACTACGACCTCCAATCAGGGCCATTCATCTTAGAATACAAAGTTAATATTTAAAACAAAAATGGTGTATGCTGTGCAAGTGCGCAGGCTAAACCGAATCCTGGAACTGGATTGGAGTGCATGACTAGAAGATAGAGTACAGAAATATAGCTTGCTATTTTAGGGGAAGACATGAGGTGGAAGGGGGCAACGAGTCAAGGAGAAGATGTGGGTCAGGCAACCGTTCGTGTCCACATTATCATGACTATAATAACACTTGCAGTTTTTTAAGTACACCAGAAAATCAAAATGGATGACCAGTCATAATTGCGATCATTAGATAACATGAGAATACTAGGCAGGTAATCTACCATTACTTCGCGGCCACTACTACGACTTACCAATACTACGCATTTTTTTACTTAGCAGAATCTTTTACTTCGCATACTTTAAGTTTGCATGCTTCTACTTCGCATATACCGTTATTTAGCATATACCATTACTTATCACAGTCAATTACTTTGCTGACTATTCACATCGTTGTTTGAAAAAGGAGGTACTTCCGTTTCCAAATCACGACATGCAGCTCTGACGACGCCTGAAGCAGGAGAACAGAGGAAGCACGGTGAAGCGAGGGACCACGAGGAGAGTTTTTGGGGTCGTGCAGGGGGTTGTCTTAGGTTTGTGTTTATGTAGTGTAGAATTGTGTATTTGGGTTTACGGTAATGGTCGTGCAGGGGGTTGTCTTTTAGGTTTTAGGGTTGTGTTTATGTAGTGTAGAGTAGTGTATTTGGGTTTAGGGTAGTGTTCGTGCAGGGGTTGTCTTTTAGGTTGTAGGTTTGTGTTTATGTATTGTAGAGTAGTGTATTTGGGTTTAGGGTAGTGTTGTGGTGCAGGGGGTTGTCTTTTAGGTTTTAGGCTTGTGTTTATGTATTGTGGAGTAGTGTATTTGGGTTTAGGGTAGTGGTCGTGCAGGGGGTTGTCTTTTAGGTTTTAGGGTTGTGTTTATATAGTGTAGTGTAGAGTAGTGTATTTGAGTTTAGGGTTGTGGTCGTGCAGGGGGTTGTCTTTTAGGTTGTAGGGTTGTTTGTTAGTTAATTAATTCCCTTCAAAATAAATAAAACACTACTAATCTATACATTAACATGGGAATAAAAGAAACATTATATAAAATTGCGTGTTGAAGATATAAAAAAATATGGCTAATCCAAAGTCACATTAATGCACAAGCTCCCTGGGGTTTAACAGCATTATAATGTCCCCAAGACTGTGGCCTTATTTCATCAAAATGTTAAAGCCAACCCCTAACCCATAAGCAGCTTTGTCCATAAACTTTGGGAATCAAACTGCCAAACTGCAGTCTGATCCCTAGGAGGAGTGTCTAACAGCCTCCTGGGGGTAGCGGATTTCCAGCTCACAGTCTTCTATTCACAAGAACAGCCACCTGCTCTCTGCAATTGGGTCGTTCTCTCAGCAGCTTTGTCCATAAACGTAGAGAATCTCACCGTCAGTCTGCAATCTAGACCCTGGATGTACAGTCTGCAATCTAGACCGTGGAAGCACAGTCTGCAATCTACACCCTGGGAGCACAGTCTGCAATCTGCACCCTGGGAGTACAGTCTGCAATCTAGACCCTGGAAGCACAGTCTGCAATCTAGACCCTGGAAGCACAGTCTGCAATCTAGACCCTGGAAGCACAGTCTGCAATCTAGACTCTGGAAGCACAGTCTGCAATCTAGACCCTGGTAGCATAGTCTGCAATCTAGACCGTGAAAGCACAGTCTGCAATCTACACCCTGGGAGCACAGTCTGCAATCTGCACCCTGGAAGTATGGTCTGCAATCTAGACCCTGGAAGCACAGTCTGCAATCTACACCCTAGGAGCACAGTCTGCAATCTAGATCCTGGAAGCACAGTCTGCAATCTACACCCTGGGAGCACAGTCTGCAATCTGCACTACAGTCTGCAATCTAGACCCTGGAAGCACAGTCTGCAATCTAGACCCTGGAAGCACAGTCTGCAATCTACACCCTGGGAGCACAGTCTGCAATCTAGACCCTGGAAGCACAGTCTGCAATCTAGACTGTGGAAGCACAGTCTGCAATCTAGACCCTGGTAGCATAGTCTGCAATCTGGACCGTGGAAGCACAGTCTGCAATCTACACCCTGGGAGCACAGTCTGCAATCTGCACCCTGGAAGTACGGTCTGCAATCTAGACCCTGGAAGCACAGTCTGCAATCTACACCCTAGGAGCACAGTCTGCAATCTAGACCCTGGAAGCACAGTCTGCAATCTACACCCTGGGAGCACAGTCTGCAATCTAGACCCTGGAAGCACAGTCTGCAATCTAGACTCTGGAAGCACAGTCTGCAATCTAGACCCTGGATGCACAGTCTGCATTCTAGACCCTGGAATCACTGGAATCTAGACCCTGGATACACGGTTGCAAGGTAGACCCTTGATGCACAGTCTGCAATCTAGACCCTGGAAGCACAGTCTGCAATCTAGACTCTGGAAGCACAGTCTGCAATCTAGACCCTGGAAGCCCAGTCTGCAATCTAGACTCTGGAAGCACAGTCTGCAATCTAGACCCTGGATGCACAGTCTGCATTCTAGACCCTGGAACCACTGGAATCTAGACCCTGGATACACGGTCTGTAAGGTAGACCCTTGATGCACATTCTGCAATCTAGACCCTGGAAGCACAGTCTGCAATCTAGATGCTGGAAACACAGTCTGGATTCTAGACCCTGGAATCTAGACCCTAGGTGCACAGTCTGCAAGCTAGACCCTGGAAGCACGGTCTGCAATCTAGACCCTGGAATCTAGACCCTGGATGCACAGTCTGCAATCTAGACCCTGGAAGCACAGTCTGCAATCTACACCCTAGGAGCACAGTCTGCAATCTAGACCGTGAAAGCACAGTCTGCAATATACACCCTGCGAGCACAGTCTGCAATCTGCACCCTGAGAGTACAGTCTGCAATCTAGACCCTGAAAGCACAGTCTGCAATCTACACCCTAGGAGCACAGTCTGCAAGCTAGACCCTGGAAGCACAGTCTACAATCTAGACTCTGGAAGCACAGTCTGCAATCTAGACCCTATAATCTAGACCCTGGATGCACAGTCTGCATTCTAGACCCTGGAATCTAGACCCTGGATACACGGTCTGCAAGGTAGACCCTTGATGCACAGTCTGCAATCTAGACCCTGGAAACACAGTCTGCAATCTAGACACTGGAAACACAGTCTGCATTCTAGACCCTGGAATCTAGACCCTAGATGCACAGTCTGCAAACTAGACCCTGGAAGCACGGTCTGCAATCTAGACCCTGGAATCTAGACCCTGGATGCACAGTCTGCAAGCTAGACCCTGGAAGCACGGTCTGCAGTCTAGACCCTGGCAGCACGGTCTGCAATCTAGACCCTGGAATCTAGACCCTGGATGCACAGTCTGCAAGCTAGACGCTGGAAGCATAATCTGCATTCTAGACCCTGGAATCTAGTCCCTGGATGCACAGTCTGCAAACTAGACCCTGGAAGCACAATTTGCATTCCAGACCCTTTATTATCCCTTTAATATAGACCCTGGATGCAGGGGCGGTGGGTGAGATTTTAAAGTGGTGAGGCGCAAACGAATTAGCATACAGCACCGTAGCGAGCGAGCGCAGCGAGCGATCCCGAACCCCAAAAGGGGGGTTTTAGGGGGTTACCCCCCAAGAAAATTTTGAAAAAAAAGAAGAAAAATCGTGCATTTTCAAGCAAATTTGAGAAAGCAGGAAGGTTAATAAAGCAATTGTGAAAGTGCAGTTATTACATTAATAGATGGCATAACAAAGGTAGCTGCTTATTCAGTATTACCACAGAGCTTCATACATTCTGTCCTATTATGCTCAGGTGTTGAATTCAGACTATAAGACTCATGGAAATCTCAGCTCTAAGAGTAGAAGAAGTTGCACAGCAGTGTAATGGTTGCCAGACTCGTTCCGCAGGAGCTTCAGGAACTTGAAGAAAAGTCCACAGTCTTCCCCTACGGCCTTCCGACTCTATTAGACTCTAGAGTAACGAATGGCACGCAAGGGGAAAACAAGGAAACAAAACAAGGAAAGGCGGGGGAAGAAAAACAGTCTTACAACATACTGAATATTAGACTCTAGAGTCTAGACGAGTGGACTCTCCAAGTGAAACCCCGGGCTTGAAAGCATAATTTCAGGAGGGCTTGGGCCTGCCTTCTGCCGCAGATGGGGGCGGGGTGAGGCTTGGTCCTGGGGAGAGAGTACAGGGTGGTTGGTAGTGGGCTGGGGGTGAAGAGCGGTGGGGTGGGAGGTGGTGAGGAGGGCGTGAGGGTTCTAGATAGGAGTGGATGATGAAGTGGGGGTTGTGTTGGTGCACAAGGGGTGCAGGGAAATAAGATGAGGTGGAATAAGGGCGAGGAGAGGGCGGTAGAGACTGGGGGTGGCTGCTGGTGATGACTTGTGTAGAAGTTGTTGGGGTAAGGGCCGTCCGGAGGGGTGCAGTGTGGTGGGTGGAAGCAGCAGAGCCACATGTGAGAGGTTCTCACTGGTGGGTGCCAGGTCGAAGGTCAGGGACATGAATCCCACTGCCCACCTCGGGGCACGACAGAAAGCTCTGCCACCATGACTGACGGTCTGGATTCTTTTAGGGGTCGAAGGCCACTGATAGATCCGAATGGACCACGTCCCGGCACCTCTGTTGTCCAATAATCTGTGCAGGTCGTCTAAGGCACTACTTCTAAAGTGCTTATCCAGAGGTTTAACTGTTGCATGCTTCCAGGCGCTAGAAATAGCGCCGTGAGTCGACAAGTGAAAAGAGCCATAATTTATTCGCAAAGGGGCTTGATCAAGAGAAACATTATCAAGGGCACTTGATGGTCTGCTCACCCCACTTTATGGACAGCGGTTGTTGTTTCTGGAGCCTTCTGGCTTCCTCACGCTTGAGGGCCGAGCTTTCAGATTCCGACAGAGGCGGACGCATCGCCAGTGAACACCTACCATAGCCAAAGAGGCCCTGGGCCCAAAGAAAGGACACATGCCCAGTCCGCCTATTGTTCCTCTAGAGGCCCCACTGCAGCTTTTCTTGTCTGAATGTGTGTTTGTTTGTGAAGTGGCCCAGCCTTCCAGGATTGTCAGGGTGAGAAACTACCAGCAAAGTATTTATAAATACCCCAAATTGTCCTGCTTGTGGATCTTCGCCAATTTTTGCAGGTAACCCTGCCCCAACCCACCTCTGCCAGAACTTGTATTCATACAAAAACATGTTTTGAAAATTAATAACATAAATATGCTGTTTGTGCACCACAGCACACCAATCGCTTGGAGAGAGTGGTCCAATCACCATTTCTCCCCACACTTGTAATTCCCCGACAGCCTTGTTCATTAGGTCTGGGCTTCACTCTCTACACACATTCCAGTAAGTAATCATAGAGCCAAGCAGGTGCATATGGGTCGTTTATAGGGATGCGCACTGAGAAGTGCCTGAGTACAAGGGCACAGATAAAGGTGCGCCACTGGATAGCCCCTTTTGGTTTTCTGACCAATGGCTGGCCTTGCTTTGAGCATCACAGATGCAAGCAGAATGCGCCTCATAGTGCTTTTCTCGACTAAAAGCGGTTTGTTTTACCAAGAGAGTAATGATTAGCAACACCTGCTGCAGGCACTCGCTAGAAATGAACATATTCTAGAAGACCATGGAAATAAGTTTTATCGGGTCCCCTTACTCCTCCCCTGGGGAGAGGAGGAGGCTGTGGTATGGTTGCAGAGAGGGCTGCTTGGCTCGGGTTCGAGGCAGCCCTTGGGGCCCTGCAGGATGAAAGCGAGTGCAGGAATGGGGAGTATGAGCGCGCTGATGCTGGCGGGAGCGATGCCATAGGGTGCGTTTTACAAATTAAAAAATATTTATTTCCATCGCCCTCTAATGTTTTCATTGCGCGGAGACGAGTTTTCTGATATTTATGCACTGTTATGTATGTATGTAAGCATTTAACAGACAAAATCCGATGATGTGTAGCTGTCAATGGTTATTTGTGTTCACAATTATTCTCAGGAAGCATGATGTTTATTAAATTATGAAACGCGCGGTTTCAGCCCCACAGATGTCCCTCTTGCGTGTCCCAGTTTTTTTAGATTTTTATATTTACCTTTTTATACTCCTGCTTGCAAATAATGACGATTTATGGCATGCTGTAGACAACGAGGTAAAATGAGCCGGTGTGAAGGCTGCAGTATGGCACCGACTCCGGAAGCGCCTATTTAGAGACAGGTGGTCGGTGCTCTTTGGGACTAGTCTCTGAATGCTGGCCAGGTTTTGCAATGTACATTATTTTGTGCAGGGTGAACACTGTGACTGGAGTACCGCTTTTTTATAGCTGAGGAGCAGCTCACAAATCATTTCCTTCCCCGTCCCTCGCTCTCCTACTAGTGGCTGGCTGGCTGACAGTGCGCATGTTCGGGCTGGTCATAAAAATGACCAACCCAAACTCGAGCATGCGCATACGCGCCGCTGGCCTGTCAGTGTGTGTCACTCAAATGGAGTGCTTGCCCCCGGCCCCACCCCCTTCATCGGCCGATTGCCTCGGGCATGTCCCGGGCCGCTACCCAAGTCAACCTGACAGCGTGCGTCAGCGTACATGAGCAGAGATTAGAATTATTATCTCAATTGCTTCATTGGTTGCTTGCGTCTCAAACTTAGTCAGCAGGGCTGGTGGGGCTACGCCCCTACGCCCCAATGGACGCACCGCGGCTGCCTGGATGCACAGTCTGCAAGCTAGACCCTGGAAGCACAGTCTGCATTCTAGACCCTGGAATCACTGGAACCTAGACCCTGGCAGCACGGTCTGCAATCTAGACCCTAGATGCACAGTCTGCAAGCTAGACCCTGGTAGCACAGTCTGCAATCTAGACGCTGGAAGCACAATCTGCATTCTAGACCCTGGAATCTAGTCCCTGGATGCACAGTCTGCAAGCTAGACCCTGGAAGCACAGTCTACAGTCTAGACCCTAGAAGCAGTGTCTAAAATCCACCTGACAGGAGCAAATGTTTAACTCACGAAATAAAGGCTTGAGCAGCAGTCTCCATTCCGGCTTAGGTGGGCCAGACACATAGAACATGGGCCAGGGATTCTTTGTAATTAAAGCAAAACCGATAGAAGCTATCCAGGTGAACCTGTCTCCATCCCTGGGCCACCTCCCCTACATCACATAAACCCATACGCAACCTCAAAGATTTTAGTTTAAAAAGGTTTGGAGACAACCCATGGTACCTGACAGATTCGACCATCCGCAAAAATGCCATCAAGGCCACTGACGCCTACTTTGAGGAAAATGGGGACACAGTCGACTCTGCGCAAACCCTGTGGGAGGCGTACAAAACAGTCATAAGGGGAGAGGTTGTTTCTTCAATAGCGGGGAAAAAAGAGAGATAGGCATGCGGAATTGGTGAGAGCGGAGGAGGACGTGTTGAAGTCAGAGGAGGAGATAGCCCAAGGGGTGACCCCTGAAGGCCTTCACCGGTTGAAGTTGAGGCAGGAGGAGTTCAGTAGCATTGCTAAAAATAGGGCACAGGTGCAGTGCGGCAGGGTTCAGAGCAGAGTGTACGAGCTGGGTGACAAGGCCGGGAAGTTGATAGCGTGGCTGGACAGGAGAGAATGGGCCTCACGTCTGGTAACCGAGATACAGGGAGACGACTCGCCTCCTATTACCGAACCGCAGGCCTTAGCAGACGCGTTCGCTAACTATTACCACTCGGTCTATAGCACCTCCGGGATATATTCGGAAGAGGATACCAGCGCGATGATAGGGGACATAAACCTTCCCGCACTCTCTGATGAAAACGGGGCATACCTGGAGTCCCCACTGACAGATGAGGAGGTGGCACAGGCGATCAGAGGAGTGCGCTCCGGAAAAGCCACAGGTCCTAACGGTATCCCCATAGAGTTGTACAAGCTGGCAGCAAATAAACTCGCCCCCCACCTCTGTGCAATGTTTGAGGAAAGTAGAGTGAAAGGAATGCTTCCGTACGATCAGCGGGTCGCCAATATAGCCGTCATACATAAAGAAGGCAAACCCAGAGCGCACTGCGCATCATGTAGGGCAATATCGCTCCTAAATGTGGAGCCTAAAATTCTGGCAAAATTGTTGGCCACGCGATTGAAGGTAATCAATACAATGGTACACCCGGATCAATCAGGCTTTATGCCACATCGCAACACAGCCCTCAACCTGCGCCGCCTTCATGGAATCCTGAGTAGAGCATCTACTATACAGGAACCGGCCTGCCCTGGTCTCATTGGATGCCACCATGGCATTTGACATGGTAGAGTGGCCCTATTTGTTTGCAGTGTTGAGCAAATTTGGGTTTGGTCCGGGATTCCTGAGCTGGATCCGTCTTCTCTATTCTGACCCGATGGCCCGTGTAATAGTGAATAACCGAAAGTCCAAGGACTTCCAGCTGAGCAGGGGCACTCGCCAGGGATGCCCCCTGTCGCCGCTTCTCTTTGCGCTGGCCCTCGAACCGCTGGCAGCATGGATTAGACAGGACCGATCTATTTGGGGACTGAGGTGGACTAACGAATGGGAGGATAAGATCTCCCTATACGCAGACGATATCCTGCTCTATATCGCTGCTCCTAGGGCGTCACTGATCTGCCTATTGGACATACTGACCATTTTTGGTAAATATTCGGGTTTTACAGTTAATTGGTCCAAGTCAGTAATTTATGTGCTGGCAGGCGAACCACCTGCGATACCACCGAGTTGCCCAATAACGATTGCTTTGGAAGGCTTCCGGTACCTCGGGATCTATGTGTCCCTGAATCTGAGACGGCGCTTTGCTCGTAATCTAGACCCACCCCTACAGCGACTCAAAACGGATGTCGCACGTTGGAGGTCCCTTCCTCTCTCCATGCTGGGAAGGGCGGTCCTCTTTAAGATGATGGCCCTCCCTCGTTTCTTTTATGCGCTCCAGAACACGATGGATCTGGTCCCAGTGACCTACTTTAAGGAAATTGAGAGTCTCCAGAGAAAACTCCTCTGGGGCCGGCAGACCCCGGATCGCGTATTCAAAGCTGACCCTGAATTGGTACGATGGGGGTATAAGCCTCCTTGACCTTAGGAAATACTCTTGGGCAGCCCAGCTGGCGGCGATTAACCACGGGATGCATTGTAGCCCAGTTGATCCCGGGTACGCCATGGATAGGTGGCTGCTCCCGGGAGGGTGGGGGGGACTATACTAGGGCTCTATATGCCAAGCCGGGTAGGTTCCCATTGACTGGCCCTACCGCGCATGCAGTCCAAATATGGCATGCGGTTAATAAGCATCTGAGATGGGACGGTAAACTTACACTAGCTACGCCATTATGGAACTCGGAAAAGCTAGGGAGCCTCTGGAAATCCAAGGGATTTGATAAGTGGGATCTTATTGGGATCACACAGATCAAGGACATGTGGGGAAAGGGCACAGTACTGCCGTTTGCATCCCTCAAAAAACAATATGGCATGATGGACACTGAATACTACTGGTACCTCCAGATCCGCCATGCGTTATTAGCGCAGGTCCCTAGGGACACGACGCTGCCAGAGGCTTCTCCACTGGAAGCCAGAGTGTTGGACGGACATATCCCAGAGAAAACCATTTCCCTTATTTACAGAAAGTTAATTAACAATATGGAGGATCCGCTGGTGATCCTTAAGGGCAAGTGGAACAGTGACGGCCTCGAACTGGATGATGAAGACTGGCAGGAGGCAGTCTCCTCCCCGAGGGTGGTAGCAACCCAGGCCAGGCTTAGGCTAGTGCAGCTTAACATACTACATAGGACATATGTAACGGGACCCGGACTGGTTCGCATGGGGCGGGCGGAAAGCGAAGAGTGTCGGCGGGGGTGTGGAGACGCAGGGACCTTCATGCATATATTGTGGAGCCGTCAGCGGATAGAAGCGTACTGGAGAGGCATACATCGCATCATGCAGGCTGTGCTGGGGGTCGACATTCACCCAGAGGCGCGGAGGTGCCTGCTAAATGTCTGGGAGCCTACTAACCTCAACACGTACACTAAGCAGTGGGCTATGCTGGCGTTCATGATTGCAAAAAGGAACATCACGCAGTTGTGGGGTGCTGCTCAGCCACCCCGTTTGGGGAGGTGGAGAGAGGATTTAGATTGGTGCATGTGGAGGGAAAAGTCGGTGTTTGTAGCCAGGGGATCCCCGGGAAGTGGAGTAAGGTATGGGGAGCCTGGAACCATTATAGAGGTGATATATGCCCCCCACCTTGTAGGCGAACTGATGACGAGGCTCATGAAACCCCCTAACCACTAGGGAACTATGCTTGTAACATATATTGAAATGTGTAAATTGCTGCTGATGGGAACTGAAGTCGCCTGCCAATGTGTAATTGCTGTATGTCAGTCGAATTGGTTTAATCAAATTAAAAAAAAAGAATAAAAAAAAAAAAAGGTTTGGAGACAGGTAGTGATAGGTATTGTTGTGGCCACAGCACTATGTAGGTAGATACTACAAATGGTTTATGCACCTTGGCCGTAGGATATGTGGGTAGGCTCTCCCTGATTCTTGACAGTTCTCCTCGGTAAATATTTAAAATATCCATAAGAAATGTTCAAAGACCATGGTGGCACCATGTGAAGTTCCATGAGGGCTCCTCGATGGCGTTGTGCCATGGTGTGGGAGTTGAGTGGATCAGGTCCTGGCCGAGATGAAACTTAAAGCTCCCAGGCTCAGCTTTCTGTAGCTTAAACCAAAACTTATGTAGGGTGGACCTGAGGGCTAACACTTGCTCCATGAGGCCGAATATCAAATGAATTTGCTCTTTGGTGGAGTTTGGCAATCTGAAAATTAATCTGCATAGTCTTGATTAAGTTCAATTCAGCCATATTCCAAACTCAATGGCATAACAAAACTTTTGGGGGGTGTCTGCAAAGTGCATGAAGGGGGCCCCATCACGCTATGGACCCAGTCAAGAGCTCTTGCACAGTGCCGGAAGGGCCCCCCCAGAGCTTGGGGCCCCGCACCACGGGGGCTGCGGGGGATATTGTTACGCCACTGCCCAAAATGACCTGGGAAAGCTTCGAAGCCATACACTAATGACAGCAGATATTTGGCATTTGTAACCCGCTGCAATGGAAAGAGAGAGCTGCCAGTCAGGGCGTCTGCTACCTTATTCAATGTGAATGCCTCCCCTATTATTTTGATGCGACTCCATGTGCAGTTTGCTAGCGCCTGAAGCTTGGGATTCAACACCAAGACATTAGTAAGAGCTGACACTAGAAAGTACGTGCTGCCCAAAATTCCTGGTCCAAGATAACCTCTTATGAATCCATGAAAAGGTGACAACTTTGGGTTTGTCCAGGTGTATTTCCAAACCATTGTCCTTGCAATAGGAGTCCGCAAGAGTAGCATAACGCAACTTTCAATATCGCAGCCCATCGCGGGAAAATAACCCTGTGTCAACGTGGAATTCACAACGAGGCGGTAGCATGCGATAGTCTGCTGACACCGCGGACAATGTCTGCAATACAACCACCCCGACGGAGATAAAAACACAAACCACAACACCAGAAAACCTGCGATGAGCCCATCCGCGATGAGGAAAGCAGGGATAAGCCCCGACAGGACCGCGAAACACACGGCAGGCGGGAATAAGCACAAGAAAACCCGGAAAAAGTAAGACAGACCAAACAGAAAACAACAGCCAACCACAGTGGCGGCAAGCCGAGCCAGCAGACAACCCCACCAAACCCAATGGCAACAAAATATTGTACATGGCAGGCCAAATTGGACAAGATGAATGCAGCCTGAGAGCGGCGGAGGACAATGGCACAAAACCAGAACACCAGCAATGATGCGAAAGGCAGACAAGCAGAAACACGCCAACAACAAGAAGGCAGCAATGCACACCGGAGGTGGGAGTCCAGCGCCACACCAGGAGCTGGATGACATGGAGGAAATGGTCTCCGCCACATCAGTCTGGAGACGGTGGCAGGACTCGGGGACCGGAAACTGCACCAAACAACAGACAACAGCAACAGGAAGAAGAACCAGCAGAGACAGGGGGAACAGGGGGAGATGGGCACAAGGGCACACATGCACAACTAAGCACAGCATCAATGCAGACAAACCAAGCCCAAGAGTAACAACACCAACCAGTAGCACAAGTCACACAACCTGGCAATGCCACACCACTGAACAAGCACAGAAGTAAACACAACACCGCCTGAAAGAGAGAAGGATGAGCCAAATCAGAGCTGAAGGGACATCTCACACAATGCAGCACACACACATAGGAAGCAGAGCACACCAAAATTCTAAACAATGTGGCACAAACACCATCTGTGCACAACCAAACACAGGACACAAGTGCACCCGCCTGTGGCCGGTAAACGGCCATTCGCATCTGGCAAAGCACGAAACAGGGACATGATAATGCACAAGTACAAACACACAGTCCTGACAGGGTAGCAATGCACAGATGGCAGGGAGCCAGAGAGTCCGTGACACACACATTGGTAAACAAATCAAGACACAACACAGACAAGTGAAAGTGAGGAAACTTTATCAACAAGTGCGAGTTAGTACAGCCAAGAGAAGTGCCACGATGTGCAGATCAATGCAGCAGCATGTCTGAATTAGGAACGTAGGAAAGCGTCCATGTCAACCTCGGGGGAGTCCATCACCAACACAAGTCAGTGCCAACCAGCGTTGGTTGTCCGCCTCTGGATCATGAGTCCAGGCCAATGCAGCCATTTTTGCTGTCATTTTGGGACATGTGACCAGATTCCCAACATGCAACCAGGCGTTGGGACACGTGCAATGGGTCACATCCAGTCGTGGCTGCAGGTACCTTGTCACTCGTCCATGAACGCTAGTGCAGCTGCATAGGTCAAAATCTCCAATGAGCGATCGTCGTCCACCACATCTGACAAGTCGTCGACGTAATCCATCAGCTGACCCGGACAGATGTGCTGACTCCAACCACTGGACCCAATGTGCAGCAAAGCCCAATCGGGTAGTGGCTCAATGTGCTCACTGCACACGACGACTCGTGCAATCTCCCAGGTCCAGTTTCCAGCCTGCATGCCAAACATCCATGCATGCCATAAGCGGGCATTCTGGTGACACCCCTGGTCGTGGGCCAACAGGGGGCGCGCCCACACGTCGAAATCCAGGTCACCTACCACTACGTTGGAGAGGCATACATCCATGGACCACTCGAATATGCATGAGCGACAATGCAACACAGGCTGCATGCAGGTGACGTGCGTAAGGCAGAAGCTCAGCCGGTAACTGATCTGCAGCACTGCCAACGGCAGTGCCCCCAGTACATGTAGCAGACGTACACGGTACAGCTCCACGTGACTTGAGTAGAACATGTGTCCAGGAAGGTCTGCCATTGTGTCAGTGGCTCTGCTTGAAGCGGCACTGGCCGGCCCTGAGACAGTCCTGTGGATGAAATGGCACAGCTCGCTGCAATGAGTAGTGTCTATGTGCAACGGGTGCAGGCCTTGGGTGGGGTGGGAGTACGTGTGAAGGCCATATCACGCACGCAAACTACGACCATGGACTACTGCATGTGGGATGTGTATACGTTGGTCTCACGCTGGGCAGTGCGTGGAGTGGGAGTCGCAAGCAAATCCTATCGTACCTGTCGGGGGTGCTGGGCACATGCAAGTTCCTGCTCGGAGCTGCAGATGTGTTCACGCCTGATAGTACAGACAAAGGACCTTTCATCCCTACAGTAACTTCACCAGCTGCATGCATACAGGAGACGTACAGAGGCCGGTTGTAGATGTGGTGGTACGTTTGCGACCCTGGGAATGCGACCCTGGGAATCATGGATGACATGCCCAGCACGATGCACATGAGCGGACTCACTGTATGTCACATTGCCACACAGCTGCACCTCCCTGCCACGGGCACCCACACTTGTGTGCGCTGCATGGTTACTTCACGTACACTCCTACGGGACACCATTCTAATGCCTGTCCGTGCATGTCCAGCGCCATGCCAACGACACCGCAATGCTGGCCTGCGAAGGTGTGCGCCCACCTGGGTGTAGGCCAATGGTCCGGTCAGGGCGGACACAGGTGACTAGCCCATGGCTGGCTAGGATCCCGCTGCAAATGAGTCCAGACAGTCGACTCATGCTTCCTCAAGACTGATACACATCACACCTGGCATGCATGTGCAAAGACCCCGAGCATCCTAGCACTCCTACATGTCCCCTTACCTGCGGGCCCCCGCTCCTGGTACATGCCACATTGCAACATCGTGTGTCACCGCTGCACATCATCGAAATGTAGCTGGGATCTATCATGCCCTGCAGATCTCCATCATGGCATTGCCGCCACAAGGCGTGGCGCTGATGAATGCTGCTGCTCCCACACCATCCACATCTCCGCCCCCTGGTGTGTCAGTACCTCCCAGTGCGGCAGGCGTATCCACTCAGGCACCCGATGTGTCAGTGGCACACAGTGCCGCAGCCGGTACTGCAACACCCACAGGTGGGGCAGGGCACACATTCAGAGCAGAGGACGTGGATGGGATTGTGATCCGAAGGAGGCACTAACATTCATTTCCTCCACCTGGACTGTTTCTGCTTGTTCCCGCACATGGCTTCATGAGCTTCCACTAACCCCCGATACACTCCGATGCACTCACCTTGGACAGCAACATGGACTTCCACATCCTGTTTGACAATCAATGACACGGTGGACAGACTGCGGACTGCACTCTTCCTCTTCCGCAGTACTTGTCAACCCCAGATGGACTCTGGCTGGCCCTCCAAGGGGCCCATATTGTGTAGTGTGCTTGGCATTGCCCTGTACTGCTCCAGCTGCATAACTGCACTGGATGTGCAAATAATCATCCAGTGACGCACTGCTGTGTCATGTCTTACATCATTCAGGGATGGCTGTGTGGTTGAATGTGGAGACAGGGCCTTCCCTTGTGTCAATGATGTTCATTCTGTGGGATGTCAGTCAGAGGGTGCGACATTGCATTTTGTGTATCGGGTCCCGTGGACACGACAACAGGGACACACGCACCAGTCAACTCCTTGTCCAGACATGGACTGGACCACAGCCAGAGCCCTGGTCTAGTTGTCCACAAGGAACTTATTCAAAATAATCCATTTGCAATATGGAGTAGAAATTATACTCCCAACTGATTTAATCAAAAAGCCAAAGAAAACGTACTTAGTTAGCCTGAAGAACTTATTTACTTCAACCGAAGTAAATGCAATTTATTACACAATTCACAATTGTATCACAAACATTTTATATTTTTCAGGCACAAAAGAAAGATGGTGAAAAAAGTGAAAATAGAACCCAGTGAGATGATCATAGCCTACAAAGTGAACTTGGTGTTTAAGAGGTCTTTAAAAAACAATAAGAGGCATGTAAGAGTGTAACGCATCTTTTTTGCTCTCCCTTTGTTGGTGTCGACGACGTTTCAACCCACTCTTGGTACGGGGTCTCTTCAGGACAATTATCTGGGGACTGCAAACAGGGGAAAGGTAAGTGCCCGAATTGTACTAGACTCATTAGTTGTCTGAACGCTCCAGTTTTTTATTGGCTTACCTAATAGTATTCAAAACTCGAATTGAAGATGAGTAGTTGATAACATGTCTGACGCAGCCTAAAAATACAAAGGGGATATATAAGGAATTAAGATGTATCCCTATAGGATATGTCTATCTCAATATTCTAAAAAGTCATCATTTATTAAACCCATAAAGGACTAATCCTAATATGAGAATTGAATTGATTTTACTGTTAGTGGCTGGCCCTATCTTAGTTCATGTCACAGCGACCCATATGTTAACAATATACTCTATAGTAATGGATTGGCTACTACATTGGATCACTTACTTGGGGCATCTAATGTCTCCGCTGTATCAGTGCTCAAGGGCAATACTTGTCGAACAAGGGGACCGAATGAGTAGTCTGTATAAATTATCTACAAATAATGTAAAATGAGGAAACAATCGGTACAAGAGGCTAAAGTACATATAATTACTTAATATATATATGTAACAATTACTTACAGGACAGCCGTGAGGAAAACGGGGTGTCTGTAGTCCAAGTCAAAAGGGAGGACTTTGAATAATGTTCCCGTAATGACTATAATACCTGTAGGACATTAAGGCAGAGGTTCCTGCCAGTATATCTCAAGGGGGTACAGTCTAAAGCGAGCAGTATGTATAAATGGCTTACTTTTCCAGGAAACGAACGAGTGAAGCATCCGATCCAGCCGCGCAAGTCGGTGACTTGCCTCCCGTGAACCGGAAGTATTTAAATTGGCCCGGGAGTTCACGCATGCGCAAGGGAGGGCAAAATAGATTAGTTGGCGGCCATCTTAAAAGGTCTCTTGGTGCATCATTATACCTGATAGTATTTCAGATTAGTAGCTGTAACATCTCATTTAAAGAGATACATCACTTAAAAACAAAAGAACAGTTGTGTGTCTGTACATTTGATGTTGAACATTTAAACACCTTAGCTCATTATTCCACATTATCTCATAAGTACATCAGAAGGCATGTTACAGCTATTTTTAGGCTGCGTCAGACATGTTATCAACTACTCATCTTCAATTCGAGTTTTGAATACTATTAGGTAAGCCAATAAAAAACTGGAGCGTTCAGACAACTAATGAGTCTAGTACAATTCGGGCACTTACCTTTCCCCTGTTTGCAGTCCCCAGATAATTGTCCTGAAGAGACCCCGTACCCAGAGTGGGTTGAAACGTCGTCGACACCAACAAAGGGAGAGCAAAAAAGATTCGTTACACTCTTACATGCCTCTCATTGTTTTTTAAAGACCTCTTAAACACCAAGTTCACTTTGTAGGCTATGATCATCTCACTGGGTTCTATTTTCACTTTTTTCACCATCTTTCTTTTGTGCCTGAAAAATATAAAATGTTTGTGATACAATTGTGAATTGTGTAATAAATTGCATTTACTTCGGTTGAAGTAAATAAGTTCTCCAGGCTAACTAAGTACGTTTTCTTTGGCTTTTTGATTAAATCAGTTGGGAGTATAATTTCTACTCCATATTGCAAATGGATTATTTTGAATAAGTTCCTTGTGGACATTTTTCTTACTTAACAGTAATACCCAGTTCACAGGGACATATGGGTCGCTCTTGTTTGTTATAAATACTGGTCTAGTTGTCAGCATGTCACAGCCACTCCCTGAGGGCTGGTTTGCATACACACCAAACCCATCTGGCACAGGCGTCACAGGCCATGTGACTCCGCCAACATAAGGGGCCGGCGACGTCAAATTCCCCTTCCGGTGGTGACTGGATGATGGCCACTCCAAGCATCTCATTCATCAAGGGCCCATGAGTTGTTGTGCACAGGGTTGGTGGCATCCGAGGCCGGACGGACGGCACGCGCCTACCACCACGTGGTGCAGACTGTGGTTGCACAGGGTTAGTGCCATCCAAGGCCTGGCGGACGGCACAGGCACCCCACCACGGGACGGTGACTTTGGGTGTACTGAGTCAGTGGCACCTTAAGCTGCTGAGCGGGTGTGCAGCCTGCGATGATGCCCCGTCCTGGCGGTCCGGACAGCTCAGGTTCAGTGTGCCCTGCTGAACCGCAGTGTAGGCCAGAGCCAGCGGGCAGCGCGGGCCTACTGCCACGTGGCGTCGCTTCCGGGATCCCAGAGTTAGTGGCACCCATAGGGCTGAGCGGGTGAGCAGCCTGCGATGATGCCGGGGGCACTGGTATGTCCTATGCCATGGAGTAATCAGGTGGCCAGCGGAGTGGGGCTACATGGTGTGGAGGGTGCCATGTCCGCGGGCCCCGGCCTTGTGGCGGCACGTGGTGGGATATCATGTTTTTGTCTTACAGGCTGGGACCTACGGATTGTCCCGAGGGGAGCGGCCATGTGTCTTCATTTCATTTCAGTGTTAATTTTAATAAAGTTTCATTTGTTGCTTCGAAAGTGAATGTGTGCTGCTCATTTCTGTGGCGACACATGCATGTCACCAGTTGTGATTGTGCGACGTCAGGCGGATTATTTTGTACATGCTTAGGTGTAGCTGATGTGGCATGTCTTGGTCGGGGGGGCCAGGGAGGGGTGGTCCTGGGGGTGGTGGCGGTGAGTGTTGTGGCCCTCTTGGGTGTCCAGGCCGCATGATGGGTGGCTCCATGGCTTCTGTTGCCCTTCCGTTGTGGCCCTGGACTGTGCTCCCTTTTGTGGTGCAGGCTGCCGTCCAACTTTACAGCAGGTCAGAGCAGGTGTAGATTTCCTGGTGCTAACGCGCCTTATCGCCTGTTTTGTGTTTTCATCGCAGATCTGTCTGGTTGTTGTGAATGTTGAGGTGTGATGTTGTCGCGGGTTTTGGCACTGGAACGCCCACTCTGCATCTTATTAGCGATAGGTGCAGGGGCCTCTGTGGCGATGTTTTTTGCGGCTGCTATCGTGGGTAAACTGGTGCTGTGGGCTGTTAGCACCAGCTTGTGAATGGGGAGGTAAATTTATTACGACTTTGGCTGTGATAAAGTGCCATTAATTCGGCAATAGCTCCTTGTGAATATTCCCCCAGGTTGTTTAGAGAGCGCTGAAGACCAAGATTTAAAAGTGTAGGGACCAACACACACATACCCTTGCTTTAAACCTTTATTTACGTATACTTTTTCGGAGAGCTTGCTGTCACTGACGGACTAATTAAGTACAAGATGTGTTTGTCATAAAATGTGTACTTTTTCTACTGGCAGAATAGTCAAGATCATGTTAAATGTGTAATAATTGGAACATCAGCAAGCTGTGTCTCTAGCCTTTATTTACAGCGCAGTGGTTGGCAGAAAGGCCTGCAGGGCCCATGGATCCAGGCTGAGGATCCTGCTGACACCCTGCTGAGGTGCATAAACAAGCCCCTGCAGGGCAGCTATTGTTTATTTATAGACTCTCATCGCTGAAGTGGCAGCGAGTGCCTTCCACTGCACCACAACTAAAGGCTACAAGGAGAGCTGAATGCCAGTAAATTGCTTTTTGCTGTTTTCTTTCCTGAATGGCAACTTATCTCGGGCCATATTATCAAGAAACAGCGTTCAAATTATCGCAGCTTTAGCGGCAGAAAACTCCTGCTAAAGCGGCGATAATGGGCTTGATATTATGGCACAGATTCCAATAGAAGCTCAGGTTGACACCAGAACATGGGCTTCTATGGGAATTCTCAAGGGCATATTATCAAGCCCATAATCGCCGCTTTAGCGGCAGTTTTCTGCCGCTAAAGCGGTGATAATTTGAACGCCGTTTCTTGATAATATGCCCCCTCCTTCGTTTAATTATCCGCAAATAGCTGCCAGACAAAGCAGGTAGTCCTCAGGAAGACATGTCCTTTGGGTCTTTACACCTCTTCACCTTGGTTGTGACTACAGTGACCGAAGAAACATGAATTGTACAATTGAAAACTGAAGGAAATTGTCTGAATGACAAAAAAAACACAATTGTATACAAGCAAATGCGCGTCCAAGTATTTCTCTCAAGCACACATAAGCAGGAGATTTTTTTAATTTTTCCATGGTCAACCTCCACCGTGTTATGGAGGTGATTTTCGGCCACTCTTGCCTTTTGACCCAACAGTACTAAGCCTACTGCAACTTGTCGGTCAATGCGTTGAATTGGGAAATTCAAATTACAAGTTGCTTCATGCTTTCAGCTGTTGGATGAAAAACTGGCCTGAAAAACCATGCAATGTGGCTGTTAACCATGCCGCCTTACCCTTTATATTTTCCTGCTTCCCCGAATCAGTGCACAATGCTAGGAAGCATGAAGCTTATGCATATTTGGGGTATGAGTTGCTCTTTGGTGCTCATCTGCAATGCCAATTAAACTACCAAACAGACAGCCTGTCATAAGCATAGCATGTGCAAGGCAAAGGGAATGTGCAGAAGAGTCAGAGATTGAAATGACATAGACCAGGGGAGAGTGAAGTGAAGAAGAGCTGAGAGAGCCTGTTTCTACAGGACATATTCTGTATTTCAACAGCAAACGCGACTGCAAGCGTCTTCACCACTGCCTGGAGCAGACACTGCCTCACAGTGATCATCTGTGAACTTTTTGATTGGTTGGCAGATCAGTCAACTGCACTTACATCACTCACAGGACTGCCTTAGTGGATGCTTTCTCCCCAGCAATGCTGCAACCGCAGAGTTGTGGTCAGAGCGGTTATCAGCCACCAGCTCCAGCTCCAGACACCTGATACATGCCAGAAGACGCCAGAAACATATACCCTTGTTTTTACAGTTCCTGAACAGAATTGATTTGCTTCTTGGCTACCTTAGCTTTACCATACAGCATTTACTATACATTTGCATAGACACACCTTCTGGGAGACTCATGGTGGACTCTAAAGAGCATGCCCTCTGCTCTTCACACAAGCTCACTGAAGTTGTATATTTATTTTTCTTCCAGCAGCGGAACAGTTTGAAAACTAGCCACACCTTGGGACAGTTGTCCAAGTGCAGAGTACCCCTCCTACTTTGCCTAGACTGGCTAGATGGCGGCTCAGTGGCTCAGTCATCTCTTCTACTTTTGGGGGACACTTGTGCTGGACAATCATTGCCTGCAGAGCACTTTGTCTTGCTTTAACTTGAACTTACCCCATCAGAGGTGTTCAATCATACATGATATTGTGAACTACACTTACATTAACGTTTTGCGGAAGAAAAACACAGAATTCCACACTTCAAAATGTGACAATCACTGCAGTCTTTTCAAAATGTGCAAATGCAAATAACATAACATGGAGGAGTCAGATAAAAAACCCTCTGCCTTCCGTTTTTCGGTCTGGCCTAAAAAACACTTTAGTGTCCCACTAGCCTCATGTAATCTACACAATTCGTTAATATAAAACACATAAATGCATAGAGGGGTCTTGTGTCCGCTATCTTCATCATTTGATCTGCTCAGCTGTCGTTCACATTTTGCTTTTGCCCACCACAGTCTAAAGCATGGGGCAACTGGTCAGCTCACTGCCTCTCATACTATAACAGCAAAATACCTGATAGTATGTGTAAATTCACCTAAACATAAGTGCACCCCAGTACCATGGTTTTTGGGCCAATACATGGACCCACAAGAATCATATTTTCCAGTCATATCCATTAAAACTAAAAAAGGAGTTCTGAAGCTATTAAGCACATTTGCCTACAGGTACCATCCACGCTGTTCTATTAAAATTATAAGTGAGTGCTGACTATTTCTTTGTATTCAAAGTCGTAAGCCGGTGATCACCACATTAGGCAGTGGCATGTTTCCTTTTTTTTATGATGCGTCGATGTCACAGCGTGGTGTGTCGATTCCACAGCGGCGATGTAGAGCCAACAAGCTGCAGGCGCTGCATCGGAGTCAAAGCGGTGCATCATAGACTTCTGTGCTCGACACTGACGCATCGGTGTTACTTTGGAAGTGCTGCGGCACCATCGGGGCATACGTTGTAAGTCGTGGTTGTTGCATTGTGCACTCAGCAAGTGGGGACCACGGCTTCAATGCTGGAAGCAGTGATGCATCGATTTCGCAGGGAGGAGCCGGTTCTGAAGTGATGCTTGGAGTCGATGCATCGATTTCTTGGTTGCAGCACCAGAATCACCTCCAAGGGTCCAGAACTGGATTTGGCACCACTTGGCAGGTCGGAACTCACAGCAGAGGAGCCCAGGTGCTTGTAGCCAGATGCAAGTGAAGTCTTATGGCCCTGAGACTTTCAACAGGATGCAAGCTCAGCTCAAGTCCTTGGAGAAACTTAAGAAAGCAGGCTGCAGAGGGCTAAGTCCAGTCCTCTCACTCCCAGGCAGGAAGCAGCAGACAGCAGGCCAACACAGCAAAGCAAGCAGCAAAGTGGCAGTCCCTCCTGGCAGTCCAACACTCTTCTTTCTGGCAGAATGTCCTCAATCCAGAAGTGTTCTAAGTATATGGTGTCAGAGTACTTATACCGATTTTGGCCTTTGAACTAGGGAGGCTTTATAGAAATGTATTTGTAGTGCACAAGACCCTGCTTTTCCTGGCTCCAGACACTATACAGGGGGGTAGGCAGTTCTTTGTGTGGGGACAGGCACAGCCCTACTCAGGTGCAAGTATCAACGCCTCCCACCACTCTAGCTCAGGAAGGCCCATCTGCCTGGTAATGGGCCACCGGTATATGCAGGGCACACCTCAGCTCCCTTTGTGTTTGAACTATCTAGAGTGAATTCACAAAGCCCAACTGTCATCCAACCCAGACGTGTATTCTAAGGTCAGGCAGAGGCACCGATTGGTTAAAGTAAGAAAATGCAAACTTTCTAAACGTGGCAGGGCCGTTCCAGTGCTAACCTATGGGAGAGATAGGCCTGGCAGCTTTTCACTACCAGGACATGTAAAACTTAAAAGCACATTTCCCACCTTTTAAATACACAGCAGCCGACCCCTGGGGCTACCTAGCCTACCTTATGGGTGCCATACATGTGGTAAAAGGGAAGGTTTGGGCCTGGCAAATAGGAGTACTTGCCAGGTCGACATGGCAGCAAAAAACTGTGTGCACAAGCTCTATAGGGGCAGGCCTAAGACACATTTGGATGGCTACTCATGTGGGTGGCACAATCAGTGCTGCAGGCCTCTAGTAGCACTTGGTTTACAGGCCCTGGGCATGTGTAGTGCACTGTACGAGAGACTAACTAGTAAATCAAATATGCCAATCATGGAGAAACCAAATGCCATTATGTTTTAGACACAGACACAGAGAACATGCACTTTGGACCCTGGGCACTTTAACACTGCTGACCAGTGCTAAACACCAACAAAACTAAGTCAAAAATAGAGGAGGACGAACACAAAAAGTTTGGGGGTAACGCCGCAAAAAGGGCCAATTTCAACACAGAGTCATTAGTCTAGCTTGGATATTTGGCCATAAATATGGCCTTAAACTGAATGTGCTGCAGACCCAGAAGCCAATGGAGTAACATGGAAATATGACCAAACTTCAAGCTATAGAACATCCTCACACTTCAGACTTTGAAATATGTTGACTGGTGCATAAACGTCACAAATAATGTAACGAACTGTCGGTCTCCGGTATGGAAAACCTAAAAAGGACAGAATACCACGCAAAAGGGAGAAACCGGAGTTGACAAAAACTCCCAAAGTTCTAACTGCCAGCTAAATGAAAGACAGATTTCTAAAGATGTGGGCCAGAATGTAGCATCTCATGAAAAGAAATGGGTGAACTCAAAAGGATTGCAGATATGGAGGGATTTAACTTTAAGAATTTAGAAGACATGCGCTAAAGCACTGCAGTTAGAACAAAGGAGACGTTTACCTGATTTTAATCTGTGCCAAGCATGTCAACTTTGGCCATGTAAAGGTGTGTATTAGAACAGAAAGTAATTGATGTGATGCACATTTCAGTGTGTGAAGCTTTAGATCTTCATATATGTTCATAGAAATGTTGGAGATAGTCCAATTTTGAGTCTTTAGGCAACATGTGCGTGGCGTTACATTATAGTTGCTGAAAGTACTTGACAGTGGGTGCCTTGGCATGCCAGAACCTGATTTTCTTTGTAGTTTAAATGTATACATGTTAGGTGTGGGTCTGCCACTTGGGATGTTCAGCTGTTAAAAGGCTGGATATAAGTCAGTTTTCAGGCGATTCCTGAACAGCAGGTGGTGTAGGCTCACTGTAAGTATTGGTATCGCACAGAGTAGGTCTTCCACAACAGACAGGTGACTGTCGATGAGGCCTTAAAGTGGTGTTTTGTACTTTCAACAATCTAAATGCTGTGCTGGTAAGTAAACTATGTTCCTCCAACTGGATACATTTGAGAAATTGTTCTAGGCACAGTTACAGAGTATTCAGTAAAGATCTCCATATTTCGAAATCACTGACATATTCTACGTCCTGCTGAAGGGGGTTCTCCACTGTCACAGCAACAAGAGCCTAGCAGAAAACCGAAAAAGCTGCTGCTCTCACTCCTCTAGCTTCCGTATGGCTTCTCTGAGTTCATCCCCGCATTTACCAGGCATATTGAGATCTCACCACAAAGGCTGTCTAGAGACAACAGGAACTGAAATTTCAGTCTGTTCAGTAGTAGGCCCCTAGATGGCAGAATTTGACCATAAATCTTTGCTTTACGTACATTAAAATTCATGCATTTCTGAAAAGATTGGCTTGCTGAGGCCCTATTTCAGATAGGGTGCACTTTTCCTGTTTGCGCCACGGTGCACCTTTAAGCAGGTGCGCCCTATTATGTAGAATGTGCTGTCCTCAGGGCACTCGCAAACTCGCGCTGCCCCCAGGGTAGCCCATTCAAGAGAAATAAGCAGTCCTGTCAAGTACCACGCATCAGGCGTTAGACTAACGAAACCATTTTAGTGGGGTGATTCGCATCACCACACTAAAATGCATTAAATATGGGAGTCAGTGAGTGCGACTGTTTGAGTTATATTTGCAGCGCAGCAAGTTATGTGCAGACGGTGCTGTAGGTGGGTCACAGGCAGTGCTTTAAATGGGAAAAAATAAGTGCAGGTACTCATTAAAATGAGCTAGATGTGTAGTGAGGGTACGGGGCTAGGGGTGAGGCTAAAGGCAAGACATGATGATACTTCATGACTTCTATATTAGTTGCAGCACATACCAAAACACACCAGAAATGTGTTTATATAAACAAAGCAAGTTAACTCATTACACAAAATGAAAGAGAAATGCTATAATATGTTAACATATCCTTTTTTTTGCAATAGATGCACCTTCTTAATGCCATACTGTTAATTGATTTTGTTTGGCACAAATCCATATATTTTTCAGCACATGAGAAGGAAGAAACTGAAAATACCCCCACTTCGACCCAAAGCTCTTATGACACAAAGCAAATGAAGCAAATCATCATGACCCTCTCCAGAAGATATCTCTTTTCTCTTTCATAGATCTATCCATTCATCCTTTCACCTACCATTTACCTGCTGATGTCCACCATTTAAACTTTACATTCTGTTGTCTAGTCAGTCTTTCATCTATCATTCAGTTTGTCACCATTCTGACTGATCACCCTTCATATACAAACCTATCCATCCATCCAACTCAAAATCTATCCATTCATCCTTTCACTCATCCATCTCTTTATCTACCCTTTCGCTCATTCATCCATCCTTTCGCTCATCTATCCATCAACCCTTTCATTTCTTTATTCCATCCACCATTCTTGGGAATTTTCGAAAGTGCTTGCTGCAGAAGTGAAGGAGTTAAGAACTGAAAACGTTTCAGCTACATAACCCGTGCATTTATCAGTGACTTTCACTTATGAGTAATTCATAACATTGGGCCAATGTCTCATTATTTCTTTGTGCGTGTAAAGCCTTTTTTGCAGCTTACACGAATGTCTGTGTCATATTAAGAATTGCGCAAATGTTCAGAAAATGTTGTCACAATATTTAATGCAATCAAAATTGTTCTGCATAAGAACCGTTTCTCTACTAAATTTGGGTGAGGCACCTCTGGCCCTTATTTAACCTTCACACTATCAATACAGTAATGCTGGGAGGAACGATTAACATAAGACACCTCTTCCCCTCGCCGCAGTGTACCCAGTGCAGCTCACAGATACCATGTCACACAAGGCGAGAGCAACGTTGATACCTCAGTTTGTTCTACAACAAGGACGTTTTGCCATACCAACTTATCAGCAGGCGGATAAATGCGTAGCAGCATTTTCACAAAAAGAATTCATATTAAATTATATAATTTTTTCCAAAATGATTAAAGCTGCACCTGACCTTTGAGATGCACTTGCTTTACTCTGTAAGTACACTGCAATCCAAGTGGTCTATAGAAATGGCTCACAGTTGTTCTTCTACAATAAATGTAAAACCACTGAGAATTAACTATGGCAAAAAACAAGCTCTGTTGTAGGTCCTTACAAGAAAATATCATAATTAACTTGGCATAGTTAATTCTTAATTACATTTATCTGATAGCCTCATGTGAAACACACATGTTCACTCACACCCACACACACAAACAGGGCCATGTGCATACACACTTTTTGTAAAACTGTGATGTTTTAAGAAAAATGTTGGTGGAAAAATATGCTAACTATATGTGGTGTTGTTGAAATGTATACGAGGCTAGAGTACCATTAAGTGAAGGCTGTGTTTTCGGTAATATACAGTGCAGAGGTATGGTTTCCGTCTGCTTACATGAAACTTCTAAGAATAGAGAGCAAGATTTGGAAAGTATTTATGGGTCTGAGGTAGGGAGCACCATCCAATGTGGTTTTTCACAAATTGTAACTCTCTCCGCGGCTGCTGACGTACTACAAACTACGGGGCAGATTTACAATAACTGGCGCATCCCTGCATATCAGCAGGGATGCACCAGTTATTGTGTGTCACGGCTCCGCCACCATGGAAGCACCGCATTTACAATGCGGCGCACCATGGAGCAAAAACGGACAGATGCGTGACGCATCTGTGCCGTGAAGGCAACGCATTGCTGGAGTTGCGTCGCAAGCGCGATGCAGCTCCAGCAAGGCTCCGGGGTGCCCTATCTTTGGAATGCTGCGTCACTCCTTACGCTTGCTTCAAGCAGGCGCAGGGTTTTGATGCAACATGGGCTCAAAAGTGACTGAGTGAAATCTTGTAGATTTCACTCAGCCACTTTTAGGAGGCGTTCCTGTGACGGAACGCCCCCCCTGCGCAGAAACGCCTACTTCTGGCACAGGGCTTAATAACGTGACGCAGCTCCAAGATGCGTCACGTTGTAAATACCCCACAGCATGGCGCTGGTTTTGCGCCGCCGCTGCGTCACAAAAGTGACACAACAGCGGCATAAAAGAGGCGCAGGGGGCTTGTAAATCTGCCCCTACAATTTCTAATGAATATAAAACGTTCATTGACTTATCAGGTTCTCCATGAAAGTTGTGACTCATTGTATCATGCCCTTTTTGACTACTCCCTCAGAAACCTCTGTCGTCTGATATTTATTTGCACAAATGCACAGGATAGTGTGACTGTGATTGACAGCAAACAAAAATAAGGAGTATACCCAATAGACAGAGCCCTGGCTTAATGGTATTTGGAAAATGGAGCTCAGGAAAGGAAATTTCTTTCTTAAAAGACCCCTCACTCACCAACCTGGTTGGTGACATGCTTCATCATTGGGGTCCCACCCGGATAGCCGAGTGCCATCCAGGTGTGCTGCGACACCTGATTACAGTGGAGCTGGTTATTTTGATCGTGAGGGTGAGTGAAAAAAAGTGTTGGTTAAAAATTGGCTAAATTTAACCCAATCAAAATGTATTTATTCTAGGGCAATTGGACAATGTTAAAAAAGAATGTTACGATACCGTACTAGGTTAGATTGACCTACAGTATCTTTATGTGAATAAACAGTGTAAAAAGATGAAAAAAGGCGGTCTACATATTTCAACCATCAGTTGTTACTACCAGGTTTTCGTCAGGACCAGTGAACGTGACCCGGGTGGTGTACACTCGCTAAGGTGTACCCTACCCTTGGTCACTGTAGCCTAACCATCTACTCACGGTTCGGTGTCCTTTCGTCCCATTCGTCGAAAGGAAAAAATCTGTGGAGATAAACACAAAATCACAGACACATATTTCCAGTAGCTGCAATGATTGTTCATTGTGGGATAAGTGCTCCTGTAATTTCCAAACGATGTGTGAAGCATGAGATAATAACACAGCTCACAGTGTGTCTCCTTGAATAAGAGGCAGTGGACTCTAATAATCACGCACACATGACAGTGACGGTAATGAGCCACTCAAACATAAAACATACCCACTCATCATACTCAAAGGAGTGGGTGTCAGCGTACTCCATGGTGGGTGAGGAGGACAATTGCACCGGTGCAAACACAGGAACTATGGAAAATTATCCCGAGGTCCATGGTTAAATCCAACCCACATACATCCATACTAAGTGGTGGGTGATTAAATGCTCTCACTCAAATATGTGAGCGCGCCGCTTGACAATATTCAAAATTCGAGATCGCTAGCGTTTTGTAAGCAGTAAGAGTCACAAATGTCTAAAAACACAAAGGTCAAGTTCAGGAGGGAGGAAAAGAGGAGCTTACTAAAAACGCGATGTTAGCGTGCCACATGGGAGTCGGGGTCACGATGATTCGCTCTTTACACGATCTAGATAGAGGTAAGTAAAGGTGAGTCAAAATAACCCCATGGGCGTAGTCATAAACGAGGTAAAGTAAAGGGGGGTTCCCGCAATTAGCCTGGGTACTCACTGTGTAGAACTGATCACCCTGAGTTGTACCTATCAACCGGACCAGCCGCATCTCCCTGTAGGATCCGTTTACCGGAGCCGCAGCGTCTCGGATATGCAGCCGCTTCCGCATCACGTGAGCAAGGGGCGTTGTTTCGCGGTCATGTGACCCGCGTAAGCACGTCCTGGGGAGTGTGTGCTATTGGTGCTCTAACTCAGAACAATAAAGTTTATTAAATGTACACACTACTGACAGCGCACTAAAGGGGAGCTACATGTGCGCTGTTGATGTTAAGGTTACGAACACACAAGGGTTATAATAAAATCAAGGTTGATAATACCAGAGCAATAAGGAATGGAGAAGGAGGTGGCGACATTGATGTGTAACCAAATCGGGCAGACTAATTACTGATCACATAATTAAATGACTAGATACCATATTCAGGAAGGTGAATTCAGACATACAGAGAATGCAAGATGTCTAAGATAGTACATACCACAGATCAAGCAGTGGCTATGTAAATAACCTGGAAACAGGCAATTCATTCACCTTAAACAGACATTCCATAATCCTCACATTACTCATGTGTAAACATTCGTCAAAGATGTCGTATTGGCAGGATGTGTGAACCAGTGGGGTCCCACTGACGGTCATGTTCAAAAGGAAAGGAGACAAAACCTTACCTTTGATAGGTGGGTCATACATCACTCCTAGACTGTGTATATTTGTACAGCTGGATTAGAATATCTTAGGAGGTGAGGTATTTTTTGGGTAATATAGAATTCCATGGTATATTCTCGTTCAGGCCCTCTATATGGGTGGATAGCCTATAAATCCACCGTTTTTCTTTTTCAAAGATCCTTTGTTGAACATTGGAACCCAATTTTATTTGTTCAATTATGGTCCATCGCATGTCAGTGGTATGGTTCTTCTCTAGAAAGTGTTCAGTGAGCTTAGTTGTGGTCCTTTTGCACCTGATAGTACTGCGGTGCTCGCATATTCTTTGTTTGATCTTTCTACTGGTCATCCCCACATATTGGAGGTTACATGGTCACTTGATCAAGTAGACCACGTTGGTGCTGTTGCAGTTTGTATGGGTTCTTTGCGTCCATGTTTTTCCTTGTTCCAGTGATAGTGTCTTTGTGTTACAAGTCAAGTGGCAAACGCTACAGTTACCACATTGATAAAGCCCTACAATAGTAATGTGTTTTTACACATTTGCGACTCTTACTGCTTACAAAACGCTAGCGATCTCGAATTTTGAATATTGTCAAGCGGCGCGCTCACATATTTGAGTGAGAGCGTTTAATCACCCACCACTTAGTATGGATGATGTGGGTTGGATTTAACCATGGACCTCAGGATAATTTTCCATAGGTCCTGTGTTTGCACCGGTGCAATTGTACTCCTCACCCACCATGGAGTACGCTGACACCCACTCCTTTGAGTATGATGAGTGGGTATGTTTTATGTTTGAGTGGCTCATTACCGTCACTGTCATGTGTGCGTGATTATTAGAGTCCACTGCCTCTTATTCAAGGAGACACACTGTGAGCTGTGTTATTATCTCACGCTTCACACATCGTTTGGAAATTACAGGAGCACTTATCCCACAATGAACAATCATTGCAGCTACTGGAAATATGTGTCGGTGATTTTGTGTTTATCTCCACAGATTTTTTCCTTTCAACGAATGGGACGAAAGGACACCGAACCGTGAGTAGATGGTTAGGCTACAGTGACCAAGGGTAGGGTACACCTTAGCGAGTGTACTCCACCCGGGTCACGTCCACTGGTCCTGACGAAAACCTGGTAGTAACAACTGATGGTTGAAATATGTAGACCGCCTTTTTTCACCTTTTTACACTTTTTATTCACATAAAGATACTGTAGGTCAATCTAACCTAGTACGGTATCGTAACATTCTTTTTTAACATTGTCCAATTGCCCTAGAATAAATAAATTTTGATTGGGTTAAATTTGGCCAATTTTTAACCAACACTTTTTTTCACTCACCCTCACAATCAAAATAACCAGCTCCATTGTAATCAGGTGTCGCAGCACACCTGGATGGCACTCGGCTATCCGGGTGGGACCCCAATGATGAAGCATGTCACCAACCAGGTTGGTGAGTGAGGGGTCATTTTAAGAAAGAAATTTCCTTTCCTGAGCTCCATTTTCCAAATACCATTAAGACAGGGCTCTGTCTATTGGGTATACTCCTTATTTTTGTTTCTTTTAATATTTATAAGGGGACCAGGAGTATCCCCTCCATATAACTTTTTATTGCGAAAATCCTTTTTCTCTCCTTTTTGTTTTGCACATACTGTGATTGACAGCACAGGGCCTGAACGGACCCTGCTCTGTCAAACACAGCGTGATGGTGAGCACCCAGCAATTATTCAAATGAGCCCTGTTGAATAGCTCAGCTGGGGCTCAGATGGGGATACGGAAGTGGCGCCTTGGCTGCCAGAGACACCTTCAACTCCAGCTCACCAGCACTCACAGCCAAAAAGCCTACCTTTTCATGAGTACCGGTACTCTCCTTGGCAGAAGAGAAGTGCCGGTACTCAGAGTGATAAATCTGAGAAGTGCCAGTATTCAGTACCGGTGAGTACTGGCCCATTTAAAGCACTGGTCACAGGGGAATAGAAGTAGCGGCTCTCTGCCTGCTTCAACATGTGTCTTACTTGCTCTCAATTTACGCAGCTCTGGCGTTGCATGCTCGAGCACGGGAAGTGCTGTACTGCGCATGTCTGACTTTAGGAAGCGAAGCATTGCACATATGCAACTTGTTTGCGGCTGTGTGTATCTTCTTTCTGCTATTGCTGAAGGCCGAGATCTGCCATGCGACTCACATGACCCCTCGCCATGACAGAGTCCGTTAGCAGTACCGCAGCCTCCAGCACCGTCACTGAGACCACCTGTAGCAGCAGAGATCCAGTGAGACAGCAGGGTGGGATGTAAGTTGGAGCCTGAGGATGGGAAAGGCGGTGTCTGTCTGCGAACACATTGGCTGTACGTGTTTTTTTCTCATTAAACATGTGGGTTCTTCTTGTGCCTCCCAGGCTTGCACCCATGCTTCAGTGTCAGTTTTAAATGGACTTGCAAAGTCTGTGCTTGAAGTGCCTTGGACACAGGAACTCTAGAGTCGATCATGTGTGATATTTCCTTTCAGTTAGTTGTTAAATAGCCTTCTTTTTCATGTTCAGTTACTCTCAAAGTTACCTGGAGTTTCTAGGATTTTTGAGTGTTGAAGTAGAAAGTATGTAGCCCTCCATTCTGCATCATCAGATTGTTAATTGGTTTGCATACTTTTAATTATTCACTGTCATCAGATTGTCGATGCTTAGTACTTTAATAAAATACCAGTATTATAATAATTGCATTTAGTAAGTCCGCTATTATCCTGATTTGTGGCTGTTTCATTTTTAAGTCAACTGGCGGCTAGTCCTTAAGCCAAGTTGCAGTGGCCATCTTAAGGTTCTAATTGTATATCACACAAAAGAGTGTCCTTGAGCACAGTTGTAATCCCAAATAGTTTATAGATTATTCATAAAATATTTTAGAATCTGTGGTATGGTAACTGTATGAATATACACTGGTGTCTGCCACATGTCAGGCCTTTATGCCATTCCTCTCTAGAGCAGTGGTGGCTGGGACCCTAAATATTTGGTAGGGCAATCAACTGACCATTGAGCAGCATGAGGTCAATGCCAAAGCTCTCAGTCATGGCTCGTTATAAACCATGGGGCTTATTTACAAGAAACTGACGCATCGCTGTATTAAAACAGTGATGCACTAGTTTCCTTGCACTTGCAAGAGAAACCCTTGTGCCACCATGGATGCACCGTATTTACAAACGGCGCACCATGGCGCAAAGATTGACAGATGCATCAGAAATTCTGATGTATCTGTCGGCGCAAAACCCACGCATTGCTGGAGTTGTGTCGTAAGCCTGACGCAACTCCAGCAATGCTTGGGGGAGATCTATTCTTATTGCACTGCATCACTCCTTATGCCTGCTCCAAGCAGTTGTAAGGTTTTGACACAGTGGCGTCCTAGAAGTGGCGCAGTGATATCTTGTAAATTTTACGGCGTCACTTCTACGAGGATTTCTGGTGCGGGAACGCCCACCCTGCATAGAGTATACCTGACACAGGTATAATGTGGCACAGGGGTTTACAAGGTAACACATCTGCCTAGATGCATCACTTTGTAAATAGGGCTCAACCTGGCGCATTGCTTACTCTGTGTCACAAAAAGTGACGCAACGGCGGTGCAAAAGTGTCGCAAGGGGCTTGTAAATAAACCCCAGTGTTTATAACGAACCACGCCTCACAGCTCTGGCGTTGAGGGCGAGGCTGCAGGCAGTGTACATCATTGGGCGGACAGAAAGCCACCACAGAGCGGAATATCGTCTCTATGTTCTCACCAGGCATGCAGGGCTTAGAGCACCTGCTATCTCTCGTTCTCATATCGCCTAGTCCAGAGCATTGTAACAACAGATATTGGGGCATATTAACAACGGCCAGCGATAATTATCGCTGGCCGTGCTTAGCGATAATTATATTATCGCATGCTATCTCTGGTATTTATCACCCTGGTAGCGCGTTATTAACAACGCGTTACTCCAGGGCGATAAAAATTCCACAGATAGCGAGGTTATCGCCCTTTTGCAGCGATGTTCCCTGCAAAAGGGCGATAACCTTGCTGATACGACCCACAGGGTCGTATCAGCATAATCCACCCCCTATGTTAGGGATGGCTAAGTCAGGATTTGAGCAGACATTAGGTTTTGGCGAAAACTGCAGTTTTCGCCAAAATCTAATGTGTGCTAAAATCATGTGGGCTGCCTTGTAAATATCGCGATGTAAACATCAGCGATATTTGCAAGATAGTCCATCTTGGGTACGCCCAGTAATGCACACTTTGCATCTCTTTGGAGATGCAAAGTGAGGCGTTGGGGAAAAGGGTGCTAACATGCGATTATGCATGTTAGCACCCTCTTGTAAATAGGGCGCTGGTTTTATCTCTGCTTTTTTGGCTTTGAAAGCCAAAAAAGCGGAGATAAAGCCCTTGTAAATATGCCCCATTGTTCTTTCCAATTGAAAGGCAGACTGTCCGGAAAAAGTAAGGCAACGGAGAGCTGCAATTCGAAGCTGAGACCAGCATGTCAGCAGGCACTTTATCCCACCGAGATACCTTAGTAGTTGTATAAATAGAAGTGCTCTATCACATGTCTGGCTTTCGTCTAGCTGTAAATACAGCAAGGGGCGCTTTGCAAACTATAGCGTGTGTCTGTTTTAGAACCGGAAGACAGCCCACCAAAGGGCATGGCAAAACTCTACCATCCATCAAAGCCCATCTCCCCCTCTCAAGTGGGTCAGACGACATCTCTCCAGCCCTGACCCTGCAGGTCAGCTCTCGGTGGGGCTTCATTGCCCGCCCCTGCATCAAAGTGTCCAGAGTATGCTGCTTTGGTGCTGTTGTGTCCGGTATCGGACTGATAAGGACGGCGGGAGGTAGATGGGCAGCATGCACTCCGGGATCCGGAGGGATATAAAACACACACCTACGCTTGCTATTGCGCTTCGGTGCACTGACCCGGATCATCCGGTCCAGCCCCCATTTATTTACTTGGGCCCTTCCGGGTCACAGACGGGACCACCCTCGCGTAAGCGTGGGGGTGTTCCCTTGAACATAACATTCCTCCTTTATCATGGCACAACAAACAAAACACATCACCGGTTGGAAAACTGCTCCAGTTCAAAACGAGAGAGAGAGAGAGAGAGAGAGAGAGAGAGAGAGAGAGAGATAGAGATAGAGATAGAGATAGAGATGGAGAGAGAGAGACAAAAGAAACGGGAAAAACACTGCATTTCTGTTCTCTAGTCCATTACAAAACCTCTCAGTCGAGACGACACCGTTGGATTGGCTCTGAGATGATATCTGTGTCCACCTCGACCTTCGCTCGCCTCTCTACGGCTTTCTGCTCCAGCCGCCCCTGGCGAATGTTCCACAACTGCCCCAGGCAGTGAGGGGACTGGCCCTGGTGAACCACTCTCCTCGTCAACATCGTCGCCCGTCGGGTCGCCACCCTCAGGCTCTGGCACCATCTCACTTGGTTGGGCCGGGCACCGGTATCTTTTGAATTGGGAGATGTTCCTGGTGACTGTCTCATGGCCCCTCTGGGCAGTGACCATCGTGCCCTTAACTGTCTGGATCACCCAGGGCTCCGGTTCGAACGGAAGGGAGAACTTCCCTCGTGGATGTCGATTTTTCACCAGCACCCGTTCACCGGCCACCAACGCGTTGCTCCTGGCATGGCGCCTCTGGGACATTCGGTCATTCTTGGCCCGCCTCTGTCGGAGGCGTTCGGATACTTGACGATACGCAGGCAAGGATGGTGTCACTTGGGGAAAAACATCATTCAGCACCCGTTGATTGCACAGGGAACCAGGGCTGGCCATGGTGGTTGAGTGAGGCGTAAGTCTGTATTCCTTTACGAAGTTGTACAGGGCACACTCCATGTTCTGCTCTCGAGACATTGCTATCCGGAGCACTTTGTTCAGGGTGCGCATGAAACGCTCGGCCTCACCATTAGCCTGTGGCCACCGTGGTGTGATCTTTACATGACGGACACCTCGTGATCGGAGGTATTCAGAGAACTCATGGCTGGCGAATGGCGGACCATTGTCCGTGCGTAGCTCCTTAAGTAGCCCATGGCTGGCCATAATTTTCTCGAACCGAGGTATGGTGTTGCTCGCCGTAATGGAGTCCAGTACTTCAACCTCGGGGTATTTTGAGAAATCGTCAATGACGACAAGCATGTGTCGGCCATCCGGTAGGCTCCCAAAGTCGGCACTCGCCCGGTGCCACGGGTGAGGAGGGATATCTTCCGTCACGATTGGGGCCGGCGGATCCGCTGGGCCTACCGCTTGGCAGAGCGCGCAAGACCGGACAGTCCTCTCCACCACACTGTCCAGATCAGGGAACCACACCTTGCTCCTCAGACGGGATTTTGTCTTGACTACCCCTTGGTGCGCAATGTGAGCTAAATCCACCACTCGCTGTTGTAATGACCTGGGGATAACCAGACGCGTGCCTCTCATCAGACATCCTTCGGGGGACACGGCCAATTCAGACCGGACGTTGTGAAGAGCCCTTAACGCCAGTTGTGCATCATCCGTGCGGTGTGTCAGGTTCTCCAACAGGGAGTGCCACCTTCCTGATTCAATCGCGGAGATCACCAACTCCCAGCAGTCATCCTGTTTGGTCGCCTCCAGGATGTCCTCGAGCCTGATGGGCAGGGGTCGGGAGCGTTCCACCACCAGCCTGACATACTCCTCCGTCTCTTGCGCTTCAGACTCCTCTTCTCGGGTAACTGGCCGGGCATGTCTGGAGAGGAAGTCCGCGGGGTTTTGTGTCCCCGGGCGGTAGACCACTTTGAATTGATATTCCTGCAGCTGCAGGATCCACTTTTCGATTCTCGGGGGTGGTTTAGACGACACGCCCATGAAGAGAGGAATCAGCGGTTTGTGATCAGTATGGACCGTGAATGGCTGCCCATATAGGTAGAGGTGGAAGTGACGACACCCCCAATGTATCGCAATCGCCTCCTTTTCGATGTGGGAGTACCTTTGCTCAGTTTCTGTCAGAGCCCGGCTCGCGTAGGCAACCGGGGCCCATTCCCCGTCCAGTTGCTTCTGGGACAATACAGCACCCAAACCGATGGGACTGGCATCCACCGACAGTTCAGACTCCCGGGTGGGGTCAAAGTACGCTAGGGTGGTTTCGGCGGACAGAGCGTGTTTGGTGTCTTGAAAAGCCTTCTCTTGGCTGGGGCCCCATTCCCAGGTTGCGGCGTTTTTCGTGAGGTCCCGTAGAGGTGCTGTTAGATTCGTGAGATTCCAGATGAAGCGACCACAGTAGGTGACCATGCCCAGGAAGCTTCTCACTCCGGTGACTGTGGTCGGGGCCGGTGCCGTCTGGATGTCTCGAACTTTGGCAGGGTCGGGCGACACTCCTTGTTGCGAAAAGTGATACCCAAAAAACGCTATCTCCTTTTTTAGGAATTCGCACTTCTCGCGATGCAACGTGAGGCCACTGTCCTGGAGTCTCCGGAACACGCATCGTAGGCAGTTCATGTGTTCCTCCAGAGTCGGCGCATGTACAAGAATGTCATCACTGACATTTATGACTCCACTGAGGCCAGCCAACACCCCTCTGATGGTGTCCTGAAACACTTCCGCCGCGCTGGACACCCCGAAGCTGAGGCGCTTGTAGCGGCGCAGGCCCACATGGGTGGAGAAGGTGGTTATGGCTCTTGACTCGGGGTCCAGCAGGAGTTGATGGTAGCCCGCCCGAAGGTCCATCTTCGAGAACCAGCGCGATCCGCTGACCTCCGCAACGATGTCGTCGACAGTGGGCGTCAGATGGCGTTCCCGCTTGATGGCGTGGTTCGGCAGACGCATGTCCACGCATATCCGGACTTCACCTGGTTGCTTTGGTTTCCGGGCAATCACAATGGGGGAGACCCAAGGGGTTGGTCCGTCCACTCTCTCAATGATGTCAGCAGCCTCCAATTTCCTTAGCTCCTCTTCAACCTTGGGCCGCAGATGAAACGCTACTCTCCGATGCTTGAGAGCAACTGGTTGTACCGATTGGTCTATGTGCAGCCGCACCAGGTGGTCCTTCAGGCATCCGATGCCGTTGAACAGGTCTCGAAATTCTTCCACCAATGACTCGACATCCTCCAGGTGCACAGCGAACGCAAAGACCACCAGTTGCAGGTGTTCCGCCGTACGACAGCCCAACAGCATCCCCGTACCCTCCTTGGTGACGTATACCTTGGTGCGGACGGAGTTGGCCTCGTGGGCAATGTCGGTGGTGAAGACGCCTACCACAGTGAGTGGTGTGCCGGAGCCATAAGCAAACACCTGTATGGACGTTGGCTTCAGGACGGGCTGAGTTGGGAAGGATTTCAGCATGGACTGGGCCATTATGTTAATGGACGCACCTGTGTCGATCAGCACCGGCGTTAGGTACCCTGCAATCTTGACGTGACACTTCGGTGCCCTTCGTCTCGGACATCCATCCGGCTGTAAAGCGTGAATTACATGGACCGTGCCTTCGTCCTCATCGTCATCCATGTCGTCTTCCTCAGTTTCGGGTGGAGGGGCATCCACCGCATTGACCTGCCGACTTTGTTGCCGCTGACGTCCCGCCGACCGGCACACTTTGGCTAGATGGTTCAGACGACGACATGCCGAACACCTTTTCCCTTGCGCCGGGCATACACCTTGGTGTGGGTACGGGCCTCCGCACATGTAGCAGGTACGGGACGATGGTGGTGGTGTTCCGTGTTCCGGCTTCTTTTTGGACGTTTTCTTCGGGGTAGTCGCCACCACCGCGTTGACTGGCTCTGTTTTCACTTGACGTTGAAGGGCCGTTTCCATGTGTGCGGCGCGCACCTTGGACAATTCCTTGGATCGGCCCATGGTGAGAATATCCGCCATGGAGATTCCGGGCAGTTCGAGGACTCTTTCGCGCAACTTCACGGACGAACAGCCTTGGATGAATTGCGCCCGCAACTCGTCATCTGTGTCCGGTAGAGTACAGGTGCTAGCCAGTTCTTTCAGACGAGCATAGAATGTATCAACAGATTCCTCGGGTTGTTGCCGTGCTTGGCGCAGGAGGAAACGTTCGTAATCTGGATTCGCTAGGGGCTCAAAATGCGCGGTCAGGGCCGCTTTGAGTGTGGCGTAGGTGTAGGGAGGACCGGTTTCCACCACGGACTTGGCCAAACGGTGAACTGCAGCACCACCCAGATGCAGGAGCATGGGCCGATGTCGTTCAGGCTTGAGGCCGACCGCGGCAAAATAATTCTCCAGGCGCTCCAGCCACTCTTTCCACTTGGCCGCCTGGGCGGAAGGCGGGCCGTCCACAATGAACGCTTCCACCGGGGACACCGTCGTCATCTCGGCACTGACTGGTGGATGCAGATCTTGAAGACGACAGATGAGGCGCTTCAGGGGGTTGACACGGTCACAAACGGCCAAAACTCCGCACTTCTGGCGCAGGCCGCGGCAAAATGCGGCCTCCAGGCACCCAGCAGCCAGGCCACAGGGACCAGGCGTCGAGCGTCGATGAGCACACTCCACGTGGCACCAGGCGGCAGCAGGTAAGACCCCCTGGGCAGGAATCAGCAGACACGGGCCCCCTCCTTCGCACCGCAGCCTCACCGCTACACCGATGCCACCACCACAGCCAGCAAACCACAGCAGGGACACAGACAGCAACTGACCGGGAGGAGCGGGCTGTCGGGGCGCGTCCTCCAATGCAGCACACGATGGGGCGAAACCAGGCAGCAGGCCGGTCGATGAGGGCGCTCCCACGCGCGCTTGGTGCAGGACGGCAGTTGTGACGCTGGCCGGGGACCGGGAGAAGACAGGAAGGCGGCCGGAACAGGCCGCGCGTATATGCACGCACGTGCGAAGATTAGCGTTCCGTGTGGCGGCCGCCACCGGAGCGGGTCAGGCAGCGAGGATCCAGCCGTCGGGTAGCGAGAGTCCGGAAGAGACCCCCTCGTCGCCAGTTGTTGTGTCCGGTATCGGACTGATAAGGACGGCGGGAGGTAGATGGGCAGCATGCACTCCGGGATCCGGAGGGATATAAAACACACACCTACGCTTGCTATTGCGCTTCGGTGCACTGACCCGGATCATCCGGTCCAGCCCCCATTTATTTACTTGGGCCCTTCCGGGTCACAGACGGGACCACCCTCGCGTAAGCGTGGGGGTGTTCCCTTGAACATAACAGGTGCCACGTTTGTTTGACCGAGAGGTTTTTCAACGATACGAAAGTTCAAATAACTATAACATTTCTCTCTGAGGAAGCAGCCAGGTGCTGCGCTCACGGCTTTAGCTTCTGCTGACAAGTGAACAGCAGCTCTTCACTGCCGCCTGCTGGCCAACTGACAGCCCTGCTGCTATAGGGCAATACTATTCAAAATCGTCACAACGGCCTAGACATAACTATATACATTTTAGGGGCAAGTCCTAACATACGTCGCCTGCCGTTATAAGCACCAACTTCATGAACCGGAGGCTGTTTTAGGATTTTGAAGAGGAGCGAACAGCAGCAAAACCCATCATAATAAGCTTCTTGAAAAAGAACACTTTTTGCCTGGAGGATGTTTCTTGAATTATTTATTTGACTGGAAAAATGGAGTTAGGCTGCATTTCTACTCGTGCTTTCACCACTATAATTTTTAGTCATATAATTTGCTTTTAAGACTGTCAACTGTTTCTTATCAGCAGAACCCCATAAAATTAGCTGCTTCAAGCGTGGACTTTGGCCCTTTCCCGGGGTAGCAGTGGCCTTCAGAAATGTTTTTCATTCATCATTCGTAGTGAAGATGCAGTGAAGCAGGGGGAAGGCATACAGGGCACATGATCCTTGGGCCCTGATGAAGATGTGGCGAAGCAAGGTGTGTCCCTCATACAGGAGAGCATGCAGGTGGATTGAGGAGCAGTTTGCAGCTCCCTCTGGGCAGGCGTGGCTTCTCCCGCTTCCTCGTGGCAAGATGCTCACGCTGGCCCACGTCTCAGGCTGCTGAGGCAGGTTCTCTCTACCCAGAGAATCTATCTACTAATAACCTCAGCAGCAGCAGGGTTTCTTCTCAGTAGCAATGGAATAGTCGTTATGCAAAAAAGGAGACAACCAACACTGCCTCTGCTCCTTGCCTTGATCTATACTGGTGTGCAGAGCTCCTTGCGTGAAAAGGTAAACCCTTAGGTGTGCTGGAGGGGCCAGCATGCAGACATTTCTGGTGCCAAATCTACAATGAAGTGTCAAGTTTTCGACAAACTTTTGGAGGAGAACAAAACACAGGGAAGTGCATTTTTCTTTTAATCTCCCTCGGCTCCATGGCAACCTTTTGCAGGTAACACTACAACATATTCTTTGTGGATTTCAGGAAGTTAAGTCCATTTCTCAGCACAATGCCCAGAATGTGGTGGATGGACAGGGAAACCACCTCCTTCTATGAAGGGAAAATGAGGGTGTCTCGGGCCGTGCTTCCAGGTCCTGGTTTTTGCCCAAGTCTTGCTGTATGGCCCGGTCACCCCTTGAACTGCCGGAACTGGTTCAGTTCCAGTCACTGGTCCTTTGTCAGCATGATTCAAATCCAAACTCTGTAGTTTGCTTCACAAGAAAATTCTAGTGGGAGTGAAATTTAAGCAGCCGCATGTGGGGCCATGCAGGGAGGAGGGTAATAGCTAACTGTAGCCATCACTCAACCTTTGGAAAAAAAACCATCGTTGGGGCTAAATACACATGAGGTGCCCGACATGGGTCCCACACCTCACACGTATCCAAGAAGCTGCAACTACACTCCACATTCAACCAGGGGAAATTAGAGGTCCCAGCATACCATACTACACTGGGGTTACCAGAGCAAACCAGCTGGCAGTCTCTTGAAATGGGTTCTGGTGTAAAACAAATACCTGTGACCCACCATTACATTCATTAATAGTGTCATGGTCTGTTTATTGGTCCTGGTCTGATCATTGGGGTGGAATAAGATATATATTTTTTTTAAACTGCTGTTCCTCAGTGGTTGAGAGAATCACATAAAAGGAGGTGTGGAGACCACTTGGGATTTGCTGGTCAAGAAAATCTTAATCACCAATTCCTGTAACCCCATTGAACTGTAGGCTTTTTATTAAGCATCGCCAGCAACATTGTAGGTGGTCCATAAGTTAAGCAAAATCAACACTCAAAAATTGTTGCTGCTGTCCTACCTCTCTAGGTCAAGCAAGATGCTGAGAATGACTGATATGGTGACTCTAGGTGGTCTAATGCCATCCCCTCTCACCTTCATGGTAGCATTGTCCTCAGTGAGGGCTTGTTCAATCAACATCCTCTCCAGCACCTTGTCTGGGCAAGGCAGGTTGGACATGGCCAATAATAGAACTTTTAATCTGGATTAAGCATTTTTTGGGGGAAGGTGGATCACAAAAGCTGCCTTAAGGAAGGGGACACGGTTCATGTGCGGATCAACGTATTGATGCCGTACCCGAGTACAGGGCAATAGTCTTTAGAGTGGACCTTCAGCTTGCATGTCACAGCCTGACAGACACATTCTAAGAAGCCAGCTTTTTTACTTTTTCAATTATGACTGTTATTTGGTCTAGGGAAATCTTTTGTGAGTGGCCAAAGGCAGGGTTTGGGTTTTGATAAGTAGGTAAGTGTTTGTAGGATGGACATACCACGTTGGCAGGTGTTTCTTAAGCTTGAATTTGCTGTTTGACTTTGAGAGCGAGAGTTACCTTTTCTACTGAGGGCAGAATACTGGCACGGTTGTTCTCCGGTACCCAGGATGGGCCATAGGTTGACAGGTATGAGTCATTCTCTGTAGCTGACCGCTTGTCACTCTGAACATTCCAATGCATTAGTGGATTCTACACTGATATGTTTTTTATAACGAGAAGTCAATTATCCTCTGCATGGTTATATCATCACGGTGTTGTCTGCATCCACATTCGAGCTCTAGATAAATCTTGTCACCATAAACTAATTAAATCAACTATATGCATGCTATACGGTCACCTACCTATTCTTGCAGATGTTAATTTTTTAGATTTAGAAGTTGGTGAGAGTTGCAATGGCCAGAAGTAGTCTAGAAACATGGGGGCTTATTTATGAGAGCCCTGCGTCACTTTTGCACCTTGTAAAGTGGTACATGCGTGAAACAGGGCTCTCAATCCAATTTATGATGCCAAGCAAAGCCACCCTGCATGGCTTTGAGTGGCCTCATAAATCGTGAGTAAGGCGACGCTGTGCAAATCGCTGCGTTGTCTTGCGCTGCGCTCAGAGGTATTCCACTGCCATTGCTGTGGGTTTTCCAATTCAACACTCATGCATTTTGATGCTGCCCCAAATTTACACAATCATGTAAAGCTGGGGAAGCGCCAAATCCATACAACTCCAGAGGTGAGGTGTAACAAGGAGAAATGTTTATTTCTCCTCATTTTCATCTTTCTATGTGTGCTGCACTCTGCCCACACATAGAAAGAGGAAAACGCCTCTTAGGATTTTTTTTAATGCAGGAAGGTGTCCCTTCATGCATAAAAATAATCCTGCATGCAAAGGAGGCACCCATGCACCATGGTGCAAGGGAGCCTACGTTGGTGCTAGGCTGTAAAAACGGCGTCAGCGCAGGGTAAAAGCACAGGGATGCACCATATTGCATAAATACGATGCATTCCTGCCCTTTGGCGTAGGGCAGCACAGCTAGTTGCCTTGCTGTGCTGCCCTATACCAAAATCCTATAAATGAGGGCCATGGTGTATTGGCCCCCACAAAGTAAATCTATTAGAGATGACTGTCAAGCACACCTCTGGGGCTGTATAGGGAGCACTTCTCTGCTCTATGCTCCGGTGCACCTTTGACTGGATGTGCCGAACGCCAACTGGAAAGTGCACCCAATTACAACAATTGTGATGTTTCCAGCCCAGGCGTGAACCCCTGCCTGCATTGGGAATAGCATGTTAAAGGAGGAGCAGCTGTTCAAAGCCACTGGCCCACTTTTCAATGGAGGTGGCAACCGGGCCTCTGCTACAAGGGGAGGCAGAGAGCTCTCTTCAGGTGGGTGCAGAGAGTGCCTGAACCCCCCCCCCCCACCCCTGGAGGATCCTTTTGAACCCCAACCACCCCTCCCCAGGTGTGCACACTGACTGTGTGCCATCTTTATGATGTGCACAGTCTGTGCCTCTATGTCCATTTCTCTAATATAGTGTGGGCGTGAAGACAAAGGATTTGCTCATTTATCAGGGCCACACCACCATGCAAATGAGGGCACCCTCTCTTGAAATTGCACAGGCGCACATTTCGTGCCAGGTTGTTCCATATAACAGGAGGGAGGCACACAAGCATCTGCAGCCCCTTCTGTAACACCACAGCACGAGGAGATGTGCGGGGGAAAACGTGGGTGAAAACACCCACTGAACCCCAGAGGCACTACATATAAAACTGCCCCGATTGTGCACCTGAGCATCCTCCCAAATGCCCCCTTACTGTGATCTCCAGCTGCTACTTCTCCATTCTGCACAGCGACCTAGAGGTGCAAGCTGCAGACGTCTGCAACTGGGTAGCAGCTCAACCACTATCATGACAAACACTTAGCCCATTCATAAACAACGACACACACACACCTACCATCTGTAATAATCTGACACCTGCAAGGACATCCCACTTGCAAACATTGGAATTCTACCAACACATGCCACCTCTACAGATCTTAAGTTTGCAAACACCTGGAACCTTCAAGCATTTAAATCTTGCCAAAAGCACTTTGCCAAGACGTGTAGTTTGCCTGTAGCAAGTATTGAATATAGTTTAGGTCCAGAGCCAACCAGGGTGTTATTCAGCCGCGGTCGGTAGTAGGAGTAACTGCAGGACGGTGACGTGTGGAGGGGGAGGGGCAGGGTGGGGGGTAGTAAACTATGGATTACGGAGGTTTACAGGTAAGTTAACATATATATTAATAAAACGAGTTTCGTTGCGTGCACTGCATCCCCAAATGCGATGCAGTGCACGCAACGAAATTCGTTTTATTAATTTATATGTTAATTTACCTGTAAACCTCCGTAATCCATAGTTTACTACCCCCCACCCTGCCCCTCCCCCTCCCCACGTCACCGCCCGGCAGTTACTCCTACTACCGACCGCGGCTGGTGTTATTTACCATGGGTTCGCATGGCGAGAAAGCACGAAAGTATCGATTTATTCTCTGTTGCAACCGGCCCACAGGTGACTCACAAAATTCCACAGCCCGTGCGAGTGTCTGCACAATTCTTTGTAAATTTAGGCGCAAATTCTGAAAACTGTCACGGAATGCAGCACAGCTCCCAAAGAGGCTGCGCTGTGCTGCGTGACAGGGAGAGAACAGGAGAGTACCATATTCACAGAGATATGACGCTCTTCACCCCTCTCCCTAGTCCCAGCGCTGATTTGTGCTGCTGTGTGCCAGGCACACACCTTAGCGCCATAGTGCTAGGCTGCGTGCCTGAGTCTAGCACAGGTTTTGCACAGGAAGGGCACCCTTCCTGTACAAAATACTATGCCTAGACACACTGCAAAGCTTTTCCTACTTTGTGTGTATGCTGTACAGTGCAGCACGCATGCAAAATCACAAAATAAAGGAGAAATGAAAACATTTCTCCTGTTATCGCTTGCTTTACAGCGGCGTTCATTTTTGGTACTGAACCCTGTCTACTAATGTTAGTCGATAGGGTTTACCGTAAAAAAAAATGGGTGGTTGCATTGAAATGCCTGTGTAATGCTGCCTTGATGCAAATTAATCCAAAGCAACGTTTTGTGCTTATTTGCGTTACTTTTCCATACAAACCAACGCTAATACCAATTAGCGTTGGTTTGTTAATCCCCAAAAATGTTTAACATCAGGTTAGCGTTAAAAAAAGTAACGCTGGAAGATTACAGGGGGTTTGGAGGGCAGTAGGACACCTACTCACGGACGGATAGGGATTTAGGATTTCTGCCAATCGAGTTATAATAAGGGATGCACGTCAGACTGAGGATGTTAATGAGAACATGTAATTCATTCTCAATGTATGATCATGACAATGTAACACTGACTTTGGTTTAATAAAAAGATTCTTTAAAAAACAAAAAAAAAGTAACGCTAACCCAATGCTAAATCTTTGTGAATCTGGGCCTGCAGTGGCGTAGGAAGGGGGTCGCCCCGGGTGTCATCACTGAGGGGGGTGACAAAATGGAAAAAATATGTTTTAAACACATATTTTTGCCATTTTGTCAAGCCGGGGGTGACAAGTAATTTTCCGCACCGGGTACCAGCGGACCTTGCTACGCCACTGTGGGCCTGAGTTTCTCTCCGGCTCTATTGTTCCTTGTCAGCTAAAGCTGCAAACAAAGAAATTTTGAAATGCTGTACTCAAAAAGTGATTTGACGGCTGTTTATAAAAACGAATTTTCAAAGCCCAACCTAGAAATCCAAGTGCATTAGGCTAACGAGGGAAGAAAATCGGGGGTGAGTCATCATTTAAATGAACAAATTCATTTTTGTGGGGCACACTGGGATTATCAGTGCACGCTTGGTTCCAATGCTATTTAAAGTGTTGCCTTAGGTGTTGATCTGTTAAGGTGTTCATGAAAGGAAAGGGCCCTGTTTACCCCGGTAGGACATTCTCCTCCTCTCAGAACCAGTCCTGTAGCAGGGATGCGGTAAGGCTTGTAGGTTCCGGACTCCCATTCTCATGGAGAGGCTAGCGCATACCGCTCCCAGTTATTTGACCTTGGTGACTTACCTCATATGGTCATTCTCCTTCAATATAGTAGGGCTTCTCTGTCTCAAATACAGTTTAATAGCAATCACATTGGCCTCTGTTAATCTTGGAGGCCAAGCCCACTGTCTTGTATATTGGTAGTATCTGGATTCGGTGCGGGGTAAGGCCACTGACCTGGTTCTGAACAGCTGATGGAGTATTATGTTCAAGGTCAGAACTTCGAGTGTAAAACTGAACCACACACACACACATCCATTTTCAATATACTGCCACTCTCTGCCTGAAACACTGAATTAAGAATGAGAAAATGATGATCCATGCTGCATGGTTGAGAAAGCTGCTCCAAGCCTGGCCTGTCTCCAGAATTCCAGAGCGATGACCAGTTGGCCACTTCACAATGTTGCACAGTGAACTCTGGAAGAGGTAGGAGAAAATATTTCAAGGTATGATGTTCATTGTCGACACTCACGGATCCAACCCATCAAACCGAAGTCCTGATCAAATTACCACAGGTCAGATGTGATAGACAGTAAATAATGACAGCAGCCCATTTTGACTTTGAATTGCTTTGTTACAAAACTTTTATTAGTTTGAATCAGTTCATCACCTTATTAGATACTCTCATGGAAGGTCCAACAGGTAGCAGGATTGTTCATCCATGAAGAGGAAAAGTCGTGTCTCAAGGATTTAAATGGAAGGAGACACTAGGATACACGTGAAGAGAGGTTAAGAGAAAGAAACTGGATTAAAGCTGAGGGAGACACTAGGAATGGGACTGCGGATGAGGGAGACACTGGATTATGCATGGGATGATGTAGACCTCGTAATAAATCAGACAACTGTGGAGTCATTAGAGTACAGATTAAAGGAAAAGAAGACACTGGAATAGAGATGAAGGGAGTTTAAGAGAGAAATACTGGACTAAAGGTGAGTGAGAGACAAGGTATGGGCCTGAGGATGAGGAAGACACTGGAGTATGTTTGAAGGTTGATGGAGAACTGAGTAGGAGTTAGAGGAACTTGGAGTCATTTGAGTAAGGATGAGAGGAAATGAAGACACTAGTTTAAAAGTGAAGAGAGATTAAGTAGAACAAAAACTGGGTGACGCATTTACTAAATATTCACACAATGAAGGGCAGCAAGCAAAGCTTCTGTGCTGTGTTGTGTGAAAGAGAGAAAGCAGAATGCTCCATATTTACAAAGATATGGAACATTTCTGCTCCCTCCTTGCGCTGACGCATTGTGTGAAGCCTAGGGCTAGCGGAGGCACCCTCGCACCTCAATGCAAGGGTGCCTGCGTTAAAGGCTGGATTGTTTTTGTACAATCAGAAAACTGTAGCCAGAGGAAAAAAATTGTTGGCGCAAAAGGACATCTCAAGTATAACCAGTAATACTAGTCCTCAATACGCTGCAACGTTTGAGAAGGGGAGCCACCTTAAGACCTTTAAGATACGGGTACAAAAGTATGATTCACGAATCACTGTGGGTACCAAAGAGGAATACACTTTGAATCTTGAGGACATTTACAATAATGAACACAGGTTTTGTAAATCTACAAAACCTTCAAAACCATCAGTAGCAGCTTATCATCATCCATCCATGTGGTGTGGACTGGGACCGTAGATTTGTCCATTGGCGTGGTCCAGGGTCACAAATCTCTTTGCCATCAGGGCTGATCCAGGGTCACACATCTCTCCACCATCAGGGGTGGCCCAGGAGAAGTTAATCATCATCCAGCCACGTGCTGTGGCCTGGGAATTGAGGTCCTAGATCTGTTCATGAGGGTGACCCAGAGCTGCAAATCTCTCCACCGTCCGTGCTGGTTTAGGTCTACCCATCTGTCCAGCAGCAGAAGATACTTAGAATCCATGTGGTACAGACTGGGGACATACATCTATTAATTTGAGGCAGACCCAGGCTTTGCATCTCTCCATATACTGGTGACCTGGGCCATACATTTGTTTAACTACAGTGAATCGCCACCATGCATTTTTGAGAACTGTATCTTGCACAGAAGGAAGTTACCAACTTAATAACCAGAACAAAAAAGAAAACACATCAAGTTCATAGATCCAAAAAACATACATGTTAAATATATACTCAAATACAGGTATGTATACAACACAATTTAACCTAACCACTAAACAGAAGTGCATAATAACACACACACATTGCTTAATGTAAACATTCTTTCATGTCACGCATAAGTTGTGTGTCTAATACACACAACTTATCAAATGTAAACATTTTCCAATTTCACTCTGCCTTCTAAAATAACACACACACACACACACTTTGTTAAACGTAAACATTCTCCAGTTTTACTCTGCTTGTCTAAAACAGTCAGGCGAGTGGGGGACTGGAGAGGGTGTGGGAGTTTAGGGGGCTCTTGTAAGACAGCCATATCGGATATTTAATCTCACATAATTTCACAGAACTTGCAGCACCCAGGCAGACCTCCATCAGGTGAGACACTTTCTGACAAGAGAAAGGGAGAGAAAAAACAGCATGATGTATCGAAGAGCTAACTACAATCTCTGCAGGTTTTTCAAAAGTGAATAACAAATATTGAAACATGAAAGGAATCCTGCATATTTTTCTCTGAGTCCAAGCACTGTGGACTCAAACCAGCTGATTTCACGTTGGGTGTCAGTCCCACATTACACAAAGGTCATATAGGCTTCATCATGATAGATGAGCCTAGATTATAAATAAAGACTTATATAAATATAGGTATATATACACTGCTTCATGCGCACTTGTGTGGTACATGTGTAAAACCACATATGTGTTGACTGACACAAGTGTGTTGCGTGTTTCAACGGCGTCATGTCCTCGAGTTTCGGACTCTCTGTAGACATTGTTCATAGAGTCTGATGGGTGTGGGAGTTGCTCCTGGCCTCTTTAGCTCTTGCCGTTTGACTTTCAGGGAAGTTCCCCCTTTTCTGGGGTGTTTCACCCGCTTTGGGTTTCGTCCAGGCAGCAAGGTCCAATCTTTGTGGCTCTTCTGCAATAGTCTAAAAGTGCGCTTCAGGTGCCCAGATGGAGCAAGGACTGCCACAAAGACACTTCTACACCTGAAATCAAAGAAAGTTATAAACATTCATTAAGGACCAGTGGTACCCGGGGGCTAGAGACAGCGATATTTTTGTCTGCCGCTGACACGCACACCCTCTTAAACACTTACCTGGAACCAGAAGGTGCTTTTGGACCATTCACCAGATTAATACCAACATCATACAATCCAGAAGCAGAAACTACTCAAGCATTGTTATCCACGATCCACTCACATCCATAGCTTCCCCCACCGCAAACCAATAACTGAAGCAACTTCATGTGCCAGCCGCTAATATCATCGCTCACCTCCTGCTTACAGAAGTCCAAACGTATTCTCTACAATCACTGCTTCCTGCTTCTCACAGAACTTCAGAAGGCATGAACTTCTTTCAGTAATCTCAATGATGCAACCAAAAAGTTATTTCTAACCAAAACTTAGTATTTTAAATTGATCATCTCTTGCAGTTAAAGCACATGCCCAAGAAATCACTTCAGCTGGGCTTGCTGACACCCATTATCCGGTCACCCAATGCTCCTTTCACAAATCAGATACTGCTTATATTCAATTTAATGCCAATCAAAACCCAGCTATCAAAAATGTGTCTGCTAAAACCAGAAGGACCTGTAAATTGAGTCTATGGCACCTGATGTTCCAGTTGCACACACCTGAGACCCTCCCAAAATAATGAACATCATCAACTTGATTCATTGAAGTTAGCAGTCCTTGCAGTGTACCCTACACCTGCTACAAAAACATAAACTGCTGCAATCTTTTTCGCTGGAAACAACCTTGCCACCTGTGCCCCCACAAATGCCAACAATCACTTTACTCAACCCTCAAATACGTCGATGTCTTCATCCCCAGTGCCTTCGGATGCGGTTTCAACCTTGTGCATTGGCACCCTAGATCCACCACAGCTCCTCTGGTTCCATCACAGCTCAGAGTGCCTCCCCTTGCTGCTTCAACCTCATGCATTGGCAGCCAGGTTCAACCACAACTCCCAATGCCTTCCCCTGCTGTTTCAGCCGCAAACATTGGCACCCGATTCACTACTGTTCCATCTGGTTCCACCTATGCACCTAGTGCCTTACCCTGTACCCAGTACATTTGCACCTTGGTGCCTCCACACCTCCCTCTGAGATTGTCTGTTGCCCTTAAATGTAACCTCTGATACCTCAAACCTTATGTAGCATAGTGGGGTGATGCGCAGTTGACGTCTCATGCTCATCATCTCTGATATCCTCTACTCAGTCCCTCATCACACACACACCAGAGCCTGGGTGTTCATCACCTACCTGTGTCCTTCGTCGCACTCCACTCGGGGTTCCAGCACAAAGCAAGAAGGTGACACAAAGTCAGACAAAACTTCCTGAACCTCGTTGGGCCTCTTCTTCCTCTGCAAGAATCGTGCCAACCTAAAAGAAGAAAGCAGACACATGGTGGGTCAGGTGGCGATGTTAGAGACATGAAAGACATTCAACGGACAGCCAAAGAAGAAGACAATTCAAGGGTACCAGGATGGAGCAATGAGAATCTATCAGAAACCACCTGGGCAGACCTTTCTAGTCAGGACAGGGGTAGTCTCTGATGCAAGGAAGAGCACAGGAGAGCCATGTAATGCTGCTAGGGATACCTAGATTAAACCAACTTCAGACCATGGCATGCAACAGTAATTGGTACCAAGATGGGGCAGATTGTTAGAAACAAAAAGAGTATATCACTGCTGACGATGATAAAGCCCCGTCCAGGCTACCTAGAGACCATACGGATGGGACAGTCACTCTTAGACACAAATAGGTGAGAGCACCGCAAGCCACAGCAGGCAGTCACTGGGTGGTGTTGTGGTACTAAATGTAAGAAGCAGGAACAGGCCCCTGTCAGCCTAAATGGTCAACAGTCCAGAGTCCGGATGAGGGCACTTGATGGACATACCCCTATCCAAAGAGAACATGAATCATCCTAAATCACACCTCGTCTTAGAAAAAGAAAGCTTAGCCCCCAATTGATCTAGAAGTTATCACAATGAACTGCATAAAACATCCACTGTTACATCTTTTCTTAGACGTAGTTATGTTACTTTACGCAATTTTGAATAGCACCATGTTCCAAATTCCTTGGTTTCTTGTGTTGCTGATGGTCATGGAGTGCAGAGTGTCATATGTGGGTTATTGACTTTCCTATTGGAGGGCTCCTTAAGGAGGACAAGTCTTGTGGCTTAACTTGTGCAAGTCTTTCAGTGTGGTCTGTGAGTTGTGGGTTTTCTCTGCAGAGGTCAACCTAGTGAGTGGTAGTGTTGTGCGACCTTCTGCCAAAGTAACTGTGACTGAGAGTTTAGGTGTGCAGAATCGGTGCATTATTCTTGCCGCCCTGTCCCAGTGCCTGTCCTGCCACTTAAGCTCTAGATTCTCTGTGCCCTACAGTATTGCTGTCGCATGTCCCCTTGTCCTTGTTTTTTCGTTCTCATGTTTTCCTGAACATGTTTCTCCTTGACGTGTGGTTTCTCATTTCTCTTTCTTCTATTGTCATCCTTTAGATTTCTCCCTGCTTTGTTTCCTACGTATCCTCTTCCTTGTATCTCCAGATCTTCTCGTTGTCCCCTCGTCTCTCTATCCCAGCACCTCTCTTTCGCCTAGTTTCCTCATCCCTGTGTTTCTTAATTGGCGTAAGGTTTTGTCCTCTTGGAGCAGTAGCAATCCTTTTGTCTCTCATTGTTCCCAGATGTCAATGTGCCTACGTCTCTCTGTCTCCCTGCCCCCCTGTCTCCCTAGTCCTCTGTCTTCCTGTCACTGCATTTCTCTGTTTCAGATTCTCTCTCACCGACATCTTCCTATTCCATTGTGTCTTCATTCCTGAGATTCTAAATCTCCTTTACTCTTTATCATTGCATCTCAGTGCATCCTGTTCTGTGTCTCCCTGTCCCCATAACTCACAGTCCCCATGTCTCCACGTCCCCAAGTCAGTGTCCCTGCATTTCTCTGCACCCGAGACTCCTTAATTCTCATTAAGGGCGAAATGTAGGTAGCCTAATACCGGTCGGTAACGGCCGATTTTCGGTAAAAATCCCGTTACCGACCGGTATTCAGGCTTTTGGTATGTAGGGGGGACATTTCAGGATTCGGTAATTTACCGAATCGGTAAAATTACCGAATCGGTAATTTTACCGATTCGGTAAATACCGAATCCTGAAATGAGATGTAGGGGGAGTGTGTGGGTGTTGTGTGGATTCGTTATTTACCACCAACTAAAAGTTTGTGGTAAATGACGAATGGCTTAGAAAAAGCATTTTTTGGCACTTAGAAGTGTGCAATGTGGCAGACATACATGCCCTTAGGGCATGTATGTGTGCCACATGTGCACACATGCAGGAATCAGGGGTGCAACAGGGTGTCACTGTGACACCCTGCCACTCTTGATTGTGCTCCCCCATTACCGAATCGGTAAATACCGATTCTAAATTACCGACCAATTCCGATTCGGTAATTTTTACCGACTGATTACCTACATAGCATTTACCACTTCATAAATACCGAATCGGTAAAATTCGGTATTTATGAAGTGGTAAATGTTAGGCTACCTACATAAGGCCCTAAATGTTATGTTTCTAAAGCGCAACAACACCCGGAAGGGGTGAAAGCCTAAAAGTTACACAAACTCATAAAATAAAAAAACAGCAGTAGTTATTGCAAAGATGGAAAAAGCCAGGTTTTCACAACTTTCTTAAACTTCAGAAGGGATGACTCAGATGAAATCTTTAATGGCAGTTCATTCAAAGCCTATCTGTTGCGACAGCAAAGCCTAAACGTGGGTCCAGACTTCAGTTAACAGAGCTAGAGGCCGACCTAAGTTAGCACCTAAGCCTGGAGCGGGTAAGCCAACCAGAAAGAGAACTGAGGTGTGGATCATACAAATATTTATGAACCAAACGCAAGAATTTAAATGTGACTCTTTCATTACTCAAAGCTGCCTACGTTTTGGTCAAATTTTCTTAACTGTATGGTTATTTTGGGTGCAGCATTTTGGACCAGCTGCTGTTTATTTTAAGGTTTTGGCAGAAAGAGCAAGATATAGGGCACTGCAATAGTCTAACCTGTGCATGCATTGATATCTGGACCCATTGTTGTGGAGACAAGAGAAAAGGAATGTGTTTCACAATCTGCTGATGGAAAAAAAGGACTTAACAATAGCAGTAACCTGAGCTTCCAGAGAGAAATGCTGATCAAATTTGATTCAAAGATTCTTCACTACAGAAGCTGGAGTGGACTTTGTCTCAAGGTGTCGCCCTGATTCATACTCTCCTATTACGCCCTGTACTCCAGTCCATGTTCCCCATGGCCATGCTTATCTGTGTCCCCAATTCTCCCTGTCCCTGAGTTTCCTTGTTCCCATGTCTTCATTTCCTAATTACTTCACTTCACTGCATCGCCCTGAGATTCCTCTTCCCTGCATCTGTTCCCTGTAATCTCCTTAGTCTGTCCCTTGCGTCACCCTGCCCACAAGTCTCTCTGGCCCTGTCGCTTATTTTCTGTGCATCTCCCTGTCCCCCTGACCCTATTACTACATGTCCCTCAACCTACTTATCCCTGCCTTTCTCGCCGCCTCTGCCCATGTGTCCTCAAGATGCTCAGTAACAGCATCACCCCTATTCTTATGGGCCTGGCCCCCGGACTACTGTCCACCCCCTTGTCTCCCTGTCTCTGTGCACCCCCTTGTCTCCCTGTCTCGGTCTCCTTTGCCTCAAGACTCCCCGTCCACACGTTTTCCCACCTTTACATCTACCACTGGTTCCCAGTCCCCCTTAATCCTTGTTCCACTGACCTGTGCCCCCTACTCAGTGTGCTTCCCTGTCCCATCTCACTGTCCCTGAGTCTCCACTTCATGTGCTTCCTAATCTCCATTGTGCCCCTCTGACCGGTGTCCCATGCGCTTGTGTCCCGAAGTGGCTTATCCATGGCTTACACAGGGCAGCCTGGATCCCTCCATGGAGATAACAGGTGATGTAGCGTGGCTCCTTGAAAAAAGAGATAAAATGTTCATGGGATGTGTCAGTATACCACCAGAGTCGGCACTCACCAGTGTGACGCACCCCATTGTTTACGTTTGCAATGCCACAAAAATTAGAGCGCAGGGAAAAATGTTGAATATCATCATCGTGCTTTGGGCCTACAGAAACTCTCCCAATAATACAAGTGCATCTACTGGTGTTTGCACAAGCTTGTGCAAACACAACACTGGCATATACTTTAACATACTTAACAAACGTTCCCAACACTACAGCATTTTCCATCTCTCATGATCATATCCAATGTACCAATAAACACACCAGGACGGTAGACTTTATGTCACCAGGCTGTTGCAGGCAGTTTACTTTCAACGACTGCTGTTTTTGTGTTTTCTGTCACGTACTTGGTCAATTTTCATGGCACGAAGGTGCTTTTGGAATCTGGGCCCTGTGAATGCGGGACTTCATTGATCCAGTCATGGTGGTCTGCTGACCATGCACTGGTTGTGCTTCGATTTGTTCAGGTGGGAGTTGTAATTCGATAGTGGGTGGCGAGGGTAGGGTAGACTAGTGTGTTGTTTCGTGTACATTGGATAGTGCCAGGTAGGTCCTGTTATGGATTTTGGTGGTGCTGAAGGACTCGGCTGTGTCGGAAAGATGCTCTCCGTGTGTTTGAGGCGATAGGCAGGATGCACAAAGCATTGTTGCTTCTCTGCCTCAAGAGAGGACACACTCTTTAAGAGCGTTTGGTAGTAAAAGTCCTCCACCAGAGGCTATTTGGAGACTTGGGAAGAGGGAAGCTGTTTAGACTCTGTGAAATGAAACAGGGAATTTAGAAGACTTTTACGGTCACAAGTCGCACATGAATCATAAATAAGTAATTATGAAATATGAGGTAAAGGGCAAAGGTCAGTGTAAGGTCATGGGGAGAGAATAAAGGCCAGCCTGAGGTCTCGAGAGATTAGAGGGTGGTCTGGAGCGCGGGGGAGAGATCAGAGGGGGGTCTAGGAGTGTGGGGAGAGATCAGAGGGGGGTCTGGAGTGTGGGGAGAGATCAGAGGGGGGTCTGGAGTGTGGGGAGAGATCAGAGGGAGGTATGGAGTATGGGGAGAGATCAGAGGGAGGTGGAGAGACCGGGGGAGAGGACCTCTCGGTTTAGACAGAGACCTAGAGAGAGAGATCAAAGGCCAGTTTGGGGACATGATGAGAGGTCAGGGTGAGATCGGGAGGCCCAGGGAGAGGACAGAGAGAGATCTTTAATCATTGGGAGAGGGTACAGGGAAGTCTGTGGATCAGGGGAGAGGGCAGAATGCAGTTTCGGGGCCTGAAGATATGTCAAAGGTCAGTCTGGGGACCGGAAGAGAAGAGGCCTCAAATGAATCTTTGATAGATTTCCAGCCCACAGGCTGTTTTGGTCAGTTGTGCTCTGACCTTCTTTACTTGCAATTATCTTCAGGGGTGCTAACGAAGAAGTGTAACATCCGACCACCTTTGTGTTTCTTTTAGGAAGATTGTAATTCCATGAATGTAAGCTCTAAAGGGAGACATTGGAAGAGGTGTTTCATACCAACAGGCCCCTGGCAGCCGTTACTTTAGTTCCCGTTACTAGAAACGGATTTGTCTATATGGCTCTAGGAGAGCTCACGAGGGGACACGTAAAACGAAAATAGGTCACTGTAGAGCGTAAATGAGTGGGTGAAGGTCGGTCTTGTGACCTCATGGGAGCCGGGAGAACAAACCGCGGCCCAGAAAGATTGCCCTCGGTGCACCGGACTGGTTAATGAACACACAGGTGAAAGGACGAATAGTTTCGAAAAGAGTTAGGGCCAGACGCACTGAGCAATTTTGCAATCACAAACTCTGCAACTCACAAAATCACATGGTTGGTGAAAGCAAAAAGGCTCTTTCTTATGTACAAAAGCCATTTTACAAGTCAGAAACTTTATCACTCGATAAAATGGGTTTTGCAACCCATCCGCCACCTAATTTAGAATCGGCATTCCTTCCAAAAGGCAATTCAGTATGCAAGGCATCAATGGGCATTCCTTCCAAAAGGCAATTCAGTATGCAAGGCTTCGATGGGCATTCCTTCCAAATGGCAATTCAGTAAGCAAGGCATCGATGGGCATTCCTTCCATTCCTTCCAAAAGGCAATTCAGTATGCAAGGCATCAATGGGCATTCCTTCCAAAAGGCAATTCAGTATGCAAGGCATCAATGGGCATTCCTTCCAAAAGGCAATTCAGTATGCAAGGCATCAATGGGCATTCCTTCCAAAAGGCAATTCAGTATGCAAGGCATCAATGGGCATTCCTTCCAAAAGGCAATTCAGTATGCAAGGTATCAATCCTTTGCAACAGCCTTCCCAGTCGCAAACCATTAAACAGTTACCAACACGTCAAAGGACGAGGTAACCTGATTTGCAAAATAATTCTCCATTGCAAATCTTATTGGCGGACTTAAAGGGTGTAGGCAGTGGTCCTGGGGACCGCAGCCTGCTGCCCTCTGAAAATTATCCCTATAAGAAAACTTAGTTTTTGAACCAACACCGGTTCCTTTAAGGAACATGATCTGCTTAGGAAAACATGTTTCTGAAGAGGAATGTTAAGACAGGGATGGTTGTCAGGTCACCATCCTAGTCTTTGTGGCCAGTCACAGAGGTTCACAAATTGCAACTTGCCTAATTAATATTCAACAGGCAGGTTGTCGTGTGCCCTCATAAGTGTGGTGATTTTAGTGACACCATAGGTACATAGGTCGCTTTTTTTTTTTTTGCAGAGTTTTATATAGCGCAAACTTGACCCGAATCCAATCAGGTATCAGCGCGCTTTACATAGCACCAGTTACGTTACATGAGGCCACACATTTTATTTTATTTTTTGTTAGGCACGGGGAGATTAAGTGATTTGCCCAGAATCACAGGATGTTGTAGCGTCGTTATCGAGACTCAAACCCAGTTCCCCCAGGTCCGAGGTCGAGCGCCCTAACTGTTAGGCCAACTCCTCTCCCCAAATTTGCAAATCACATACTGGCCGCAATAGTCAGTGCACAATTGGTGGCCTCTTTTTGCCACCAGTATGATAGTAAGTCTGGCCCACAATGAGATATTGCATCAACATTATGTGAAGGAAAGAAAAAGGCAGTGAAATAAGAACCTACGTACAGCGACATGAGAGCTTTAGAGTTCCAATATGTGCAGCTCTGAGTGGAAAAACAAACATTCAGGAACTGTGAGAGGGACATACCTGAAAGGAAAGATCAACATTCAAGCCTAGAGAGACAGACATTGACGTATGCAGAGAAGGACATTCAAGTATGGAGAGACATCTATTCATGTACTGAGAGACATTCAAGTACAGAGAGATGAACATTCAAATACAGGGCGACAGCTATTTAAGTACTGAAAGACAGACATTTCGGTACAAAGAGATGAGCATTCAAGTACTGTGAGATGGACAGTCAGGTATGCAGAAGTGAACATTCAAGTGTGGAGTGGCAGACATTCATATAGTGAGAGACAGCCCTTCAAGTACAAAGAGACAAACCTTCTGTTACAGAGAGATCAACATACAGACATGGAGAGACATACCTTCAGGAAGAGAATCATGAACTTTTAAGCACAGTGATGAACATTCAGGTACAAAGAGAAGGACACACAATTATGGAGAGGAGAGACAGACATTCAAGTAGGGAGAGATGAACATTCAATCCCAGAGAGATGAGCACTTAAGTCTGGAGAAATAGCCATTCGAGTACAGAGAGATGGACATTAAGGTGTGGACAGGCAAACATTTAAGTACAGACTGAGAGGCATGAGTGAAAGTCAGATGAAGAAGGGAGGTAGAAAGGATCCCCTTAATGAAGATGTTCAAAGAACAAAAAGAAGCATAGCACATGCAACAAGTCTGACTTTAATGTGATCATACATGTAAACACACGTATGCACACAGGCTGTTTGCACGGTCTAGCAGATTAAAGTCAGGCCGATTGGCTTTGCCGCTGCTGAGAAAAAAGGAACAACAAATTATTGTCTTTTGAATAAAATGCATTTAAAAGATAATTGTGATGACTAAGTGCACTCTTCAGATGTGAAATTGTCCCTCATGCATTCCAATGGAAACAGTTCTTAGAAGGTGGAATAATACACCAAGCATCCAACAGCAAGAGAGGGGAGGGTGATACTCTTCTGTGTGGAGCCAAAACCCACTATATGTCACAGAATTGGTAACAGTAAGTATGTAGACAGCTGTGCTTGACATGGAAATCGACTATCACTGCATCTGCATGAGGGAGGGTTTTCATGGAAAAATAAGTGAGGAGAGAGGGGTGTGGGTTTCCCAGGAGAGAGGGAACAGTCAGTGATGATCTGAGAAGGAAGGAGAGGTGATTCAGGGGGCAGAGTGAGAAGGAACAGATCAACAAAGTTTTGTGCCCAGATTAACTAATGCTTTGTGCCAGGTTTGCATCACAAAAGTGACAAAAACACAGTGCAAAGTGCTGGGGTGGGATCTACCATCCAACACTAAGCAAGATTTGCGTTTAAAAGTTCACCAAAGTAATTCAACTTTAGACCAGGTGCTAATTTGTGCTATTTTGCGTCAAGGCGGTGTTCCATGGGTGGTACATCGGCATTCTCATGCCACCACCTACGGGTTTGATGCAAGTCCCTATCTACTAACATTCATAGACAGGGATTTGTGCCAAAACCTTACGCCTCCTCGAGGGCAGGTGTAATGGGAGAAATGTTTTAATTTCTTCTTATTCTTCCAACTTTGCATGTGCACTGCATTTTACAGCACACATACAAAATGGGAAAAGTTGTAAAGAACTGTTTTTGTACTGTAAGGATACTCTTCTGGTAAAATAACCTATGCTTTAGACAAGGCACACACACTTGCACTATGGTCCAAGGGTGTGTGTGTTGGTGCATGGCAGCTAAAAGTGAACCAGTGCTGGGGAAGAGAAAACAATTGCACTTTTTCTCTCTCCCTCTGACTCAAGCCAGCACAGCAACGTCGGTTACTGTTCTGCATCGCAACAAACATTCGTCAATATTGGGAATATGTGTCGAGCAAAGTGCAGGGGTTAGTCTGTAAACATGTGGAGAAAGCAGAAGTAAATCTGTTGTGAATTCAAAGATGCATATATGCTTCCAAGGAGAAGTCACAGGTAAGTCTGCGGGTGAATAAAGAAGATAAAAGCAGAAGAAAAAGTTCAGGTGGACCAAGGACAGGACATGAGAGCCTGGGATTTAGAAGAGGGCAACCTGGGAATACATGAGAGGGCACGAGGCAGGCTGGGCTCCAGCAGAGGACAAAGGGCAGGCTGGGGAGGCAGAGATGAGCCTGGGGTTCAACGTGAAGGCAGCATTCAGGATAGGGATGCAGTGAGGGCAGAGGGCAGACTAAGTAACCAAAAATGTCTCAGCGCTCAGCTGGTTGTAGGTAGTCTAGCAAGGATCATGATCTTCAGGGTACTTTAGTTCCTGTTCATCTACTCACCTCCTGGTACAGTTACAGTGGTAAAGAGTTTTCGGGTCCAAGTTGTAGAGCTGGAATTTCTCTTCATAAGGAGCAATCTTATATTCACATTGATCAAGACGGCGATAACATCCACAGCTCTTGGAGATATCTATAGATAAGAGGTGAAGAGGTCATTAACACCAAGTGTATGACCAAGAAGGAGCATGTCGTACAGAGACACGACTCTGCAGAGGATGGGAGAGGAAAATGGAATTAACAATAGGCGGGATACCGAAAAAAGCCATACTGCACAAACACCCAAGAGGTAGAAGCTGACAAACAGAGAAAATGGGCATTAGCAACAAGCACTGTCAAAACAAAGAAAACTGGCTATGGCAAGCTAATGAGAAATTTAATTTTTGGTTTATTTTTTTAATGCAAGCATATGCAATAAAAACAAAGAAAACGGTGCCACTTAAACATAGCAGCAGTATGCTTGCAATAAACATTTTACATTTAAACATATAATTAACCATTACATACAATTTTATGAGAACAGGTAAGGGGCTTCGTACCAGACATGTGCACTTAGAACAGGCATGGAAACCCTTTTTAGTTTTAATGCCTGTCACAGGAAAACAAGATTTATATTGTTCCAAAGAAAATGTACTAATGATATTGAATTACTATAACCTGAAGACATTGTTCAAACAAGACAAGAATAACTAAAATAGGTAAAAAGGATAAAGAATGGATTAAAAAATAATTGGCAAAAAAAAGTATTGGCCCACCAGCCCTAGCAATGAAGTGCACATCTTTATTAGGACGAATGTGCACATGTGATGGTGTCATATGTCATCATTCACAGTGCAAGAGAGCTAATAATTGTAGTGGGCTGACACATTGCCCTATGCTGCAACTATAGTGGAAGGAAGCAAAATGCGAATGACAACTGGAAAGACCAACGAAGGAAAAGGGCTGACCCCAAAAAAACCTGCGTTTGACAGCATGTATGTACTTTTCATTTATGATTTTTTTACTAATTCCATAGGACTGGTGCGACAGCTGAACCTATCTCAAGACCAAACCTAAAAATCTATGCTGAGAAGGAACATATTGAACAGGGAAAACGTCCATTAGAACGAAGTAGGAATCCCAATGTGCCTTCACAGTGCCGGCAATAGAACAAAGGTGCCTTTTATCACGCAGTCATTCAGCACGCAAGTCTTTATAACGACTTGTTTTAGGGGGACGCCTTTGTGGAATGGTGTTGGATTTAAAGTCCAACACCTTCCCTTCTGTTGTGCAGACTGGAGTTGGAATAGTAAATGAATCTATTCCAAAATCCAGAGCTCCCCTTAGGCAAGTCGTTTTAACGACTTGCGTGCTGAACGAATGCGTACTAAAGATGCGTACGTTTCAATAACAGCGCTGCGAAGGCACAGCGGGATTCTGGCTTGCAGAATACCGTAACACATTAATTGAACAGAGATACAACGTAAGACAGACAAAGGACAAATGAGAATGAGTATTAACAACATTTAGGAGTCCAGGAAAGAGTAGCTTGCAGAGACAACCAAGACAGGAGAGGCATAGAGAGAGAGGGAGGGTAGAAGGGGGCATGATTTTGGACAGTTGGCATAGTGACAACATATTTTATAGAGATATCAGGAAGGAGATATCATTAGGAAGAGACCAGAGAAAGAGACAGAATGCTGCAGAAAAGGATGAAGCCTGACAGACACTGGGACACATGGGACAGAGACATCAAAATAAAAGAATTGTAAATGACTGTGAGAATTATAGAAAACATGGAATAAAAGTAAGGAGGTTATGCAGAAATATGCAAAGGTATGCACACCTTTTCACAGACATATGAGAATGGATACAGGAAAGTCAACGGGAGAAGGCAAACACACCATTACACAAAAATAGGAATAGACACACAGACCACTACACAGAACTATGAGAAAGGACACAGACCACTACACAGAACTATGAGGAAGGACACAGATCATAACACAGAAATATGACAAGGCATACACACCATTACACAGAAATATGAGAAGACATACAGACCACAGCAGAGAATTGTTAGATGGGATACAGACCAATACACAGAAATATGAGCATGGATACAGACCACTGTACAGAGGAAGGAGACAAGGGCGACTGTATAATTGAAACTCAAGACTGCATCAACAGGAGGCGGAAGAGAGACTGTTACAAAGGGAAAAAAATATGGATAGAAGACCAGTACATAGAAACAGAGGGAGGAGTCTCAGAAACTTGTGAGTGTAGAGAAGCCTACATGTGACAATACAAGGCTAGGCAGGAAGGAAATGTGAGAAACCATAAAAGAACTGGGAATAATGCTATTAAAATGAAGACATGATCATAGGGAGACTCACGCACCATACTGTACAAGAGCCCTCGGAGTGTGAATACATTGAAGAAAGCAGAGAAAGTGAGAACTAAAACATGAGATGGGAGGGAGACAAGATATGGTCCTGATACAAGGGAGAAAAGTGCAGAAAGAGAGGAGAGAAAGACCCTTTTAAAGGAGGTTATGACGTGAAAGTAGCCATTGTTTAACAATCTGCAAATACCACCTCCAAAACTTTATGTATGTCTTTATCATTTATTAGACAGACTATTTCCTGCACAGGAGTTCAAGCCCCAGGACCCTCTCCTACAGTCTGAAACAAAACACTTTACTCAACATGAACCACAACCAATTAAGGCTTGGTCTCTTGAGCTAGGATCTTATCACACAAGCCATCACTCAGTCTGGCCTCCCATGACTTGAGCCATGCATCCATTGCCCACAGCATGCCTCCACAACCTAATAATAATATAATGTCACCCTACACATGCCCCTTGTCAACAATTAAGGCATTATCACTAAAACTGAGGTGCGGACACCAGACCATTTAGGTCGTGCATCCACTGCTCAGGCCGCGCTCCCATCACTCACCAAGAATGATATCTCTCCACACATGCCTCTCACCATAACCATGGCACTGTGACTAAAACAGAGGCACTGCCATTCAAGCTAGACTTGGCAATCTGAGCTCCTGTCACATAAGCAATGCACCTATCAACAACAAGAGTTACAACCCTTTACACTTGCCTAAGACCAACAACCAAGATGTTGTCACTTAATCTAGGATGATTTGCCTCAAACCAAACTAACACTATCACTCAAGCCATGCACTGAGCACTCAACACATGCCTCAACTACTCAACAAGATTATTGTCAGTCTAAGCATGCTCCATTACAATGACCATAAGGCATTATCATTTAAGCTGCGGCGCCATTACTCAAACTTAATCCCAACACTAAACTCTCAGGTCACTTATGCCATTCATTCACTGCTCCAACAATGCCTCCTCAATCACCTACGCCTAGGCAAAATTTGAATTTCACGGGCCTAATTTGAATAATTTTGATTTAGGCTTGTTGTGTTAAAGTACGTGCCGGTTGTGGTAAAATGTTACTGTGATTGCAGAAGAACAGAATGTGAATGGCTGTTGTTTGAGGGGCTTTTGTTGATTTGCACTTTTTTTAGTGCATAATTTGTTCTCCCGTAAAAAACTGAAGCAAGGTGGCATTTCACACTAAAATATAGAGTCCAATGACAACTAAGATATCTTCATTCAATCTAAACGCCATTCTGAAACCAGAGTTCCCATTTCTTAACCCATGCACCTACCGCTGAAACCATGGCCACATCCACCAGCATGAGTCACACTACTCTGTAAATGGCTCTTAACAGTAACCACTGTATACATGGTGCATAAAACCAGTCAAGGCATTATCACTTCATTTAACCTAAACACCATTTATTAATCTGAACTCCATCCCCCAATTCATGCATTTATCACTCAAACCACACCCCCAGCTCTCAACAAGAGCAATTTCCAACTGCATGCCCCACAACATCAACCAAAGCATTGACACTCAAATTAAACCTCATAGCTAAAGCTGTTCGTACATGGCTCAAACCATGCCTCCATCACTCAACAAGAATCACATAACTCCACACAATACCTGGTAACAATAACCAAGGCATTATAACGTAAACTCGGATGCCATCACTAAAGCTAAATACCATGTCTCAGTCTGAGACCCTACTACTCAAGGCATGAATCCACCGCTAAAACCATGCTCATAACCACTCCACTCTACAAATACTCCATAACAACAACCACTTAAACTGAGGGGTCATCACTCAAACTAAATCTCATTGCTCAATCTGAATCACATTATTTGAACCCACCACTAAAACCATGCCTCAACCACTCGATGAGTCAAATCACTCTACACGTGGCCAATAACAATAACCAAGTCATTATCAATTTACCAAAGGTGCTGCCATTTACACTAAACCCTATCTCACAATATGAGCTACCACCACTCAACACTGGTACTCGCCCCTCAAACCATGTGTTAATAGGAGCCATATCACTTTGCCCATGCCTATAAGGACAGCCAAAAGCAATGTACTTAATATTATGATCCATCACTCAAAGCAAATCTAATCACCAAATGTAAGCTTCCATCACTCAACCCATGCATCTTCCACTCAAACCATTACAAAGCACATGCTTCACCGCAAAGTAAAGTCTAATCACTGCACCCATGCCACTGATGCTCAAATTAAGCCCACACTATGTAATGAATTCCGTATTCCAGGATCAACTCACACACCCTTGCAATTTACCCCAGTCACTTGACTTGCCCCTAGGTATATCCCATACGTTATAGTACTCACAGTGATTGCTTGACTGTTGATGGGTAATAGAAGGGTGATGCGCATGGATGTGATGAGATGAGATCCTTGTAAGGTCGTGTATAGGTTTGTTCTTTTCATTCAATAAATTGTTTCCTGGGCTATAATCTAGTTGCACTTCAGGAGGGACAGGAGAAACGGTTCTCTCCTTTGAATGGCTATACAGTCCCGCTTCCATGGTTGACAAATCAAAATTATGCATTCTTGTAAACTCAGTTCCAGGGTTGTCGATGGGGGTTGATTTTGTTGTAGAGTCCACATATCTCTGCATAGGGTAGGTTGCTAATTGTCCATGAGATGCATGATTTCCTAATTTGTTTTCTAAATAAAATGTTGTTAAAGTGTCTTCGGTTACAGGGGCGGTCTCCTGTATGCCTTGAACAGTTCCTGTCATGGTTGCATCTTTTCTGGGTTGATGACTACTTGCATGGGTAATTATGGATGGAGTCACTGGGTAAGTTTGGGGAAAGTTCTGTTGAAATTGTCCTTGCTTGGTCCTTAAAGTGCTTGCGTCCTCTTTTTCAGTTTGTTGAGGTATAAATATTTGATCATCAAAGTTGGGCCTTGATGGGCCAAACTGTTCAGCAGTGGGATGAGCCCCTGTGAAATGGCCTGTGGTGGGTCTCTCAGTGCTTGGATGGAACATGCTACTATGGTCAGCATGTATGTTACTTGCAGTGAGTTGTCCAGTGTGTTGACAGCCTGTGTGTGCCTGATCAATGTTCTGTTGTTCTTCTCTGGGCTTAGCCACATCGGTATAGTCAGTGACAGTCTGGTCAGGGCATAGCTGATCTTCGGAGGACGTAGTCATCCTTGCCTGGACAGTACTGAGGTGAGCTGTGCTGCCAACTAACTCAGACATATTACTCTGGAGTTTCTCATCATAGAAAAGCTCAAGTATTACAGTTTTGTGTTCCTCTAAGTTGTTTGTAAAAGAATCCGATGGTAGCACCTTCATCATTTCGGTTTGTACAATTTCTGTCAGATGGGCCAATGAAGAATCCAGCCTTTCATGCAGCGGGACCTCCATCGCCTTAGGAAGTTGGGTCTCCAAAATTGTCATGTGTAAGACTTTCGTCATCTCAGGAAGGGGATTCTGGGTTCCCTCAGACTGCTTTTGACTTGTGTCCACCACCACATTATGCACTGCCTTTTTCATGACATCAGGTGGAGGACTATCTACCACCTTGTGCATTCTGTCCTCCATTACGTCATGGAGTCGACTATCTATCACCCTGTGAACTGTGTCATTCACAATCTCAGACAGCGAACTATCTCCCATCTTGTGCTCTGCACCCTCCATCCCTTCAGGTAGCAGATTATCTAACACCTTGTGCACTGTGTCCTCTATCACATCAGGCCATAGCGCAGCCTCGGCACTAGTAGCCTTCACATCTTTAAGTCTAAGAGGATTACTATCAGTCCCAGAGACGCTTGGCTCTAGTTTGGGCAGGTGGGTCGTCAAATGTACCTCAGAAGCTCTTGGTCTAGTTGTTTGCTCTGGCCGCCTATGGTGCTTCCCTAGCCTTGTCTTCTTCCTCTGATTTCTGTCTGGGCGGCGAGGTCCATTTTTTGAGAGACGGTGTGGTAAGATTTTGCGATCTGTGGAACCAGCCTGTGAGATGGTGCTGCCATTTGCAGCAATATTGGGTTTGTATTGTTCATCCAATGGGTCTGAAAAGGGGTGAGTGTAGTTGTAGAGCCCCTGCTTCTGGAGCACAGCGAAGGAAGTGGGACCATATTCTTTACACCTAGAGAGAAGTAGAGAAGCAGATTTAGCGAGCAGCCAAAAAAACACTATATTACACATTAGTTGTTGATGAAATTGCAAGAATCGAGAACCTATATGACAATGCGGTAAAGGAACCCTTTGGTGAGAAACCTAACATTGCAAGGATCCCACAGCACCAACAGGCACTGCATGGACACAGTGTATATGTTATTGGAGACATTTAGCAGTGACAGGGCAGTGGTGAATGAAGCAGGTCCTTCTGGAGACAACAGTAGTGGCAGGGCAATGTGGGGGAGAAGCCTCACTGCTGCAGTCTTGGAACACTGAAAGGACATTGCCAAAGATCAGAGATAAGTGGCTTTCGTAGAGCAGCTGCAAAAGGACGTTCGGGGTGATGGGATCCTGCAGTGCTTATAGGATACTGCCGGAAGAGAAAGGGTGGTGTTGAAGGTCTAGTCGCAAGGTAAATGGTACTATTTAGAGTACCTTTAAGCTTCTGGGGTCCTACACCACTGATGGGGAATTAGTAGAAAAAACGTCAACTGTTGGAGTCTTGAACCACTGAAAGAGCAGTGCAGAAGGAAGCAGGCCCTGCTGTGACCCGTAGCAGTGGAAGGACACTGCTGAGGATATGTTCACACTACTTTAGTCCTATGGCACTGAGAGCACTGCCAAAGAAAGCTCTCAGTAGTGAGGCGCTGTTGCACATACGGGCACTGCTGGGACGGAGCTCACGCTGCTAGAGTCCTACAGCACTGTGAGGTCACTGCAGGGAAGAAACTCACACAGCTGCAGTTGTATGGAACAGGCTGGGCACTGCTGGGGTCCTACAGCATTGGCAGGTCACTGCACGGAAAAAGCTCACACTGCTGCAATTGTACGGCACTGGATGGGCACTGCTGGGAAGAAGCTGAAAGCGTTCAGGGTGATTGACAGGGCACTGCTGGAAAACCCACAGCAAACTCTAGATGGGACTCCAGATCATGCTGTATTTAATCAAATGAGTACTTGATACCCTAAAATGTGTCTGCCAAGCACGCACGCCGCAAACCACAAACCTTCAATACATATATGGTTTGCCCTAGTAGACTGATTGGAAATGCATAGAATGCGTTCATCCACACCACCGTTAGCAACACGCCAAGTCATTCATGTGTGCAATGCCATGGCAGGGCAGTAATTTTATGGGTCGGCACTGGGCATTCTGACACTGGCATTTCCCCGGTAGGCTGCAGATTAGGGCACTTCTGTCCCAGATGAATGGGCTGCCATGACCCATCCATGCCTAAAAGTGAGCGAGCCGACAAATTTGCAGGGAGAGCCGAGCCAGGGTCTGGCTTTGCTCGAAAGACCTGTGCACGAGCCGAGCCATGAAAACGATTGCCCTTTAAATCATGCTACAGGCATTGCGTACAAATGTGATAAATTCTGTTCATAACTTAAAATACAGTATTTCTTTAAGATGCTGAGGTGTTTCACCTTAGGACAATAGATCATATCACTGCATGGAGTGGCTTTTATTAAAAGTGATAGCTTGCAAACATGAACTTAGAAACATTCCTGCCTCACACCCCACAGACGACAACGCACTGCAGAAGTAAGAGGCGAGTCAGTTGTCACGTGTACCCTACACATGGCCTAGATTCTGATCATAGATGGAGCATAAATAAATGATCAGTCTGTTAAATCAAACACTAGAGGCTTCTGTGTAGCCACATCCAGAACTCACGTATTTGAAGGGGCTCTCTTGTGTGCTAATGAAGAAAAAAGGACACTATCTAAAATAACACATTTGCTTCTGATTGCACAATTTGACCAAATGGGGAATAGGCCTGTTTTTCTGTTAACAGATTGTGCATTTCAGCCCATCAATGGGAATCTATCTAACCTCTGTTAAAACCCACTCAACTCTGTTCTCGTATCAGTCTACTGCAGTGTGAGGCTGGTTTCAACATTTTCCAGTGCTGATTTTTGGTTTCCAGTCAGATCCTGGCTGCAGAGCTTTAATTCAATGTGCAATAAACCAGTATGGTGATTTTCACAGGAAGCCTTTCTTTCTGCCGGGGTGTGCGGTCATGTTTAAGGCCAGACCCTGCGCTCTCCCCACAGGGCCGGCATTTGTATGCACCGGGTTTGTTTTAATTCCTTTATACAAAAGTTAAACACTGAGTCATCGAAGCAATTGATGGGCGCGTGTCTAACAATCCGCATGTGTGTACTGTAACGTATTAACGTATATGTGGGAGGTTTTTTCCTCAGTGTAACAAACAATGCACCCACTGTTCCCCGCACAGTTCGACGGGCATTTTGTTCCACTAACTTGGCCGCGTCACTGAGTAGCTTGGCACGTAATAAGCCCGGGGAGGAGTAAGGGGCAGACCTGGTAAAGACGGGAGGGGCTTGGGGGATTTTTTTTCCACGAACTTCTGCCTCATTGTTCAGGGTGATGATCCTACAAAGGAAAACTTGCAGGGCCATTACAGGTAACTCCGCGAGGTTGCTGGGTCCCTTCCAAGTCTGGCGCCCTCTATTTTTCTCTCCACCTTCCCCATATTTTTCAAGGCTTTCTTTCTGGGTTTTCCCTACTAGTCAGGAAAATATTTTTTGTCTCTCTTCCAATGCGCCCGATTCACGAAGGTAAACTTACACTTTTGTGTAAGTTTACGATTGTTTGCTATTCACAGAGGTATTTTTACGTGTATGAACTTTACGACTGCGGAGTCTATGCACATCAAAAGATAGAACTGTCGAATCTTTTTATGTGCGGAGACTCCGCAGACGTACAAATACTAGTAAAACACCATTGTGAATAGCAAACAATCATAACCTTACACAAAAGTGTAAGTTTACCTTTGTAAAACAGGCCCTTCGTGTTCACTCTACCATTCTCCATGTATTGCTTGTATGTATCTTGATCTCGGTCTAAATGTTTGTTCCAGTGTTCATGCCACCCTGGCCGAGTATAAAAGTATCCGTATTTCCAAGAATAAACATTTCCTTCTTCAAGTACACATTTCCCCCTGTCCAAGACTACATGCACCAGCCTACATGCCACGCTTTCCAAGTACACACGTGTCCCTGTCCCAAAGTGCATTCCACCTTTTCCAATTATAAATATCTCCCTGTCTGAGTGTGCATGCCACTCTGTTCAGGTGTAGAAGTATCCATGCCCCAGTGTGCCAGCTACCTTGACCAAGTCTAAACATTTCCCCGTGCCCGTGTGAGTGCCACACTGTTCAAGTATGCATGTCTCCCTGTCCTAGTGTTCATGCCTTCCTGTCCAAGACTACCTGTTCCAGTGTACATGCCACCCTTTCCAAGTATAAACATCTCCCTGTTGCAGTATACACGCCACCCTGCCAAGTATAAGCAACTCCCTGTTCCAGTATACATGCCACACTGTCCAAGTATAAACATCTCCCTGTTGCAGTATACACGCCACCCTGTCCAAGTATAAGCATCTCCCTGTTCCAGTATACATGCCACACTGTCCAAGAATAAACATCTCCCTGTTCCGGTATACATGCCATCCTGTCCAAGTATAAACATCTCCCTGTTCCAGTATACATGCCACCCTGTCCAAGTATAAACATCTCCCTGTTGCAGTATACACGCCACCCTGTCCAAGTATAAGCATCTCCCTGTTCCAGTATACATGCCACCCTGTCCAAGAATAAACATCTCCCTGTTCCTGTATACATGCAACCCTGTCCAAGTATAAACATCTCCCTGTTCCAGTATACACGCCACTCTGTCCAAGTATAAGCATCTCCCTGTTCCAGTATACATGCCACACTGTCCAAGAATAAAAATCTCCCTGTTCCTGTATACATGCCACCCTGTCCAAGTATAAACATCTCCCTGTTCCAGTATACATGCCACACTGTCCAAGAATAAAAATCTCCCTGTTCCTGTATACACGCCACCCTGTCCAAGTATAAGCATCTCCCTGTTCCAGTATACATGCCACACTGTCCAAGAATAAAAATCTCCCTGTTCCTGTATACACGCCACCCTGTCCAAGTATAAACATCTCCCTCTTCCAGTATACATGCCACACTGTCCAAGAATAAGCATCTCCCTGTTCCAGAATACACGCCACCCTGTCCAAGAATAAGCATCTCCCTGTTCCAGAATACACGCCACCCTGTCCAAGTATAAGCATCTCCCTGTTCCAGTATACATGCCACACTGTCCAAGAATAAACATCTCCCTGTTCCGGTATACATGCCATCCTGTCCAAGTATAAACATCTCCCTGTTCCAGTATACATGCCACACTGTCCAAGTATAAACATCTCCCTGTTCCAGTGTACATGCCACCCTGTCCAGGTATACACATCTCCCTGTTCCAGTATACATGCCACTCTGTCCAAGTATAAGCATCACCCTCTTCCAGTATACATGCCACACTGTTCAAGAATAAGCATCTCCCTGTTCCAGAATACACACCACCCTGTCCAAGTATAAGCATCTCCCTCCCTGTTCCAGTATACATGCCACACTGTCCAAGAATAAACATCTCCCTGTTCCAGTATACATGCCACACTGTTCAAGAATAAGCATCTCCCTGTTCCAGTATACATGCCACACTGTCCAAGAATAAACATCTCCCTGTTCCTGTATACATGCCACCCTGTCCAAGTATAAACATCTCCCTGTTCCAGTATACAGGCCACACTGTCCAAGAATAAGCATCTCCCTGTTCCTGTATACATGCCACCCTGTCCAAGTATAAACATCTCCCTGTTCCAGTGTACATGCCACCCTGTCCAGGTATACACATCCCCCTGTTCCAGTATACATGCCACTCTGTCCAAGAATAAACATCTCCCTGTTCCAGTATACATGCCACCCTGTCCAAGTATAAGCATCTCCCTGTTCCAGTATACATGCCACCCTGTCCAAGTATAAACATCTCCCAGTTCCAGTATACATGCCACCCTGTCCAAGTATAAGCATCTCCCTGTTCCAGTATACACGCCACACTGTCCAAGAATAAACATCTCCCTGTTCCAGTATACATGCCACCCTGTCCAGGTATACACATCCCCCTGTTCCAGTATACACGCCACCCTGTCCAAGTAGAAACATCTCTGTCCCTGCATACATGCCACCTTTTCCAGTGTCCATTTCTCCAGCCCGGGAGAGGTGCTTGCCACAGCCAGGACAGTTCCTGAGTAACTAGGGCATGCTACCAGAATGTTGTTGTCAGAATATCATCTGACATCAATCTTGCACCCGTAAACCTGTTTACAAAAATATCACCCCATTGGAGATAACAACAGAAAATCTACACTTATTGAGAAGATATTTTTGCAGACAATATTTAGGACACAATAATTATGCCAGAGGGTATTTTGACAACAATAATTTAACATACCACCTGTATGTTCCCGCTGAATCTGTTGAAGCCATGCCTCTGTAGAATAATGTATTTATGTTTTTTAACATATAGAAAATATATGGCTACTTAAAAGTCTTACTGAATGCACCTGTGTGCAGAAGTTATGTTCACTTAAAGGCTTCAGTGAACTCAGGTGCAGGGAAAGAGGCATCCAGGCAGAACAGCAACTGGCAGTGGAATCAAAGGTGCCCTTCTTCAGTACCCCCGGGGCCATCACAGAGGCCGACAAGAGGAGACGCCATTCCCCAGGAACACACAATTTCAGGGCCCAGGACTCGCACTCCAAACGTATTTACCGACTTTGACGCAAGTCTGCCCGTTTACTAATGATTAGGCAGATAACACAACTATACCAATAGATACGGCCAAGTGCTGGCTCTGCTTTGATTTCTCTTACCATGGAGGACATTTAATTTTTTACTTTAAAGTAAATAAACGCTAATGGGACTTGATTTCCACTTGAGGTTTTTTCCTGGGCCCCACAAGAAACTCATGACTTGCACGTGCACACCTAAAGATGCCCTACTGCAGACCTGCATCACTGGGATGTCCACTCTGTAGCAGGTACACACTCCAGCTGACCCGTATTAGGAGCTACTGCTCCACTCAGGGGTGCAGAAGTTGACTTTGCTCATCAGTTTGTTTTAACTCTCTTACAAATCACTTCTGGACGCTGCATTTCAATGGAGAGCTGCAACCAGGCTCTTCCTATCCAGAACGACCCTCTTTCCACAATGGAAGATGATAAGCGGCACTCACCCTCCCCACCAGTGCCAGGCCTGGCACCCTTCTCTTTCTTCCATCGTGAAGCAGGGAATTTCCAACAGGTTGAAAAATGTGATGCCCACAAACGTGGAAATGGTGTCGTTCAATTGATGGAGGCAAAGTTTGAACCTGTGAAAGAAGATGGGGTATTAATTATACAATGATTATCTTATGTGTTCTTACTCCCTCACATTCTCTCTCAATCATTCCCATTTCTCTGCGTTTGTCACTCTCTCAATTTGTTTTGCTTTCTTAAGCCCTGCCTGGTCTGTTAATCTTTCTCTCTCTTTCACGCACACACTGTACACCCATCTGCCCAATTCAGCCAACCAACCATATCTTTACCTGTAAATCTTCTCGTTCTCTTTCTACCGGCTCTTTTTATCTCACTCTCTTGGTCTCTCCCACGGTCACTTTCACTGTCCCTCTCCTTCCTATGTCTCCACTTTGCATCCACTCTCTGTCTTTCTCACCACCATCCTCTGTTTCTCCAATGATCACACCCTATTTTTATTTATCGGTCCCTGTGACTCTCTGTCTTCTTGTCATTCCCCCTGACTCTCATGCTGTTGCCCCCCCCTCCCCCCGCCCGACTTTCCATTTGTTACTCACCTTGCCTGATTTTCTGAAATTTATGGAGAACACTGGGATTCAGCAAAAGTTCACAGCATTGTATCACCCAAGAGGTAATTCAGTAGTAGAAAGGGTTAACAGAGTTTTGAAAGGCATTTTGCAATTAGCGAAGAAGGGTAATAAAAATTGGGATGATGAACTGGACAAGTTGATTTGGTCATATAGAATTACACCCCATGACACAATTGGGGAGTGTCCATTTGGGTTAATGCGTGGAAGATTCCCACATTGTAAAATTAATCCTGGGTGGATCGGCAGAAGTAGGAAACATGACTGGGATGCTGATCTTGTAAAAGAAGCTATGAAGGCTTCACAAGAGAAGAATAAAGTGTATTTTGACAAAAAACATGGTACAAAAGAAACATGTGTCCGCGTTGGACAATGTGTAAGGGTTAAGCATGCAAAAAAATCTAGCAAGTTGCAACCCAGATTTTCGGAGACTAAAACCATTATAAAGGTCATGAGGAACACAGTGCAGCTCGATGATGGCAGTGTCCATCACATGAGCCGCATTGCTATTTCAAATGATCAAGGTTTAGCAAAAAATTGTGTTTCAGAGGGGAGAAGAGACTATTGGTGGATGGATGTTTTCCCGTCGTTGGGAGAATGTAATGAAAGATTAGGGGATATAGATCTTGGAATGGGTGCACAGTCTACAGACCCTTTGGGTTTTCAGATGGTGCAGAGTGGAGCAGGTGAAGTTGTCTCTGGTGATCATGATGACATTGGTGGGCAAACCCCTGAAGGTATTGTGTTAAAGGATGGTCAAGTTCAGGGTAAGAGTGTTGAAGTGGGAACACAGAATAAAGAGCCTATCAATGAATGTACTATTGGGAGCAGGGTAAGCAGGTTTGGTAGGAGTATTACAGCTCCCAGGAAACTTGAAGGTTTTGTTGTTTTTAAGTAATGTATTATGCAAGTTCTTTTGTTTTTATTTGTAACACTGTTGCATGTGAGTTTCTGTGAAAATATATTTGTGAACAATGTATAATTAAGAAGGGAGATGTGTAGCGATGGTGTATCGCTTTAAGTAGGCTCGTGAGTAGGAATAGAACCTACACCTATGATAAGAATGTTATGGGGTCAGGGCTGATTCTAACTCAGTGTCCGTTGTGCTGCATGAGCTGCTGGTCTCTGGTTGTACTCAGTATCTTGGAATAAACATTGAAGCTGTAACTAACTGCAAGCCTTGCATGATTCCTTCTTTTCCTGAATGAAGTGTGGAACATCACTACACCTGTCTTTCCCTCTGACTCACACAACCTGTCACTCCCTCTTAACCAACTGTCACTCACGAGTGCGCATGTCCCTCCCCGTCACCCTGCCTATCACGCTCTCTGACATTGCCTGCCACTCTGTCTGACTCATAGCGTGTCCGTCCTTCTGAACATGTCGGTCCCCCTCTAACCGCACCTGTCAGCTCCTCCGAGTCTCCCTGTCACTCCTTCTGACTCACTGCTCGTCACTCCCATTGACCCCGTCCGTCAGTCCTTCTGAGTCCCTGTTTGTCCCTCCTCAGATGATCTCCGGTCACGCCAATTACTCTCGTCTTGGCACTTTCCTCGATTCTCTGTTTCTCGCTCCCTCAGACTTGCAGTGTCCCTCCATTTGACTCTGCCCCTGCCCCTCCCTTTACTCTCTTCCATGCACCTGCTCACGCCCTCACTGTCTGTTGGCCACTACAGCTCCCTGCGGCTCCCTGCCAGCCGTGCCCTGCAGCTCACTGCTTCCTGCAGCTCTCTGCCCATTGCTTGGTGATTGTTGAGGATGGGTGAGTGCAGGCAGCACGCGCTCCTTCCGCTCTCACCTGTAGTCGCAGTCACAGTGGGAGACTGTGTGTATCCGGTAGTTGCGGATGCCGTACTTGAACTCCAGGGCTAGCAGTCTCTCCGAGCAGTGGTCGTGCTCCCGGCAGCACAGGTCCGTCCCCTGGAAGATTCCTGCGGGAGAAGGTGCGTGTTAGACGATGGAGAGCAAACACCTGCTGCAACGGACTGTGAGTGTACTCGCATATCATTAGCTTAATCAAAGGGCTGCTGATCATGTGTGAGCCTAGTGTACACTATAAACCTGCGGTGAGGATATCCTGCCTATCAAGTGGGAAGGGGAGGGGCCCGCTCTCTCCACCCGGAGATAATTGGAAGGCGCAGGCAAGGGCGCGATGACGACACGGCTGACAGGCCATTTATGACGTCTTTTTGCCTCCCCTGAAGAGAACACCTTTCCCTCAGGAGCCCATTCAGGTTGTGTAGCCAGAAGCCGAAGCATGTTTGTTTGCTTGCCCAATTTCTGCCAATGAAGCAAACTTTTTACACCCATATTTCGAGTCTGTGAGAATTCTCATAGAAGCCCATGTTCTGGTGTCAACATGGGCTTCTATGGGAATTCTCTGCGGCATATTATCAAGCCCATTATCGCTGCTTTAGCAGCAGTTTTCTGCTGCTAAAGCGGCGATACTTTTAACCCCTTCAGTGCCCATGACGAGATAGTCTCGTCATGGAGCACGGTTGCGCTGTGCCCATGACGAGACTATCTCGTCATGAACCCCGCCCGCTAATTCAATGCCCGGCACAGGGCGGGGAAAGGGCGGGGCACTGAAGAGGTTAACGCCGTTTCTTGATAATATGCCCCATACTAACTTATCAGATGTAAACATCTACCACAGGTTACCTTATGAAGCGACCACGTGTGAACAAAGACCAAGGGTTATTCAATAACCAATCAGGTGTAAACAAAAACAAAGGTTTTATTGCAAATTATCACATACACATAGACCACATGTTACCTAATAAAGCAATCAGCTGTGAAGAAAGATCAGAGTTTTCTTTTTTCAAAAAAGCTTATGTGTAAACATAACCCATTAATTATCTAATGAATCATGTAGTGTGAGAATAGATCAGGCATAGTTAAAGAGCTGTGAAACAAGTGTAAATCTAGACAATTAACCCCTGAGTTGTAAACATAGACCATGGGTTGTCTAACAACACACAGATGTAAACCTAGAACTCTGGTTATCTGGTTTTAACAACACATAGACTTAAAACGTAGAACTCCGATTATCTAGTAACCAATTAAACGTAAACTCAGATCAAACGTCATGCAATCTGAAAAAAAGACGAGGTGTTAACTAACAACCCATCAGATATCAAAATAGGCCACGGTTTACCTAAAAACTCATCAAATACAAACATAACACAGGCGTGTAACCCAATAAACCAATCTTGTATAAATAAAGACCACAGGGCACTTACCAACCCATTAGTTGCAAACACAAGCCACACATTTCTAATCTTGGCGGTGATAAAAAGAACATAGTTACCTAGCACTTAGTAGAAGTAAACTGAGAGCTAGATTGAGTAGAAGGTTATGTGCATGTGAACATATCTACCTTAAAATGTTTAGGGTGTAAATAAAGGCCTGTGATTGATTACCCTCAGAGACATTTGCTAACAATAGTATGATGTGTACACAGACTCGTGTAGCGTGTCAAACTAGTGATAGGATGTAAACATAATGGCTTGTAAACACAGTCCACAGACTATCCTATCTCTAAAACTATGCACACCTACAGACGTCAGTCACCCACCAAGTAACCCAGTCACAACTTTCTGCGGATCCACCTGGGTCCTGATCCATGTGTTTCAGAGAGCCTGATCCGAAACAATCTCTAGGATATACTCAGACACCTGTGAGGATATCAAGACAAACAGCTGGCAATCTGACAGAGTAATACATCGGGCCTCTGGCTACCACTGATGCAATAGCCAATAGGAAAATCTCCTATGGACAAATGCACAGGTGCACATAAGTGAGACTAAATATGGCTAATTTAAATTAGGTGGATCTATTTTACTAAGTAAAATAACAATATTTCACAGCAAAGACTTGGCGGCATGCGATCTCAAGCCCCACTCCATAAAAAGTCTCAACAGCCAGAGATTAGGCAATTTAAGATCTATCGGCCTGACGTGATAATGCCAAAATTACTGGAATATTGTAAAGAAAGAACTACTGAATAGCAACAAGCCAGAAGAGTACACAAAGATAGGAAGGGGCTGATTCACTAGGCTCAAGCCCTGCACGACATATCTGATGGAAGGGTTTTGAGTCGAGCCGGTAATCAGATCATCAGAGGGAGCGGGGTGTGGCCGGACTGGCTTAAAGTAAAGTCCACAATATCATTCAATTTATAAGCTAAAACGTCCTTGCATGGTCGTCTGCAAGGCACGGCGATGAAGAGCTCTGGTGCAAGGACTTCACACCATGGAGAGAACACCAGCCTCTGAGTGTTGCATGAATGAGCTCTGAGATCCCTCACACTGATTGGCAACATTGCAGATGGGAAGTCAGGAAGCCTATGCTAACAAGCAGGAGTTCCCAGACAATGAAGGGGTTGAGAAAGGTGAGATGAAGTGCTAGTTCGATGTCAATGCAGTTAATGTAGAGTTATACATATGCTGCCCACCCTACAAATGACAGGACATGTTTGAAGGCACCATGTGGGCAAGGATGCTCTCGCATCTCACGACCAGAGGGGGTCCATTATGTGTCAGACATTGCTTGCGAGGCAAAGAGGGGTCTAGCAGAGGTGTACAAGGTTATGTGTGGTACCTTTTTTACTCATCCCTACTTTTTAGTACTGGGTCTGCATTGGTACACCACATTTTAAGGGGAGCAAAGACTTGGATGATATGGAGAAAGGCCAGTCCCTGGACCAAGTATTGCGCATAAGGAGACACAGGCTTCCTCAGGGGGCATGCTTGAAATATTTCTAGAGATGGACCTGCAGATAAAGAGGTGAGAATTTCCAGAAATATTGGATTCTGGAAAAATATTCAGACAATGAGGAACACAGAAAGAGGAGTATAAGCATGGGCCTGCTCCCAACTGCAGTGGTGTGAGAAATTGAATGGATGGATGGGAGAGACACAAGGAAGCAACATGTAAACAAGTTTGGAGCCATACATCTAGTAGAGTCTGTAGTGGAAGTAGACATAAGCACTGCTGATGCGTCTTACTCTTCAAAGTATCGTATGTCTAGAGTGGGCTCAAGGAGCACCTCTTTCCTCCTCCTTGTATGGTTTCCTATTAACTTTAGGGATTTCTTTATTGAGTCCTTTCATGATAGCTATGGACCCTTATTTCTTAGGAATCAATGTCCTCTCAGGCTTTTGACTTCAGGGACAACTTTTATGATGAAAACTATTTCAATGAAATATTGAGATCGAGTCATACCCGGGCTTGAAAGTCACATTCCATTTCAAGCTACTTGGTTGAAAATACTTTCGTTGATAAATACCAGTGATTTAACCTTCCCCATACCTTGTTCCTAAGCGTAACCTGGACTACAACACTTACGCTGACCCTTAAATACCCCTACATTACCCCAACTCTGCCCTAATCCTAACTCAGGTCCCAGTTACGACCCTGACCCTGACATACCACTAACTTGTTCCGAAGCATAATTGGACACTAATCTGACCTTCAGCCAAACTCTAATCGTCTTCCCTATCCAAAGTCTCACCTAGAACAGATTTGTTCCCCCGACCATGGCCTCCTGCATCCTGTCTATACTATACAGTAGGTATAGGACAAGTGGTAGGTATGCAGTTACCTGCCCAGAACTTGTCAGCAGTTCTAGGAGAGGACCTCCAGGAGACACCTCCATCACCTTACCTACATCTGTGAAATTTCCAGCAGAGTTGCCAGCTCCACACCAGAGTGTCCCAGGCATGGTCCACCCTCGCTTGGCTCTCGTCCTTGGACTCCCCTCTAGTATGGGCCTTGGTACAGCCTCAGCATCCTGGTCCTGCCATGGTTTCGTCTCTGGAACCGGTCCATCCCCCATGGAGGTGTCCCTTTTGGTCCTCTCCAATGCAGCCTCAGACAGACTCCCAGAGGACGTGAGGCACGACCGCTGGAGCATCTGGAACGCAGAGAGGGCCTGCTGGACTTCCGGGTCCTGGTGGTCAGTGAAAGGGTGCTGCGTGGAATTGGCCTGGGAGGCCTCGCAAAAGGACTGATAGGGCCGCACCAGGGACTGATCCTGCTGGATAGTGCATTCAAGGAGATGGCGGCTGGGAAGTGAAAAGACTGTCTGGTACAGAGTCACGTGATCAAGGTCAGTGTGCAGGAAACTGACATACACCTGATCCGAGGTGGACGCTACCATGTGACAGAAAGTGACAGGGCTAACAAAGAGGGACAGAGGCTCCTCGTGAGCACACACAGAGAGGATACATGCGAAACAGAACAACAGACTTTCTGCCACTGAACGGGTCATTCCTGAGACTTCTTTACTACACCCTGAGACTGTACCAATGCGCTCTGAAAACCTAATACTTTGCCTCAAGACTGCAACACTCTCCCCCAAAATTGCAAACCTGTGCCCTGAACATCTAACACTCTGCCATAGGGCTGCAACAGTCTACCTGCAGAGTCTGTCACTTTCCTGACACTACAACAAGGCACACTGAGAGGGCAATGCCGTACCCTGAGACTGACCGCCGAGAATCGAACAATCAACCCTGAGACAGCAACGCTGTCTCGAGATTGCAGACCTGAGAATGCAAACTACCCGGACTGTGCTGGTGTTCACTAGGACAACAACGCTGTAGCTTTAAACTGTTGCAGTGTGTTCTGAGAATTCTACACCCTAAACCGACTGAAAAACTCTACCCGAGACGGCAACACTACTCCATGGGGCTATCAACACTGGCCAGACACTGCATTACCACGCAAGAGAAGTTTGCGCATTTCGACTGGACTGCAACATTGCGCCTATCTAGTCTAACAGTGTACCCTGAGAGTGTAGCACTGTGCCAGGACAGTGCTGCACTCTGTCCTGAGACTGAAACGCCACTGTGTCCCGAGATTACACCACTTTTGTAATGAGATTGCAGCAGTGTACCCTGAGGATCTAACGCTCCGGCACTGCAAACCCGTCTCCTGGGACTGCAACGCCGTTCTGAAACAATTCGGTACCCTGAGGCTGAATAATGTGACCTGAGAATCTATCTGTCCTGAGATGCTGGCACTTCCCTGTGGACAAAAATGTGCTCTGTAGTTCAATTCGGATACCTGTGCGACTCCCCAAACAAACACTGTCTTCTGCGGACCCAAACCTGTCTTCCTTGAGCCCTACAACGGTCCCTGACACTGGCGGCGGTTCACGGATGAGAACCCGAAAGGACGCCCCTTAGGAAAAGGCTTGAGGCCTGGGCGTGCAGCCACCGGAGGGCAGGCAGGCAGCTGGAGAAACCGGTGAGGTGGAATGAATGAATCAGCCGGCGCGAGCTTTAAAGACAGCCCGGGACCATGAGGTGATCTCTGTCACCGAATCCACCGCGGGTGCTCGTGGCACACCGCCAGCCCCTCGCCTGATTGGTGCTACCGTGTGCCCGTCCCTGCCAGGGAACCGCCCCGTGCCCTTCCCACGCCCTTTCTTCATTACACTCCCTCCTACCCCCTCATGCATCCTTCAGCATATCCTCCTACCCCAAGCCCCTCCCACCAGACCAAACCGCGTATGCCGCCTTCCACAAGCCCCGCAAGTTCTTCTGACCACACCCTCCGCCCTCACATACCTTCGCACCCTTACCATCTCCATACACCTCAATCGTTCCACCACGTGTAACCTTCCTCTTTCTCTGCCTCCTCACCCAAGCCCACGCTCCCCACTCACACGCCCGCTCTTTCAAACTCCTCCTATACCTATGTTCAGTGCTTTAAATAGGCCGGGACTGCCCGGAACGGAGTACTTTTCTTTATTTTGGGAGGGAGAGTACCGGCACTTTTCAAGAGAAATGCTATACTTTTAATTGGAGGGTACCGGCACTTCTCAGAAACAAGCAGGTACTCTGGTACAGATTACCTGCACTTCTATTTTTCCATTTCAAGCACTGTCTAGGTTCAAAACTTTCACTCCTTCTACACCCCATCCCCCCACACACCCCATTCTCTCACAGCCCTTCCCTCATTCACATCCCTCCTCAGGCGCGCAACACCCATTGGACTCACAGGACTTCAGCCCCCACCCCCGTCGTGTGTGGCAGCCCGGGATGAGACAGCTTCCCGGCGCACACACAGCCGCACCCGAGCACTTCACAGGTCTTTAAAAGACCATTTGCATGTTAATGAGGCCTCGCTGTTTCACCCCTTCTAAGAGCCCCTGCAGCTCCACTCTGCCTATGGCTTAAAAGATTCAGCCCCCCCCCCGAAATTTTTTCTTAGCCCCCCCCCAAATGTGGCTCTAGTTGCACCTCTGTCCCTCCTAGCCCCACAGCCTCCTTCCTTCACTCTCACACCTTCCCATTCAGCTATTTTCTCGCACCCTCCATTCCCAACCAGGCCCCACTCCCGCACACCCGTCCTAGACTCATTCGTTCATACTTCGCTTCAAGAACGTGCATCCATCGCACGCGCCTCTCTGCCACCACCCCTCGACACGCGCCCCTTCCGTCTCTATAACAACCCCGACTGCCCTCGTGCACCACATATGCAGGTGTCCGATGGAGGGTAGGCGCTTGGAGCATAGTACCCCCAGGGGCACCCCGCTGTCCCCCCTCCCCCATGGTAGGTTACCCAAATGACACACACAAGGCAGTTGGTGTTGGGTAACAATGCTGCAGGTTTATTACATAACTCCAGAATATGTAATGGGTGGGTTATCTTACGGGCGATCCAAGGGCAGGCAACCAACTGGGTCGCCTGCCCGCCTGATGAGCCGGGCAGCGCGGGAGCGATGCCCGCTGATGCTGCCATCCATGTGATTCTTTCTACGATCACGTGCCGTTGGTAACTTCTACTCACGCCCCCCTCTCGGGGCGGAGCGTCGCTTAGCAAGCCCCCGGTTGTTCAGGCCCACAACCGCCCGCAGGACTAATGGGGCGCCGACACGGCTTCCGGGACCCTCCCATGAGGCTCCTCAGTTTTGGCTCAGGCACCCCTTATGGTGCTGCGCAGAGGTACCCTTTGTACCGGCCTGCTTCCAGATCGCCCTGTAACTCTGCCTGCAACGAAAAAAGAAAACATTACAACGCTCAGAAACCCCCCCCACCCAACGCCTATGCCGGGTAAGCGGTAGGGAGGGATGTGGCGAGGTGGGCGACAAAGAGGTCGCCAGGAGGGTGGGGGAAGGCTAAATAGCCTCCCCCTCACACCAGGGCCAGGAAGTGACAGGCATTGCGCGTCACTTCCGGCCAACCCGAGGAGGGGGGCTTCTGTCGGCGTCCCCGCCCCCTCCCTGTGGGAGGGGTTGGGGAGGGGTGACCGGTGCCCCGGGGGCACTAAGGTGCCAACCGCTGATTGGCCTCCTGCGGGGGCCGCGGTCAGCGGCATAGTACCCCCAGGGGCACCCCGCTGTCCCCCCTCCCCCATGGTAGGTTACCCAAATGACACACACAAGACAGTTGGTGTTGGGTAACAATGCTGCAGGTTTATTACATAATTCCAGAATATGTAATGGGTGGGTTATTTTACGGGCGATCCAAGGGCAGGCAACCAACTGAGACGCCTGCCCGCCTGATGAGCCGGGCAGCGCGGGAGCGATGCCCGCTGATGCTGCCATCCATGTGATTCTTTCTACGATCACGTGCCGTTGGTAACTTCTACTCACGCCCCCCTCTCGGGGCGGAGCGTCGCTTAGCAAGCCCCCGGTTGTTCATGCCCACAACCGCCCGCAGGACTAGTGGGGCGCCGACACGGCTTCCGGGATCCTCCCATGAGGCTCCTCGGTTTTGGCTCAGGCACCCCTTATGGTGCCACGCAGAGGTACCCTTTGTACCGGCCTGCTTCCAGATCGCCCTGTAACTCCGCCACAGCCCTGGAGGCGGCTCACCGTCGCAGCCAGGGCCCCCCACCAACCCGCTATAGTCTTACCTGCAACCTCTCCTGACTAAGGCTTCCTGCAACTAGCTGGAAGGGAACCATCCCTGCAGAAAGAAGAGTTTGAAATTTTGCCACCTTATGACACTTTGCAGCGCTAGCGGGACTCAAACCCTTGTCCTGTGAGACCCCTTACAACCACAGGCACAAGACTACCAGTGAGCTATAGCTCCTGGTGTTGTAGATGGCCCCATCTATGTCCCCAAAGCCCTAGACGCTATCCTGGGTCGGATAGAGCCTGCTGAAATAAAGGACCCGTTGGGCCCGTGAAGATGTACCAAGAAATATTCGCCCCCTTGCGGGAAAGTTACACCGCTTCACAATTCTGGGCGGGAGGATGCCGGCACCCAGGCTCGCAAGGCCCCTGCCGGCACCTTCCCAACAATTTGATGATCTCACCTAACAGCCACCCTCCGCACCGGGTGTGCCTGAACCTGCGTGCCCATCTCTGGGACAGCAGCTCACTCGCTGGATGGCCCCTCCCCCGCCCGCCTGCTTTGGATACTATGGCGAGAAGGGTTTTGCTTAACCATTGGGCAGTCCCCTCTATATGCTAAACCTGGTGCACAGGAGTGCTTCTAGCTGACAGCGCGTGCCCATGGGCAAGGAGCGACTCTTGCCCCTGCCCACCATCCCTTATGGGAATTATGCCCCTACAGATCCCTCAGTGATGAAACCCCCTAGGCATTCCAGCTTCGGGAATCTGTCTGGTTTGATCAGTGCTCGCTGTCTGTATGGTTCAGGCATTGGGGATTGACTAAGTCCTACTTTGCCCCTCCCATCATGGTCCCCGGTAGGAGGGTGGCAGGGGGGGGTGCCCCCCGCCAACCCAGAGCATCCCCTGCGGTGCCTAATTTCTGCTCCGTTGAAGTAGAGTTTTAGTGACACCCTGGGCGTGCCAACTGTTCTATTGACATAATGTCCCCTTGTGTTTGACCCGCTGACACCCCAGTTATTGGGACGGCAGCACCATATGTTGGCTGGCCGCATCCCCTAAGCGAGGTAAAAGTGTCTGTAAACCAGGTTCCCAGTTTCCTGCAGCTGCAGTACGCGACCAGTGACTCCGCTGGGGGGTACCACCAGCCGCAATGGTCCTCTGGACATTAAGAAATGCCTTATTCATATCTGGGTCTATCTCTAAATGATGGTGATTTCACACAGCCGTAAGGCCAGAGGCCCGCCTTGAAACCTATTTACTTGTTTTTTGCTACTCGGCCCCCTTATGGGTAGGCCTCAGAGATTGGGCAACGCGCATGCTCCCAGGGCACGGTGCTGCTGGAGAGCAGATGTTTACCCACTCGCTGATACTTTATCTGTTGCTAAAATGCCCTACCGCTGGAAGCTTCCCAAGAACCGTAGACTTCGTGGTCCCACCTAGATTGATCCCATCGCCTGGGGGGAACCCAGTGGTGGACAGGACTTGCATGGTACCTCCACCCCAGCGTAGCTATCGCTTATTTGTGACGCCGAAGCAGGAGATGCCCCCTTAGTCTCACGTTCTAACCCATAGAGTATAACCTTGGGGGCAGACAAGTCTGTGGGAACCAACCAGAAACTTTGGTGCAAATGCCGGCCCTATCCTGAATGTTGCGAATGCTGCCTGGTCAATAATGCCCTGACGCCCTGAGGCTCTACGTGGTGTTTACCAAACATTTTGAACGACCGCACACTTGCTATATAACAACTGTACCACCCACATGCCGCCCTGGCTAAAGCGCGGGTGGATAGGTCTTCATTGCAGCAACCCGAAATCTGTCTTTGGTTGCAGGGGAATGCCCCCCAGTGTACATCTGGACCTGTTTCTATATGGTGCCTACAACTGATCCTCCTGCAGGCCTGACCCTAGGGTTTGGTGCCCGGCTCAGTGTGCTGCCGGCTGGTGTATTGCGGCTTCTCACACTACCCCTATACCACCCCAGTGCCGATGGCTAAACAAGGCTTGTGAGCTGTAGAAGATGACCGAAGCCACAGTTCTGGCTTCGCCTGGTAGCATATCAAAATTGCTTCCATTCTGAAATGGTGGGACTGTCACCTCTCTGAGTTGAATAAGCCTTAGGTGTCTCCCTTCAGTGAATAGCAAGCTCACCCCAGGCATGTGTAGCGGGCGCCGCATCGCCATGCGGCCAACTTTATACTAAGTAACGTGGCATGTTGGTAGTCCCGGTAGTCCCGTGCTAATGTTCTCTGCCTGACACCCCACAGAGGGCTGTGCTTACAGCCTGCCCTGTGCAATGTACGCCTTCTAAAACTCCAGGCCGCACCCAAGACAGAAGTTATTCACGCAGTTCCCACTGCTCCTCAGTGCGGGACCCCTCTTCGCATGCAGATAATTGGATTCCCAGGTAATCTAGTGTTCGTAAAGTTTTGCTTGACTTTCAGTATGAGAATGGTGGCCCTCTAAGCCCGCGCATGTACAGTCTTCACGGCAAACCCCTGGAAATCCCGCACTACTGAGGAGGAGGTGTACCTCTCTGGAGGTCCCTCTTGTTCCCACTGACCTGGATGCTGGGGCGGGGGTCCTGGGAAACAACGACCAACTGAGTGATCACTTGCAACCCGGTCGGGTTGATTGCCCAGACAGAAGTTGTATTGAATAATGAACCTGCATGGTCCAAGATTTAACTCGGGCGCCATGAGGCGGTCTGGAACACGGACCGGTGGGCCGCAAGTAATCGGCCTAACAATGAACTATTGGTGGGTTGGAGACAGAGGTACCCTCCAAAACACTGAAATAACAATGATGAGAATAGTTCTATGAAGAAAAGCATTGAATGAATCGCTCCTCAAAGTGAAGGGACAAATACCCTGTCTCGTTACCCCTAAGGCAGGCGTACCGCAATGCCAGCTGTAGGCAGAGTGACACACAACCACCGACCTAGAGCTATTCACGGCAAAATGTACAGAGAGAACCAAATTGCGCAAAACTAGAAATTGGCATACGCGCGCGCTTCCGCCGCAAGGCAGTTCTACGGAACCCTGACAATTGTGCGACTACATGCCAGGCGGCAACTTCCTATCGCCCACACCTTGCTCCTGCCGAGCTGTCCATCATAGTAATACCACAACCAACCTAGATACTCGTGCAGGCATGATACTTGCGCCTGTTCCAAGCCTTCCAAACTATACGAATGGCTTGTTCAGCTGGCAACAGAGAATTAATCCCAGATGCATAGATCCATGCCTGTTGGGTCATCTCTACAATATACGGGCCGCACCAACTTGTGGCAGACTGTCCCCAGCGCCAGTTTGCAATTTGCTCGCGTGTGGCGCACCCGCAACCACTTGGTCAAATCCCACCGGTAACTTTGTGCCGTGATTTTAGCCCTAGTGAGGCGCTATGTGGTGACCACTTCTTCTTTTGCCGCTATGTCAGTGCATCCCCGATTTCAATGCGATTGGGGCACTAAGCTACACCCATATCTACACCCCTTTTTTGGCTTAATCAATGCTTCCATTTGCATTACATAATACACTACCATTCTATCTCGGTTGCGTTGCCCTCCAAGAACTAACCACCCACCTGGGTGGCTAGGTGACAGTTAAAGGCCTAAGGCTGGCACTTTCTTGCGAGCAAAACCAAACCACGCAGATGCAGCAGGCCTATTGATATCAGTAATTGTACGAACATACCCGTGTACGGTAGTCTCTGGGCCAGACAAGTCGTAACTCTGACTCGTTGGACAATGGTGACCGTTACTGATAGGCCTGGCTAGCAGTAGCCCCACAGCTGTAAATTGCTCCTTTGCGTGTCAATCCCATCTCAACACCGTGCTCAGATCAAGGCCCACCTAAGCATGTTGGAGGGGCAGAGTTGCGGACTTATAGCACACCTCTTTTAGACTGTCGGCAGCGTTCCATGTTTAACTGTTACTAACATAGCCCAATGACCGTTCTACGTTAGGACTATCCCCACTCTGGTCCGCCCTGCCCAAGGACTAATGCACTTGGGAGCGCGAGGCCTTGAGCAATGGGGGTTTGAATGTCAAGACAACAACCACAACAACCTACCGAAGACCCTTTTCAGCAAAAGGTTGGAGCCGCGGGACCCGTGATGCAATCTGCCGGGTATAGTTCGAATTCTCTCGATGGCTCCGACAGTTAGCTCCATAATTGGGACGAAATCCCACTTGGCATGTGTGGAGGCGTCTGCGAAGCATGATTCATGTCGTGGCTGCTCGAACACATGCAGTAAACTGTGCCGACATCAATCTTGTGGGACTGTTAAATAGACATGCCCATCTATGAATTAATGTTAGTCAACAGCGTCGCACATGGCAATGGAAATTAATTCCATCATATCTCCTCCCTATACCACTTCTTTCAGGCTTAGTGATGGTACAGCATAGCCACAGTGCCAACCGGTGGCGTGCCATTTGCAACATGGGCAAGCTTGTAACTAGTGACTGTCTTGTGTACTAGAAGCGACACCTTCTAGATTAGACATCCAGTCAGCAAGGCGCGCGGACTCGACCCGAAGGTATTGGAGCGCTGTACATGAGTACCGTATTTACATTACCTATTCGGGCACAGGGGGAGATTAGGTGATTTGCCCAGAATCACAAGACGCGACCTCGAGGCTCAAACCCTGGTTTCCTGCAACAAAGTGAACAGCTGCACGTTGAGCACCGTGTTTACATTACCTATTCAGGCACGGGGAGATTAGTGATTTGGGGGGGGGGTACCTTCTCCCCCCGCGATGTCTAGCCGTGGCACGCATGCGGCTGCTGCGGCGTTGAGGGGTCATAGCACCGTCTGTACATTACACATTCAGGCACGGAGAATAAGTGATTAGCCCATGATCTCAGGATGTGGACGTGCCTACGGGGCTCGTAATCTGCTTTCCGCACCTTTGGCGGCAGCGCAGCCGATGGAGCACATCCTCGTCGCGGCGATTACGTGATTTGATCACGGAGTGTGGATAACTTTTTTTTTTTTTTTTTTTTTACACGCCATACACAAGTAAACCAGGTTATCTTTTATAGCCACAACTTTGTGTACCTGTCCTGCTCGCTTGAGTCAACCATGCTAATTGCACTCCCAAGCCAGTGAACTTTCCCTTGGACAAGAGCTGCACCTCTTTGAAAGGTTGTGAAAATTGTTGCCTATTTATATCGCGCGAACTCGACCCGAAGGTATTGGAGCGCTTTACACGAGCACCGTATTTACATTATGCATTCGGGCACGGGGAGATTAAGTGATTTGGCCAGAATCACAGGATGTGGACGCGACCCGAGATGATCGAACCCTGGTTACCAGCACCAAAATCGGCAGTCCAGCCGAGGCCCATCCCTTCGGCTTTCTACCTGACCTGCTCTTTCAAATCCCATGCTAACTGCACTCCCAAGCCAATGAACTCTCCATTGGACGATAGGTGCACCCCTTTGAAAGGCTGCAAAATTGCTGCAAATTTATATAACGCGAGCTCGACCCGATGGTATTGGAGCGCTATACACGCGCACCGTATTTACAATACGCATTCAGCCATGGGGAGCTTGAATGATTTGGCCGGAATCACAGGATGTGGACGTGACCCGAGACGATTGAACGCTGGGTTCCAGCACCAAAATCGGCAGTCTAGCCTAGGCACCCCATCCCTTCAACTTTCAATCGGTGCGAGTTCACCCGAGGGTGTGGAACGCCTTAAACAGCCCCGTAGTTACCTTATCCGTCCAGGCACTGGGAGAATAAGTGATTTGCCTACGATCACAGGGTGTGGACGCGCCTAAGAGGTTCGTAACCTGCAAACCGCACCTTTGGCGGCCGCGCGACATCCTCATCGCGGCGAGTGCGTCATTGCCCCCCCCTTTTTTTTTTTTTTAGTGGAGAGTGCGGGCATCGATCCCGCTACCTCTCGCCTACTGAGCTAAGCACTGCTCCGCCGTTTGGTGCTGCGCCCCCTGCCCCCGGCCCCAACTTTATGCCCGGGGCAATAATCGCTTTGCCTAGACTCACAGGATAGTGACGCGACACCGAGGCTCGCCGCCCGCGTTCGCGCCATATGGCGGCAACATTAAAGTTGCGCCGCCGCTGACACCATTGCGCCTCTACTTGCCTTGGCTGAAAGCACTGTACCTGTGCTAACCCAAAGGGGGGCGGGGGAGGGGGATTTGCTTGCGAATTAAATGGTGACGCGACCGCAGCCTACAAACCACATCCCCACGGCCCCCACCTGGAAATCAATTTAATGATTTGCCCCGGATCACAGGTCGCTGATGCCTCCATAAGGAATGCCGCCCGCACGGCGGCGGCGCAGACAGGAGCACATCCCCGGACCTCGACGCACAGGTGACCAAACACAATCGGTCGCCTGGGATCACAGGATGGTGCCGCCACCACGAGGCCAGCGGCCCGCAACAGCACACCCCCGTCGGCGACCACCTCCTCGGAGCCCCACCCGGACCCGGCTCGAGGCCCCGAGGGTAGGGGGGGGTCAACAATGACTTGCCCTTGAAGCCCACCCTCAATGAGAGTGCGGAAAGGTATTGGAGCCCCGCTGTCTATCCTCCGCGACAACAACCCCAACCCAGGCCCAACTCAAGGACAGTGCGGGAGGAGTGAACCGCCCAGTATCGTCAACTGAGGGCACGACCTCACGCTCGTTAGCGTGGCGAGTGCGGGCATTGAAACCGGGCCGCAATTTTGAGTGTGTACTCGGACGGTATTGGAGCGCTTTACCCTTCACAGTATTTCGCTGCAGCGACGCGTGGGCAGGGGATGATTTAGACCGTGCCCGCGAAAACCCCCGAACCCTAGCTCGATGTGCGGGGGGGAGTGAAAGGATAACCCGTGTTAGCAGGATGACCTACCGCTTCGGGGCCAGCGCCACCAAGAGTCTCATACTTTAATCATTTGGCCACCGTGACTTTGTAGCTTACACATTTAAATCCCGCAACCCTTTCGCGCCATTTTCCGCGAACCACCAGGGGCCCCACTAATCGGGCTAAGTCCCTGCTACCTGCTTTTACCGCTCATTGCCGGCGCCACCGACGGACCGAAGCGTCGGCCTATTAAGCCACCCCTGCCCCCATCTTGCGCCCCCTCCGCCCGTGGCCATCCGAGCCACAGGGCCCCGTCGACCTGGTACAGCCCAGGGATAGGGCCGGGGCAGAGTGGGTGCGGCAAGACTCACCGTTGATCCTGTGACACAGAACGACGATGACCAAAGCGGCGTGGGGACTGGGATCGCAGCGATGAGGCGAGGACAACGACCGATGCTGCGATGTGGCGAGGTGGGCGACAAAGAGGTCACCAGGAGGGTGGGGGAAGGCTAAATAGCCTCCCCCTCACACCAGGGCCAGGAAGTGACAGGCATTGCGCGTCACTTCCGGCCAACCCGAGGAGGGGGGCTCCGGTCGGCGTCCCCGCCCCCTCCCTGTGGGAGGGGGTGGGGAGGGGTGACCGGTGCCCCGGGGGCACTAAGGCGCCGACCGCTGATTGGCCCCTTGCGGGGGCCGCGGTCAGCGGCATTCCAACCAGGGTGAGTGGAGAACTCGTACTGAGTGAGCGTGTCTGTCTCCCTTGCTCAATGCGCTGGAAGAAACGTCGGAAAGGGCATCGTTGGATTGGTAACGGGGTCTGGGCCGGCTTTTTTGAGCAGTCTGGGGGGCCGACTTGGGCTGTGTCTCTGTTGTTCAGACACTGCCAGCGGCCCAGTGGGTGTCTGAGTGGCCTTTCTGGAGGCAGATGGGCGCTCATTACCTCCTGTTTAGCAGCAGGCAGAGGTATCGCTCCCTTTCTCTTGCTGAGCCGGCCCATTAATGTATGCACATTGAGGGGGGACAGGGGGCCTGAGCAGAAGTGGCCTCACTTGTTTTGAGGTGTGTTTCATCTGTGTAAACTAATCCGTGTGCTTTTTTTACCCCCCATTTAAAAAAAATAAAAGTTCTCTGAAGCAGTGTTTTGAGGAAGGCAACGTGCAAATGTGGGCCACTTTTTTTTTGGTGCCCGGGATGATTTTTAATCCCAATCCAACCCTGGAAAGGTGAACCCCTGGGTGAAGGGGAAATGGTATCCTCGCCTGCTTACAAGAGGCAGGAGTGGGCACCATCCCAGAAACAGCAACTGGGAGGAGGCGGGGATTAAATTCCCCTCTGCTGGCAGGAGCTTTGGCCTTGGCACTGGAGACTGCCAGCCTTGAAAGCGAGAGGCCAGCTTCGAGAGTTCGAGACTGGAGCCACTCCTGAGCGAGGACGGTAGATAGCTGCGTCTGCTTTGGGTGTGTATGTGAGTAACCGGGTATGTGAGAGGACTGTAAGAGTGGGTGTGAGAGAGGGATGCCAGTCTGTCTAAGGAAGGCATGAGTTACTTACAGTTAATTCCATTACTGTGAGTGCTACTCCCTTTCTTAAAATCCTTACATTACCAGTAAGTAACTGACAAATTGCCTCTTTGTCCATTCCTCGCATCAAATCCGTGCATTATGTGATATTCCAAATACAAATCCAGGGCAACCAGGGTTGCATGCAGAAAACGTTTATTTCATATTACAACCAATCATCTTCTCCTTTTTACTCCATAGAAGAAAAAGTCTTGGAACCAAAGATGTAATCTAAATCTAATTCTTGTGCCACTCTATAGTGGTTATCAACAGTACAAGGTGTATCTGAGTTGGCTACTCTGCATATTTCCACAAATGAGGCCCTCTGAACTTTTGCAAGAGATGTTGGCATTCCATTTGGGGTTCTGCCCTGAACCGCAAAAGATGGCTGATGACCCATTGTTATGTTGTGTTATGTTAATAACATTAATAGAGCGCAAATACACCAAACGTTTTTTTTGCGCTGAGGTAACCTAGTCCAGACGGCTGCTTAGGATGTTAATTCTAAGCTTGCTTAAAGAGCCTGTTTTTAAAAGTTGTCCACATTTCCTGTAATTGGGGTGCGTCCTGCTTTCCAAGGACAGGAAGTTCCAGATGCAGTGGGCAATGGCTGAAAATCTAGATCCACCTGCCCTTTTCTTTTTATATTGAGGTATCGATATGTAGTGCATATTGGTAGAACACAGATTTCAATTAGGGATGTACTAATTGGATTCTGGTTTTTATGGAGATTGGACTGTTCAGGATAAGAGATGTAAACATGAGGATGCAGGTTTTAAAAGCCAGTGGACTTTTTTCATCACTGGGAAATGTGACAATGTCTGGGAAGTTGGAACATCAGCCATGCTGCCTGGTTCTGGACCATTTGGAGCATGATAATGAGGCAATCGGAGAGGCCCAGGTAGAGAGAGTTGGCATAATCTACTCTTGATATGACCAGGGCAATTATGACTTGAACCAGTGCCGCCACTGTAGTGAGGAATTTCTTTATTTTCTTAATTTCGCGGAGCTGTAGGAACCAGGATGAGATCACAGAACCAAGTTGGGGTTTTAGAGAATGTTCCTCGTCGATAAGAACCCTGAGGTTCTTTATCGAGTTCTTAGGTGTGGGGTAGGAGAGGGCATCCATTGCAGAAGGCCAGAAACAGCGGATCAAAGAGTTAAACATATTTTTGGTAATGACTATCTCTATTTTATCAGAGTTTAGTTTTAGGTGGTTGCTGTTCATCCACTTACAAATTAACAACATTGTGCCTTGTAAGAACTTCTGAGAGTCCTGGGTGTTATCGATTGTAAACAGAAGTTGCATATCGTCTGCGTAGTTATATTTTTTAGTAGAGGAAAAATCTTTTCCCTTTGCAGACTAAAATACTTACCCACAATCATTCACCATTCACCACAAGTTTGCACTCCACCACACTGAGGTAGATACATTTACTGGAGCCCCCAGCTAAAAAACAATATGCCACCAAGTTAGAAATATAACAATGAATTTTAATTAAAATATTTTTTCATATCATATCATAAGAATTCAATTATACACATCGTTTAGAAAAGATGACATCAGTTTGGTGATGTTGAATTGTTTACTGAATGTGGCAGCTATGCTGCCACCTATTTTCCCTACAGCTGTATTTGCTTGTAGTCTGTTATAACCTGCTGGGAGGGCAGGAAATATATCTGGGGAAGATTCATCAGTGAGCCATGTTTTGGTCAATAGCAGTATATCATGTGATTCGGTGTTTAATAAATGGAATATTTCTAACTGGTGTTTGACCAGAGACCGTGTGTTGGGATGTGTCACCGTGAGTTGATCGGGGTTCTGAGTAGGGGTCATGGCATTGAGGATCTGGGGTTGTGGGGCGATGGGGGCTACCATAGGACAGGGCATAACTGTGGTAGGGATGCTGGTGTTTAACAGACCTAGTTTGATCTAGATCACATTGATATATAAACCAATGAAACCAGGGCTCTAACCCATCTACTTAAGGAGGACACTGAATGTTCTCCCCTCTTCTTGCTGGTTCGAAATTGACAAACAGTGAATCAGTGGCTCTGAGAGAGGAAACTCTCTCCAACTAGACAAGAAACACTATCCTTGCACCCCATCTGTGCAACCTAGCCTTTTATGATTTTGGAAAAGGAACACATCGCAGCAAGATCATCTCTTACTCCCTCTTAAAATAGGAATTTATTTAAAGTATGATAGAATAACAGTTGGAGACCTTACATGCCCCACTTTTGGTTTACTTCTGAGCCCACACACTACTGACATTGTCTGACTGCTGCTTACGGTTCAGACTACTGTTATATGGGCACCTTTTGGGGGCAGTTGATTGTAGCATTACCTACTAGTCTTTTAGACAATTCATCATTAGATGCCTAGACGTTTGCAATACCCATTGAAATATTGGATGCATCTATATACCTTATTCTTATGATGACTTGTGCTTGAGCCTTGAAAAAGTTGCCTTGTGACGAAACGTGTCTGCTGCCAGTTGTAGTATACAAATTTGCAGCTAAAGACATTACATTTCAAGATGGTGACGCCACAGAGCATCTTTCCTCTGGTTCAAATCCAAGACTATGACTACCATAGATCTGAAGGATGCTTATTTGTATATCAAGTCAAGTTAAATAAACTTTATTTCGGAGAATATCTCCATAAAAGATGCATAGAATTATACTATTATAAAAATATTTAAAAACATGCATAGAATTAGTTAAAAAGTGGTTTAAAATATTTAAAACATTTAGAACACCAGGACATCTATATGGCCGCTCGTTACAACAGTCATATACAGTTTAAACCAGTACAAATTGAATCAGGTGAGCGTTTTCAGGTACCGTCTCCTTGTATGCCAGAAAGCCCCCAGAAATTTGGCCACAGCAAACACAATATGGGCAGCCATTTCACTCTTGAGGATTCTAAAGGCTTCATGACACCTAGTAAAACCCAAGTTCCTGCAAATGGGGATGATCCATTTTCTCCGCGCCTCACTATAGCCCGGACAAAAGAATATTATATGCAGTTCAGTTTCATCACTTACTCTGCATGCCGGGCAAGTGCTAGGTGCGGACTCAATCCAGTGACTAGTGAGTGCACGGATTGGCAGGGACCCATGCCTCCATTGCAGATACAGCTTCCTTATTAGTACTGGGTGTATATTGTCCAGGGCTGGTTCCAGGCTATAAGCATTTTTAATACAAATAAATTGCTCCGTGAGGGTCCCAGGGGTTGTGCGGGGGTGCAATGTGGGAGCCTTGGAGTCATAGTACATTTTAGTGAGGGCCTTTTTTGGAAGCCTGGGGCAAGCATCTAGAGGATCATTCCATAGGGTGTCAAGGCCTAGACCCACCAGACTACTCCTTACAAATGTGAGCCAACCAATGTTCCCCGAATTCGGAAGGCTAAAGACTTCCTGCAAGCCCTGCCTATAATGGATCAATTCGGGCACCGCCCACAATCTACGCCAGTAGATCAGAGGGCGGAGCACCAGATCTTCTTCCAGGGGTCTAATACCTAAGTCAAGTCTTAGTGGCACTAGAGGTGTACTTGGAGGGAGGGCTACTAAGCACCTGAGAAACCTGTTCTCCTCCTTTGCCAAGCAAGACGAGACTTTGTGGCCCCATAATTCACTGCCATAAATAACGGCTCCTCTGGCTTGCGCCCTATAAATGTGGAGCGGAGGGCCTATAGATTTAAGAGTTGACCTATTCTTCCCCAACAGCCTTAATATCCCACCCACATGTTGTACTAGTTTTAGCTTTGCTTTCTCCTGATGCAGACCCCACCCCATTTTCTCATTGAGGGTTACACCAAGATATTCAAAGGTGTTAACCCGTTCTAGCGTATTGTTCCCTATACGGGGAATGCAGTGGAACCTAGGCGGGGGATTGAGGGCCATAAATTTGGTCTTTGTGGTATTAATCTCCAGTCCGTGCTCTCTACAGAAGTCCACAAAGCCATCCAGAACACGCTGGATTCCCATCGGCGACTTGGAGTGGAGGAGGGTATCATCCGCAAACATAATTGCCGGAATCCTCCTTCCTGCCAGCTTTGGGACGTCAGAATTAGGGACCCCGTTGAGGTGGTCAATGACCCCATTGACAAAGAGGCAGAACAGGGTCGGTGCAAGTACGCACCCCTGTCTTACCCCTCTGCCAACGGGAAACTTGTTGGATAGGGCGCCCTGCTTACCACACCTCACTTGAGCATAGGTGTTGGTGTGAAGTCGAATAATCATCGACAATAGATCACTTGGTACCCCCACTCTAGCCAGCACTTCCCACAGCTTACCACGTGGAACCAGGTCGAAGGACGCCCTCAGGTCCACAAATACAGTATAGAGACTGCCACCCTCCAATTGTATTGTTTTCCAGTATATGAGGGACAGCCTGAAGACCTGGTCTATGGTAGAAACCTTTTGTCGAAACCCAGCCTGGAGGGGGCTCAAGATTTCCCTATCTTCGATCCAGTCCGAAAGTCGATCCAACAGAAGCCTCGCGAAAAGCTTCTGGGGGACTTCTATCAGACTGATCGGTCTGTAGTTGGCTGGAAGCAGAGGTGAACCCCTTTTAAATATAGGGACAATCTCTGCCCCCAGCCAAGTAGAGGGAACCGCCATACCGTGGACAATGGCATTAAAAAGTACGAGGAAGTAGGGGGCCCAGATTCTAACCTCATGTTTTAAGAGGTCGCCTGGGAGCTTGTCAAGTCCTGGCGCTTTTCCCGAGGAAAGGCGAGCAATCGCCATTTCCAAATCCTCCAAGTTAAAATCTTCCATCATAGAAGAATTACCAGTGGTTAGGGACACTATCTCTCCAGCCTCGGTTCCCAGGTGATCCAGCCCAGCTACACTGTAGAGGGATGAAAAATGTTCCTCCCACGCTTCGGGCGCAATATTTGCCTCTATAGCCAGAGCAGGCTCAGCAGAGCCATGTTTCACTATTTGCTAGAACTTCTTGGGATCTCTGACTTTGAGAGCAGATGTCATTTCTGACCAGTTCTCCCAGTCCCAATCTATTTTGGCATTTTCAAGGAGGAGCTTATAAGCGGCCCGCTTTTCCCTAATAACCAGATGGGCCTCCCTGTTTTTGAGTGTCTGGAGAAGGTCTGCCTTGGCTTTCCTGCAGCTGGCATTGAACCAGGAGGCTCTTTCTCTCCTCGCTTTCCTCTCCCGAACCACCGGGTTCAATACCTCAGCAAGGTTATTACACAGGGTCAGATGGATATCCCCCAAAGAACGGCATCCATCAGGCGAAGGCAATTGTGGGAGAAGCCTTCCCACCTTTTCGAGGGCTGGGGCCACTAACTCATAAATCGCCCGGATACGGTTTGGTTTTTCCAAGAGTTTTTCCCACCTTATTCTTCGCCTATTACTGGATATAATTAAACTTGTCACCAATGCTCTGTTTTCTACCACAACAGCATTGAGGAATCCGTCGGCTGCTAAGGAGAGGGACAGGCCATTATGATCACTGTCCGGCCTGGGGACTATTTTAAATTCGTTGACTAGTTTCCAATCCTGTAATCTAGTTAGTATATAATCTATCCGGGACTCATGGCCTAGTCTATTAAAAGTTGGTCGAGGAGGTATGTCCCCTTTAAACCTGCTGTTGCAAGCTCTGAGTGAGTTTGCAAGGGTCATAGTTGTTATTTGGGATACAAGTGGTGAGCATGCCCTGACCGGGGGACCCGCAATAGTTGGAATATCCCAGAGATCATCCTCCTCACTACTGACCCCGTCTAGATAAGCCGGGAGTGGTTCGTACTGAGTGTTAAAGTCGCCTCCGACAAAGAGTGTTACTGAGCTAGAGACAGAGTCGAGAAATGTAGCCAGGTCCTCCATTGTCCCTGAAATGCCCGCTACTCCAACCGGTCTGGAATATACATTTACCAGTGTTAGACCCATCGCAGTGACCCAACACAAGGCCACACACAAAATATCCAGAGAGTTGGTTTCTACAATCTCGGCCTTGCAGCCAAGATGAGAACCAACCCATATTGACAGACCACCGGACGGGCGTCCCTTCCCTCCCCATGTGGCTAAAACATTAAAAGTTGCAAACCCAGCATAGCAGTGACTCTCTCTGGCCCATGTCTCCTGGAACATACATATATCGTATTTTTTAATGAAGTCCGCCCATTCACTACAGTCTAATTTATTGGGTAACCCCGCTATGTTCCAAGATAGGATTTCTAGTGACCTCAGATCCTTATCTGTATTTGTAGCAATCTCGGCAGGAATACTTTGATCTGACCCCGGGAGGGCCCAATCCCCAGTGACAGAGCGTTCACTGCCTAGGATAGCCCGTGGCGAAGAGACCTTTCTTGGTGAGCACCCACCCACCCCAGTATTCCTCTCCCCCCCAAATGTTGGACAGACAGTGTGCTCCCCTTTGGAATTATACCGTCAATCCACAGCATCAAGGCAGTCATATCTGTTAGAGTGAGTAAATGGGACCCCATTCAGACCCAAGGCTGGCTGGTTCCATCTATTCATGCCCCGGGGTTCCCCTTGGGGATAGACTCTTCTCCCCTGGTACAACTTTCTCGGGCCCACCCATGACCAACCCTCGTCGCCTCCCTCCGCAAACCGCTCTAATTTGTCGGGGTAGAAGGCCGATAAGGGAAGTGTCTGTATGGTGGTATGTGGTGAGCCCCCAACCCAATTACAGATGTAGGCAACTGTTCTTGGGTCTCTGAAATTAACCAGGACGCAGTCCCCTGTGCCTCTTTTGATTGACTCTCCTACCCACGGAACCCGCCTTGCCAAAATAACCTCATTATACATGCCCGGGGGTAGGGGCCTAAATATGTTGAGCCAATCTATGGTCTTATTTTTAATAGAAGTGGGAGTCTCATTGGAGCCCTCAGCAAGCTCAGGGACACCACTAAGCACTACCACATAAGGAGCGGCACCTGGAGGTAGATGGGCTGGTCTCCTGGCGGAATTGGAATCAGGGATCTTCATTGAAGGTTGCATGGCTTGCTCCCTAGGATATAGATTGGGTCCCTTTGGCAGATTTACCGGGAGATTGGGTCCCTGTATCTGGGTAACAGGGGTAGCTATTACAGGAATTTTGTTGGTAATGTCCCCCCTGGGAGGTATAGATGGGGGGGGGGGTGGTGGGGAAGGGTTTGGAAAGCCCCGTGGTGTGTCATTACTTGGGACTGGATTGTTGGTACCAGGTGTAGTAGGTAGAGTAGTGGCTGAATAGAATGGATTCGTTGGGTGGGTGGATGATGTTACGGGAGCTACATCTCCCCTTGCTGCGCACTTTGAACAGATACCACTGCTGTTTTGCGGTACCTTCAGTGTCCCTACACCCTTTACCAGATCGTTCATTAAATCCTCCATTCTAGTCAACCTGCCCTCTACTTTCCCTAGCCCCTGGGTAGATTCCATAAGGGTTTGCTGAGTAGCGTTTATACCCTCCTCAATACCACTTAGTCTAGCCTCTAGCCGTGTTAATCTAGCTTCGAGGAAGTCTATCAGGCATTCTATAGTGGAGCTCAAGTCTCTATCCCCCAATTGGACTTCCCCGTCAGCGTTGGAAATTGCAGAGAGACTGCTTGACAGTGGGGTAGTAGCTTCTACCCTTGGGTTGGTGTTAAATACCTGGGGGTTCCTCCCTTGTCCCTTGCTCATATTCCGTGAGGATTGGATGTTATCATGTTTTGGGATTTTAGATTTTTTTTTCCCTCCCAGACCCTCGGTGCACTGTTTCCTTTTCTTGATTGCACCTTCGCGTTGGCCTACCTCTAGGGTCTTATTCCTAAATACAGGGCCCTGTGGGGGTTGGGTGGAGGGGACAAGGAGGGGGCTTTGGGAATCACCTTGTGTGTCAGGGATAACAATGTTAGTTGAGGGTTGAACATCACCAACTAACCCTAGTAATGGAGGTGTTAAACTCAAATCCCTGGCATTCACCGGAAGACCCTGCTGAATGGGCGATAAAGCCCTAGCAATAGCCCCCAAAGAGGAGCGTTTCGATGCAGCTAAGCCCTGTGAAAGTCTCCTCTCTAGCGTAATGATTTCTTTGTCCAGTACAGAGTTGGCCCTTACGATGAAGTTGTCCATAGTCCCCAAAGTAGGAAGTGTTTGGGCTCCAGACCTTGCAGCAGTGCTCCCAGTTTCCCTTGCAGCCATGGCCACCTATTCGTGTCAGAGATGATGTACACAACTCAGACCTATCCCCTGGCAATTCCTTTGCCTGGTGTGAGTTCAAAAAGGGGGGGCCCAGTCCGATCTCTAACTGGCTACAACAGGCCCGGTCATCACGCGCGTCCCACGTTGCGGGAAGAGAAGACTAAAGTTATGCCTCTCAGGCAGGAGGCGTGGCCACAGAGGGGTGGAGCGGGAAGAGGACCCAGGTGCGGCCGGTGACAATGTTACTTGGCCCCCTGGTCCTCGTAGTCCCGCAAAACACCCAGGCAAGCCTCAGATCAGCTGAGGAGTTGTAAAAGTCCGGGAGGCTTTCTCCTAGCGGGTCCCGTGCGTGTAGCAGCAGCGTCCAAGAAACCACAAAGACTAGAGCCTCGAGCGGCACCCCAATCCTTCCCGTGGCTCTCTTCCCACCACCGGTACTCCCTGCACGTGCAGCCCGCTTCACTCCTATCGCCGTCCAGCCCCACTCAGCGCCGTCCACACAACTCTGCTTGCCTGAACATAGATAGGACTGCAAATCGCCAGGTGCAGCTGTTCCGATGGACGAAAACCACTGAGTCTCAAGTGAACCAGTGACCTCTCCAACACCGTTCCGCAAAACTGCCCGCAAACCACACCACGGCTGCAGACGCGAAATCGAAATCGAGGGTGGGAAGAGCCGCTCCGCTCCGCTCCGCTCCGGTCAAACTTGCACTTCAGAGCGCTGGGAAGTCGTACAATAAGAAAAACGCCGTCCGCCGGCCGCCATCAACCTCTGATATACAAAGATCATCAAAATGTTTTTGCATTTTGCAGTAGGGCATCAACCTTTCGGGTTCACAGTCCGACCTTTTAGACTTAAATCAGTGCTGATGGTCTTCACAAAGGTCTTGGTTCCACTGGTGGTGATACTGGTTCAGGAAGGGATCTTCCTTCATCCCTGTTTTGACAAGTGGCTGGGTCATGCTAGTTTAAGAATCCAGAGGATCGAGGAGCTAGAGAGGGCACGTTTTGTTCTGATGTGTCACGGTTTTCTGATAAATTGGAAGAAGTCCGAGCTAATTCCCTATCAGAACATCAACTCAAAACTATGAGGTACATTCTGAGCAGTTGGAGTCTGTCATCACAGACTCTTACTATATGGATTCCCAAGTCCAAATCTGCATAGCCATATTTGAACTCTCAAATTCTTTTGAAGGGGTCCTGTTATCCCCACGGCTTCCAGTGATAGTGTCGATGAATGCCAGTTTTACAGGTTTGGGGATCGGGGTGAAGTCCCATCAGCTGCAGGGTACTTGGTCAATAATTCAAATACTCAGGTCCTCTGACTGGCGAGGATAAGAAACAATTCACCTAGCTCCGTTGGCTTTTTCCAGATTCTGGAGGGAAGGGTAGTTCTGTTGAAGACTGGCAATATGATGGTGAAGTCATATGTAAACATGCAAGGAGACAAAGTCATTGACTCTGTCCTGTATCTTGGATAAAATGTTTTCTTTGGCAGAACTGAATCTGATTTCAGTTTGCAAGTCCTCATTCAGAATCTGTGCAACACGGTTGCAGACAGTCTGAGCAGTAGCATTCCTGCGTCACAGGACTCTTGTTTACACCTGCGGGTGTTTGCTCAGATTTGTGAAAAATACATTCAGACTATTTTGGATCTGTTTGCTTCCCCACTCCCTCCTCAAAGTTCAGGTAGAGAGCTTTTAGTTGACGGAGAGAGAGAAGGGAACTTGAGGGCAGACGTCTCTTTGTAGTGGAGTTAGCTCAAATCTTATCTTTCTTCCAGGGTCATTTTCACGTGGGGCTGAAGGTAGCCACTTTAAAGATACAGTGGGCAGCAATCAAGGCCTTTAGGTGAACATGGGGGGTGATATTGCAGATGTTGAGAGTTTGTTTCGGCATCTGTTCAGGGCATTAAATATCTGCCCTATTTCATCTCCTGCCTTTCCTTCTAGGGATTTCTCATTGGTTTTAGAGGCCCTAAGAGATCTTCCCTTTGAGCCTCTGGAATCATTAGACATAACGGGGCATGTTTACTAAGATCTCATGCAATGCAAGGCAGCAAGAAAGTTGCTGTGCTGAGTTGCATGGAAAAGAGAAAGTAGAACTGTATCATATTTATTAAGTTATGGTGCAGTTCTTCTCTCTCGCAGTGCTGACGGACTGTTGGCTACTTGGGCGCCAATGCAGACACCCTTGCGCTATGATGCAAAGGTGACTTCATTGTACTCAAAATAGACTTTGTGCAGGAACGTATCCCTTCCTATACAGAAACTATTCAAAGAAGCTTATTTCTCTTTGCATAGGGCTGCAGAACAAAGCACACATGAAGTACAGAGGAGAAATAAAGATATTTCTCCTTGTCACACCAGTCTCGGGTAGCTGCATCATTTCGGCAGAAACCCTGTGTTTATTGACTTTAGTAAATATTGGTTTGCAAATGATATTGAAGCACATGTGACATACAGTCCAGGATATAAAAAGTTGTTGAGATTCAATTTATAGTTTCCTGAAGTTTTATTCCAAAAACGTCTCAAGTTTTCCAAGGGAGCTTGATCAAGAAGTCTTTTTAGATTCAGCAATGGCCGTAAGATCCCAGAGAGACTTTTTTTTTTACTATGAACAGAATCAAGTACACTCCCATACCAATTTGCTTCTGAGAGACCAAGATCATTGCTTTCTTTTCAAGCGATGCCCAGATCCCCCTCCCAAAAAGCCTTACATTTGGGTGAGTTATGGGGAATAGGAGTAGGAATGTGTCCTGAATCGGGAGGATCACAAGAGAAGTCTATGTGATAACCTTTCTTCGTTAAGCAATGTACTTTTTCCAAACACGAAAAAACACAGTGAATTTTTCCCTTCACTGCTCCTGAAGCAGCTAACAGGTCATTTTTAGGAATTTCTTTTAGACCCTCCTTGCTAGTTGCTGGAGCAATCCTTTTCAGTTGACTTTCTGCTGAACTTTCTTTCTCCTACTTGAGGAAGCCGTTGAGTCCTTTAAGTATGAGTCACAAGAGTGCCAATTCCATATCTTATAAGATATGTATCTTTTTCCCTTGTATGGTAAGGAGGGCTTTCTGTCCTGAGCCTTGGTTATCATGGTGTCCAATTGACTATCAAAAAGCTACCTACCATCAAAGGGAATTTTCAGAAGGGACGACTTTTCAGGTGCCTCAGCCTTTCACTTTCTCTTCAGGAAATTTCGTATTGCTAGAACCATTGCGGATGGTGGGACAGAAGTCGACCTCAATAAGTAAGTTGACACATCAGCCAGTAATTAAGCCTCCTGCTCCATCTGTGCCAGGTGAGCTGAATAACCCATGCCCTTTTGGATTACCAAGGGAGGACTTTCAAAACATCTGGCTAGAGACTGAGCTGTGTAGGCAGATTTCGTGCCCACTTTTATACTCAAGTTCTCTGCTGCAAAAGCATTCTTTAGGGCATGGTCCATGTTCTTGTCTACAGAGTCTGTAGAAAAGCAACCCGCTGGATTGATTGACGGAGGTACGGCCAATCAAAGTTACCAAAATTGAGTCTCTAGTTAAATTGTTCAGGAGCACACCCTCTGTTCTTTCTGTAGAGTACAGTTTTGGCAAAAATCTTGGAATGTGTGTATGCTCAATGTCCTTCCATTCTCCAAAGTTTAGTTTTCTGATTTGCATGTGCAGAGGCACAGCAAACAATATAGGTTTTCATACTGGGGAAACAATCACTCCTCATCCTCTGGAACATCAAACGTGGGAGATCCTAGATTCTGCCTTACGTGTTCAGAAATCTCAGGCTCCTCCAATTTGAAAATTCACTTCCTGATGAAGAGGTAGTGGGTAATTCAGAGTCCGATTGAGATGCAGGAACATTGGCCTTGTAATCCTTGCACTTTTGTACTTCTCCTTTACCTGCAAAGCCTTAGAGACAGTAGACTCAATCATCTTTTGGACTTTTGCCGCCATCACTAATGCAGGAACAGTTTGGGAATCATCTGGAGACCCAGAGTCGAGTTCCTTCTGGCTGGTATTGGCTCCTACTCAGATGAGGAACCTTACAAAGTATGCCTTCTCTTTGCCGGTGTTGTTTCTTCCATCTTTTGCGAGAAGAAAGGAGAATTACAATTTAAGGGTCATGTGCATTACCTACAATGGTGGGAAGCACATAGTGTTTCTTAAATACCCCTCACACACCAAAAGGGCCCTTGGTGTCATGATTCATCATGGGGGTCTTCCCGCCCCACTGCGGGACGGGACGTGCTACGACCTACGACTACGCGGGAGCACTGATGTCACGACTATGTGTGGTGGAGGAATGAGTGAAAAAGGGTCAGGAGTGAATAGGAAAGTGAGTTTAAAAAATACCTAGCTCTCGTGGCTTAGAAAATTTTAATATAATATAAAAGTGCGATACTGGCACTTCTTGAAGGAGCGTTCCGCAATGCCCTGCAAGGGCTTTATTTTCTATAATTTGTTTTAGCTTGGTGCCCCAATAGGGAGGGACACCATCAAACCTTTTTTTTATGTTGTTAGTGGCTACAGGGAGTCCTGCAGCCCCCAGCAGCCTTAACAAAAAAAGGTAAGTCTCACTGGTCATTAAATCTATGATCCAAGAAGAACTTACTATATTTTTTAAACTGCTCCTAGTTGGAGCTCTATGTTCTTCAACTGCAGTGCAAGTTCCTCTTGTGGTTGTTTTTATGATTACATTTTGTTGGCCAAAAATGTTAAAGGAAAGACTCAGAGCTGCGATGGCTTTAGTTCTTTTTTAAAAAAAAAAAAAAACAATATGTCTCTCACTATTTATTTTGATATTTTAACCCACAAAATGTAACAATAAAAACTATGTAAAAAGATAGAGCCACAGACATTTTTTTCATTAAAATGACATTAAACATCTTTGAATAATCAGTATTAATAAAAATTAGATTGTGTGAATTATTGAAATATACATTTGCGGTTGGCTGCTCATGGGGAGTTGCATGAAGCCTGCAGACTGAAGGCTTGACTTTACGTATGGTAATAAAATATTACTTTACATTATAAAAAAAAACCTAGAAATTAAGTGAAAAAACCAAAGGTTAAAGTGAAGTTATAGTTAGGTGAACATTTCAGAGACAACGTAATGTTTTACATTAAAAGAAAACTGAAATTCACCAGTCATAGTTATCACTAGTAATTATAACTCATCCTCTCACCGTGCACAACGAATTATCCCACATATTACATCAACTAATGACATATTCACTGGAGGAAGTGGAGTTGGCCATCCATCATAGTAATGGTGGGAAAGCGCTAGGCCCAGACAGGGTACCTATTGACCTGCTGAAATCCATGCCTGAGCTGTGGGGTACTTATATCATTAATTCATGTAATACCTGCTTATCAGTTAATAATCCTCCTTCATGGACTACCGCAACTATTGTACCTATTTTTAAAACAGGGGGATATGTATGTCTCCCAAGGGCTATCAACCTATTTCACTTAATCGCAGTATTAAAATCATCAGAAGAGTCATTTATGACAGTTTGGTCAAATGGGCAGCTGACAAGGATCTACTCTCCCCCTTTCAATTTGGTTTCCGTCTGAAATAAGGTACTAATGAACAATGTTTGAACTTGGCTCTGACAATTTCTAAACATACTAAGGCCAGGCGCTCCCCTATTTCCTTTTATGGATTTATCCACCGCCTTTGATTCAGTGAACAGAGCCAAACTTTGGCTAATGTTGCGGGATCAAGGCATGGACCCTCCTTTGGTAAACTTTCTGTACCCCCTACACTCAGATTTCTCAGCCACAGTCTGCTTAAATTCTTATGGTGAGCTCCTTTCTGATTTTCCATTGAAGAGTGGAGTGAGGCAGGGATGTATATTGGCATCCTTATTATTTATTTTTTATATAAATGGTTTAAATGCCCATTTGTCCTCCTCCCATTCAGACATACCTAGAATCGCTGGCTCCCCAATTCCCGTGTTACTCTATGCTGACGACGTGGTATTGCTAGCCCTCACTCCAAATGCATTGAGACATCAGGTGGACCGTTTTGCTTCATTTATGCAACAACTGAACCTAAAAACGAACTCACACATCATGCCTTGTGGTCCAGGCAAACTAAGGTTAAACGAAATAAGTATCAACGGGCATGAATTGACGAGTGTTGATTGTTATCTAGGGTTAACCTTTAGTTCATCAGGGTCGTAGAATCCCCATCTTGCCCAGGCTAGTCTTAAACTAACCAAAACCGCTAGTACAATCTGTAAACTTATTGGACCAGATATCAAGGCGGCCATGCTACGTCCACTGAAGGTATATAACTCGCAGTGCACTAGTGCAGCTACCTTTGGTACAGGAGTTTGAGATTTTATTAACTGTTGTTATTTACAGGTTGAGGAAAACCGCTTTTTGAGATGGTTGCTGAGTTTACCACCGTCCACCTCTAGTCTTATTACCCACTTTGAGTTAAACCATGTATTTACAGAGGATAAGATTCAGTTGACAAATATGCGAATAACTATATAGGAAACACAATAAACCGTGGACCGAAAACCTATAAAATTATATTTTGATAGGTTTTTCGGTCCACGGTTTATTGTGTTTCCTATATAGTTATTCACATATTTGTCATGCTTACCCTGATATAGGAAACGTTATTAGGGGTACCCCTTTTTGTTACAAATTAAGATTCAGCTGACGCCACTTTTTTTTTTTTTTTTTTTTTGAAAACCTTTATTTCAGAATTCAGGACACAGCTATTCAGCCGACAGCCCGGAGGTTCGGCAGCATTAAGAGTTGGATACAATGATGTGTCCTCAATACAGTTCAAAGAGTAATGCAAAGGTCCAATTTTAAGTAAATACTGAAAAAACTCACAACAAACCCCAGCAAGGCAAGGACATTGAAAGCCCATGGCGAAAGCCCCCAGGGGAGGCAGGACCCCACTCGTCTACTAGTTACAGAACTGTGTACGGAGGAAGAGGGGGGACAGCAGAGGCCCAAAGCAGTTCCCAGAACCCAACTGTGCTGGAGAGTAGGTCAGGGGGAAAGCTGTTCCTCGGGAGGTTCCAGATCCGGGGCAAGGCATATTCCCCCCCTGTATTGGTTCCACCGCCCCCAGATGGCATGCCACTTCCGGGGCCGACCTCTGGAGCAGTAGACCGTCTTCTCCCTAAACATGCTCCAGTCCATGTTCTCCTTCCACGCGGTCAGTGTAGGGGGTCCCGGGGAGCCCCACAATCGCGCGATATCCCTTTTTGCTACCATGTTACCCAGAGTCACCCATTGGGTCTGCGCCTCATCGAGGTCAGTGGGCCCCCAGACGTTCAGGAGGCAGCACCGCGCCTCCGGCTGTACCGCAGTGCCCGTCACCTCCCCCATAACTGCATGGACTCTCCTCCAGAACTCCACAATGGCACTACATTCCCAAATGATGTGCAGGAAAGTACCCACCATACCACATCCCCTTCTGCACAGGCCGTCCTCCGAGAATCCCATGTGGACCAGTCTTGGCCCCGTCACGTACACCCGGTGCAGTATTTTAAGCTGCACCAGCCTCAGACGCGACGGGATCGCAACCTCCTTAGGAGAAGAAACAGCTGACTGCCAGTCCTCATTATCCAACTCAAGGCCATCCCTAGTCCACTGTTCTCTCAGCCCCAAAAGCATGTCTGCCCGGACGTTGATCAACTTCTTATATATAAGCGAGATCGTGCTCTCGGGCATATGACCATCAAGGACTCGGTCCTCAAGGGGAGAGGACTCCGGCACCTTCTCACCCTCAACAAGGACTGATCGGAGGGCGTGACGCAGCTGGATATACCTGAAATACTCTGAGGGCCCTAGCTCATACTCAGTCTGCAACTCCTCGAAGGACTTCACCCTCCCCTTATGCAGCACATCTCCCACCTTAGATATACCTATCAGGTCCCACTTATCAAAGCCCTTCGTATGCCAGAGTCTTCCCAATCTTTCCGATTCAAACAATGGGGTAGCGAGGGTGAGCCTACCCTTCCAGCCCAACGAGTCAGTCGCCATCTTCCATACACGCACCGCCACGCCTGTGGGCCCTGTAAGGGACGAGTCTAAGGACTGCGAACACAACGCCCTGTAGTAGTTGCCGCCACGCAGCAGCCACCTATCCATGGCATATCCAGGGCTGAGGGCAGGGCCATAAAGCCCATGATTGATCGCGCTCAGCTGCGTGGCCCAGTAATACCTTCGGATGTCCGGGAGCGCGATGCCCCCATCGTACCATGGGAGCGTCAACTTTGAAATAGCTATTCGCGGCCGCCCATCCCACAGCAACGTCCGCTGGAGGCCTTCGACCTCCCGAAAGTATTTGGCCGGTACCCAGTCCAAGGTGTTCTGGAGGGCGTAAAGGAAGCGGGGAAGAGACATCATTTTGAACAGGGCCGCACGCCCAACAAGGGAGAGCGGCAGCCTCCGCCAACCTTCAACATCTCGCCTCAAGCGCGCCAAGGGGGGGAGCAGATTCCTCTCATAGCGCACAGCAGGATCCATGGATATAAAAATCCCCAAATACACGAAACCCTGCTGGGCAACCTGTATCGAACATGTTCTAGGGATCGGTGGGACCTCGCCACTAAGAACATACAAGTACGATTTGCCCCAATTAATCACAAGCCCCGAGTTCCTACCGAACGATGCGAGTACGTCACAGACCACTATAAGTGACTTCTGAGGTGAGGCAAGATACAGCAGGATATCATCGGCATAAAGTGAAACACGGTCCTCGTGATCAGGCGACCACCGAAGGCCCCGTATATCGGGGTGCCAACGTATCCACGCAGCCAACGGTTCAAGGGCGAGGGCGAACAACAGAGGCGACAGGGGACAACCCTGCCGAGTACCCCTACCAAGGTGAAACGGAGTAGATGCCCGACCATTCACCACAACATTCGCTAGTGGCCCCTCGTACAGCAACCGAACCCAACTCACAAAACCGCGACCGAAACCAAACTTGGCCAGCACGGCCCATAAGTATGCCCACTCCACCGTGTCAAAGGCCATCGTGGCATCAAGAGACGCCACAATAGCCGGTTCACGCAGCGTGCCCGCCCTGGCGATGACGCCATGAAGACGCCTAAGGTTTAATGCTGTGTTTCGGTGCGGGATGAAGCCAGATTGATCCGGGTGTACCAAATCGCCAAGTACCCTAATCAAACGAGTAGCCAGGAGTTTGGCCAGAATTTTCGGCTCAGCGTTGAGGAGTGAAATGGGCCGATAGGAAGCGCACCTATCTCGGGGTTTACCCTCTTTATGTATGACCACGATCGACGCCAGCCGCTGATCCAACGGAAGGATCCCATCCCCCCGCGCCTCCAAAAACATGGCTCGCAGGTGAGGGGCGACCCTATCCGGGAACAGTTTGTACAGGTCGATCGGCAGTCCATTCGGTCCAGAGGCCTTACCCGAGTTTAAAGCGCGAATCGCCCCCGCCACCTCGTCAACCGTGATGTCACCATCCAAATCGTCCCTATCTATGTCAGAGAGGCAGGGCAACTCGATATCACGGAGGAGATCAGACGAGTCCTCGGGCGGCCTGTCCGACACCGAGGAATAAACCCTACGAAAATACTCCGCGAAACACTTCACAATCCCCTCAGGTTCCACAATCGCCTCTCCCCGCTCTCCCGTCAACTCTGGCACCACTCTATTGACCCGTTCCTTCCTGTCCAACCACGCCAGGAGTTTCCCTGCCTTATCACCAACGTCATATAGGCGGCCCTGTTGTTCCCTACTAAGGGTCTTAGCGGCGTTCGTCACCAGGTCCCTATACTCCGCCTGCTTCAAGCAAAGCTCGTGCAGTGAGGACTCTGTAACCTCCTCCTCCATAGCCCCCTCAAGGGCCGCGATCTCCTCCTCCACTTGCCGCACCTCGCCATCCCTCCGATTCTTGGCAGCCACCACCAGGGAGAGGGCTTCCCCCCGAAGGACGGTCTTAAAAGCTTCCCACAGCGACACCGCCGAGTCCACGGTTCCCAGATTGTCCTTAAAGTAATTATCTACCTTCTTTACCAGGGCGCTGCGCATCTTGGGGTCTCGGAAGTACCATGGGTTGATGGGGGCCACCCTCCCTCCTCCCTCCCGATCCAGATCCAGCCGGATCCACACTGGCGAATGGTCAGAGATGCCGCGTGCCATGTGCCTCGCCTCGGATATCAACGAGGCATGTGCGGCCAGAGTGAGCAGGTAATCAATCCTGGAGAGGCTACCATGCGCCCCGGAGTGAAACGTGTATTGACTCTGTGTGGGGTGCCGGAGCCTCCAGCAGTCTATCAGACCAAACGTATCCAGGAAGTCTGGAAGCCATTTCTGAGCCCCCCCTGTGTCCCTGGGCGGGTATCTATCCAACAGTCCGGAACCCACAGCGTTGAAATCCCCTCCCACCACCAGCATTCCCCCCGGGAGAGTCAGCAAAGCCCTGCCCAGTTCAGCAAATGTGGAGGCCTGCAGGGCCGGCGGGACATAAACCGAAACCAAAACCAAAGTCCTTCCTTCCCACCGCCCCGCCACCGCCACAAACCTCCCCCTATCATCAACAATGGTGGAGTCCACCTCAAAAGGCAACGATGCTCTAACGAGGATGCCCACACCCCTAGACCCAGAAGAGAATCCCGAGTGGGCAATGAATTTATACCCCTTCCTATTCAGGGCATAACACGTATTACCTATGAGATGCGTCTCCTGCAGCAGGACAACATCTGGCATTGAGCGTTTCAAAAATTGCAAAACAATCCCCCTCTTGATGCGATCCCCCAAACCATTAACATTCCAGCTTATAACACTTAAGCCCCTACCCCCCATCCTCAAACGGAAAGAGGCCCACCCCACACCCGAGGAGCCACCATGGAACAGCCCTGAGGATAATCATCATGCCTTGCAGAAATAAACCCCCCAACAACAAACTCAAAATCCCCAAAACTCCCCCCACCCTGCACCCCTGCTGCAGCTTACAAAGCCCCCCCAACGTGCAGTGTGCCTGTCGCCCTACAAAAACAAAAAATCTACAAAAAGTACCCTAAGGGAGGAAAAGAGCATCCCTCGTCCTCCCGCAACCCTCCACAGTTACTGCACGCCGTTCGATTCTTCAAGTATGGTCAAATCAAGTCAGGCCGGCTCTGAAATATCAGCCCTGTCCATCCCGGCCACTGTCCCCATGCTCGGCTGTGTCGTCCCACGTCCGTCTCCGGGGCAAAGCGTCGAGCCATTCATCGGCCATAACAGGAGAGTCAAAAAAGAATGTCCGTTCTTCATGCACCACCCGTAGTCTGGCAGGGAAAAGCATGGCATACTTCAGATCCAGTTCCCGAAGTCTCCGCTTCACCCCCAGGAAGCTCTGCCTCTGTCTCTGCACCTGCTGGGTGAAGTCCGGATAAAAATTCACCGACGCATTCTGGAAGGGGACTGGGCCCGTCACTCTCGAAGCTTGCAGGATAGCGTCCCGATCTCGAAAATGAAAGAGCCGGGCGACAATCGGCCGCGGCGGGGCACCCGCCTTGGGCCGCCCGCCCGGCACCCTATGGGCCCTTTCCACCGCAAAAAACTTTCCAAGGCCCCTAGGCTTCAGATGATTGAGGACCAGATCCTCCACCAACAGGTCCGCCGAGGCCTCATCCGAGGACTCCGGGACCCCGATGACGCGCACGTTGTTGCGCCTGGCCCGGCTCTCAAAGTCCTCCAGCCGGCGGGCGGCGAGGTCACTCTCGGCCCTCAACTTCCGAACCTCGGTCTGCAGATCCGCTACATCATCAGTGAGGCCCGTGGTCTTGTGGTCCAGGTTCTTAACGCGTTCGTTCGTCTTGCCCAGATCCGAGCGGATCAGATTGACATCTACCAGGATGGCATCCACCTTATGCGCCAGGGCCTCGAACTGTCTCCCCATCGAGGACTGCATCCCGTCGAGCGCACCCATGACATCCTGGAGGGAGAGCTCCGGTGTCCCAGGCGAGTCCTCCTTCTGGGCATCCGGCGCCTGGCTCGACCCACTCGGCGATGCTTTCAGGAGGGCGTAGCGGTCCATACTGTTGACTTGGGAATACGTTCCCCGCCTGGTGGACTTAGTCTTCAGCCGATCCCCTTCTGCTTTGCCCGACATAATGGACTCCGGGCGGTTAAGACTGTTCACTCTCAAAGAGAGGAATAAGGAGTGAGCAGGTCCGCCTTGTGCCGCCAGAGCAGCCCGCCGAGCGGTAATAAAGCCACCCAGAGCTCTACAGTGTCCGGGCAGACAAAGGGAACGAAACCGAAAGTGAAAGAGCGAGGATCTCCGTCCGACAGTTCACACCTCGCCAGGCCGTTGTTGATCAACTAGGAGTCGGGCATCCTGCCAACTCTAGCCCCTGGCATCCCCGGGAGTTAGGCCACGATCTTCCGCCAGTCGTAAGTCCGGTTCCCGATGGGCGATCCGACCGTGGGTAGCATCAATCGCCTCCCTGACAACTCAGCAACACGGTGCTATGCATACCATCAGGATTTGAGACAGGATAGTCGACGGAGGGCGCGAGGGTCTCGGGAGCTCTAAGCTCACGCGGCCATCTTAGTCAAGCGCTAGGCTCCTCCCCTCCTGACGCCACTTTTAATACGGGTTTGCATTTCGCTGAACCCAGCAGCTAAGCTTTGTAAGGACATTATACTCGACTGCCTAATGTTGGACAAGGCCTATTCCATACCTTGGTTGAGCTATATACGGGACACTTTTGGATCCCTGGGTTTATCCTCCTGGGTCACTGAACCCAGTCGTATTCCCAAAAACGCTAAGGAGGAGGTGAACATACTATTTAAGGTCTGTTGTGCAAACACAAGACTGAAAAATTAGTTATCTAAACCTTTGGTTTTAAATTATTGTGTCCTTTTACACACAGATGAACATCTATCGTACTTATCTCTGGATTTGTCAAGATGGGAGTGGTCACTTCTCTTTCACTTCAGAGCAGGGTCAATTCTTTGGTCCCTACTTTAAAAAAAAGGAATTTATCCAGAGGGAAACATAGTATCCACCTGTCCCTGCGACAATCACTCTGTACAAACACTATTGCACTTTAGTTTTTTTTGCAAATTGCACTGTTCAGCATAAAAGAACTTTTGACAACTTTGTTACGGAGGCTAGGTTTCCGACGCTGTTGAACAGCTCTCCTCCACTTACAATTCCTAAGTTTACCTGAAACTGTTTACTGCTTCTGCGCCTTTTTGAAAGCAGCCATTAGGGCTAGAAAAACTATGATAGGGTAATTCGTTAGAATCATATGTGCAATGTGGTTTAGTATTTCGTTGAGATGTTTTAGTTTAATTTTGGGGGATAGTAGGAGCACATAGCAGACCCGTTTTGATGTTTTTGTTCTCTCTCCTTTCTCATCATTCTTTTTAAACCCCGGCCATTTTCTATACAAGTGCAATATTGCTTTAAAATATAATTATGACTTGCTTATTTTAAGAATGGTTATTTGACGTATTGTGGAATTTTAAAGCGGTTTAGGAATATATATCCTTTTTAATTGTTGTTAATGTAAGATTATTTTAAAATGTTATGTGTGATCATGGATATGTGTAATACTTCTATGTACTTTTATGGTCTATTTATAATCAGGCTGAATAAAGATATTGATGATGCTGATGACATGTTCTGTAACATGAATTGATAATTTCACTACAATACTTGAAATAATATCATTAGTGACAAGACTGTGATTGGAGGGGGCGTGAGTTACAGTGGGGAAAAGTTATCGTTTTTGTTTAAAAAAGCATGTTTTGAAAATATATTTAAACTATCTTAATATTTAATACAAAATTTGATGAGTTAATGTGCTGTAAATTGTTTTTTATTATTCCTAGGTTAAGAGTTCATATTTTAAATTAATTTACATTTATGTTATGCACTAAAATATTTAAATGTTTAGTACAATAAATAAACTTTCCCTATACTTTTCCATTGGAAGATCTACACACAGGTGGGGTCTGATCGCCACCAACACGTGAAAGATTACTCGTAGTAACTTTACACTGTAACTTTGCACTTGTCAGTTCTGTTGTTTGAGGCTCCACCCTCTTATTGCAGGCAGTGAAGACATGGAAGACTAAACCTAGGTATAAATCTCCACTCCGAAATGGTGAATAGCAAAAATGTGGAGCTACAGCTAGGTGGAGGAGTAAATATACATGTGAGTAGGAAATCAATACTAGGCTGGAACAGGGGAAATTGGGGACTCTTTTACAGACTACTGGACCTCTAATGTGGCATAGCACCCACCCCCTGGCACTATTAAAGTAAAATACTAATGGACATAGTTTGAGGTCTGTATGATACTTCTCAATTACTGCTGTAACACCACGAGTTAAATTTGCTGATGGAAATTCTGTATGTCATCGTTCAACTATCTTTACTACTGATCCAAAAAGTGACCAGGTTGCATATCTTGGGATCTTATTATTATTGCCATTAACTCATCTGGGGGTAGGAGGGAAGATTGTGAGGAATCTGCAGGAACAGTGTGCATTCGCCAGACAATTCATTATCACAGGTATGTAACTTTTGCTTCCGATGAATACATCTTTCTGTAGATTCCTCACCTTAAGAATGACACCCACGGCAATACTCTCCAAAAGAAGGGAGTGAGTAGAGCCATTTATCCAAGGAAATCATGCAGTGTTTGCATGGCAAAGTATCCGGCACTGTGTGTTGGGCTGCACAACAATAATGCTTGCCAATTGCATGCAAGGATATACAGGTGGATGCTCAGCTGATTTAAGTCACCAGAACACATGCGGTGCCCTACTGTATTGGGCACGATAGGGTGCCCTTTCCTGTCCAAGGGCATAGTAGATCTTGAGACAAAGGATAAGCCAACATGACAATATGAAATTGTGTATTTGGTCTTTCTTGGTAGGGAAAGGTTCAAAAAGAGCTGATAATCCACTGTTTCCTACAAGTGCTGTTGGTGTAGTATGATCCTGCTTGCCTAGGATCTAACATATGTAGTTGCTCGTTCGCCTTGGTGGAATGAAGGGGAGGAAAGACAGCGGGATGAATAATGGACTGGGCCATATGAAAGGATGAACCCACCAAGGACAAGAAGTCTGGGCAGGTACATAAGACCAGTGGTCGAGATAAAAAACTGCGACAGGTGGACGAACTGAGAGGGCCTGAAATAGATCTGTGCAGCAATTTTTAATGCAAGATCACATCTCGCAATAAAAAATTGGAAATGGTGCATTCACTGTAAATTGTTACTATGAACAACGTGCAATTATATAAAGTGGCAACATGGTGCCATTTCAGAAATTGTGTGTAAAAAGCACAACATGATATTCCCACAATTACGCAAATGATGCCAGTGTAGTTTAAATTTCACCCAGGCCTACTTTTTACTCCCACCATTGCACATATTTGTTCCAATGAGCTGCATAAAGGGATTTTCAATGAGGTTTCCTTCCAGCCAATATGACATGCACAACTTCATTAGGAAGGCAAAGGGGCTCTAGCTGGCACCACTCCATCTCCACGCACACAGCTGCAGAGTTAGGGGATTTGTGTGAAGGCTCTGACCATCCTGCTGCACAAGCGGGTCTATCCTGTTTGGGAGAGCAAGAGGGGGCCAAATGCTCAGGGTCAACCAATCACTGCATCACATGACGTCATGTCCAGTTGGGAGAGTGGCAGCTTTAGCTGCATGGTGCCACTTAGTGGCACTGGATAGCTGCAACCAAGAAACAGCTTTTCCAGAGAGGTCTGATGTCTTGTGAACATCATTATGGCGAGGAATCTCTAGGAAGGTGTTATCATCAGAAACTGTAGGGTGTCATAAGAGCTTGAGTATGGAAGACCTTGCAGTGTGCTATAAGCTTTTGTATACAAGAGATACTGCAGTGTACTCTAAGAGTTTGTATAATAGACAGTGGTGGCGGCCTCTGTACGGGGTTGGGGGGGCAGGATGGGGATGGCATGATATTAAAATAAAACTTTAACTTACCTTCTTCGCCGCCACTGCACGTCTCTCCCACAGTCCTCGCAGAGCACCGGAAGAGCCCAGTCTCCCAGACTCTACAAGCCAATCACTGCGCTGCAGGAGCAGTGTGGTGATTGGTCGGCCGCTCAGGCAGTAACTGGGAGGCTGGGCATGTTCTCCACTGGGCTGTGCAACACAGCTCAGTGGAGAACATTCCAACTGCTCATGACTGTTTGGACGGCCCCAGAGGGCTGGCCAACCCATCATGCGTACATAGCGAGGGTGTGTAAACCACTCCTACTCCCTCTGATGTGGGGGTGCCAAGCCCTGCCTGCCTAATCTGGCTGGAGTCCCTCTAGGAAAAATAAAATGATAACTTCTTGTTATTATCATTTTCTTTTTTGTTTGCACTGCTCAACAAGCAGTGGGGCAATGCTCCTCCGCCTTAGCGGAGGAACCGCCAGTGAAAATACAAATATAGCAGTGTGCTGTATGAATGTTTGTATGAAAGGTACAGCAGTGTGGTGTGAATTTGTCTACACACACATTCTACCAATGGACATGGTATAACACAAGCAGACTGATTCTATTAAGGTATACAGAATAACTGTAAACATGCACACTGAACCTACCAATGGGCACAATATATACTCTGATATAAAAGGAGACAGAGTAACCACAGACTACAGCTACTGAGAGGCATGGTATATACCCACACACACACACACACACACACGCTGGATGTACAGCGGGGCACAGTATAACACATGCACACTGATTCCACCACGGAACACAGGATCTCCACAAAGACTGACTCTATCAAAGGACACATGAGAGGTACAGTAGTTTGGTGTAAGGGACTCTACTTATGAGGAATACAGCAGTGTGTTTGTGAGACACTGCAATGTGCTTAACAATTTCTATATCTGAACACAATACTGTAGGTTGATATGATATATATGAGAGATAATACAATCTGGTGTAAGAGTTTGTATATAACAGAGGTATTTTAGTTTGCTTTAAGAACCTTTCGGTAAAGTAATAAAATGGCTAGCTGTGAGTGCGAGACTGCATTGTGACATATGAGTTTGTGCAGTAAAAATACTGCAGCTTGCTACAAGGCTTCTGAAAGTGAGGGGCATATTTACAAGGCCTCTGCGCGACAGTAGAGTCACTTTTTTTGACGCTCCAATGGTGCACAATGCTGAGCCATATTTACAAGACCATACAAAGCCACCCTGCATGGCTTTCCATGGGCTTGAAAATATGGACCCCTTTCAGGCATTACTCTGCATGGGTGTTGCTGTGGGTGTTCTTATGGATTCTGAAGCATTCCCAGATTTATAAGGTTTCGTAAATCTGGGAATGCATCAAATTCTAACGCCTCCCCAGGGCAGCCATTAAAGCAGCGCAACAAGGAGAGCTACCTTCATTGCTCCTTGTTTTATGCTCTTTCTATGTTTGCTGCTCACAGCGCGAACGGCACCATGCTTCAGTGCAGCTACTAAAGTTGATTTTGATGCCGCTAAAGTAGATTTTCTGCTTGAGTCGCAGCCTTCTGACTGCATATGGTCACGACTGGCCGCATAGGACAAATCTCACTGGATGTCATCTTAGTGACTGAAAAAATAGGGGATGCCAAATCTTGCTCGCTAACTTACCGTTCTGGCGCGCCTGTGAGAAAAAATTCCATCACACGGGGATTGGCAGAATTTGGCATAATTCTCAATTAATCACAATTTGGAAATATGACAGTTTCATTTTTAAAATAGCAATCCCTAATGGGTTGCAAATCAACCTACCTCATGAATATTAATACGGTAGTTTGCAACTGATGACCCACTTGGAATCGCAGCATTCACAGGGATGGCGGCCTCCTGAGTTCAGCAGACCACCAATCTGTTATTGATTTTTACTTAAACAATCTTTTTTAAATTTAAATGCAGTCCGTTATCCTTAAAGGAAAACGGGATGCATTTAAAAAAAAAAAATGAAACATTAAAATTTAAATTAAATTAAACTAAAATTCCCTGGGACCACTGCCTGCTCTTAAAAACACTGTGTTTAACATCCTGAAAGAGCGAGGGGTCCCATGTGGACCCCTTTCCATTTGCCAATGAGTTACCACCAATTTTGAATTGGTGGTAAAGTATTACTGTTTTGCGACCAGAATTTGGTTGCAAAACATTAAAACATCGGTATTTGGAAGGGATGCCCTAAACATGCCACTTTCAAATACCAAATCGGTATTGGATCGCAAAAGCAAATTGTGATTAATCGCAATTTGCCTTTTATGCATTGAAAAATTCTTTTTTGTAGTTGCAAATGGCCGGATTTGTGAATTGGGCCATTTGAGACTTCAAAAAAGCTTGGTACATCTGGCCCTAAATGCATTATGAGTTGTAGAAGCAGACAGAAATTCACGCCCCAGATTGCACGATACCGATGGTGATCTCCCAGTGCCAGTTAGATCCCAAGGTAATGCCCTTGTGTGTGTGTATCTATGAGCTACCTGTTCTTAAATGCCATTGAATGTGTTCATGTATATAACGTCCATGAGTCTGAGTGGTGTGTGGGTGGGGGTGTTAGCCTACAATTTGACTCTATGACTCTTGTGCCTTTTACTTTTTCTATACTTCGGTTTGCTCATAGTAATCCGTGGTATTACTGAACTTTTTGGACCTTTTTGACAGTCAGAAAAACTCAAAATAATGTATTGAATGTGTATGTTTAATGATGACGATTGACCATATTGTAATATAAATGAAGAGCAATTAAAAAAAAAGGATCATGAGTGTTGCAGGGGCCCAAAACCAGTCGTGTTTGGAGCTGTTTTTATGGTAATGCTGTCACTGATGCAAAACAACAGGAAAAAGGGGTAGGAAGGACCTCTGTTAATATAAACTAACTAAGCCAGTGACAAGGTTCGGAACCTACCTAATAAGACAAAAATATTGCCTTGTGTCCGGAGGAGTAACACAAAGGAAACACATGGCTGTTGTCCCAATAGCAGGAAAGTGATGCTTTGTGGCAACAAAACTTTCTCATAATTACTTATACCTAAAACCGAGTCTCAGAGTTGTGCAGCTCTTGCCTAGCTCCAAACTTCACCCCATGCCCTTCTAGTGGAACCCACTGCAATACAAAAGAAAGGGACATGTCATTTGGCTTGGTAGTTCGGGCTGGACTGCAGTAGCGGCTGCTACGAATGGGTGTGTGGGGGGGGAGTGGGTCAGGGAGGAGGAAGGGGAAGGGGGAATGGGAGCAAAGCGGGGAGGGAATTAAAAATACATTAAAAAAAAAACACTTACCTGGATGTGGCCGGCCGCCACCTCTACTCCGTCCTCTCAGTCCTCTTCCTAGCTTCTGTGGAAGCAGCAAGCACACAGGCTCCCCTGAGCCAATCTCAACGCGTGATTGGTCTGAGCGCCGTGGTTCAACGCTCAGACAGGGAATGGGACCATGGGCATGTTCTCCATCCAGGCTCTAATTTAGCCTGGGTGGAGAACATGCAAAGTGCGCATGACATTTTGGCTGGCCCGAGACGACCAGCCAAAATGTCAGGGCACTAAGAAGTGCCTACCACTACTCCCCCAGCCCCGCCCCCAACCAACTGAGCCAGTACGTTTAAAAAAAAGGATAATAACTTTAAGTTATTATCATTCTATTTTTCCATTTTTAATTGCTCACTCATTGAGCAGTTGGGCGACGCTCCTCTGCCTCAGCGAAGGAGCCACCACTGCTGGACTATTCCCACTGGAGCAGGGCCAAGACTGAGGTGGCTTGGCGTGCAAAATAAAGATAGACTGGGATGCGGTCCTAGTAATTACCAATGGCTGAGATTAATAAAGCATTCCATACTTCACTTTTTGTATACTTTAGTATGTCGCCCTAAGTGGGATAGGTATACCTAGACGTGGATCCTGTGCATTCTGTGTCACTGCAACCAAGCTATACCTGGCTGATGAGCCCTAACAAGGGCAAAACCGATCCTGGGTTGCTTGTGTTCTGGTTCCGGGGGGACCTGCGTTGTTCGGGCTGGCCTATTTCCAATCGAGCATAGTCAAGACTGACTTACATACAGCTGGGTCAAAACTGAGGTTGTATGATGGGCAAAAATGATGGATTGGGATGTATCCCAAGTAATTATCAGTGGCTGAGATAAATTCAAGCATTCCATGCATGGCTTTTTGTTTACTTTATGATTAAATCATGTTTATTGAGAGGAAGTCAAGTTAAAAGTACATAGCTTACTGCCTACATCCAGTGGCCGGCAGAGCAAGTCATCAGCAGCCATATACAGCGATCATGCCACAACCCGGAGGCCGGCCACGTAAGAAGTCAAATTGCAGTAGAATGAATTTGCCGCTTCCTAATTTTGGAGCAAGGAGCAAAAGAAGCCAAAAACAAATAGTAACAAAAGAGAAACAATACCCAAACAGAATCCCACACCCACCCTACCTCCCACCCCCACCCACCACCGAACCAGTTATTGACCTCAATCTATATTCTGTACCTCTAGACCTAGGACGAGCTAAGCCCTCACCGTCACTGCGCCGCTTTCAGATCAGGAGTCGTCTTCTCCAGAGGGAGCAGTTTAAGGATCTGTAGAAACTTAGGACAGGTAACTTCCCTCATATCTTTGGACAACAGTTGTATGAAAGGCTTCCAAAGTTTGGCATACTCCCCCCCCCTGCCCTCCACCACAAGAGACATGCGTTCCATGGCTAAAAGAGATCAGAGGCGATGCACCCAGGAGAGCACCTCAGGCATTACAGTTGTACCCCAATGCACCAAGATAACCTGTATAGCTGCAAGGGATCATAACGGAAAAGTCTTAGGGTGCGAGAGGCCAAGGAAGGTGTACTCCGGGGAGCGAGGCACGTGAATACCAAAAGCCTTGTCAATGTTGTCTAGGCCTTCAGCCCAATAGCGTTGGAGCTTTGGGAAATGCCATAGCAGATAAGCTAGCGTGCCAGACATCCCACATCCTCTCCAACAAAGGTCTGTTTTACTTTTGTCCCAGCTGTGGATTCGTGCAGGAGTGTAGTACCAATAGGAAAACACTTTAAAAGCGGACTCAGCCACGGCAGTGTTGTGTGCAGTGTGATGTGTTCTGTAAAGTATATGTTCCCATTCCTTAGGGGTTAGCGGCCGGCCTAATTCTGTTTCCCAGCGAACCTGCCCCTTTGTGCACTGTTCAGCGGGACGCGCGGTGAGCATGGTATATAATTCAGATATGAGACGCCGATCGTTGTTTTTGCGAAGCAGCCATTGCTCAAATTTGGTAAGAGGCCTGGACATATGTGCGTAATTGGAGAGTGCCGTAATCCAATGATACAGTTGGCGGTAGGGATAAGCATCAGGGGCTAAGAGGCCATAGTCCCGCTTAAGCTGAGCAAACCAAATTGTCCCTTCCGTATCAAAGAGGGACCCCACACTCTTGCATCCCTCCTCGCGCCAGCGCTGGAACACCACCGAGTCTTGACCCGGAGGAAAGTCCGGATTATCTACTATGGGAGTCATAGGCGAAGGAAAGGAGGTCCACCCGTTTATAGGGGTCACCTTATCCCACACCTTAAGCGTCGAAGAGGTAACAGGGGAGGAGTAGAGCCCCCAGGCCCTGTGCTTATGGGGTAACCACAACTCCCTCCAGCTATTGATTCCCGCCACAGCCTGGTCCATGAAGTTCCAGTGTTTGCTGGAGAGCGACCTGTTCCATTCTACTAGATACCGGAGGCAGGCTGCCTGGTAGTAGCCACTGATCAGAGGCAAGCCCACCTCCCATAGCTTTCGGACACGCCATTTGAGTGATTGAGAGACGCGTCTGTTTCCCCCCATACAAACTTATTGATAAGTGTTTGTAATTGCTTAATCGCCCGCGGTGGAGGAGCCATGGGAAGCATTTGGAAAATGTGCAGGTTGCGCGGGAGAATTTTAATTTTCACCGCTGTGATCCGACTGAACCAAGCCGCGACCAGGCGTCCAGCGCCTTAGTCATCTGTTCTAACAAGGTCGTATAATTATGCGTAACCGTCCGGGCGATGGACGGGGCAAGTCTAATGCCTAAGTACAGTATATCGCTCTGGGACCACTGGAATGGGAATTGTTGTCTAAAGGTATCTGTCAGGTCTGGGGGAAGCGAGAGAATTAGAATATTAGATTTACTCAGATTAACCCTGAACCCAGACACGGCACCAAACGCGTTTATTTCGGCAAGCAGGGCGGGCAGGGATGAGAGCGGCTGCGTATGGGAGAGAATCACGTCATCCGCATAGAGACTTATTTTATGCACATCAGCACCAAATTTCAGGCCTACAATGCGCTCATCCGCTTGTACGCGCTGTGGCAGAGGCTCCATATAAAGCGCAAATAAAAGCGGGGATAGGGGGCACCCCTGTCGCGTCCCACGAGAGATAGGGAAGGATTGTGATCTGCTACCATTAACCCTGACAAAGGCTGTGGGCGCACTGTAGATGCAGCGAATCCACTTGCAAAAATTCTCCCCAAACCCGTAGCGCCGCAGTGTTTCAAATAAATAAGCTCATCCCACCCTATCAAATGCCTTCTCGGCGTCAATAGACAGTAAGAAGGCTTGTCTACCCAACCGTTGTATGCTGTCGACAAGATGGAAAAGTCGCTTCGCATTGTCTACTCCTGCCGTGTGCGTATAAAACCCGATTGATCAGGTTCAATGAGATCGGCCATGAGCGGATTCATTCACGCCGCCAATATACCTGCGAATATTTGTGCATCGACATTAAGGAGAGAAATAGGTCGGTAAGAACCACACTCTCGGGGATCCTTCCTGGGCTTCAGGATTTCAGAGATCGCCGCCTCAGACATGGAGGGCGTCACCTCTCCGGCTTCTAAAAAGGAGTTGAACAGTTTGGTTAAAAAGGGAGCCAACTCCCTGCAGAATGCCTTGTAGAAGAAGGCCGAAAACTCATCAGGGCCCGGCGACTTGGCCAATTTCAATCTAGAGATGGCTGTAATGACCTCCTCTATATGGATAGCGGAATCAAGCTCCTCTGCCACTGCCTTAGGAAGAGGGGAGAGCTCGCACGTATCGAGATAATCACTCGGTGCCTGCGCCGGCGGGTCTTGCCCTGTGTAGAGAGTGCTGTAAAATGTGCGAAATGCTTCAACAATATGCGCATCCGCGCATTGCTCCTCCCCAGTTTGGTCCCTGATCGACTGGATCAAAGTCGTTTGCATCTGAGCGCGCAACCTATGGGCCAAAAGCTTATCGCACTTATCACTGCTAAGGTAGAATTTGTGGCGGAGGCGGAGAAGTGCGTATTCGGCCCTATCGATGTCAAGATGCTTCAGCAGATGCCTATGATTCTCCAACTCCCTCCACACCCTTGGAGCTCCTGTGCGCTTATGGATCGACTCGAGTTCCCCCACTTCTTTCTCGAGTTCGCTGCGCTTCTCCTTACGGAGTGTGTTATGTGCTGCTGAGATAGCAATACATTCCCCCCTAGTTACTAATTTCAGGGCTTCCCATACCGCCGACAGCGTCGTGGAACCCACATCGTTGAGCTCTAGATAGTCTTTTATTGTCTGCCTGATGCGTTGTACTGTGTCCTCAGAGTGTAAGAGAGTCTCCCTTTGGCGCCACCTGGGGGGAAGCGCCCAGAGCGCTGCGCGGGGATGCAAACTGTAATAAGGGCGTGATCCGAGAGAGAGCGAGGCTCTATCGTAGCCGTGTGCAGGTGAGGTAGCAGGGATGTAGAGGCCAGGAAGTGGTCAAGCCTAGCATATGTTTTAGAGGCCGTTGAATAATAAGTGTAATCCCGTTCCGCTGGGTGCTGCGCACGTCAAACATCGTGTAGCCCATTCTCCCCTAACCAGTCCTTGCCCATGGATGAGAATGCTCCTGTGTGGTGTGTGTTTGGTGGCCTGACCGATCTAACTCTGTGTTCATTACTAAATTGAGGTCACCTCCTACCAATATCTCCGCATCCGGAGACAAGAGGACCTCTGTGAGCGTTGTGCGGATGAAGGATTCCTGTTGTGTATTTGGAGCATATAGTGACGCTACAGTAAAGCGCGCGTCTCCCCACTGCACTCCAATCGCCAATAGGCACCCCTTTATCTCTGCCACAGTGGCTATAACCTTCCCTGGAAAGTGCGCCCCTATCAGGATGGCTATGCCATCCTTTTTAGACGGGCCTGCCGACCAAAATTGTTGTGGGAAGCTCCTAGTACGCATACGTAGGGTATATTTGGAAAGGAGGTGCGTCTCTTGAAGGAGACAGATATCCCCTTCAGCATTCTCAAGTAGGAATAGCATTGCTGCTCTCTTCACCGGGTTGTTGAGACCCCACACATTAAGGCTAGCTACCTTAAGGTCCCTTCCCATCGGATAAGTGTAGTGAAGGGTTTAGTGGTATGGATACCCACCGCTTACTAGGTCTGCATCGGGAGACGTGACCCCCCTTTATCCTAGGGAGATAAGCTCTAAGTGTCAACTGGTGCGGTAGTCCCCATCAGAAAGCCCCATCAAATGCAACCCCGAAAGAAAAAACCTTATTCAGAACAAATACGACAACAGTAACATGACCAAAGTTCGTCACATAAAAGGAAAGGATCCAAGGAGGCCAGGCTCGAGCATCCGTCCGGCCCATTACAGGCCCAGGTCGTGCCTACCTGCCCGCGGAGAGGTTGTCGAGAGTCTATTCAGGACCTCTCTCCCCGCCCCCCCGGACCCACTCAAGAGTCCATCCCCTTGATCTCCATTGAAGGCCTCAAGGGGAGGCTGAACGCTATGACAGCTGTGAAAGTGAAGAGATCACTGCCTCCCTCTCCTTATCCATTGTGGCCTGATCAGGTTTCTGGACAGAAGTGGCCTTTCCAATGCGTTGCCATCACGACGGGCGGTTTGCACCCCGGTCTCCAGGCCCTTTTGCATGCTCCGCCGTGTGCGCAGCATTTAGACCGAGGACCTTCAACGCCTACGTCAGCAAGTGGATCTGGTACAACTTCCCTCGTAGCTTGAAAATGATTCGAAAGGGGTGTCCCCAAGAGTAAGGGATGCCCTGATCATGCAGGTGTGAGGTCACCACCTTAAATTCACGTCTTGAGGAGAGTGGAGGCCACTAAGTCCTGAAAGATGGCCGTTGTCTGACCCCTGAATTGTATCGGATGAGCATCTCTTGCCTTCATTATGATGTGCTTTTTTAATTGAAAGTCGTGGACTCACACGAGAATGTCCAGTGACGGAGCTTTGTTTCCACAGGGGAGGCCCACTCTATGCGTCCGGTCCATTCAGATGTCGACTACCTTGCCCTCACCCATGATCTGTTGAAACGGTGCCCCAACGTAGGCCCGGAGATCATCCCCCTCTTCACGCCATGGCACGCCTCTAATCCAGTCATTATTCCGCTGTGATCGGTTCTCTAAGTCTTCAGCATGCACCCGAAGAGCAATATGCTGTTCCTGGAGGCGCAACATATCTTGCTGGAGCTGGTGGAGTTCTTCTTCCCGGCTAAAGTCATGCTCTTCAAGCGTGGCTACTCACTCCCCAATTTCATCCACATCTCTTCGGACCTCACGGAGGTCTGCCGCGAGTTGGCCCTTAAGGTCCTGAATGTCCTCCTTGATGGCAGCAAAAAGCTCTAACATAAAAGCGTTGGTGGCCGGGGCTTCATCGCCTTCCGCCGCTCCAGCGAGCTTCTCACCGGCCGATTGCGTCGATCCGGATTGCTTCTGGAGGAGCTCCTTCAGCGTTTTATCTTTTTTAACACGTGCTGAGGCCATGGTGCACAAGCTCAATTCTAGGGGCCCACCTTGGTGTTGGAGCACAGCTATCAGCCCGTTCAGTCCGCTCTCGTCGCTTCGGGGCCGAGCCCCCACCACCTCCTACCCGAGGCTCACAAATTCTGCAGGGGCGGACATCCAGCACCAGGAGATCCCCACGTCCCACGCAGGCGCTTGCTTCACCACCGATTATCTGTCCCTTGATGGGGCAGGAGGGGAGCCGTCCCTATGTCGTCTCCGATGCAGGCACACCCCAGCAGAGATCCTGGACACCTCGCTATCGCCACTCTTAAGGGATCTCAGGGCCTGGTTAGTGCTATCTTGAGCGCAGACTCTGGCCGCCTCGTTACTCCCGGGACCTCCTCCTCGCCTAGTCCCAGGGCAAGGCCCCTCATGTGCCACTGGGTTGACTCACCGATCTTTATCCTGATCAAAAGAATAACAGTAAAAATGCCAACCCTAAGCCTAGCACTAACACTTACCCAAACACATACATCTGCTTCACCTCTTTCCCTCACAAAACCTTCACTTTAAGAATAACTGTAAAACTAACCCTAAAACCTTTTTCTATATCTTACCCTAACCCTAAGTCTAAATTAGCGTTGAACGTAGCCCTCAGCATAATACTAGATATTACTTTAACTCTAACCTTAACCCTAAATAATACAATAATGTACTCTAGACCTAACACTAAGCCTAACTTTACGCCTAGAATCATCAGTTGCTGGAATCTTGGTCTATAGATCCCCTGACACTCCATCCTGCCATCTGCTTGAGTTATGCGACATTATCGCAGATTTATCACTGAGGCATGCCAATTTCACAGTCCTCTGTAATTTTAATGTCCACATGGACAATGGCACTTGTTCCTTGACTTCTCAGCTGGCAGACAAGCTGAAGGGTTTACATTGGTTACAAAAGGTGTGTGCGCCTACCCATATAGCTGGCCATACGCTGGATCTCATCTTTACTATGGACCCATCAATCAATCAATCAATCAGTCGGGGAATTGTAAGTGCGCTACTCACCGGTGAGGGTCTCAAGCCACAACCTGAAAGTAGAGGCCCAGATACCTCCAACCTGGTTGGACCATCTGTTAGTTCTTTTCAGTTTGACTGGAAAATACTCGGGCAATAGCGCCAGGCCAGCTTACTAGGAAAGGAGAAACTGGAGGAAGGTCTCCCCTGAGACTCTGGGACCCGTGTTACAAAACGCCCCACCTCAGCTGACGGCAGACCCTAGCAGCAATGTATCTACTTTCAACTGCCGGGTCACCTCCGCCCTAGATAGAGTAGCCCACTTAGAACAACGAAATCTGCCAGGAAAAAACCCTCTGCCCCCTGGTTCACTACGGAACTACGAATGGAAAAAAGCTTATGTAAGAAGCTGGAACGTGTTTGGTGTAAATCTTACAATCCGGTGGCCAAGAGCGCTTACAAAGCCACTATAAAGAAATGTCATGGGATGTAACGTAACACCATCAGGGACTACTTTGCTAATCAAATCAATTTGGCTGATAACTCAGCCAAAGAAGTCTTTAAGGTCGTTCATGGTTTTATCAAACCTAAGGCTCTGGATAGGCTACGCATTGTGAGGTTTTATCAGTCTCCTTCCAGGAGAAAATACAACTTATCTATTCCTCCTTCCCTTCGGCTGGGCCATCAACTACGCTAAAGTCCAGTCTAGACCCTCGTGGTCCGAATTTTGCCCGTTTTGCCCAGAAGCATCCCTGATAGAACTGAACAAATGTAAATCAGGTTCGCCTGGCGCCCCTGCCCAGCTAAGTTCTTTAAATTGCTTGCCCTTTGGCTCAATTCCCAGCTGAACCCAATTTGGAACTCCACTCTGATAACGGGTACTTATCCAGCCGCCTGGAATTGGCCGATGTACTGCCTATTCTTAAGAAACCAGACGTGGATTCAGCAGAGCTCAAGAATTTTAGGCCTATTTCCCTTTTGCCAGCACCGGCCAAAATTCTTGAGAAGTAAGTGCAGAAGCAACCATCCAATTTCCTGGAGTCTAACAACTGCCTCCATGACTCCCAATCTGGTTTCAGATCGGGTTATTGCACGGAGACTGCTCTTTTGGAAGTTGCGGAAAATGTACGTGAAGCTTTAGACCAGGGCTGCTCCGCAATGCTTGTGCTGTTTTATTTTTCTGCAGCATTCACAACGGTGTCTCATCCAATTCTTTTGGAGAGACTTGAGCATCTGGGAGTGACGGGAACCACGCTGGCCTGGTTCTCCTCATTTCTGGAGGGTCAGTCTCAGCAAGTATTTCTCCGCCCCCATGTACCCTCAAGGAAACCCCTCTGAGCCCTACATTATTTAATGTTGATCTAGTGAAAGTTGTATCCTATGCTGATTATACTCAGCTGGTGTTCTCTTTTAGAGAACACTCCGAGGAAGCTTTTGCCAACTTTAAGCATTGCCTGAACAACATCTCGGCTTGGATGACGGATAGTTGCTTGAAATTAAATACCGATAAAACAGAGGTATTGTTTTTCAATCAATTCTCTCCTATGCTATCCGAACTCTGGTGGCTGTCAGAGCTAAACCCCCACCGGTTTCAGTAGATTCAGCTAGGAATCTGGTGTTCAAACTTGACACAAACTTCTTTTGCAAGGCCCAGATATGCCAAGTCTCCATGTCCTGCTTCTGGAAGCTGATAGCCTTGCTGAGATTTCTTTATCGCCTGTCTATGGACTGCAGGAAGACTGTGGTCCATGCATTGGTCACGTCCCGGCTAGACTATGCCAATAGGCTATATATTGGACTACCAGCTTATCTGATCCAAAGGCTGCAAATTATTCAAAATGCAGCTGCCAGACTTATTAGGAATGTGCCGTTCCGCCACCACATATCACCCAATCTGCGGAGCCTCTATTGGCTGCCTGTCAAAAGGAGGATTGAGTTTAAGGCACTTTCCATTGCCTATAGAGCCACCAGAGATTGGGGTCCGGGCTACTTGAAACAGAGACTCCAGAAATATCACCATGATAGGGCTTTGAGATCTAATCACCAGAAACTACTCAGAATTCCTTGTTTCTTTAAAGACAGGATAGGCAGTCGAGCCTTCTCAGTGAGAACTGCATCACTCTGGAACTCTATGCCTATCCATCTTTGCAAATTAGAGTCAGAACTAGCATTTAGGAAAGTGCTGAAAACCTGGCTTTTCAGCCTCTCGTAGCTCTCCCCTTTTCTCTCGCTGCCGAATCCGTTGCTAGCAGCGGGACACCTCCGTTGGAGGTAGCCGTGTGCTGTATAAATGTTCTATTAATATTATTATTATTATTATTATTAATTAAACCTTAACCATATCGTAAGCCTAACCCTAAACCTTACCATAACTCTGCACTTAGTCTAATCCTAAACCTACCCATAAACACAATCCTAAACCTGAACCTAAACCTCACCCAAATGCGAGGCTCGGGCCTAACCCTGCTCTTAACACTAATCGTAAGCCAGAACCCTATCAGTGACTTTCACTTCATTGATGTAGTGCTGTGTAGTTGTAGTAGTCTAAGAGGTCTATTTACTCACGTAGCGCTGCTTTGCATTACTTAGTGCAGAGGGGGCATACTATGGATGGTGCATGGGCGTTCTGATGCAACCACCCAAGGTTTCTGACGCTAAGCCTTATGTACTTAAAAAAGTAGACAGGGTTTAGCGTCAGAAAACACTGCCCATTTCAATTGGGCGCTATGAAGGAGAAATGCTTTCATTTCTCATTTTTTTCCGACTTTGTATGTGTGCTGCACTGTACAGCACACGTAGAAAGTGGGGAAAGGTTTCAAGTTAGCCTAAGCATTGTATTTTTTACTTGAAGAATTCCCTTCCAGTACAAAACCTATGCTAGACTCACAGAGACACCCTTGCACTATGGTGCAAAGATGTGTCTGTGGCGCACTGCAGCATATTTTGCGCCAGCGCTAGTGACTGGGGAGGAGAGTGCCATATTTCTGTAAATATGGCGCTATCCTTCTCATGCAGTGCAGCTTTTGCGGCTGCTGCACTGCACTGTGTGAGAATCTAGTAAATCTGCCCCTTAGTGTTGATGTAAATACCTGTTTCTAAGTGAATATTCTATGTAATGGGGCTGCACTGGTAATATATGAATGTAGCTACTGCGTAATTCTTTTCATTTAACTCAGTGTAGAAAACACAGAGCAAACAACCATAGGCAAAGCCAATAGGTCTCGCCTATAAGACCTATTGCCTATATGAGTACCTTTTGTTCTTACCGTATGATGCTGATGAATGCTGATGATGTAGGCAAAAGCTGGGGAAAAAAAAGGGGCTATGAGGTGGCCGCGTAATTTTGAATGCGAACCCATGTGTGAGAAGGTGTGTGTCATCACGCATATATGCCTCCAAAATTATATGAGTGCCTTCTCTTTTTTAATTCACTAATTCAAATTGGATCTGTAAATTTGAAAAAGAGTACTGTGAAAGTGCCTTTTTTGATAAGTATAAACGAAGCACATAATATGACTTCTAGGTGCGCTTGCAATGACGGAAAGGGTGGGGTCAGGAAGCAACGGGGTGTAGGAGGGGTAAAGCAACACACAGCACGGGGAACACAGAAAGAACAATGTAGAGCACAGAGGGAGAGAAGCATCTGAGGAAGAGAACTGGAAAAACACACATACTTCTGGGGTTTTAATATGCTTAATAAAAGTGCAATGCACACTATAGCTTGAAGTGGATACCCATATAATTTAAACCTTTTGCTTCTTATACCAATTTTTAATACAGTTCTAATTACTCCAACCAAGATATCGGGTTTGAGTTCTATTGGATCAACAGCACTACATCTCCCAGAATGCATTATGATGTTGAATAAAAATCCAGGACCAGAGTATGGTGTACTTGGTGACACGGCCTGCTCTGGTACCATTACTTACAGGCAATACTGTGACCTCACCCCACTGAAAGGGCTCAGTAAATGATCTGTAAGAACAAGAACTCTCAGCACTTCACACATGGTTTGAGGCAGTGCGCAAGATGCCATTTTGAACTGCAAAACTGTGTGTGAGTATTTAAAATCGTTACATTTGTCGCTCCAACTCCTAACAGGATTTAAATCGGAGCAAGTGGAGATGGAATACAAGTTCACAGGCCTGCCACCACTGTGACATAAACACCTCTCTGGAAGCACTGTCACTGTGAGGCCATTTAAAACAGACTTCAGAGTGCAACAAAGACTGCAGAGAATATTGCAAAATACAAAGTATTGCCGTACTCTAGCATTGACAAACTAGTGGCTTGAAGCCATTGTGCTCCTTAACAGAAGCCATACAGTGGAGCGGAGAAAAAACAAGTTCAATTTGCCCAGCCCTGCATCACCTACAGCAGGCCTTCCAGAATGTTCCATATCTTGATGATGCCTCATCGACTACTGAGATCTCATATGACATAATTCACCAGATTGGTGGCTGGCTGTCTCTGGCCGTTTAGTTACCTATGCCAGTCATAAATGTACATTTCTCAGTTGGGTCCACTTCACCGGCATCACATAGCTCACCTCAAGTACCAGAGTGGAGGCCGTTTCCCTCCCCTCCCAACTTCTTCTCAAGGTGTGGCGAACAACCTGCCCTCACCACAGAGGAGCCAGTGATGGAGGCTAACACGCTACACATCCCGGTAGACCTAGTTAAGTTACTGCTGCATGAACCGGACAGGATGACCCACTGTGTTATTTGTGGTTATTGTGCATAGAATTACATGATAGAATTGTACATGGTAAATATGAACAGAGTCAGACACATGTGATACATTCCATTTGTTTATTTATGTTATTTATAGACCGCGAGACTAGCCTCAGGGGCGACAGAGCACTATACGAATAACATCCCAACTGTGTTCCGGGGAAAAACAGTGCGGCTGGGATCTAGTCGCTATAAAGGAAAATAATTCAGCAAAGAAGTTTGAAAAGGTGCTTTTACAAATTTTCAGGAAGTTTGGAAGATTAGAATTGCTCTTATGGATTTAGGGATCTGGTTAAGTAGTCTAAGGGTTAGACAGAAAAAAAAAGTCTTGGGTAAGTTAGTTTTATGATCCTCTGGCGCCACTCTCTCTTCCTCTTGTTTGTTTATGTCTCCCTGAGGTGTGGAGCTTTTACTGCAGGTGTAACCACTGAGAGGCACATTAACAAGAAAATGGTGCAGCGCGGTGCTGCAGTCAATCTTGCTGCGCTGAGTTGTGTCATTTTCTAAGTGCAGGAATGGGCCGTATTCACGACAATACAGCACATTCCTGTACTCATCCCTGCACCAACACATAAAAAGCAGCCTGGTGCCAGCGTAGGCACCCTTTCACCACAGTGCAAGGGTGCCTGCGTTGCAGGGATGATTGTTGTTGTGCAGGAAGTGACACCTTTCTGCGCAAAAACAATCATAAATGGCATTTTGCTCCTTCTATGTGTGCTGCAGAATACAGCACACATAGCAAGAGCAACAAGCATTGGCATAGCCAATAGGTCTCACCTTTGGGACCTTATAAGTGTTTAGCCATGCAACAGTTGCATAACTAAATACTTATAAGGTCCCAAAAGCGAGACCTATCGGCTATACCAAGCGGCCATGCGGCCGCGAAAGTAATCGCGATCAAACATCAAAGCGGCCGTGAAAGTGAAAGTAATCACGGAAAAGCGGGGCGCGCGCGGCCGCGCACATGCACTGTAGCTCTAGGCTGGCCTGGTAGCACTTTTTGGAGCCCTCTCAAAAAGTCTCGCCAGTCCAGCGCATGCGCTTGGTCAGGCGAGACCTAAAAAATGGGGAGAAGTTAAAGTATTTCTCCTTGTTGCGCTCTGGGAAGGAGTACATTTTTGGAGCTGCTTCAGATTTACAGATACTTGTAAATCTGGAACAGTGTCAAAAAGCAATGGGTGTTGCTTGGGAACGCCCACAGCAACACCCATTGCACGCCCCTTTGCCGCAGAAAACTGCGTCGAGCAAGACTATATTTACAAGGCGGCGTTAAACTATGCAAAGAGGCTTAGAGCCATCTTGTAAATATGAAGCAGGGCCAGCGCCACTGGAGCGTCGCAAAAAGTGACTCTCCGGTGGCGCAATGCCCTTGTAAATATGCCCCAGAGTACATCACATATTTGCTTTACGCTAGAAGACATTATAGGGGGTATTTGCAAACAGAGCCACAGACGTGAAACCATCACGCTGGTACTCCCTACTCAGAGTAGGATCTTTTAAGGTATGTATAAGTAAGAGGTTGAAGGGAGAAAGTAAGGGGTGTCGTGCAGGTGCCTAAGGCGAGAGCACCAGAAGAAGGGTACCTTATAGAAGAAATATGGAAATCTTGAAGCAGTGCAGAGTAGCGCAGTACTTATTAGTGAACATTCTGAGCCAGGGTGCATCAAGGCAGGCTTTATACGAGGGAAACTGGTGCAGTCTCATGGACTAAGATTACTAGTTGGAAAGGGCCAATGTGTGTGTGATTTTCTGGAAGAGAGTCCATGCAGCAAAGTTAATGAGTTTGTCCACGGAGGAAAAGGGAGTATTAGGGCAAACCAACCAGGAGGCTGATGTAATAATCTATTTTGCTCTTGACCAGGGAGTTGAACAATTCTTTGTCGGGAGAATAGATTTTATGCAAATTCTGCATTCAGTATACATTATCATTTTTGGCCTACTCTTCATGTATGCAATGTGCACTGAACCAGAGCTTTTCAGAAACAAAGCTACAGTGTAGCTCAATTTCACAGCATTCCCTGACGCTTCTTTTCCAGAACACAGACTGTAGCAAGATTCCAGGTGCAGGACCGTGAATCAAAGGATAAACAATTGTAAAAAAGTAACACATTTGTGCGCCCCTTGCTCTTCAGCTTATAGACAGCCTCAAATTTAACAAAACACTTATTTGTAAAGCGCACATCCACCCTTGGGTCTCTTGGCACTTAAATAACAGATGTTTAATGCTAACTAACTCAAAGGTACTCATTTTATCGACCTTGGAAGAATGAAAGGCTAGGTGAACCCACCAGGATTCAAGTCTGTGACCACAAACTAAAACACAGATTCCTGGAGTGGATGCATCAGTCCACTGAGCTACCAGACCAGGCAACTAACTGATTAAACCTATAGAGAAGGCTGGTGGACCTGCTGAGAAGATGAAGCCCTGGCCAAAAGGCTATTCAATAACTTCAGAACTCATACCTTGATAAGGAGGATCTTTGCATTATATTTTAAAAGTGTAAGACATGCACCAAACACTAATGAGATATGAACGGGGCACAATACTTGCAAATCTTTCCTGGCCTATCAACAGTGTCCCATCACCTGTATGACATGACATACGATATCACTAGTATGTGAACTGATATCACATGAGGGGACATTAGTGAAAGAACAGAAAACGCAATGCCTCCTTGGGTATGTATACTCTAATGTGCGTAGGGCAAGCCCTACTTTTAAGTCCCTGCCCATCGTCAACTGACCTCGTCAGACCCGATGAGGCGGGCAGTCATGGACGCTCTGCCGGCTTCGTGTTCGCACACTCACTACTGGAATAAGGTCTCTACATAGCCAGACAGGTTACAAGGTACAAAATCCGAGGGGGCATGATTATTGCAGGAATAACTGGTGGGGTTACTGACACTTTAACTCATGGCACTTGATTATGGGCACAGTAACTCATGGTGACACGACTGCTGGCACAATAACTCATGCTAACGTAATTCCTAGCAAAATAACTCATGGCAGCATACTCACTGGCATTCACTGATGAGGCCTGAAACAGTTAAATGGAATAATGCTTGTCTAATGGGATGCAAATACAGCCACAAAAAACTATCTGGGGCATAATTACAGATATTAGTTACGATTTATGGCACAACAGATGCTGGTATTATCAATTGCTAAAAGCACCAAAACTGAAAGCAGAAAAAAGCCGAGAAATCAAGAGGCTTATTTACTCATTAGGAAAAGAGTTCCAAGAAATATCATAGGTGTGGGGGCGAGAAAACTGGATGAATTGCCTAAAAATTCAGGTGACCAAATTTGGGGACTGGAACACCTAATCCAAATTGTTTGGTTATGAGGAGAATCATTTCACTGTAAACATAGATCAAGGAGGCAGAATTCCATAGCAACCTGCTTACATCCCCAGAACACATGTGTTTTTAAAGCATCTAGGCCAGCACACTTTAGCTTAAAAAGGACTTAAGAACCAATCATAAAATACAAACAGACAGAGCTTTTAGATAAAGCACAGACTAGATACGCACAAATGCCTTTTTTCCCTTCTTTTTTTTTTTTACAAAAGATTGGGTACTTAGAAGTGATTTTGAAAAATAAAAAAAGGTATACACCTTTAATTTGACCAAAAACCCTAAAGGGAGCAGTAAATCATTTTTGAATTGCTCACCCAATGCTACCTTCAATAGGTTTTTATAGATGAGCTGCAGAACCCTCCTTAATGAGTAATGGTGCTCTACCTGAATCATTACAGTATTCGCAATAGGGAAATTGCATACAGCCGAGAGCTGACTTAAAACCAAACTCCAAAGAAGGCGTCAATTTGTGGCTCTATAGCAGGGGCTGTAAAGTCTTCCTCAGCAGACCCCAGCAGAGGGGCATTTGTTGAATGCAATTTATACACTATGGTCTTTAGCCCGAATGCAACTGGGAATGTGGAACAAATCAAACATTCACCTCCAGTCAAGTGATCTGGGTTAAATCCGTCGTTCTTTTACTTACCATGCCACCCTAATTTAGACACAGCCATATGCAAATCATTCTTGACCCTGCTTCTCATGGGAGCAGTCCAGCCCAAACTGCCAAGCCAGGTCCTCCCTGGACCAAAGATAAGCATCCTGGGACCGGTTTCAGGGTATCACCCCTCATCAGCCAGGCTAGCATGAATCCAGTGGCACAGTGAGCCCAGGACCCACGTCTGGGTATCAACGGCGCACTTAGAGCACGAAAGCAAAAGGCACACAAATGATGGCTGGAGGGCGGAACAAATCAAACATTCTCCCACAGTCAAGAGACCTGGGTTGAATCCATCGTCTGTGCCACCCCATATAGACCCAACCATATGCAAATCAGTCTTGACCCTGCTTGTCAAGGGTACAGTCCAGCCCGAACTGCCAAGCCAGGTCCTCTATGGACCAGAAACAAGCACCCTGCGACCGGTTTCGGGGTATCAGCCCTCATCAGCCAGGCTAGCCTGAATCAAGAGGCACAGTGTGCTAGGGACCCACGTCTAGGCATACCAAGCACACTTAGGGTTACAAAGCAAAAGACACACAAATGATGCACTCTCAGTCAAGAGATCTGGGTTAATTCCATCGTTGTTTGCTCACCATACCACCTCAGTTTAGACCCAGTCATAAACAACTCAGCACTTCAAAACTCATTACATGGATAACTCAGTGAATATAAGGATGTGATACTTTGAGGAAGGGCTGAAGTGATGGAAGGTACAGGAGCCTAAACCAGAAAGGATATTAACATTAGAAAGTGGGGGACTAGTATTAATAATAATAATTTGTGTGAAAGAGACCTCCTCACATGTCAATTGGAATCTGAAAGGGGCTTATTGACAAAGAAAAAAATGATAGTCTGTTAATCACAGAATCAATTGGTCACATGTTACCCTGGCAACAGACAGAGGAGGCTAATTCGTAGATAGAGGGCAAAATTCAATTTTTTACCCTACTGTACACAGATTTCAAGCAGTAATTAAATGGAAATTTCTTTACAATGATCACAAGCAGGCACCTGAGATCATGAGAACCACCAGAAAGAGTGGCTGTCAGATAGTAACAAAACTGTAAACCTTTTCAGAAGAGCAATCTGGTCTTGTTTATCAAACCTCAGGAGCCAGAATGCAAAGGCAGCTCCAACTTAAAGACAGACACTTCCTGTTGACAATGTTAACACGAGCAAGAAAACTTCATACCATAGTTCTACTATGTTATGCAATTTGAATAAAAGGTGTTGTTTTAACCCAACTTAACGATTCACAATTTATGTAACTCAGAAGGCGGAAAGCTTGTGTTAACCTTGCAAGGACACACACATACACACAACACACACCCTCATTCTATGTGCCACAGTATATTTAAAACTGGGTGAAAACGTGTTTACGTCCAATTTTAAATCACTGGTTCCCTGCAATAAGCTCTTAGCAAAGGGATTTACATTCACAGTTTGCTTTAAAGGTAATACCTGCAAGAGATTGTGCAGTCAAGACAGTTACATAAGGAGAATGTGATACCACAATCCTGCTTGCAAACATTGTTACCACAAGTTATTTACCATTATCGAATGGTTCACGGTGGGGGAATGCTTGGTTGGAAGAGTGGTGTAGTTGATGTGAGTCTATGAGGGAAGGTGTTTTTTGTGCATGCGCAAGAGACCAGAAAGAAGCTCTTATTCTGTCCTGGGGGGCAATAATTTGAAACATGATGGACGAGGGGTCTGTGAGAAATAGGCCTGCTCAGATTGATTATAACTAAGGGGCACTTATAATTTATCACACAGTGACCTGTGTTGAGTTTGTAATGATTACTCAATCTAATTAATGTACGGCGTACAACACCTGGGTCATCCAGTCAGTAAGTCTTGTAGGAATGGGAAGGAGAAGGGATGCAAGAGACAGAGCACAGACATCTGCTTGGATGGCCTGTGTTACAGTCATTACCTATAGGAGAATTGCTACAGCCTGTCTAGCTTTAGTTATGGTGGTGGAGATTGGGACCTTCAAGGAAAAACTATATTAAAGTCTCCCAGGATGCCAGCCATACCTGGCAGATCTGTTAATACATGGGGTGCCTTTGGTATTGAGTGGTTTGGTTTAGTTGAGTTGAGAGTGGATCATCTATTCTGCTGTAAATTGTTATGCTGTAAATCGAAAGTACTATGGGCCAGATGTATTAAGCTGTTTAGCAGTCACAGAGTCTGCGATTTGCTAAATCTCAAGACTTGCGTCCACTCAATAGCTGTTTGGAGTGCACCAAACCCATGAGATTTGATAACAGGGAACCCAACAGCAAAATGGATTCAGAAGGACATAATACATCACTATTTGGAAGAAGAGTGTTTAGTGATTTGTTATGGTATGTATCAATATTTTGTGATCAAAATCTGGTTCCATAACATTGAAATTTTACAGACTCCCAACATGGGGTGGTAAGCCATTAAAAAACAAAGTTTAACAAGAAGATGTTTGCAGGGGATTAGGAGGTGGTCCAGGGGGCGCTCTCTTTTTAAAGCAGCCCCATTTCCTTTAAAGAAAACATGCAGCAATAAAAAATGTTTTTATTATTTAAAAAGTGATCACAGACATGGTAGTCTGCCGGCCCCAGCAGGGCACTATGGCTGCGATTACCATATATCGGAGTGAGTTGCAATTTGCAACCTACCTCATCATAAGTGATGAGGTAGGTAGTATTGTGACTCAATATGATTCAGAATTTTGTGAATCGACCTATTACTACATAATTTTGTTCGCAAAATTCCATGGGTTTGCGACCGCAGTTTTGTACCCCAATGACCCCATATTTTCACTGTGACAAGCTCGTTGCACTTATTTAAGACTAGTTATAATAAAATGAGCTGCATTGAATCCGATTCACTGGCCTGGCTGTCCTTGGCCACCTCTGTTTGTGTCTTTTGTTCTCATTCCTGTGTTGCTTGTGATAAGGGAGCTCTACTCTTATCAGCGTTTTCTGAGGAGAAAGTTCCTATCTGTTTAATAACATGGGGACGTGGTGCAGGAGGAGAGACGGAGACGATAAGGGGCGGTACGGCCTCCTAGGTCGTAGAGTCACCTGACTGATAACATAGAACATTCCTTCCAAGGCAGGGAGGCTCCTTTCACTTCCCTCTGAATTGGGAACTATGCACTGTTGACACCAGGCTTGTTGTGACGGGCACAGTGGACTCCTATCCATGCTAATGGGGTGAGAGTGCCAATGGGGCACTGGAGGAAAGGTGAGGCCTGAGATACCGCCCAATACCAGGAAAAGAAACAGCGGGGATAATTGTAGATTCAAGTGCTTTCCCCACGATTTATCGATTAAATATAGCCAAATGGTGCATTTTAATTTTTCATATTCAATCGCTCAAAAGGCAATACCTTTGGGAGAAAACAAACATTTAGATGGTAGAAGAAATCCCAAAGAACTGTAGATGTCCGCATTATCTTAGTAGCTTTATTTCTAAGGGGCATACAAAAACTATGAATGCGTCAAGAAGTGACACTTAACCAATGACTGGAAACATTTTATTCTAATAAAATAATGGACATACACCAGAAAATAAAGATTTTTGTGCCACAGTGGCTGTAGGGCCCATCTACAATAAAGTGGCAAGGTAGAAATAGTTCTCATCAAATCTGCCATGACTCAAAGCCAACAGGAAAAGTGCATCAGAAAATGTAATGTCTGTTGCAAGAAGGCGCAGGAGAAATAAAATACCAGAGAGCACTGTACAGGCAGAAATAATGCATTCCAACATGATGTGCCCTGAGGGCCGGACTGGGAATTTAAAACAGCCATGGCAAAAATAAAACTTTCAGCCCCCCTGGGCAGACGTGCTAATGCGCGCTAGAACCAGTAAGGTGCACCATCACTCCTGGAGGACGAAACCGCCCTCCAAGGGTCAAAACTGGCCTCCTGAGGCTACGGCCTCCCAGGGGATTGCCGGCCTGCCCGGCTGACCAGCCCGGCCATGTGTGCCATGAGGCATAAGCATTGGCAAACCCATTAGGTTTGTATCTGCTGTGCCATATGTTTGGGTGCACAAATTGAAAACACTTACAGGGACAGATATGCACACAAGAAACACCCAAAAGCACATATAAGCACACAGGCAACACACTGAGATAGACATTTTGTAAGACATACTTAGGCAGTGGCGGCTCCTTTGCTAAGGTGGAGGCGCGTCGACCCACCGCTCTGCAGCAGTGAAAGAAAGGAAAAATAAAATGATGATAACTTGATGTTATTATCATTTTATTTGTTCCTGCTGAGGCAGCATGGGGGCGGGGCAGGACTGCTCTGCTCACAGAGCAGGGCAGGGGAGGAGTGGGGGGCACACTGAAGCGTGCATGACGCTTTTGCCCGCCGTCTCGGGTGGCCAAACAGTCATGCACACTTAGCATGTTCTCAAGCCAGGCTGCATTACAGCCTGGGTGAAGAAAATACCCAGGCCCCCAGTCCCCCAATCCCTGTCTGCTCGCTGAACTATGGCGCTCAGACCAATCAAGGCTTGCCTCAGGGGAGCCTGGCTGCTTCCTGTTCCGCCCATGTGGAGGAACGACGAGGTAAGAGAGAGCGGCGATGAGGTAAGTGTCTTTTTCTTTTTTTACATCCCCTTATCCCCTCTCCCTCCGCCCCCCACCCCAGATCAATGATGGCTGCCACTGTACTTAGGGGCACATGCAGACACAGGATGGCTGGATCCCTGTGGATGCATACAATGATGGGTGGGTAGATGGATGGTTGTGGTTGCAAAGCTGTATTGATGCATCTGTGATTTGAAAGGTGAACAATTGTGGGCTGTTGCATAGTTGTGTGGTTGTTGGTGGATAGATGTCTTGGGTCAGGAAGGGTGATGCACGTTTGGGGACAGGTTGATGGATGCATAGGTCTGGATACAAGTGTTTGGAGGTAGGGCGGAATGTCAATGACTGTAAAGATAAATGGATAAATGCACGGATTGATATGTCGGAGTACAAGGGTGGATTAATTAATGACTGTGAGTGGACAGAAGGATGAATAGGTGATTGCAAAAGGATCCATTTATATGATTGCTTGGAATAAATAAGCCATTTCCTATTACAGTGATCTGCTAGTGAATAATAAGTAGTTTATGGACAGGAAATCTAAATGAGCTCTAACATAGAGTTTGACATACGCAAGCTTACCATGTAACTTCCTGAGCCCTGGCTGGACACAATTGTAGGCATTTAGCTATGCCCTGTGCCCCAGTGCCACTCTCACTGTTGTAGACTACAGTGCTTTTGCACAAGCCATTATAGGGAAAATGGGCCCAACCACCCCAAGAATCTGACACCCGACTTAGACCTGACTAGGACCTGACGACCTTGCAAATGTGCCCTAATCTGCCAACAGAGGGTGTACCAGTTGAGTTTGATGTGAAGCAATTCAGTTATGGCAGAATAAAATGTTTGTGCGAGAGATGTGAGAGTGTGGTTTTCAGACTTCGTATCAACTCATGCAGGTGGTCCAGCTTGAGTTTGATGGGAAGCAGATTATTCTTGGGAGTGGAAAAAAATGATTTCTGCTCTGGTGAGTAGTGAGCACCTGGAACGAAGTATGATGTTAGTAGCCATACCTCCTGTTTAAATCATGAGTAAGGGAGTCTGTATCGAGGTTGGTGCTGGCTACCGGGAGGACTGTGGGTTTGGTTCTTGATAGTATTTTGATGTGCGTCACAATAAGAGTAGCTTTGCTCCCTCCACGTTATGGTCCAGATTACCTTGATTTATATGGGTATTTCACTATATGGATTAATTTCCTCAGGGGTGTGAGGGTGATGATGAGAAGATGGGAGTGGAGGAGGATGAGCTATGGGCGGTGTAGCCAGTAGAGATCCTAGGCATGGTACCAGTGTTAACATCCCTAGCCATAGTAGAGCATTTCTTGGTATCAAACAATGTGGCAAAGATGTGGAGGTTGATATCTGGTGATTGGATCGTGAGCTTTCTTTTTTCATACTGGCTGATGTGCAGCTCACATTTCAAGTTATGGTAACTTGAGATAGTAATTTTATACTAATACATAAGAGTTTTTTTGTATTTAAATACAAGAAGGAGAAGCATAGTGTGTCCGTTCAAAATTGTGCTCTATGATATTTGTCACTGATTACATTTCTAGGTCTCGCGTGGCATTGCAGCGCAAAGCGCTGCTCGCCTCGGCGAGAGATTTTGTGAGAGAGGGATTTCAGAAGGGGGCTTTAAGCCCCGCCCCTCATTTCCATTGGCTGGCGTCACCGTTTATGCTAAACGGTGGCCTGCCATTGGAAATGAGGGTTTTTGGTTGACGCCCTTTCGCCTCTGATCCGGACTGGGTCGCCTGCTTTGCTGCTGTCGCAAAGCACTTTCTTATCTTTATGGGGCCATGTGTTTCTAATTAGAAACACATGGCCCCATAAAGACAAGAGATCGATGCTTGTTTTTATTTTGATGTGCATCGATTTGAACATTCACAGTCCAGGAAAGCTCCAGGTTAAGAATGTGATGTCACATAACCTGCGTGGAGTTCTCCATTTTCTCACAGACTCTACATAAACATTTGCAAGGTGTTGTCTTTGGTTCCGTGCGCTCTTATAGACCGTTGTGAATATTCCCACCTGTGGAGTTGGAACGGGGCCCGCTGACACCGACGCTTCTCTCAAACGGTAAACCACCGAGGCGAGGGCAGCTTTTCTGAAAAGCACAGGCGTGTTGTGCAATCGCAGGCAGAACGCCGGCGCACCTTTATCATTGTGTACCTGTTTCTGCAGTTGTTGGTGCATTTCCCTCATTTTAAGAAATGCTCGACTCAAAGTTTGACCATCCTGGATGGCCCCTCCTAATATTAATCATTTACGTCTCCATTCTGTCTGTTGGGTGATTTGGTTTGAGTGGGTACTCAGATGTTGTGCCACAGGGCGGGAGGGTGGCTACGGCGGCGGTTTGTCCTCCGGCTGGTGCCACCCATCCCCTCCCAGTCCCCGGACCAGCCCGCCCGGTTACTCCGGCTGTGGCTTCCTAGTTTTTTTGTCACTTCTGTTGTTGCCGTCAATGGGGGGGGGAGGGGCCGGAGTATGGAGGCGGGAGGCGCACCGGCAGGAGGGGAGGGCCTGTGTAATTAGATACAGAAAGATCTCGCACAGGCAGACCTGGACACAACATTATCGGCTGCCTGTATCCTTCTGGGAGCAGCGGGAAACTTTTTAAGGGGTCGCATATTCTGTGTTTTTGCGGGCCGGTTTCCTCCTGATCTGGTGTTTGGGGCGCAGGCGCCATGGCCGGGCAGCCGATCAATCACCCCCCTAGCTCGTCCTGGTACTACACCTTTAAAAAAGAGATGCTCCTGGAGAGATCTGATTGGTGGAACGGGCTGTCGGAGCAGGAGAGGAAGTTACACCTGTACAAGAAGCTCTGCTGTGCGGGTAGGTGATGGGTGGGAGGGGTTCACGCGTAGACTGCCCCCAAGGTTTTGCAGGAGTGCGTTGGCTGTGTTTGTAACTGCGGCTGCATATCCTACACCCCACCCCCCCGAGAGAAGACTACTTGTTGCGCATGCGTGTTATTATTGCAAAGGTGTGCAGATGTGTTTGGGTATTAGGTGTGAGATTGCACTGTCAGCTTATTGAAGACACGTGCCTACACTGCACTGGTGTGCAACCAAACTTTACAGGTGTGTGTGAAATGGCTGTGTAGTTGTGGGACCACGCTGTGTAGGTGTGAGTGATTGAGTGCTGTTTTTTGACCTGATTATGCAGGTAAGCGACGCACCCCGATGGTGTCGCTATTTCTTCAGTATTCTGATTTGCAGTGTGTGACTACAGGTGTGTGACTGCAATGCACAGGCAAGTGACTTCCTGCCCAACTACACCGTCTAAGTTTGAACCTATGCCATGCACAAGGGCCCTTTGTGCAGGGCTTCGACTAAAACAAACAAGAATGTATCCATCATGCAGGTGTGTGTCGTGCACTGCACAGGTGTGTGGGGACACGATGTAGTGTGAAAAAGGCAGGCACAAGCCTGCACAAGAGGCTCAGAATGCCCCTGCGGGTGAATGAAGATACGGAGTACCTGGTTGCCTGGACATTGAGGCAAGTGGTGGGAATCACAGTGTGCTCAGCGGGGATGTGAGGGTGTTGGTCACGTGACCCACTCCGCAGTTATAGAAAGGTGTGGGGAGGTTGGTTTCTGTAGTGTGTAAGTCATTATTTCTAGGTGTGTCTCTGGTTGCTTTGCAGGTGTTTGGGAGTGGGTGGTCTGGAAGGGTATGAGTAACTGTTTAGTGAGTGGGCGCTTCTTAGGCCTAAGAGTGGTCGCCATGGACATGTGTGAGAGTAGTTCCCTGGGTTCGTGAGAGTGGCTTTTCTACAGGTATGCAAGGGTGGTAGACGCCCTGTATGTCTGCAGGGATGCAGCTCACGTGACCCCCCCAGGATGTTCTGTGTGTACGGGAGGATGGGGCATTGCAGATTTGTAAGGGTAAGGATAGTGTGACTCGGAAGTGTGAGGGTGAATTATCTGCAGGCGTGCCTTAGGTGCTCTGTGGGTGTGTGAGTGCGTCTTCCCTAGTTATATTGGTATAGGTGCAAGAATGGGTGCATGGCAGGTGTGTGAGGTGGCTGTTCGTTAAGTGGTTGGTGAGGCCAGGTGCAATGCCCGTGATTTGGGTGGGCACTCTCAAGGCGGTCATTTGATCCTGTGACTCCCAGGGTATTCTGCAGGTGTATAAGAGTGGGTGTTGTTATTATGGAGGGAATGGTTCTTCACAGGAGTTGAGAGTGGTTCTTTTAGTGTGCTAGGTTGGTGAGTACAGTTGCTATGCAGGTGATCGAATGTGGGTACTTTCCGGGCAGTGAGCTGGTGTTGTGTCTCCCAGAGCGTTCTGCAGGTGTGTAAGTGTGGGCGTTGTTTTTGTGTGTGGGAATGGTTCTTCACAGGAGTTTGAGAGTGGTTCTTTCAGTGTGTTAAGTTGGTGAGGGCAGTTGCTATGCAGGTAATTGTGGGTGGGTACTCTCCAGGCAGTGAGCTGGTTTTATGTCTCCCATGATGTTCTGCAGGTGTGCAAGAGTGTCGTTTTTTGTGTTTCCGGGCGGTTAACTGCAGGTGTGGGAGGGCTGAAGCTCCTCGGCTTTGGGAGAATGTAAACATAGGAGCTTGGTCTTACTGCGAGGGGAGGGGGGGACTGCAGCACTCTGCCTCACACAACTTGATTTATGACTTTTTTATTCGGCGTTTTGAAAATGTTTTGACACCTCCCCTCAGCTTCTCTGAATGTAAAGTGCACGTCCACTCTGGATTTTGCTACTGTTTTATGTATATTTGAACTTATGATATACCGCAGTTATTGAGCGTTCATAGATTTTTTCGTAGATTTATTTCACGGTTGTCGATTGTTTTGTGGTAAATATTTTTTGAGTGTGCGTGTGTTTCTCCAGCTGTGCTGGGTGTGTAGGGGTGGCCATGTGGCAGTGCTTAATTTGTAAAATATGAAGTGCAGGTGCTCAAATGTTTTTGGGAGGCCACACCTACTTTTCTTTGGCGCCACCCATTTCCTCCACTGGCTCCACCCACTCTATTAGCTCCACCCACATCCTCAACTGGCACTGCTAAAAGTCAGATGTAATACTCAATCGATCTTAATTTCAGCAAGGGAGCCTTCCTCATAGTAAGGTTTTGAGAGGAGGTTCCCCTGCCCTGTGAACATTTTGAAACCAAAAGTGTATTTAATGTAAGATTAAGTGAAGCATGTGAAATGTAAGCAGAAACAACATGGTTACCTTAACGATCTCTCACTCACTACCCAGAAATCAGCAAGTGGTTTTACCTGAAAACTTAAGGAGATGACTACAGGGCCCTGAAGGGAACCGTTTCACTGTCCATTGCTTATATCCTTGCAAAACAAGAGCAGTATGGTTTAAAAAGACCACATCCATAAACACAGAGCCATGGTACACATTTTGTTTTCCAATCCACCCATCAACCAGGTATTGCAATACATCCAGGAATGGTGCACTTCCCCACCTGGGGACAACAATGCTGTTCAAAGAAAGACAAAAAAACAAAAGTAGTGCTTCACTGCAAGTCTGTAAAGTGAGGCTGAAGTTTTTGGATGTGAATAAAACCAATCTGGCCACTTTGCAACCCTGTGTCTTGCTTTATTTAGTTATGCATTTATTTTTCATATTTAAAACCTTTTATTTCTCTCCATCCCGAGGCTGCACTTTGGAATAGAAAAATGTCAGAAAAAGGGCATTTCCCGCAAGAGTGTTTTTCTTTTTTGGATCCATTTCACAGGGAAGCAACTAAATGAAAGAAGGAAAGAGAGGTTGTGAACCGTTTTTTCAAGTCGCGGTTTTCAGTAAGTGAGGAGCAAGACAGAAAGAGAGGGAATATTAGGAAGAGAGGGGGGGGGCAGCTGCCAGCAAAGAAAAGAAGAGGAAATTGTCTGTGTCTTCTCTGGGCAGTAACGAAGAGACAGAGTCCTTTTCCTTCTCTGCCCGTCCCCGAACGTCCACAAAAGCAAGCCGAGCCTTATCTGAAGGCCTTTACTATTTCTACCGTCCTGGGACACAGTTTTGAAAAGAAAAAGTAGGGGAACGGAATCCTTTTAATAAAAAAAGTAGGGGCACGCCGTGCCCTTCCGATATCGCCCACTTTGACCACTGTGTGGAAGCCATCAACAAGCATAAAAAGTTCTGCAAAGCAAATAAGGCACCCGACTGGAAGCACTCTTCTCCCCACACCAAAGCCCAGAAAAGGGCTGCATGAAGTTCCAACATCTATAAATATAGGTGAGCTGAGTATTAACTCTTCCTCGTGAGAACACTTCCCTCCATCCATCAACTTTCATTTGTTTTTGTTATCCTTTATCCCTCCATTTGTCCGGGCGTCCAGCACCCAGTTGGCCTGCATGTTCACTGGAGCCAGAAAAACCTAACAATGGCCTGAGTGATCCCGGTCTGTGCTACTATGGCTGTCGGCTCGCACACCTTTTGTTTCCATGGATCGGACAGCAGTCTGCACACTTTAACAAAGTGCTATCCTATGGGATAGGAGCTGCTCATCCGAAGTTACTAGATTTTAACTGCAAGATTGCAGATCTCCATTTTACATCCCAGAGTTCACAGTCTAGGAGTGATCAGGCACATGCTGAGAACATTTGGCTATGGTGTTGAATCCTTTTACCGGTTTAGGTTTTACCCTTTTTAAGTCATTGAATCATGTTTCAGGAGTGTTCACAATCATTTAGTATACAGGCCAAGTGAGAGACCACCAGAAAGTGAAACCAAACTGCATTTCGTGGGGAAAGGCCCAAGAAGTGAAGAGTCAAGACAGGGTGCAGTCTTAAGCAACCTATGTCAACACTATTTTGGGAAGTACTTAATAAACATGGCAAAAGAATGTAAGTCACAAAAGTAGATCAGGCGTTTGGTTAGCATCAGATATTTTTCAGTGTAAAATGCCTTATGGTAAAAATTGAGACTGTTAACTAAATTGTAACATAGCAACTCTGCTATCATCTTGAATAAAAGCCATACAATATGACTAATAAAACAATAAGGAAAAGCATTATTGTCACATAATTATCCCAGCTTATATCTGAAATTTGATAAAAATCTAAAAGAATATCAACATATAGCAACACCATAAGAACCTTCAGGTGAGGCCTGCATTTTGACCAGGTGTAGGCTGCTACTGAGAGATAACCTCAAGCTATTCCGATCCTACTGGATAAGGCAAAAGCTTCTTTATGGCTCATAGTACCATGGGACATTAACAAGGACAGGAGTTTTTCCTTCACAAAACAGCATAAAGCAGGTAGTTGCTTCGATCCTTCCATTCCTTCTATTCCTCCCAGGTTGTTCCATCCCATCCCTCCCATATTCTAATGGCACACACCATCACTGTTCTCTTTGGTGTACCACTTTGAGAAATAAGCTTTTATTGGCAACACCCTAAGTCTCTAGGCTTTAATTACCAACAGCGTCAACTCTTTTGAGGAACTAAATATTTTAAGAATCAAGATCTCTTCCAAGTGAGATAAAAGGCTTATGTTGTGCAGTGCTGTGATTTTGAACCTAATTCATCCTGCGTGGCCGCGGCTGCTGTGCGCCATGTTTGGACAACAAAGCGGCTGTGCGTACACGCCAGGCAGGGCCTTGGCTTTCTCTCTACTCGAGTTGTCTCTCTACATACAGTAGCGGCAGGCAGGTCCGTAATGCGGCAGGCCTCGCCCTCCCCCTATTGAAAAATCACATTGTGCGGATTGGCATTGATTTAGGTTAGGAACTTGGACCCGGGGACGGTCAAAGACAAAAGTGTGTGTGTCGGTGTCATAAGTACTTAAGTTAACGTCGGTCTTACCCGTTACATGCTGTGGTGGGCCGGCCGGCAGGGACTCGGGACACAGAGCAGCCAGACACACACCAGCTGCGATTAGGCCTGGTCCGAACGGGTGCTACTACTGCTGGCCTGCTGCTGCTTAATTGTACCAGACACAGTTCTACTAGTAGTCTAGTATTGGCTAATCGATGCCCTCAACTCAACCGTGCCACCAAGGTCGTCGGGTCGGGCGCCTTGGGTGGCGGGGGCCGGGACCGACTTGAAGGCAATGACTCGTCGTGGTGAGCGAGCTCAGCTGCCTGTTGCGTGCTTTGGTGGTTATGCTGGGGCGTGCCAATGTGTAAAAAATCTGGCACGTTGTCGCACAGCCCCTAACCAAAATCCAGCCCAAAAAACGCCCGAACCAGTGTCCTCCTCCGGCCCGCCCACAGCAGCTAGTAAATGGCTAAGGCCTCCGCGGCACGCAGTGCGATGATGCCGCCATCATGACATCAAGTGATCAACACAGTTTATTTATGAATAATAATACAAACTACGGTGTGAGTGTGACTGTGTGACTGGCTCACTCACTCCTCGGGAGATGCATGTGATGCGAAAAACACGCTGAGGCACGGCACGAAAGTCTGATAGTAAGTACAGACACACAGTAGTGTAAGTTTAAGTTAAATTGAAAAATATGACATGCGCCTGGTGCGCGCAGTGCAGCTGAGTGTAGACCCGGTCCTGTCTAGTAAGTGCCGGTGCTCAGCACAGGAAAGCACCAGCACAAATTAAGCCCTACCATGGGGCTGCTTGGATTGTGCACACTGTGCCCATGAACACATGCTGTGTCAGTGACAAGAGACAGAAACCCTCCGGTACACACCCCTTAACCCCTGCGGTACCTGGGCAGGTGTCTCTCGTGAGTGAAGCAGTCTGTTCATGCAGGTGGGTTCACAGCAGGGGTGGGGGCTCCTGTGGCTGCCCTAGTTAATTATAGCAAAGAGGGAGGGAGGGTTTCTGGAGACAGTGCTGTCGCTAGCATCTCTCGTTGCCCATGCAGTCCCCTAGTGTCCGGGTGAAGGGTGGTTCGCGTGGAAACGATCGCTTGCATTGTTCATTGCTGAACACAGACAGCAGAAGGGTGCGCTCGCTTGTAGATCACGGTGTGAATCACAGCCTTGCAGAATCTAGCGCTCTTATTCACAGAGCCGCTATACTGTGTGCCTTCCAACTGATCACCAAAAGAATGATGGATTTAACCCAGATCTCTTGACTGGGGGTGAGTGTTTGATTTGCTCTGCATTCCATCCATCATCTGTGTGTCTTTTGCTTTCTCATCCTAAGTGCACCGGGTGTGCCCAGATGTGGGTACCGAGCTCACTGTGCCACTGGATTCAAGCTAGCCTGGCTGATGAGGGGTGAAACCTCGAAACCAGTCCTTGGATGCTTGTTTCCGGTCCAGGGAGGACCTGGCTCTCACCTCTGGGATTGGTGTCCTCGTATGTTTGGCACAGGTATCCTAACCTCTCGCCCCTGGGATTGGCGACCTTGTTTGTTTGGCATCAGGATACTGACCTCTCAGGTCTGGGATTGGCGACCTCATAATATTGGCTCAAATGTTCCCAGACCTTTACCTCTAGTGCTGGTTCTCTAGTTCCGGGACCGATGCAGGTGCAGGCCTAATGTACTGGCACAGGGGCATGGCGTCCTGACTAGATCGTTTTTGCACTCGGTTTGACCTTTTCTCTCATCTAGGGCAGTTGATTCAAGGGATTGTCAGTGTTATGGAGAAGACTTCACCTCAAGGATGGCTCTGGCTATTGCTTCATCGAGGCCACAGCAGACAGCTGCCTTACAGCGCCACACAAATGGCCACAAGAGGGCGTCAGGCTGCAACACATGGCCTTAAAATGCCTTGTAGGTATTATAATCGGAGCGGCTAAAAAGCAAAGGGACTCCAGATATCCTGGTACTGCTGATTCTGAGGCTCCCACCTGTAGCTCACTGGCTCAAAGGGTTCTCTGAAGTATGTCATGCCTCTCTCCTCTGGTGTCAGCTGGCTGAGGGGTTGGCAGAGGGCACCAGGGCCTGCCCCCTCTAGGCTGACTGCCGCAAGGGCTTGTCTACAGTATGTCAAGGCGTTCACCTTTGTTTGTCGACGGGCTGAGGGGATAGCAGAGGGTACCATGGCCTTCCACCTCTATGCTGGCTGGCTTAAGGGATTATCTAAAGTATGCCATACATCTCTCACCTGTAGTGTCAGATGGCTGAGGGGTTGACAGAGGGCACAGTGCCCTGTTACCTCTAGGCTCGTGGACTCAAGGGGTTGCCTTCTGTATGGTAAGACTCTCACCTGTATTGTCGGCTGGCTGATGGGTTAGGAGAGGGCACCAGGGCCTGCCACCTCTATGCTGGTTGACTCAAGGGGTTATCTACTCTATGACATGCCTATCACCTCTAGTGTCAGCTTCCTTAGGGGTTGGCAGAGGGTACCAGGGCCTCTCCCCTCTAGGCTGGCTGACTGCAGGGAGTGCCTACTGTATGCCATGCCTCACCTCTAGTGTCAGCTGGCTGAGGGGTTGGCATATGGATCTTGAGTCACTTTAAGGGTACAGTGGTTTTGACTTTGTTGGTGTTTCTTGTGCCAGCCATGTTGGCAGAGCTAGAAAGGCGCTGCGAAGAAGCAAGCCTTAAGGGAGGCAGCAGTTTCCAGCAAGGCTTCTGGCTGTCACCTTTACTGCAGTAAACCCCTCATTAAAACCGTATTAGAATGCAGGGCTCTTTTCTTCTGCGCGCGGCTCTCTACATATCCTTCCAGTTCGCCCTCCTCTCCTCACCACCTTCAGTCCCACTCTCAGATCCCAGTGACTAGAAGGAAAACCGATGTACATCTGAAATCGAGCCCTCCCCTCCTCCCCCCCACTCCGAAAAGAAGCTGGTGTTTCCACCCAAACAAAAGAACTCTGTGAAACTTGCATTCAATGTTTCCCAGGCGCCGCTGAGTTATCTTACAAAACATAACATTTCCTGAATGGCATCCTTTGGCAAGTTGTCAGGGTGGATGACAGTGAAACGGCAGCAACCATCTTTGAAAAACTGCAGCTGTCATCATTGGAAAACTGCAGCTGCCATCTTGGAAAAACTGCATATGCTATCAATGGAAAACTAGAGCTGCATCTATGTAAAACAACAGCTGCCACCTTTAAACAAGCATTGAAAATGCAATAGGTCTCACCTTTGATTAAGTTAAAGCCATTTGCTTTGCTAATGGTATTGTATAGCAAAGCAAATAGCTTTAACTTAATAAAAGGCGAGACCTATTGCATTTTTAATGCTTGTTCTAGTTTGCCGCTAGAGCTTGATATGTAGTATCTGGAAAAAGATTTGGATGAACCACAGGTGAATCGGATCAAGAATTATTGTTGCCTTCACCTCGGGGTCTGACATGATAGTAATGTCTCTTTGTCTTTTTTTATAAACTCATTTTATTGTTTTTGTAATTGATAACAACATCAAACAGTAATCAGACAGACTGCATTCCACATCCAGTACATTACCAAGTACATATGACAATAATGTTCTAAGGGAGATCATGATATTCGTATAATATGATAAGCAGAAAGATGTGTCAGACTTGTGAGTAGTTCCACCAACCTTCCTATATCTTCTTATGTTTTTGGCTGGCCCCTTGTGCCTTGTAAACAAGTTATTTGACCTTTGCACAAAACTCCATGCCCCTCGTCCATTCTGTCATTGTAGGCACCTCAGCATCCTTCCAATGTCTTACTAAGTCCTTTTTGCCATCAGAAACCCTGCAGCTACAAATAAGCATGTGTGTCGCGGGCTCCCTCATTCTTCCAGCAGGCCCAGTATCGCCATTCGAGGGTCGACTGAATCTGTGCTACCCATCACTGCTCCTAATTCTGTACAGGTAGTTTCTCAGTATTTCTGTGTGGTCGGGCATGTCCATATCAAATTCCCCTCTTGAGCTCTGTATCTAGTCCAATGATGGGATCTTACTCTACCCATACGCCAGGGCCATATTGGTGAATAATAGAATCTATGCAAGTACTGAAATTGTATGAGGAGCAGTTTTGAGGACACTGCAAAGCACCGCAGGGCCATCATTACCTCCCTCCAGTTACCTTCATCCAAGTCTGCTACATCTAGGATCCTTCTGTTACAGATGTGTATAAAGGTTCAGGGATAATCTGGATCCCGAAGGGAGAGAGTTTGGCTCTGCCACGCCATAAAGCATATGAAATAGCCCATGTTTCTCTATACCAGGGAGCTCCAATACTTTTATGGGGTGGTGTCTATCTTCTTTTAACCAATCATTAATCAGGAGTAGCTGTGCTGCCCAGTAATAGAGCTGGACATCTGTCCATCTCAGACCAGCATTGTACTGAGATTACCAACAATTCACAAAAGAAATTATTGGGACCTTCCCTGCCCAAAAAAATCCATATATCAACGATTGAATATTTCTAAAAAAAGATAGGTGACAGTGTGTGGGGGTAATTTTGAAGAACATAAAACAGCCAGGGAAGGGTTCTCCTTTTAAGCAGGGCACCCCTCCCCAGCAGTTATGGGGTAAGAGGCTCCCATGATTTAAATTCAGCATTTCATCATTCCTATCAAGCCGACAATGGTAAATTCCCAACTTCTAGTTTCTGAAACAGCTATTTCCATACCTAGGCATCTAAAGTGATCTCTCACCACCTGTAATTGTTAAATGGCTAGGGTGGATGGGGTCCCTACAGCAAAAGGAAAATAGATCAATTTTGACCAGTTTACCCTCAGACCAGAAGTGTCTCCATATAGGTGAAGTATTTCCATCAGCCTTTGTAACGCAGTATTGGGGTCCTGCATGTAGCGGAGCATATCATAAGCATATATTGATATTCTGTCCTCTTGACCATCACTCCAGCTGAGACCCACGATCCGGGCATTCCTGCCGATCCATTTGGCCAATGGTTCTATGAGCAGGGCATATAATAAAGGTGAGAGAGGGCATCCTTGTCTAGTGCCTCTTTCAATTGGGAAAGGGGCTATTAGTGCGCAGTTAACCTTTACCTGCGCCCATGTGTAGATCGTGTGGGCTAATCAGATAAAGCACGGGTCAAAATTAATTTTTGCCAAGACTTGCCGTATGAATGGCCAGTGTACTATGTTGAAAGCTTTTTCCAAATCTAAAGAAAGGGGTGCCAAAGGGCCCCTTAGTTCCCCGGATGTGGATAGGATGAGTTTCAAGGGCTGGAGACAGTGCCGGGTGCCCCTATTGGGCATAAACCCATTCTGGTCCTCATGTATCACTGAGTAAATAATGGTGGGCTAAGATTTGTGATTCAGTATTAATTAATGAAGTTGGGCGATAAGAGGTACAAAGGTCAGGAGGTTTTGATGGTTTAAGTAATCCTGAAATTGTCTCACCTCTTAAATCAGTGGGCAACAACGATCGTTCATAGGTCTCATTAAAGATTGCTCTTACCTGCTCTTGGAGAACAGCCAACCCACTCTTGCATTATCAAGGAGCTTCTGTTTTAATGCCAGGTGGGCCTGAAGAAGAGAACTCTGTTGATCCTGTGACTGTGGGTCTGACCTCCCGCCTTCCAACAAACTAATGTGTCGCTCCAGCTCCTCTTATGTACATAATCCTAGCTGCCTGTATTCCTCTGATTTGACTTATAACGTGACCACGAATGACCATCTTAAAAGCTTAAAATATTTATTAATTTTTGTCCCGAAGGGACTCCGAAACTGTATCCTCCAACAACCACCACGCGTTCAACCGCCATATTCCTGGTCTGCTGCTGTGGCGGTGTATATAGGGGAGTGATCTGAAAGTACCCGGGGAAGAATAGCTGCTGCGGTTACTTTATGATGTTCCATAGACAGTAACAGTAAGTAGTCCATTTAGGAATGAGATGCATGTGGGGAGGAGTAGTACATATATTGCATGTTGGACATGTGCTGATAATGCCAGGTGTCTCTAGGCCCATAATGGATATCCACTGTTTGAAATGAGGCATGTGATAGACTGGTGAAGGGTTACTAATATCTAGCGCAGGGTCTATCACAGTGTTAAAGTCCCCCCTATAATTGACATTCTGTAGTTGCACTAGCCAAACCAGTGTACCAGACCCGTGTGTACCCATGTCTACCTAAAAAGCGAGTGGCCAACTAATGGGCTTTCTGTAAAAGAAGAACTTCCACTGTGTGGTGCTTTACATATTAAATTACTGCCCCCCCATTTGATTTTAATATTCAGTCTATTCATATTCCAGTACATTACACAAAGGTGTCTCTCACCAGCTGCCTCGTATTCGTTAGATATGATGGGTAGTGACCTGAGGAGAAGTCAGTGGCGCCACTGTCTGATTTACAGTAACAAGAACACCAACATAACAATGCATAACCAAAACTCCCACCCCTTAACGACCCTGCATCTTATACTTTCACCCTTGAATCATCTGTATCCTCTATAGAACCAAAGAAAAACTAAATCAAAGTAAGTGGCATGGTGAGCTCTTGCCAGTTAGGATCCACACATAATGACTGGCAGCCCTTAGCCAAGTGAAGGGAAAGAATAAAGGAACCATGTAGAATGTTCAACAGTCATATATTATAAGGGGGGTGCCCACTCTGTGCGGCCCTAAGTTCACCCACCCCTCTCAGAGAAGCAGATCATGGCAGGCCCCTGTGTCCCACCCCAGGACTCAGAGTACTGTGTTCAAAAGCAGCTAGAGCCATGGGCTTTATGGAAGGGGATCTTCGTTGTCCCGCTTGAGCTGCTCCAGGTGCTAAGGTTAGCTACCGGTGATTTGCAGTCACTCGTCTCTCCCTCTACCCCCGTCATCAACAGTTGACTCTTCTACCGACTCTGATGTGTCTCCAAAGGAGCCTCTGCCCTCTGTCCCTTCTGTGTGTTGATCAGTCTCCCAGATCGAGCTCAGGGCACTCCTCATCCCACTCCCAGGCCTGATTCGGGGACATGAAGAAATGGGCCTGGTCCTGAACAGGACACTCAATTTTGCTGGGAAGAGCAACAATGTATTGCAGGCCCATACCCCTTAACGTCTGCCTCCCCGGATCAAAGGAGCATTGCTACAGCTGTACGATTTCAGTCTAATCAGGGAAGATTAGGATATTGTGGGATTCATGCAGAAGGTCACCTGTGGACCGTGCCAAACACAGCACAGTGATCAGAGGGATCACAGTGTTGTGATCCCTGTAATTGAGGAAACAAGCAGTGATCTAAGTGGCGGTGTCCTGGGGGGAGGCCGTAGTCCTAATGCCCGATGTGCTCTTTCAATTAAGAAGCATGTGGAGAACTGCGCATTTTGAAGATGTTGTTTCATCTTTTGTTCCAGTAATCGAGCTTGGTCAGTCCCTTCCACGCCTTCAGAGAAGGCCACGGATCTCAAGGTATTGTGGCAGGATCGTCACTCTGCATCTTTCACCAGCACGCTTAATTCAAAATGTGTCTTTTTTAACTTCTTTTGCATGGATTGCTTTCCTCTGAGTTCTTCCACTAAAGAGGAGGTGTGAGAAAGTGCCCTCTTTCTTTCATGGTATGCCCCCACTTTTTGCTGAATTGCTGATGTACTTTGACTGAGTGTGCCCTGGGCTCCTGCCAATCAGGTACCCAGGGCCTGTGTTCCTTCCCTAAACCTGCATTGAAGCCTAAACCCAATTAGCATCTCTGGCCACATGTCAACCCCTGATAAATGGTACCACAGGTACCCAGGGCACTGTGATTAGAGAAGGCCTCTAAGGGCTGCAGCACTTATTGTGCCACCCTTAGAGGTCCTGTACCCTGACACTCTCACACTGCCTTTGCAGGCAGAGTGTCTTGGTGCAGAACAAAACAAAGAGTCAACATGGCACACATCCCTGTGTGCCATGCCCACAAACCACTGCTCTGGCATACATCAGTCACCCCTCTAGCTGGGTGCCCTATGCCAGTGGTGAGGGTACAGGTGCATGAGCCCTGTACCCCTACAGTGCCCAAGTCCATTCCTGGGCCCTGTAAGTGCAGTGTTGCCATTAAGAGTATGTGGTGCTGGGAGTTTGTCATTACGAACTCCACAGCATCATAATGGCTACACTGAAGACTGAAAAGTTTGGTATCAAACTTCTCAGCACATTAAACCCACACTGATGCCAGTGTGGGATTTCATGTAAAATGCACGACAGAAGGCATCTTAGAGATGCCCCTTGAAATTCGACCAACTACTGGTGACCTGACTGAGTGGCTGCGTAGGCTGCCACCACCAGACATGTTACTGGACCCCTGGTCAAGAGCTTGCTGCTCTCGGGGGCCTGAAACAATGCGCATCCTGGGACGAGGTGCCAAGCCTCCTCCCCAGGGTTCACAAAGGAGAAGCTCCAAAGACATGCCGCCTTTGTGAGCCTCTCCAGACAATTTGCTGCTTTCAGCAACTGTTCCCCACTGGTTCTACCCCCTACTTTGGGCGGGAGAACTGGCGGGAAAAACAAGAGAGGAAGAGAAGTGTGCCCACCTCTGTCAACTCCACCCCTGAGGTGGGGGAGTTGAGGTGAAACACAACCTCGAATCCCCCGCCATCTTGAGGATGGGGGGGACCCAGCCAACCAGGGACAGGCTCCTGCCCCCCTCCCACTAGAGAGTGGCAGAATAGGGGGTGTACCCACCCCAGTGCCCCATTGGTCCCTGCCCTTTACCTACCTGTCACTCCCCTACATTTAGTATTTAGGGGCACTCTGAACCTTTCTTCCTCAGATCCAGCAACCACAAGAAAAGAAGAGAAGAAGAAGGATGAAAAGCCGTGCAGAGCTAATAAGAGAACGACGCCCACTGACTTGGCCCCAGCCCTATAGGCCTGTCTCCCCTCGAACCTGCTCTTGCGAAACCCCAGCGTGTCCAGAAGCCAGCAACCTCACAAACCCCGGAAGACCTGCCTGCCTTCACTTTCCAAGCTGTTTCTCCCGTGAACACCGGACGTGTTAGAACTGCGTGCTGGTAGAAAGTGCCTTCAAGGTTTTTTTTTATAAGACTAAGTTATACAACTTAGCTATAGGATAAACATATACCTATAGGTGAGATTTATCTCAGAGTATGTGTATCATGAACTTGTATATTATGCATTAGTCATATATATATATACAACTCATTTCCAATAAATTAAAATAGTCGAATGATCTAAAAGGAGAACAAACAAAAGGTGTGTGGGAAACAAAATTCGTTTATATCAACAAATGGTAATTAGGGTACTTAAAATTCAGACAGTTATACAAAATTTGGAAAGAGGTAATGCATTCAATGATTCCTTCACTACACAATATATCAAACACTTTTTCAATGATATTTATACATTTATCTAGAAAACAGTGTGACAGTCGACGTTTCGGTCTTTATGTTCGAATTTATAAGACCATCTTCAGGACTGGTAATTAAAAGTTGACCCCTATAAATGAAAAATATACAATAAATATACATCACACACACCTAAGTAAATAAACACAGTATCATTACAATTTTACCTCATTAGTTTTCATAGCATCAGATATAAAGATGCGGATTTAGGTTTTTCAATTGATCAATACATTTAACGTCATTGATTTATTCTGTGGTTTCTCAAGACATTTGGATAGGACAGGATTCAAAAAAGAAGAAAAAATGAATTATAATTTCTGTAACGAAAATTCTCTGAATGGTATATTTTATGGCAATCATTCCCATCGATAACTCAACTTAGACATTTAATCGTTGTGATAGAGATCAGGGTGTGTATAATATTCCCACTACCACGGATAAAGTAATCTCACAGTTACACGCACATGCATACATCATACGCTAGGGCCCATTTCACTAACATACGCTCAAATACTCTACCAGCAATAAACCTGTGGAAGGAAAACACTCCTGAACACCCTGCATCTATATCGAGGTCGATAAGACCTGGTTTTTGTGACTGTCCCTAAGCATAACCTATACAATATATACAACAATAATCAATAATGCAAACCCAATAATTGACAATAAAGAATATCCAACACCATGTTTAAAATGATATTGCTTTATCTAAAATTAGTCAAAGAAAATCAATCAGAGTAAATCATTTCTCATAGTTACCTATTCTAGCTAAATGTCAGAACGGGTCAGGACAAGTCTCTCGGTAAATGTCTCTCAAGACGAAGTCCCTTCAGCATCAATCCTCAGCAACGCAGGTTCAATACGCGGCAAAGGCAAAATGGCAAGTGGCAAAAAGACCCTCTCTAGGCTAACATCTTATAATATTCTGAACAAAAGAAAGATACATTGGGAACATAGAAAAAACATAATGTCCGCCGCACTTGCTGAGCAGAGCGAGAAGGAAAGGATGTAACATTGCAACATTTATGAACCTCCGCTCAGGAAAAATACACATAGTGAAAACTACGGAACAGGAACCAAGAAAATAAAACATGTAACACAGTTATCCTGCTCCTCCTCGGCCATCAAGCCACAGTTCAGAGCTTCTCTCTAAGGCTCCTTTGTTTCCCAAGGCTGCCAAGGACACTTTCACTTTTCTTGGAGAACTCCCAAAAACTGCTGCCGTCCTCATGGAAAGTTTTTCGACAAGGACCATGGTCAGTTAGCTTCAGAACCATTTCCAGCAGGGGTCTCCCTCGTCCCAGCTTTCAAATTATAATCACAGTCAGGCTCACTTATTCAGCCTTCTCTCTCAGGCCAACATAGGCCTTAATAGACCATCTTAATTAAAAGAGACAAAAACAACGTTACTACAGCATAGTGATTAAACAGTGTTAACCCCACTAATACCCTTATGTGTATGCATTTATCTAGCACTTGCAACATGGAAAAGCATTAATTCAAAAGCGTTTTGTGCTCAAAAATAAACAGCACATAGCAACGTTTAAACATGAAAACACGCACGTTAATTTTAGTCAGCACATTTATGCACACTCACGTGTAACTCTCTCTTCTCTTGTTAGGACAAACGGATTGATTAATATAAACACACTTGCACAAGACAAATAATTAATTATTAATTATTAATAATTAGTACAACGAATAGACATGCCAGAGCTTCAAAAGCCCCAGAATTTTCAAACTGAAAACTCTGCTCCAGCAGTTGTTCCAAATTTCTACTCTTGACTTACAAAGACCACTTGAAAAAGTGTTTGATATATTGTGTAGTGAAGGAATCATTGAATGCATTACCTCCTTCCAAATTTTGTATAACTGTCTGAATTTTAAGTACCCTAATTACCATTTGTTGATATACACAAATTTTGTTTCCCACACACCTTTTGTTTGTTCTCCTTTTAGATCATTCGACTATTTTAATTTATTGGAAATGAGTTGTATATATATATATGACTAATGCATAATATACAAGTTCATGATACACATACTCTGAGATAAATCTCACCTATAGGTATATGTTTATCCTATAGCTAAGTTGTATAACTTAGTCTTATAAAAAAAACCCTTGAAGGCACTTTCTACCAGCACATATTATTTGCCCAAGCCCTCAAGGGTACATTGGGTTGTCCACTATATAGATCAAGTGTTAGAACTGCAGCTTCTGGTGCCAGCCAGGAACCGCGAATCCCGCATACTCTGCACCCGCCGAATCCGGCCTGAGTTCGAGTGGACAAATACCACAAGGAGGTCCCTCCGGCGATCCTGACCCGAGATCCGGCGACCCCTGACCTGCCTCAAGCCTCCAGATGACGCCTGCAGCCTCAATCCAGAGGACCCCCCCTACCGCGACCAGAGTGGGTAAGAAAATCCAACGTCCCAAGGCACCCCTGCACCGGACGCCCTACGGCCTTGTGTGCCCAACCCAGCGGTGCCTAACCAACCCTCAACATCCCAACTTACCCCTCAAAGTGGTGGTCACTCCTGGAAGATCCTCGTCCCCGAGCCTGCAGTGCTGGAGAATCTTCATTGAAATCAACAGGCCACCCGACCTCAAAACAGCACCCTGCACCCGGCCGTCCTAGTGCCGCTGAAGGTGCCCCTTTTGTACTAACTTGGTCCCCAACTTGCCCTGAGCTTAACCCTAGGAGCTTTACTCCCACAACCCCGTGGCCTGCTTGCCAGCAGCCACCAGCCGGAGTCCCCCTATCCCTATCCTCCATAGGATAACATTGGGCCTCAACACTCTGCACCCGGCTGTCCGAGTGCCGCTGAGGGTTCAACAACAGTACATCACTGACCCTGGGAGACCCCTGAGTCTAACCCCAGAACCCTAACTCAAAAGACCGATTACCTACCTGGAAACCGATAATCTCTTTTTCCTCATAGAATAAAACTGATACTTTTTTTCCCAAAAAGTTTCCAAGGTGTTGACTTTTGAAAACTGAGGATATTCCTTAAAAATCACCCGATTAACCAAAACGCATTTTTTCAACTGTTTTCAGGAGATGTCCTAGGTATCCAGCACTGAGTAAGAAAAGTATCGTTAAAGTAACTTACCTGCTAAGTGAATTTCCTCCCTTAGGATAACATTGGTGATTCTATGTGAAAAAGTTTGTGTCAACTTTTGTAATACAAGAATATTCTTTAAAAATCGTACAACTAACTAAAACGCATTTACTCAACTGTTTTCAGGAAATGCCCCGGTGTTGAATCTAGGATCCAGCACTGTGTTAGTAAAAGTAATCCGAAAAGTAATTTAATTGCATTTTACTGAAAAAGCCTATAGATTCCTATGTACTGAGTCTACTAAGTTTGTGCCTTACATTGCAACCCCTGTAAACTCAAATTGGTACAAAGTCCTACTGTATTTTCAAAGTATTCAACAACAGCATCTTGTAGCTGGAAAGTATTATATGCTTACCTGTACCAGGCTTGCTTGGTTCTAGAAATAAAACAACAGTATATGTTTTTATACAAAAACCATTGGCCTGGAGTTCAGTTCTTGAGTGTGTGAATTCATTTACTGACTGAGAGTGTGCATCAAATGCTTAACACTGTCCTCTGATACTGCCTTACTGCTCGACCAAGCTACCACTTTAGAGAGTATGGTTCTATCTAACTTTAAGCTCTGCCAAACCTCTGGAGACCCTTGGACTCTATACACACTGTGCCTCACTTTGGTGCAGTATATATAGAGCCAGTTTCTTAAGGGAGATGCCTCCATGACCCGGCCAATCACCTGTTGGAGATCCTGCCATAACAGGGTAACATCACATCCTATTGCACCTATCTGAGATTCCAGAGCCTGTAAGGTGTCCATAATTGCCTTTAGGCTCATTTTTGTGCCTGCGTCAGCACCAGGGTCCACTTTAGCAGTAATATGATCTGCCATCTCCACAGGGCTGGATGTCTCAGTACTGGTGACAGGGACCATTGGTTCGGAAATTTGTCGATTTTAGCTTGCTTCAGCGGGGCTTATCTCTAGTCATCTTCAATGCCAGGTATGGGCAGAGAAGAAAAGAGAGACAAGGTGCTATATTCAGGACTCCCACGTGCCTAGACAAGGAGCTTCATCCAGACAGACCTGACAGCACAGTATCGGGCGGCATGAGCAGCTCGCCAATTCCCTGCATGCAATGTGAGGAGTGAGTAGCACCGGTCAGTGAGGCTCTCCCAGGGAGGCAGCAGAGAAGCCGCCACTCGACCAGGTCTTCAGATGTTTTGGCCCAGCACTAGCACCGTACATCTTACTGTCCATTCCTGCCCCAGCCTGTCAGGCTTTTCAGCACCAAGTTTGGTCAGCATGTGCAGTTCGTTACCTGTCTCTTGGGTGAGGGCTGCATCCACACTGCACTGGTCGAATGGGTGCAAGAGGCAGCAAGGGAAGCCAGGGAAACTTTCTGCTTATAGTGTATCTCACTTCCCAATTACTGGGTCTGGTCCCAGGGCAGACATCTAATTTCAGGGACTACATCAGTCCTCCTTCGCCCCCTTGCTTGATTTGCTCCTACGACCAGGCATGTCAGTGGATTTCAGGCCTGCCGTGGGTCTAGAGGCCCGAAAGTGTTTTTCACCGGCGGTTAGGTTAAGCTGGAATGTCTCATGCACGTGGAAGCAAACAGCGCCGTGCCCTCTGCCGCGTGGCCCACTCCCCACTAAGAACACCACCTCCAGTGGCGGCTGGTGACATTTGAAAGTGATGAGCATAAAACAATTGTTGTAGTTCACTGCGGCGAGCGAGTGTAGCGAACCTGAACCACCTACGAGGAGTTCGGGGGGTTCTCCCCCAAGAAAACTTTGAAAAAGGAGTGGGAAAATGGTGCATTTTCAAGCAATAATGAGAAGAACAGATGGAATTGGTGATGAAAATAACGGAAACAAAAAATTAGATAAAGAGAAGGGATCAGGGTGAGGCCTGCAATCGATGGACAGGTAATGTGTCAGGTCAGAGATCTAGAAATAGGGACTAAAGAAACAGTGTGATGGTCACAGGCAGGCGCAGGGGTGATGGACTGACAGTGTGACCAGGCAGGTAGGAAAGTGATGTACACATCTTGTGTCATGTATTAGAACAGGAAGAGACAGATGGGTGATGGAGGTACAGTGTTTGTCGGAATAGACAGTGTATCAAGCACGTAGACTGTGGGTTTTAGATAAAGGAACTGACCTAACAGGCATGGGGTATGTGATGGACAGAACGCGTGTCAGGATAGGCAGACAGATGCTTTATATAGGGGATGTTGGTGATGGGCAGATGGGGTCAGGACAAACAGGATGCAGGTGACATGAAGGTTCCAGAGTGTCCAAATAAAGAACATTCGATGGCAATGACAATAAAGTAAGGTCCAGTAATCACAACCTAACTATGCATTAATATTTCAGGTAGGGTGCAATAATTATAACAAATATGTTGCACTGTCACTCTACCTCTTATTTGTAAAGATGTGAAAAGATCACTGGAGTTGCAAATTTACACTGTTGTTCATAATTTCCACTCGAATCTCTCAGGCTCAATTAAAGATCTATATTAAGTAAACAGAGCAATGGGTGAGCAACGCTGGCGCACGTTATAAGAGATTCAAACAGAGACTTTTAGTGCTACTGTATGGAAGGGAATGCACGCCTTTAGCATGTGCGAACCGAGGCCTATGGGCTTTAGGGACCCACTGAACCCTTATTACGGCTGTTTTGGCACTAACCAATTAGCGGATGGGGTCAGTGGCATTTCCTTGTTTGCACCAAGGCCCTTGGCATCCGTGCTCTGCTAACACGTCAAGGCAGGTCCTTAAATGCATACCTCAGCGTTCTCTGCCGCACGCGGGCCTTGAACTCCACAGAATAAACACATTTAGATATTGAGAGGAACCCTTGTACGCATTACAGGCAAGGAAGAATGAGCATTGCAGCCTCACACACACTGCCCCAATAACAAGGACATGGGGGGCTCTAAAGGACCACAAGATAGATCTGGGCATCAAAACCTTACAAACACTGCCCCAATAACAAAGGCACAGGGGGCACTGGAGGACCACGGGCCCTAAAAATCACACCTTCGCATATACTGTCCCAATAGCAAGGGCACTAAAGTGCCACGAGATCTGGGCATCACAACATCACAAGCACGACCCTTATAACAAGGGCACAGCAAGCACTGGAGGAACACAGGCCCTGAGAATCACACCCTCATATGTACTGTCCCAATTACAAGGGCACTAAAGTACCACGAGATCTGGAAATCATAAGCACTGCCCTTATAACAGGAGTAGACCAAGCACTAAAGTATCACGAACTCTGGGCATCACAAATTTGCAAACACTGCCCCAATATCAAGGGCTCCGCGGGCACTGGAGAAACACCGTCCCTGAGAATCACACCCTCATATATACTGTCCAATAACAAGGGCACTAAAGTACCACGAAGTCTGGGCATCAGAACCTCACAAACATTGTCCAAATAACAAAGGCACAGTGGGCACTGGAGGAAGACAAGCTCTGGGCATCACAACCTTACAAACACTGCCCAAATAACAAGGGCACAGTGGGCACTGGAGGAACAAGGGCCTGGACATCGCAGTTTCAAACAAAAACCTAGGACATCACACCCTCACAAATACCGCTCCATTAACAAGGGCAGAATGGGCACTGAATATATATACTGCCCCTGGGCATTACAACCTTAAAGAGGCGGTGTCTGTATTAAGGATAGAGCGGGCACATGAAAAAGAATGACTTAAACATCGCACCTCACACCCCCTGTCCCAATAATAAGGGTAGAGCAGGCACGGCAGAAACACGAGACCCACATCAACACCTCACAAACGCTGCCACGGTAACAAGGACGTAACAGGCACACAATGCCCGGGCTCAGGGTGCCAAGGAAGTCGCAGCCGGCAAATCGGGCGGGTGGGTTCACGCAGGGGGAGAGGGGGGATGAGGGAAGTGGAAAATAAATCTATATCAAATAAAAAAACGTAACTTACCTTCCCCCACAACCGCATCCCGCGCCACCGCCTCAGCTCCTGCTGATCCTGGCACGTAGGCAGCCCCCCTTCTCCTGCTCTTTAAGCCAATCACAAAGCTGGCATGGCAGCGTTGTGATTAGTGAGACACAGTGGAGATCGCCCCAGCCAGGCCATTTTCTCTTTGTAGGCTGCAGTCAGCAGCCTACATTGAGAAAAAGGCAGAGTGCGCATGACTGCTTTGTTCGGCCCTGGGGCCGACCAAACAGTCAGCACCCACAACAGGGGGCAAGCCACTCCCCCCTGCCCTCGAGCAGGACCACCCACCCTCCCGCCTCCAACCAGGCACCAGGCACTTCTGCCTTCTCGCACTGCGAGAAAGCAGTGGGGCGACGCCCCCATGGAGGAGCCGCCACTGACCAGCTCCGAGGGCCATCAGCACTCCAAAGTGAAGACCCTAGCAAGACTGAGCACAAAGACCACACCCCTCGAGTTGCCAGACTGCGACCCATACTCTGCCTTCATCTCTCCCCGGTAGCTTACTCTCCGCAAAGAATATCAGCTGAGTGGGCTGTCAGGACTCTGGTGTATAGACACAAGCAAGAGTGAGCATAAGGAACACATCCCTCACATGCCAGGCCGCAGCACATACACCACCACCTCCTCTCCCGGCACACCTTGGGTGCCTGGCTCTACAATGTCGTTCCTCTCTTGTACCAAGGGTGCTGAGCGGGGGCGGGCACCTGCGAGCTGCAAATGTGTAGTGTCTTGTCAGGATAATGGTGGATGATAAGGCTGGCGCTCCGGATCTCAGCAAGTTGCAGCCACCATCTTGCGTGCTAAGGCCATGCCTCATCTCTTTGTTTTAAGTTTACAGGCCACATTAAAATGAAGGCACTGAGTTTTCCATATTCACTGATTTTACAGATAAATACTGAGAGAAAACTAAATATGTTTCTCTGACTGCATTTATTGTAAATATGGATATAAAATAGAAAATAAGTATTTTTGCTGATTCTCAAAGCTGTCAATCTTGATTAAGGCTTCCAGTTTTCCGTTTTTACTGATTTTAACAGATAAATAGAGTCAGGAAACAATGTATTTCCTGTCTGTATTTATTTTTAAAAGTGGAAAAATACAGAAAATTGTGCTTCATGCGAGTGACTCTCCTGTTTGTCATTCGTGAATTTCTGACCAACTACTAAGCAGATAGACGCCATGGGGATTTAAAAACAGGATGAGATTACCTTCAATACTGGCATATATTAACATATTTTTGCATATAATACTAATATTTACTTGTCGGAGTAGTGTTTTGTTATATTTGCCTGCTTAATTTGCTAAAATGCGACAGGCATCAAAGTATGAGTGCATGTTTATCGATTCCCAAAAAAAGTGTAAATACACAATTTTACGACTCCGTTTATTTTCAAAACATAACATAAATATGGATAAATACCAATGCAATGGCCAAAAAGTAAATATGTATACATACAGACGGAAATTTAAAAAAAAAGAAAATTCCATAAAATGGTAGCCCTAATCAGGATTACGATGCCAATTGCTCAGATTTACAGGTTAGGGAGTTTAGGAGAAAGTTTGATAATTGATCTTAAACAACTGCAGATATCCACATATGTGTGAACTACGAAGCTCATGTTTGCATATGAGTGTACTGATGTATCATATGATTACTTACAGCAGTACTACCGATCAGGCATTTATGTATCAGCTAAATATATGTGAAAATATAGAAGTTGTAAAAGTGTTTTGGTTTAGAAACCCCTCAATAAATATGGATCAACAAAGATAAAATTAGCAGAAAATAAAAATTAATAAATATAGAATGAAATTAAAAAAAATATCGAAATCTCCTTGCGCACCCTGGCGGAGAACACAGCTAGGTCCTTTGCTCTGGCGACGCAGCCCTGACTGTACGACGTCGGGGATAAGGCCTCCAGATTACTGGGCTGGCTCGAGAAAAGGGATAGAGACAAAACATGGGTGGCAGGAGTCCTTCAGACGACGAGTTCTGACATAGCAAATACCTTTGCCTCCTACAATGCAGACTTATATACACTGGTTGGTGTCAGGGTAAGGGTTGACTGCGATGAGTTTTTAAGAGACTTTTCCCTACGGACTCTCCCTAGCAAGATGGTGAATGCCTTGGAGGTGGTTCTCACAGTAATGGAGGCAGGAGCGGCCATTAGGGCCCTGCAATCCGAAAAGGAGGTGGGGCTGAACTGGCTGCCAGTGGAACTCTTTAAAAGTATGACTGAGAAAGTAGCCTCACCGATGCTAGAGATGTTTAAGGTGGCTAAAGCACTGGGACGCTTACCGGAGGACCAGCGTACGGCCACAATAGTGGTAATGCATAAGGCAGGCAGGCCCCCACGGGACTGCAACTCACAGAGACCAATCTCTCTTCTGAATGTTGAGGCGAAGGTCTTAGCCAAGGTCTTGGCGACAAGGATCAAACCAGCCCTCTCCGCGATTATTCATATAGACCAATCCAGTTTTATGCCATGTAGAAGCACCCGTCATAACTTGCAGAGGCTACTGATGGCGCTAGGTGCCACGATGGCATTTGACATTATAGAATAGCCATATTTGTTTCCGCCCTAGCTAGGCTGGGCCTCGGCCCTAAGTTTTGTGAGTGGATCGGACTACTCAATCAGGCTCCTGTGGCAAGGGTGAAGGTGAATCGTGTACTGCCTAGATCCTTGTCATTAAGACGGGGCTCCCGACAGGAATGCCTGTTGTCTCCCTTTATCTTCGCCCTGGCACCGGAACCCTTGGCAGCCTGGATCAGGGTGGACTCACTTGTCTTGGGGATCCCATCTAGGTGCGATTGGGAGGAACGGATCTCCCTATACGCCGCCGATATATTGTTATATGTTTCTAGACCATATTACTTGATAGCTCGCATTTTGCATATATTCAACTTTTGGCAGCTATTCTGATTACAGTATTAATTGGGCCAAACCTTTTGGGTCGCCCCTCCCAAAACTCCCGGCAAGTTATGAGGCTCTGATTGAGTTAACAGGCTTTAAGTGCCTCAGAATCTTTGTGACCAGGGATCAATCTCTGTTTCTGAAATGTAACCTTGCCCCCCAGTTAGACTGGCTCCGAACGGATGTGATGCATTGGCATACACTTACTTTGTCTTTGTTGGGGAGAGCTGCCCTGAACAAAATGATTTCCCTGCAGTGGTTTTTAGATGTCCTACAAAACACACCATCCCCCATTCCTCATATCTTCTTCAAGAAGATAGATCAGGAGCTCTGCACATTGCTGTGGCGGGGGGAGTGCCTTGAATTGCTCTAAAAAAGCTCCAGAGAGGGTCCATCTGTGACAGAGGCCTAGCAATCCCAGACATTAGAAAGTATTATTGGGCATCACAGCTGGTAGTGATTAATGACTGGGTGTATTCGGACTGAAAGAAACCAGCCTATAGGGTGGACAGGCTTCTCGCAGTAGGCATAGATAGGTATTGAGCACTTGGGTGACGTATGGAGGAATGGAGCCTTCATCTCCTTTGACACTCTGGGGCATGATTTCGGCCTTACAGACTCCCAAGCACTTCACTATCACCAGCTAGTGCACGATTTATAAAAACATTAATGGCCAACTCCCCAGACCCTCTGAGCTCCTTGAGAGAGGCTTTGACCGAAGACCTTGGTGACATAGAGGACGAGGAATGGGACAAAGTACTGGGGATATAGCAATCTGAGCATGTTTTAGGTTAATACAACTCAAGATCCTACATAGAACATACTACCCACACACCCTACTTCACAAAATGTGGGCAGTAGATGCACCTCTATGCATAAGAGATTGTGAACAAGGAGGTTTCTTTTTCCATATTCTATTGGAGTGCCCATAGATACAACAATTTTGGCGGGAAGTGACTACTGTAATGCCAAGGGTCCTTTCAGTTAGAGTCCCAGTTGATACTGCCTGTTGTTGATGATACAGGATGAGGAAGACTTGCCCAGATACATGCAGTTATGGTAGGCACTGCCGGCAGGGGTGGTAAACGTAACATTGCGAAGAGATGGTGGGCATGGCTCCTGCCATCGGTGATAGAATGGGAAAAGGATTTAGACTGGGGTCAGAGGGCAAAGCAGGTGGTGTACAGCAGTAGGGGTTGCCCCAAGAAATGGGAGAAGGTGTGGGGCCCCTGGAAAACATATCAGGAGGTGACTCTAGAAATATGAGTGCCCATGGGTTGAAGACGGACTACCCCAACAAAGCAAAGGGAAGAAAGTGAAGATATACCCACTGTCTGGTTATATATTGTGGTCCAATATAGTTTTACACACCTCAAATGCGAAGCAAAGACTTGTCTTGATGTAACAGTTATGTCACAGTGCACTTATTACCTGCTTTGTTTTTTCATACCTTACGCTGTACGATGAATGTTTAATGAAAGGAGTTTAAAAAAATATATATCGAAACCTCAGGAGCCCTTAATTAGGATACCATGAAAAATGTGTATGCTATTGAACCTGGGAAGTGGGTGCAATTTACAGCCATGGTATATAACTCAGCACAGAGAGAAAAAACAATAGTAAGATCTCAAAGTTGTGCGTAATGAGGATATCACATTTGATTGACAACACCGTGAGGTGCACAATTTCTCTTAGATCAGCCACAGCATGAACACAGATGTTTAGAAACACAAATCTGGTTAACTGCAAAGTCACATTTACTACTAGAGATTTGCAGGGACAAGTGATAGAGTCCTGCTACAGCATCTAGAGCAGGCTTCTCCAATGAGTAGCTTTTGAGTTCCTGGTAGCTCTCCAGCAGCCTGTAAGTAGCTCTTCTGTGTGCAGCTAAGCCTACTAAATGAAAAGTTTTTTCTTGGCTAAATTAATACATGTGTACCAAAATTGAAAAGTGTGTATTCAAGACAAAAATGTCTGTATTTTTAGAACGCCTAAACTGATGATTGGAGAAAACATTATTGATTATATTTAGGGCTCCCGGTTTTATGGTATTTATTTTTTCCACATTTCCGTCTGTTTTTATCCATATTTATTTTTTGGTCGTTTTATCTGTATTTATCCACCTTTATTTTTAACGCAAGAAAAAAACCCGCTAAAGCTAGTATTTTTCCACATTTGTTTAAATCGACATGCACACTTGCACTTGGTTGTTATAGCTGTTTTTTTTTTTCAATTGAAGCCTATGCTAAGTGCACTTTACATATTGGGAGTAAATTTCTTCCCTGTCCTCTGAGAAAAGATGCGTGAATTAGTGATTTTGATTAGGTCTCATTTGCGCAGCTGTCTTGCAAAATGTCAACGCATTACTACCTCTTTTACTCACATTTAATCAGCCATCTCAGGGCGTGTCTGCTCTTAGAATATCAGATCATTCTTAGTGTGCACTAGAAGATGACCTACCCCACGAGGCATTGTAAATCGCCAAAATATCTAAAGAATCCTGCATATTCATCCTTTCAGAATAGTGCTTTGATATGGACACTATGGAGAAAATGTAGAGTACAGGTGGTGCAACAGTCATTTCTGTTCTTGTTTTTATTTTTATTTAAGTAGCACTTAAATAAACATTAAATAGAAAAATGAAGTCATGCTAATTGACTTGCTCACCTCTCACTCAGCCTCACTGCCAAACAGCGTGCATAGTCAGCACTTCTGCCCCCCTGCCGTGCCACATCAACCTCCTGCACCCTCCCATACAACAAGAAACAAAAGGTTGCTTGAGCTGCAGCTGATGTCCTGGGGTGTTTTCACACCTCTTAATGGACATGGGCTGCTTGCACTGCTCCAACAATTATCTTGCGAAAACTACCGCTGTGAGAGGTGCTGGAGTGTCTCTGCAGATACGGTGCTCCCAGTTCCCCCGTCTCTGGAGCAGTTTCAGGGCAGCAGTTTCCCGTTTCTTTTGGCCGCCCCTGTGCACCTCTGACTCGGATTTTACAGAGGAGCACAAAGGCAGGAGGTGCATTTCTTTTGTAAGTATTTTCCAGTTTTTACATATATAAATAGAGACAAAAACCTAAACGTTTTCCGTCTGTACTTATATGTAAAAATCCGTTTAAACGGAAAACCGGGAGCCTTAATTATATTTAAAGCTGACATTTGAGTGAAAACATAAGTTTGTGGCGAGAAAATTTATTAGTAATAATACTTTGGTACCTGGATTGTTGCAGCTATGACTGTTATGTATTACACAAGTAAAGGTATTCCAAATTGACACATCCTTTTTTTACGTTACTGCTGGCAACCTTGCCTGATGCACTGAGATGATCACTGGTGCTAATCTTGGGTAGGGTGGTCACCAATGTAATCCTTTCTGACATGGTCACTATTTCAACACTACAATACTGATAATATTAGTAGCTCAGGACGATTTTCATTGAATATAAACAGTTCTTATTAAAGAAAAGGTTGGAGACCCCTGCTCTAGAGAAACACTGTGCATTTGTCCCTTCTGCCCCTTGTCACCACTGTAATAGACACGTGGTGGATTTTCTGGTCCAGGGAAGACATGGCTTGGCAGTTCGGGCTGGACTGTTCCCATGAGGCACAGGGTCAGACTGATTTGCATATGGCCATGCCTGAACTGGGGTGGCAGAGTGGGCTAAAGAACGGTGATGGATTAAACCCAGATCAGTTGAATGGGGGTGAGTGCTTGCAATGTTCAACGCTCCGTCCATCATTTCCTTTGGTTTTTGCTTTGTTCGCCATAAGTTGGCAGGGTATGCTCAGACGTGAGTCCCTTGCTCACTTTGCCACTGGATTCAAGCAAGCCTGGCTGAAGACGGCTGAAATGCCAGAAACCGGTCCTAGGAAGCTTGTTTCCGGTCCATGGAAGACATGGCTTGGCACTTCGGGCTGGACTGTTCCCATGAGGCACAGGGTCAGACTGATTTGCATATGGCCATGTCTGAACTGGGGTGGCAGAGTGGGCTAAAGAACGGTGATGGATTAAACCCAGATCAGTTCACTGGGGGTGAGTGCTTGCAATGTTCAACGCTCCGTCCATCATTTCCTTTGGTTTTTGGATTTGAGCAGGGAACGTGTAGATTGGTCTCCACGCATAGGGAGAAAACTCCTTGCATGATGTGGATATTAATTAGTTTGTTGTACTGAGAATACAAACTCCCACTTTGTGAGTTTACTATATCAATACAAAAATGTTTGCTGAGTGGGTGCTTTAAACATGGCACCTGCTCGACAAACTGAGGAGGTGGTGAATCTCTAATTAGGGCAACAGTATTCTGTCAGCAGGTCCAACGCCATGGCCATCGCTCCCCATAGCGAACTAGCCAAGTGTGCGTCAGGTTCTAAATGATCCCCTCTGTGTCTACGGAGCAGCATTTGAGTACTTTAATTGTGTCTAGAACAGGATAAACCTATGCAGCAATTTTCAGATTCCTTTTCAGGGTCTTGTCACTTCTCCTGCTTACTATCCAATGTACATACATGTAGGTAGTGGTATAGCCATAGCAGTCAGACACTCCAAAATATTTTTTTTCATAAAAACATAATTAAAATTGAAAAAACAAAAATTGCATAATGCATGATGCATGATGAGTATGAGAATATGTAATTAATGTATTAGTACAAAAACACCCAAACCAATACAAGAAAAGTAACTTTTATACAAAACTGAATGCACATAAAAACTATTTGAAATTATCGCATAGAACCTTCACTCTGTCCTCAAAACTGTTCTGATCACTTTGCTATGCTTTTCTACTTGGCAGTTTCTTCTGTCTCCTCCCTGACAAACCTTTAACTCCTAACCTCTGAGAGTGTTGTAGAGCCTGAAAACTTGATACTCTAGAATGGCTCTCCTCACTCCTTCACGCATCTGTTCCTAAAAAAATGAATACATTGGGTCAATCTTCCTTCTTTTATGATTTCACATTTGATAACACCAAACCCAATCCTGTGGTCATGCTCCCTAGGTACTATTGTTAGTCTTAATAGAAAAATCAAGACCATTTATTTAATCCTGACCATGATAAGTCAAAATCGGGGGCCCTAGCTTGGGAGAGGAAAAGACGGTTGTATTACTGTCCAGTTGTTGAAGGATTCTATAAAGCCCAGATGAAAGTGTATACATCCTTATTTAGATCTGTAAATAATCTCTCTGCACCAAGAATGCCTAATGCTCATTAGAGGTAGCATGGAATCTTACAGGTCTTTGAGGAAATTAGCAAATTGTTGGCTAGCATTTCCACGCATACCCAGTCAGCTCATCTTTGTTATGATCTTACGAGGTTTTCCTTTGCGAACAGTAATCTGTCGGCCCTCCTATCTTTACTGCCAGGGCTGTTTCCACCTCTTCCTTCTAAACATTTTCCGTCCTTTATCTCAGCTGCAGATAATGAAACTCCTTAATAAGAGTTTCCGCCGCTCACTCTACTGTAAAACCACATCTCCAACAAGCTCGAAAGACAGACCCATTGTAATATACTCCTACGTTCAATCAGTGATCAATTATTCTTTTTGCTGAGCAGTGACCCCACTGTAGTGTTAATATCCACAGTGGTGACCGGCGAGGCAGGGCAATCAAATATCATCAAAAGAAAACTAGGGAAAAGGGGAAAGTGAAAAAATGTAGGAAAACCATTAGTTGAGAAAGGCTCTGAGCAGGAATGCTTTTAAGTTGAAAGTAGAAGGACATGAGGTGAGTTAACAAAGGCACCTAAAGGCAAGGCCAGAACCTGAAATGGATGGATAGTTTCAGTGTTTGCTTCATTCTAAGTTTGAGATTTTCTAGACTTAGAATTCTTCATCTTCTGAGACATCTTGAGATGTGCGAGCGGTCGTTGAGATAAGTTGGTGAATGAAGGATCAATTTGTAGGATTTAAATGATACTTTGAAGTTCAGTCTCATTTTAAATAGGGAGTCACTGTGGACCCATCTACGAAGTAGTGAAGAGCGCATGTGCCCTTGAACGCAGTCTACAGGTGAGTATACGCAGACCTTTAGTGAATTTCAAGAGGAAGGTGGGAGGAATGCTAGGACCACATTGACGGAGTTGATGTGATATAACAAAAGTTGAGGCGGTGTCATCTGCTGGTAAGTGGTACCGAATTATTCTGACCATGTGTATCAGAAAATGTGCAGAGTTAACTACTTGCTTGGAATGGAAGTCGAGGGAAAGATGAAAGACTAACTGGAAAGCTGTTTTTTTTTCTTGCGGGATTAGTGAAAGGTGAGTCAGTTGATGAAAAGTGTATTCTTGTTTTGCTTCTGAGAGATCTGTAGTGGCACTGCTTCCCCCTGACAGGGCACTACAGCTGATAACATTTTCCTTTTCATACCCAGGAAAGTAAGGGCGGAGTCAAACTTGGAAAGAGTGCTTTGGATTCGCCTAACAATGGTCTGAATAAACCGAGCCCTTTGCTGCAGGATGACGCAATGACTGAGCCAGTGTGTGCTGTCAGGCTGAAGGAAGAAGGGCTTGGCCAGAGCCCAGGATCCATTTTGCTGCTATTTTAAGGTGTTTTCTTTTTATTTGCTTTTGTGGTTATTACTAGCAATTTGGGCTAGCACCAGATAGTCTATCTTCGGTGTTATCTGCTGTTTACATAAGAGAAGGGCTAGGACACAAATATATTCTGGGGCATTTGTGGTGGCCTACATAAGTGGCATGGGAGGAGGCCATTGTACTATTTGGAAAAGTAGCGCAGAGGGTGGTGGTCCGAAAAAATCCTCTCTCTGTAGGCCAGCCTAATTTATTAACTTCATCCATTCTGCTGAACCTTTGCATTATAAACGCAATAATCAAGGATGTTTTCCTGCTGTGTGCCCTCATGCAACTAAGAATTTCAGCAGAATATCTTGGTAGATGAAACATGCTTAGCCGCTACCCTTCCTGTGAAGGATCGGGTTTGCCTGTGAAGGATCCCTTGCTTGTAGCGATGTCTGCAGCGGTGAATATTCCATTCAGGAGGCGAGTTCCTCTGTTAAGAGCTAGGTTGTTCAATTTTCATCTTCAAATGATGATTCACATCCTTCCCTCCCTCCTGAGAGCCATCCGGCAGATCTTCCAAAGGTTTCAAAGTTGCAATGGACTTGACCAGGAAGGAATTAGACAGAATGGAGCACTCTTTCCGCCGGCTTGGTTTGCAGGTAGGCTAGATATATAGCTTAAACCAGGAGGTGTGGTATTCTAATGAACCGTCATCAATATGCAAGAAGTTGCTGAGCTTTATTAATAGACAGTTGGGGATACTGAGCACTATGTGTGAAAGGGAAATCCTTAGAGAGAAAACAATGCCTTCCTGCAAGACAAGCTTATGATTATATCAAGGAATATAGTTAAGAAAAGGGGTAGGAAATATCAGTTTCAGCAGATATAAAGTTTAAACGAAGATAGTAGGTGTTGTAATCCAACTAATCCTGATAGGTGGAATTCTAAGCAAACTAGTATTCAGAGGAATGCCAACATTATTACATGAAATAAAGTGATGGTGGTGGCGGTACTGGCCATATTGATTCTTACGATACCACTCCTAAATCCATTCTTCCTACGGATTGAGGTAGGACTTACAGCTGTAAAACAGCAGAGAAAGAAATAAACCTTATATGCTTAACAATTTGATACACAGTGGATAAAACAGAAGGATTCCCAGTGCCAATTAATGGATAAGACCTCCTTGAGCTGTTTATAAATAAAAGAGAGTTAACAGCAATGGAATCTTCTGGGTTAAAGCCAGTAGTGGCTCACATGACTTGCGGGAGGGGTGGTGTGGGATGTCGCGCAGGGGAAAAAAAAATAACGTTACCGGGTCCTGTGCCGCCTCCGCTCTTGCCCAGGTCCCGCGCCCGGGTTTTCCTGCTGCTTTCCTGCTCTCCTGCCTCTGGCAGGAATAGGAAGCAGGCATCCTCCCTCCCCTAATCCAATCACGATGCTGTGATTGGTGCGGACGGCGCCCAGTCAGACGCCTGTAGGGAGGCCATTTTCTCTATGTAGGCTGCATGCAGCCTACATAGATTAAATGGAGAGTGCGCATGACTGGTTTGGTCGGCGCCAGAGGGCCGACCAAACAGTCAGGGCCCACAGCATTGGGCAAGCCACTCCTCCCCGACCCGCCCACCCGCCCGCCCACCTGCCCCCAACCAGGCATACCATTGTGCTTTCTCATAGCGCAAGAAGCAGAAACACAAAATTGTATTTAAAATACCATTGTATGTTTCTACTTCTCGCACTGCGAGAAAGCAGTGGGGTGACACTCCTCCACCCTAATGGAGAAGCCGCCCCTTAGAGCCTGATTCCATTTAATACACTGGAAATACTAACTAGAACGGAATTTAAAGATTGTGTGCTACTTTTTGCTAATCTGGATGCCATCCGCTGGGAACTAGTTGACGCTCATTGTGATTTGCAGAGAAGGAGTGACACTGATTCATAGCATTCCAGTACTCCAAATGGACCATCAGAATTCAAGGTGACCGACCTCTTGTAAGCATTCTTCAACCGGCAGTCCGTAGTCTGATGTGTGGATTGATGGTACTTTGACCATTCCGTCTCTCCCTACATCAGTTCATACTCTTCAGGTATAATGAGCTTCTGCTCCTACAGTAAATTCTAATGCTGCCTTGTTGAAAAATCAGCACACTCGTGGAAAATCTAAAGGTAGACTTGTCTCCCTCCTCACTTCAGGGTCTGTCCTCTACCGCCATCTTTGCCACGCTAAACCAAGGGGAACTAAAATGGATCGCACTGGTTTCAATGCTCAGACTGACACACCTGAAGAGTCCTAAAACCATGCATGTACCACAGCCTCAATGCAGACACACACTCTCTTTAGATACACATGTGATGTCAGAGCATGGTTCTGGGATACACATAACAGCAAGACTTTACACAAGAGGCATCAGTAGGCTACATTTACACTGAGACAGATTTAAAAAAAAGTTCTGGTCACACTATAAATTACAAAACATGGTACGCTGCCACAGCTGCTTTATGTGTACACCCAGGACAGGGACATTAGTCCAAAGGCCACTATGAGGACATGTTTTGTGCACCACTCCAGGTCACATGGCAGGTCCTGGACTTCTCATTGTCAGGGACAGGGTTAGGCCTCTCTGCTCCCATGATTAGTGTGATGCCAGGGCCAAAATAAAAGCCAGGATACCAGATTCATATGCAGTCAGGCATTAAGGGCAGAGGAAAGTGCTTGTATTCCATGCAGGGGACATTCCAGTCTCAATCGTGTGCGTAATCCACAGGACATCTACTGAACTCATTGACCCCCTTTTAACTTCAAGAGTAGCCACTACACCTGTCCACAGTTACAGATCCTACTAGGATCGACAAGTAATAATCCCTTGATTCTCCAAGCGCGGATGGATGGACGGACTGAAAAAGCTAGCCTCCACAGTCTGCATCATCCTGTATCATTGAACTTCTCTTAAACAAGTTGAAATTTGCCTCTTCTCCAAGGCAAGCAGGAACAGATGTCACTGTGATCACGTCTAGTAGTGCTTAATTTGAGCCCTTGATTGCCGGTGATGGGCAGCTATACTAATTTTGGGTACCTGGAGTATTATGCGGTCTTTCACGCAGAACAAGTGAGTTAAAGGCAGAAAACGGGGAAAATAGGAAGAAGAAAAAGATAGAAAAGCAGTGAAAAATATCCTGCAAGAGTAAGACATAAGAGAAAGTAAGTATAAAGGTGAGAGAAAGGTATGAGCAGACCCACTGGAATTATGCGATTGTCAGCCACGGCAATTTTCATATTAATATAAATTTGCCACATAATGCATCATCTGCCGCATAATCTGCAGTTTTTAACAAATACATTTTTTGATTCTAGCTCAAATGGTTCAGAAGTTAATACAAATGCAGTGACGTGTTGCTGTGCAATGGAAGGTCCTTTACAAAGCTGGACTGGTCACCTTTTTGTTGTTTACTGCTTTATTTGGGTTTTGAACGGATACTAATGAGGTGCAACCAATGCCAATACACTGTTACCAAGTTTTAAAATGCAGATGAAATGTGCCTCATTATACCGTATAGTCTGTCTTTTGTTGCTGCATAGTTTACTAAACCCTGCCGCATAATTTGGCACTTTCCTGTCGCATAATTCCAATGTCCCCGAGTAAGTGTTGCAAGCAGCCTTGGTATCCTGTAACCTCGGCGTTCAGCAGCACTGGAGGTGGGCCAATACCAAAAGCTTTGAACACCTACCAACCAGCATCGGATTGGGAAGGCGGGCAGTCGGGCATTGGCCGATGGGCCAGTGCCTAAGGGTCACCAGTGGGCTGGATTTTGTCAACCGGTCCACAGACCCTTATTGTCCTCCCCACCAGGCCACTGTAAAGGGGGGGGGGGGGGGCAGCATCATGAGTAGGCTCTGAGGGGGTTGCTTTCAGCAACGTCGCTAAGCCAATTTTGTTCTGACCACAGTAAAAAAACATAACCTTCTGTTTGCTAATTTTTTAAGAATCTACAAAGGCTGGAACTTAATAATGAGAGAGGATTCTTTATTAAATAATAAAAAAAGTCTGTGATTCTTCTTAACATGGCTTTTCTTCCTTTGTTTAGTTTTAACTATCAGTCACGGATCATTAAGGAAGCTTTAGACCACATTTTAAACTGCTTTCACCTAACATTTACTGTTCAAACTTTAAAGTACATATCGATCAGGGGAGAAAATACCAGCTTTAGGTGTTTTTCTTCATTTTCGTACTGGTAAGGGCATTAAAATACTGATAATGCTGGATAAACAAAATGGCCAGGTGGCAACATAGCCATATTAGGAGTTGTGGCCTTTGGGCCACTTTATTTCACTTCCCCTGCCCCGCCAAAATGTAGTGCTTCTAGTTTTCACCAATGTTTCTGGCTCTATGAGCTGCAAAATATATGATTTAAAAAGATTTCTCTAAAAATGGGCCAGATGAGACTAGCCAAATGCTGTTTCGTGAACAGGCCACCTTTTTGGGAGTGCCCGGGCCGAATTGTGATCCCAGTCCGACCATGCTCCCAACAGTGCTATGCTTTTAAAAACAGCTTTCAATACGTACATAGGTTCGTGCACTGGAAGAGCCGAGGGCAATGTCGGCAGGACAGAGGGGCTTTGGTTGAGCGAAGAGGCGTTGAAAGAGTTACAGCACCTCTTTAGTCGTGCTTGGGATACAGTGAGGCAGGGGTGCGGTCTGAAAAAAAATTGTGAATATTTGTATTCCCGGCATGCAATGGCTGGCAGAGAATGTAGTGTAGAGTTGATAATATAACGTAAAGTTTCTCAGAAGAAGTGTGTGTGGGGGGGAGACAGCCCATGAGAAGTGAGGCTATGTTAACAGTCGTTTATTCTACAATCTAATCTGTGCCAATAATTAGTGTTATCGGTTCCAGCTGATAGACGTGAACTCTCCGCCTCTCCCTCGACCAGGGATCGTCGCGCTGGAGAGGCGGGTGACGGGTCCAAAGTTTAGGCGTTCCTGTCAGCGTCGCAGCTCTTCCCGCTTGGACCACAGCCATCCCTCGTGTGACGAGGCTGCCCGGGCGCCCCATCACCTGAGGTTCGACATACGTACATTCTCTGCCATGTCACCTCCAGGGGAGTTCACTACAAAGCATTGAAAGATATTGATGTACACGTGGCCAGGTGGCACTGCGCCAGCAAGACAATCTCTGTGCCTGAGGAAGTCTAAAAGTCACCGTGCTCGTGAATCAGATGGGGCCCGCCTTTCAGACTCCTCTGACCAATCAGCGCTGGCTTCGCCCCATGGGAACAGATCTCTTCCTTTTTTTAAATGTATTTGTTGTTGCATATTTATAGCGCGAACTCGACCCGAAGGTATTGGAGCGCTTTACACGAGCACCGTATATTTACATTACACATTCAGGCACGGGGAGATTAAGAGATTTGCCCAGAATGTGAACGCGATCCAGAGGCTCCAACCCTGGTTTCCAGCACCAAAGTCTGCAGTCTAGCCGATGGACCAAATCCTGTCTTCTGTATGTCTCTGCCAGCGAAAACCACTTAAATACAGCTGCTTGTGACCAGGGTCGGTCTCGCCTATAAGGCAAACATGCAGGAGCGTAGCTTCCATTGGTGCAGCAGGTGCAGTGGCACCGATGCCCAGAGGCCTGAAGGGGGAACTGAACCCTGATTATTTCTATATTTAATATTAATTCAAGAAGCAGCCAGGGGTCCATTTCCTTGCTTGCACTGGGGTCAGGCACTGGGTTGGTCGGACAAGCCAGTGTGTGGGTTGTTTTTAGGTCGAGCCTGGGCAGCCATGCGCTGTTCTGCGATGCATGCTGTATTGGAGTATGCACTTGAAGCCCCGCCCACTCTCTGCCCATATTTGTCATTGGCGTGTGTCATTGTCCTTCGTAAATGCTGGCTTCTGATTTGTAAATAAGCTTATTAGTCCCTCCTTAGTACCACCTTGTCTTCATTTGCAACCTCCCATGTGGACACCCCCTTTTTTGCATGTGTTGTTGCTCGGTAGGCTTTAATTACAGCCTCTGAGCACTATTTCATTCAATGGATTTCGCATGCCACCTGTTGCAGGCATGACATGCTCGCTTGCAACAGCTTTATTATTTTTTTTACGTTGCACGGCATGCCACGCTGATAGTGCCTTTCCTTTACTTCCCGCTGCAAAGGCGGCCAAATGTTGTTTTCTTAAACTACTTAATTTTTTGTTAAATTGCCCAATGCTGCACTCACACTTTAATGTCGGCCGCGCCCCTTTCCTTAAATGAGCAGAGTCTAAGGAAAGGGGCGTGGCCACCATTAAAGTGAAAACACGGCTTGGGGCACTTTTACAAAAAAAAGCATTTGTTTGTCAACTTGACAAACAAATCCTCTTTTGGTAAAAGCGCACCATACGGTGCTTTCACTTTAATGGAGTCCACGCCCCTTTCTTTAGACACCACTCATCTAAAGAAAGGGGAGCGGCAGATATAAAAGGTAAAGCGCGGCATGGGCTTTTTTACAAACTAGCATTTGTAATACAATAGGTGACGCATTTACGAAACTGAAGTAAATGTGAGACCTATTGCATTGTAAATGCTCGTTTTGGCTGTTTGTGGGCCTGTTTTATGGTCTGCTGGGCTTTACTCTTGATTTCCTTGACATTAAAACAAAAAATTGCCTGCAGCAAGCTCAGATCCATGCAGTCTTCCATTTCTTGCAAAACACAAATACAGTGTGTCTTTACCAGTGCAAAACTGGCTAACTTTGTAAACATGGGCCACGTTTTTAGCTATCTAATTTAATAATGGGGGACACTTTTATTCTGATGTCCTGGACAATTCTCTGTCCACGTCCGGCCTTGTTTGTGACTATGACACAAAAGATTGCTAGTTATGTTCGCTCTTAGTATGAATATGTTATGTAGAGGACAAGTGTTCATGCACTATTCAAAAGCCAAACCTATTCAAACTAAGATGGAAAGGCATTCCTAAATGAGGTAAAGTGGGGCCCTGGCTGGAAGACCCGGGATGGGGGTATATTTTTGGGGACCAGGACTTTTTTTCATCCTTAGACTTTGACCAAGAGCAAGAGAAAGGCAGAAAAGGGAGAAATGAGGAAGGGAACATAGTAAAAGACAGTAACATTAAGAGAAAGTAGGGATGAAAAAGAATCTGCAAGACTGAGTGAAGGATGGTGATGGAAGAAAGAGGCAAGAAGTGCAATTAAAACCTGGGAATCTGACAGCACGTTTGGGCCCTTGAACTTAACATTTTGTTCACGAAGCTAAGCACTGGTAGTGATGAACTTTAAAAAAACTTGAATTCATAATGCATATGTGGTTTAATGCTCTGAGGAGCAGAGGGTGCTGTTGTTTAGGACAAAGGAGTACTGGATCAATGAAGAGGAGTGCTGACGGTAATGGCACCGGGGCCTCCTTGATGATGGAGGGGCACATGGCTTGGAAAAGTGAGAAAATATTTGTATTCACGTGTGAAGAATCAGAATGATGGCTTCCCTGGATTGGAGATGCTGGCGGGTGGACCACAGAGACTTCAATGCAGTGTACATGTTCTCAGAAGTATTTCTGGAAAGGGCAGACTGCACAAAAGGAGTGAAGAACCACTCGTGTTTGGTGCTACAATTAGTCTACACCAGTAATGACAGTTATCAGTGGCGGCTCCCCTGCTATGGTGGAGGAGCGTCTCCAAACCGCTTTTAGGCAGTGCCAAGTAGAAACATAAAATTATAATAACTTAGAGGTATTATCATTTTATGCTTCGTGTCCTGCTGCATTGTGGGTAGGTGGGTGGGCGGGGCTGCTCTGCTCGTGGAGCAGGGCAGGGGAGGAGGGGTTTGTCCATTCCTATGTGTGCAATGACTCTTTGTTCGGCCCTCTTGGGCCGCCCAAGCCAGTCATGCGCCCTTTCCCCTTTCTCCATGCAGGCTGCATCACAGCCTGCATTGAGAACATGCCCACCTCTCCAGCCCCTGGCTGAGTGCCGTGTCATGACGCTCAGACCAATCACAACGCTGCATTGCAGCGTTGTGATTGGCTTAGGGGAGGGAGACTGGCTGCCTGCTTCCTGTTCCTGGAGTCGGAGGCAGGAGAGCAGGAGCAGAGACGCAGGGCCTACTGAATGATATAGGTTCTTCCTGATAGGAATAAACCCTCCTGCACTCCCTGGACCAGGGATCATTGAGCTGGGGAAGCGGGCCCAAAGTAGGCCTTCAAAACGGTCACACATTAATTATTATTGGGGCTACAAGGGCTGAAGTTAAGGGAAGTGATGCGGCAAGTTATCTGCAGAGCCTAACGCGTTATTTTGAGATAATTCTGCCTTCAGAGATGCTGGTAAGTGCTCTGGGTATGACTAGTGTATAGCCATGGTAATTGGCTCAGTATGCTGTTAGGTAAAGAGAGATTTCAGGTGCTTTCTATCACCTTTCTAGCATTTTTTGTGAATGTTTCCATTCGTTTAGGTCATAGATTTGGAATGCTCTGGCTTTAAAAGGGCCTTTGTCAAGGGTCTGTCTGTTCAGCATCTGGATGCAGCAAAGATTACCCCTGTCCTATTTAGTTGCTTGGGAGCAGGTGTTGGAGGGTTTGTTGATCAGATGTTCAGATCTTCCAGGAGGTATGCTTGCTTTTGGCATTTCAGTTGGTGTTTGGTCATGCCTGAGAAGCCTATGGGGAAGTAATGACAGTCCCTGCGACCCGGGTGCACAACTCTGAGCTGGGTAAGCTTGAGATGCACGCAATGAAAATATGTGCAATTGATTTATAGCTATGATTTTCATGGGCTTTTAAAAATCCTAGAACCCTATTTATGAAATTATAATATATTAAACACTTAAGCAGAGACAAGCATCTTTAATACATGTTGAAGTTTAATCCAAGTATAAAAGTGAATATCCTTTCATCCTGGTCGCATTCAATGTGCCCTACTGATCAGCATATATTTCCAGGTCTAGTCATTCATTTGAAGCTAATAACACACCGTTCACTGACTGCCCATCCTTGTGAATTGCTCGTGCGTTCCCACAATGCCAATGTCTGCGAGAGCGTATCACAGGTAAAAAAACAACTTCTCTGAAACACATCTACCTTCTGCAGTGCTTTATGGGGGCTCCTAGTCAAAGCATATCAACCCCCTTGAATATGTGTCTTGCAGTGCACTTAGGGTATTATTGTCTCCATTTCATCGAGAATGACAGTGTCTCTCACTATGCAGGATGATAGTCTGTGGTTTTGGCTGAGGCCTGCTATTACCATACATTTGTTTACTGCTGTCAGGATCATCAACAATACATAAGACAAGGATTTACATTAAGATACAACGATGAAAAAAAGACAAAAAGTACCCAAGCTGTGTTTCTTTCAAAAATTCTAGTTTTAGCTCATTCTCTGTGCTTAATTTGGTGTAGTAACAAAATATCGTGGCCACTTAATCGTTTACAAATATATTGGAGTTACTAATAAAAAATCTACACCCAATAGAGCAATATTTTGTACATGATCTTTAGGTCACAACCTTTTTTTCCATACAATGCTTTTTATTGACATAATCTGACAGCTAGCCACTTAATATGCAAATAAAACACAACAACAAGATCAAACAAGCATTGGCAAAGCCAAATGGTCTCACCAATACAAGAACTCTTGGCTTTGGCAATGTGTTTTTGCCATGTTTTACACCAGTTAGGCTGCTGTTCAGCATGGCTGAAAGTAAGTGGTGTGGGGTGTCCTAGAGTGGGGTGGGGGAGTAGAGTGCTGAAGACTGGATTTGTTGGAGTAGAGTGTTGTAGAGTTCAGTGATTCTGTGGCAGAGAGCATCGTAGAGTGCAGTGTCATAGAGAGTTTAGTGGTGTAGAGTGGGGTGGTGTAGAGTGAAGTGGTGTAGAGTGGAGTGGAATAGGGTGGAATGGATGTGAGTGGATTGAGGTAGTGGAGGGGATTGGATTCGGGGAGAGTGGATTGGATTGAGTGTAGTTGATTGAAATGTGGTGAGGTTCATTAGAATGGGGTGGATTACATTGGTTTGGAGTGGAGTGGATTGGATTGAGTTGCGTGGATTGAATTAGAGTAGGGTGTGTTGTAGTGGGATGAATTAGAGTGGAGTGGAGGGGGTAGATTGGACTGGACTGGAGAGGGTGGATTGGAATGTGGTGGATTGGATTACAGTGGGGTGGATTGCATTTCACTAGAGTGGACTGAATTGGAATGGAGTGTGATGGATTGGAGTGTGGTGGGCTGGATGGATTGGGTTGGATTGAGTGGGGTGGACTGGACTGGGGTAGAGTGGGGTGGATTGGAGTAGAGTGGCGTGGACTGGAGGGGAATAGGGTGGATTTTACTGCAGTGGAGTGGGATGGATTGGAGTGGGGGGACTGTATAGGATGGATGGATTAGATTGGAGTGGAGTGGATTGAAAGGGGGTAGGTTGGGATGGACTGGATTGTGGTGCGGTAGACAGTAGTCGGGTGGATTGGAGAGGGGTGGATTAGAGTGAGGTGGATTGCACTGGATTGGGGTGGAATGAGTGAGGTGAAATAGATTGGCATAGGGTGGGTCGATTGGAGTGGAATAGATTGGATTGCAGTTAGTAGATTGGATTGAGGTGGATTGGATTGAGGTGGGGTGAACTGGACTGGGATGATTTTGGATTGGGGTGGGGTGGGGTGGATTGGAGTGGGGTGGAATGGGATGGATTGGAGTGGGGTAGATTGGATTTCGCTGGATTGGGGTGGATTGGTTTTCGGGTGGTTTGGATTGGATTGGAGTGGGGTAAAGTGGATTGGATTGGAGTGGGGTGGATTGGAGCGGGCAGATTGTTTTGGATTGAAGTGGGGCAGACTGTTTTGGATTGGAATGGGGCAGACTGTTTTGGACTGGAATGGGGCAAGGTGGATTGGATTGGGGTGATGTGGATTGGAATGAAGTGGGGTAGATTGGATTGTGCTGGATTGGATTGAAGTGGCTTGTGGTGGATTAGAGTGGGGTGAATTGGGATGGATTGGGTGGTTTGGGGTGAGATTGGAGTGTGGTGGATTGGAATGGGGCAGATTGGAGTGGGGCAGATTGGAGTGGGGCAGATTGAAGTGGGGCAGATTGGAGATTGGTGGATTGTTTTAGATTGGAGTGGGGCTGATTGGAGTGGGGCAGGTTGGAGTGAGGCATTTTGTTTTGGATTGGAGTAGGGAAGATTGGAGTGGGGCCAATTGTTTTGGATTGGAGTTGGGCAGATTGGAGTTGGCTGATTGGGGTGGGTAGATTGTTTTGGATTGGAGTGGGGCAGAGTGGAAAGGGGCGGATTAGAGTGGGCCAGACCGTTTTGGATTGGAGTGGGGCAGCCTGGAGTAGGGCACATTGAAGTGGGGCAGATTGTTTTGGATTGGAGTGGGGCAGGCTGTTTTGGATTGGAGTAGGACAGATTGGATGTGGTGGATTAGAATCGGCAGATTGTTTTGGATTGGAGTAGGGCAGATTGGAGTTGGGTGGAATAGAGTGAGCAGATTGTTTTGGATTGGAGATGGCCAGATTGTAGTGGGGCTTATTTGAGTGGAGCAGATTGTAGTGGGGCAGATTTTCTTTGGACTGGGTCGGGGGTTTGAAGTTGAGCAAATTGGAATGGGGCAGACTGGAGTTGATCAGATTGTTTAGGATAGGAGTCAGGCAGGTTGCTTTGATTGGAGCGGAGCAGATTGAAAGGAAAACAGATAGGAGGGGGGGAGATTTTTTTGGATTGGAGAGGGTCAGATTGGAGTGGGGCAGATTGTTTTGGATTGGAGGGTGGGCAGATTGTTTTTGATTGGAGTGGGGCATTTTAGAGAAGAGCAGACTGTTTTGGATAGGAGTGGGGCAGATTAGAGTGCAGCAGATGGAAGTGCAGCAGATTGTTTTAGATTGGAGTGGGGCAGAGTGGAGTGGGATGGACTAGAGTGGGGCAGACAGTTTTGTATTGGAGTGGGGTGGATTGGGGCAGCTGGAATAGGGCAGATTGGAGAAGGGCAGATTGTTTTGGGTTGGAGAGGGCAGATTGGAGTGGGGCAGATTGCTTTGGACTGGAGTGTGGCAGACCTGATGAGGGTAGATTTGAGTGAGCAGATTGTTTTGAATTGGAGGGGCCAGATTGGAGTGGGGCGGATTGGAGTGTAGCAGATTTTTTTGGATGGACTGGATTGTGGTGCGGTAGACAGTAGTCGGGTGGTTTGGAGAGGGGTGGATTAGAGTGAGGTGGATTGCACTGGATTGGGGTGGAATGAGTGAGGTGAAATAGATTGGCATAGGGTGGGTCGATTGGAGTGGAATCGATTGGATTGCAGTGAGTAGATTGGATTGAGGTGGATTGGATTGAGGTGGGGTGAACTGGACTGGGATGATTTTGGATTGGGGTGGGGTGGGGTGGGGTGGATAGGAGTGGGGTGGACTGGGATGGATTGGAGTGGGGTAGATTGGATTTCGCTGGATTGGGGTGGATTGGTTTGGGGTGGTTTGGATTGGATTGGAGTGGGGTAAAGTGGATTGGATTGGAGTGGGGTGGATTGGAGCGGGCAGATTGTTTTGGATTGAAGTGGGGCAGACTGTTTTGGATTGGAATGGGGCAGACTGTTTTGGACTGGAATGGGGCAAGGTGGATTGGATTGGGGTGATGTGGATTGGAATGAAGTGGGGTAGATTGGATTGTGCTGGATTGGATTGAAGTGGCTTGTGGTGGATTAGAGTGGGGTGAATTGGGATGGATGGGGTGGTTTGGGGTGAGATTGGAGTGTGGTGGATTGGAATGGGGCAGATTGGAGTGGGGCAGATTGAAGTGGGGCAGATTGGAGATTGGTGGATTGTTTTAGATTGGAGTGGGGCTGATTGGAGTGGGGCAGGTTGGAGTGAGGCATTTTGTTTTGGATTGGAGTAGGGAAGATTGGAGTGGGGCCAATTGTTTTGGATTGGAGTTGCGCAGATTGGAGTTGGCTGATTGGGGTGGGTAGATTGTTTTGGATTGGAGTGGGGCAGAGTGGAAAGGGGCGGATTAGAGTGGGCCAGACCGTTTTGGATTGGAGTGGGGTGGATTGGAGTGGGGCAGCCTGGAGTAGGGCACATTGAAGTGGGGCAGATTGTTTTGGATTGGAGTGGGGCAGGCTGTTTTGGATTGGAGTAGGACAGATTGGATGTGGTGGATTAGAATCGGCAGATTGTTTTGGAGTAGGGCAGATTGGAGTTGGGTGGAATAGAGTGAGCAGATTGTTTTGGATTGGAGATGGCCAGATTGTAGTGGGGCTGATTTGAGTGGAGCAGATTGTAGTGGGGCAGATTTTCTTTGGACTGGGTCGGGGGTTTGAAGTTGGGCAAATTGGAATGGGGCAGACTGGAGTTGATCAGATTGTTTAGGATAGGAGTCAGGCAGGTTGCATTGATTGGAGCGGAGCAGATTGAAAGGAAAACAGATAGGAGGGGGGGAGATTTTTTTGGATTGGAGAGGGTCAGATTGGAGTGGGGCAGATTGTTTTGGATTGGAGGGTGGGCAGATTGTTTTTGATTGGAGTGGGGCATTTTAGAGAAGAACAGACTGTTTTGGATGGTAGTGGGGCAGATTAGAGTGCAGCAGATGGAAGTGCAGCAGATTGTTTTAGATTGGAGTGGGGCAGAGTGGAGTGGGACGGACTAGAGTGGGGCAGACAGTTTTGTATTGGAGTGGGGTGGATTGGGGCAGCTGGAATAGGGCAGATTGGAGAAGGGCAGATTGTTTTGGGTTGGAGAGGGCAGATTGGAGTGGGGCAGATTGCTTTGGACTGGAGTGTGTCAGACCTGATGAGGGTAGATTTGAGTGAGCAGATTGTTTTGAATTGGAGGGCCCAGATTGGAGTGGGGCGGATTGGAGTGTAGCAGATTTTTTTGGACTGGGTTGGTGGTTTGGAGTGTGACAAATTGTAATGGGGCAGACTGGAGTGGGGCATATTGTTTTGAATTGTAGTGGGTCAGATTGTTTTGGAGTGGAGTGGGGCAGACTGGAGTGTGGAAGATTGAAATGGAGCAGATTGTTTTGGAATGGAGTGGGGCAGATTATTTTAGATTGGAGTGGGGCAGATTGGGGTTGGGCAAACTGTTTTGGATGGAAGTGTGACAGATAGGTGTGAGGCAGATTGAATTGGGGCAGATGGTTTTAGATTGGAGAGGGGCAGATTGCTTTGGAGCGGGGAAGATTGTTTTGTATTGGAGCAGGGCAGACTGGAGTGGGGCAGAGTGGAGTGGAGCGGACTAGAGTGGGGCAGACAGTTTTGCATTGGAATGGGGTGTATTGGATTGGGAAAGCTGGAATAGGGCAACTTGGAGACGGGCAGATTGTTTTGGATTGGAGTGGGAAGATTTGAGTGGGCAGATTGTTCGGATTGAAGTGGGGCAGATTGGAGTGGGGCTGATTTGAGTAGGGCAGATTGTTTTGGATTGAGTTGGAGGGTTGGAGTGTGGCATTTGGAGTGGGCAGATTGGAGTAGAGCAGATTGTTTTGGATTGGAGTGGGGCAGAGTGGAAAGAGGAGGATTAGAGTGGGACAGACTGTTTTGGATTGGAGTGGGGCAGACTGGAGTGGGGCACATTGGAGTGGGGCAGATTGTTTTAGATTGGAGTGGGGCAGTTTGTTTTGGATTGGAGTGGTGCAGATTAGAGTGCAGCAGATGGAAGTGCAGCAGATTGTTTTAGATTGGAGTGGGGTAGAGTGGAGTGGGACGGACTAGAGTGGGGCAGACAGTTTTGAATTGGAGTGGGGTGGATTGGGGCAGCTGGAATAGGGCAGATTGGAGAAGGGCAGATTGTTTTGGGTTGGAGAGGACAGATTGGAGTGGGGCAGATTGCTTTGGACTGGAGTGGGGCAGACCTGATGAGGGTAGATTTGAGTGAGCAGATTGTTTTGGATTGGAGGGGCCAGATTGGAGTGGGGCAGATTGGAGTGTAGCAGATTTTTTTGGACTGGGTTGGTGATTTGGAGTGTGACAAATTGGAATGGGGCAGACTGGAGTGGGGCATATTGTTTTGGATTGTAGTGGGTCAGATTGTTTTGGAGTGGAGTGGGGCAGAATGGAGTGTGGAAGATTGAAATGGAGCAGATTGTTTTGGAATGGAGTGGGGCAGATTATTTTAGATTGGAGTGGGGCAGATTGGGTTTGGGCAAACTGTTTTGGATCAAAGTGTGACCGATAGGTGTGAGGTAGATTGAATTGGGGCAGATTGTTTTAGATTGGAGTGGGGCAGATTGCTTTGGAGCGGGGAAGATTGTTTTGTATTGGAGCAGGGCAGACTGGAGTGGGGTAGAGTGGAGTGGAGCTGACTAGAGTGGGGCAGACAGTTTTGCATTGGAATGGGGTGTATTGGATTGGGAAAGCTGGAATAGGGCAAATTGGAGACGGGCAGATTGTTTTGGATTGGAGTGGGAAGATTTGAGTGGGCAGATTGTTCGGATTGAAGTGGGGCAGATTGGAGTGGGGCTGATTTGAGTGGGGCAGATTGTTTTGGATTGAGTTGGAGGATTGGAGTGTGGCATTTTGAGTGGGCAGATTGGGGTAGAGCCGATTGTTTTGGATTGGAGTGGGGCAGAGTGGAAAGATGAGGATTAGAGTGGGACAGACTGTTTTGGATTGGAGTGGGGCAGACTGGAGTGGGGCACATTGGAGTGGGGCAGATTGTTTTTTTGGATTAGAGTGGGGAAGATTGGAGTGGGGCCAATTGTTTTGGATTGGAGTGGGGCAGATTGGAGTTGGGCAATTGGGTTGGGCAGATTGTTTTGGACTGGAGTGTGGCAGAGTGGTAAGGGGAGGATTAGAGTGGTCAAGAACGTTTTGGATTGGAGTGGAGTGGATTGGAGTGGGGCAGACTGGAGTAGGGCACATTGGAGTGGGGCAGATTGTTTTGGAGTGGAGTGGGGCAAACTGGAGTGTGGAAGATTGAAATGGAGTCGATTGTTTTGGAATGGAGTGGGGCAGATTATTTTGGACTGGAGTGGGGCAGATTGGAGTTGGGCAGACTGTTTTGGATGGAAGTGTGACAGATAGGCGTGAGGCAGATTGAATTGGGCCAGATTGTTTTAAATTGGAGTGGGGCAGATTGGAGTTGAGCAGGTTGGAGTGTGACATTTTGTTTTGGGTTAGAGTGGGGAAGATTGGAGCTGGGCCAATTGTTTTGGATTGGAGTGGGGCAGATTGGAGTTGGCCGATTGGGTAGGGCAGATTGTTTTGGACTGGAGTGGGGCAGAGTGGAAAGGGGAGGATTAGAGTGGGCCAGAACGTTTTGGATTGGAGTGGGGTGGATTGGAGTGCGGCAGACTGGAGTAGGGCACATTGGAGTGGGGCAGATTGTTTTGGAGTGGAGTGGGGCAGACTGGAGTGTGGAAGATTGAAATGGAGTAGATTGTTTTGGAATGGAGTGTGGCAGATTATTTTGGACTGGAGTGGGGCAGATTGGAGTTGGGCAGATTGTTTTAAATTGAAGTGGGGCAGACTGCTTTGGATAGAAGTGGGGAAGATTGGTTTGCATTGGATGGATTAGATTGGAGTGGAGTGGATTGAAAGGGGGTAGGTTGGGATGGACTGGATTGTGGTGCGGTAGACAGTAGTCGGGTGGATTGGAGAGGGGTGGATTAGAATGAGGTGGATTGCACTGGATTGGGGTGGAATGAGTGAGGTGAAATAGATTGGCATAGGGTGGGTCGATTGGAGTGGAATAGATTGGATTGCAGTTAGTAGATTGGATTGAGGTGGATTGGATTGAGGTGGGGTGAACTGGACTGGGATGATTTTGGATTGGGGTGGGGTGGGGTGGATTGGAGTGGGGTGGAATGGGATGGATTGGAGTGGGGTAGATTGGATTTCGCTGGATTGGGGTGGATTGGTTTTCGGGTGGTTTGGATTGGATTGGAGTGGGGTAATGTGGATTGGATTGGAGTGGGGTGGATTGGAGCGGGCAGATTGTTTTGGATTGAAGTGGGGCAGACTGTTTTGGATTGGAATGGGGCAGACTGTTTTGGACTGGAATGGGGCAAGGTGGATTGGATTGGGGTGATGTGGATTGGAATGAAGTGGGGTAGATTGGATTGTGCTGGATTGGATTGAAGTGGCTTGTGGTGGATTAGAGTGGGGTGAATTGGGATGGATTGGGTGGTTTGGGGTGAGATTGGAGTGTGGTGGATTGGAATGGGGCAGATTGGAGTGGGGCAGATTGGAGTGGGGCAGATTGAAGTGGGGCAGATTGGAGATTGGTGGATTGTTTTAGATTGGAGTGGGGCTGATTGGAGTGGGGCAGGTTGGAGTGAGGCATTTTGTTTTGGATTGGAGTAGGGAAGATTGGAGTGGGGCCAATTGTTTTGGATTGGAGTTGGGCAGATTGGAGTTGGCTGATTGGGGTGGGTAGATTGTTTTGGATTGGAGTGGGGCAGAGTGGAAAGGGGCGGATTAGAGTGGGCCAGACCGTTTTGGATTGGAGTGGGGTGGATTGGAGTGGGGCAGCCTGGAGTAGGGCACATTGAAGTGGGGCAGATTGTTTTGGATTGGAGTGGGGCAGGCTGTTTTGGATTGGAGTAGGACAGATTGGATGTGGTGGATTAGAATCGGCAGATTGTTTTGGATTGGAGTAGGGCAGATTGGAGTTGGGTGGAATAGAGTGAGCAGATTGTTTTGGATTGGAGATGGCCAGATTGTAGTGGGGCTTATTTGAGTGGAGCAGATTGTAGTGGGGCAGATTTTCTTTGGACTGGGTCGGGGGTTTGAAGTTGAGCAAATTGGAATGGGGCAGACTGGAGTTGATCAGATTGTTTAGGATAGGAGTCAGGCAGGTTGCTTTGATTGGAGCGGAGCAGATTGAAAGGAAAACAGATAGGAGGGGGGGAGATTTTTTTGGATTGGAGAGGGTCAGATTGGAGTGGGGCAGATTGTTTTGGATTGGAGGGTGGGCAGATTGTTTTTGACTGGAGTGGGGCATATTGTTTTGGATTGTAGTGGGTCAGATTGTTTTGGAGTGGAGTGGGGCAGAATGGAGTGTGGAAGATTGAAATGGAGCAGATTGTTTTGGAATGGAGTGGGGCAGATTATTTTAGATTGGAGTGGGGCAGATTGGGTTTGGGCAAACTGTTTTGGATCAAAGTGTGACCGATAGGTGTGAGGTAGATTGAATTGGGGCAGATTGTTTTAGATTGGAGTGGGGCAGATTGCTTTGGAGCGGGGAAGATTGTTTTGTATTGGAGCAGGGCAGACTGGAGTGGGGTAGAGTGGAGTGGAGCTGACTAGAGTGGGGCAGACAGTTTTGCATTGGAATGGGGTGTATTGGATTGGGAAAGCTGGAATAGGGCAAATTGGAGACGGGCAGATTGTTTTGGATTGGAGTGGGAAGATTTGAGTGGGCAGATTGTTCGGATTGAAGTGGGGCAGATTGGAGTGGGGCTGATTTGAGTGGGGCAGATTGTTTTGGATTGAGTTGGAGGATTGGAGTGTGGCATTTTGAGTGGGCAGATTGGGGTAGAGCCGATTGTTTTGGATTGGAGTGGGGCAGAGTGGAAAGATGAGGATTAGAGTGGGACAGACTGTTTTGGATTGGAGTGGGGCAGACTGGAGTGGGGCACATTAGAGTGGGGCAGATTGTTTTTTTGGATTAGAGTGGGGAAGATTGGAGTGGGGCCAATTGTTTTGGATTGGAGTGGGGCAGATTGGAGTTGGGCAATTGGGTTGGGCAGATTGTTTTGGACTGGAGTGTGGCAGAGTGGTAAGGGGAGGATTAGAGTGGTCAAGAACGTTTTGGATTGGAGTGGAGTGGATTGGAGTGGGGCAGACTGGAGTAGGGCACATTGGAGTGGGGCAGATTGTTTTGGAGTGGAGTGGGGCAAACTGGAGTGTGGAAGATTGAAATGGAGTCGATTGTTTTGGAATGGAGTGGGGCAGATTATTTTGGACTGGAGTGGGGCAGATTGGAGTTGGGCAGACTGTTTTGGATGGAAGTGTGACAGATAGGCGTGAGGCAGATTGAATTGGGCCAGATTGTTTTAAATTGGAGTGGGGCAGATTGGAGTTGAGCAGGTTGGAGTGTGACATTTTGTTTTGGGTTAGAGTGGGGAAGATTGGAGCTGGGCCAATTGTTTTGGATTGGAGTGGGGCAGATTGGAGTTGGCCGATTGGGTAGGGCAGATTGTTTTGGACTGGAGTGGGGCAGAGTGGAAAGGGGAGGATTAGAGTGGGCCAGAACGTTTTGGATTGGAGTGGGGTGGATTGGAGTGCGGCAGACTGGAGTAGGGCACATTGGAGTGGGGCAGATTGTTTTGGAGTGGAGTGGGGCAGACTGGAGTGTGGAAGATTGAAATGGAGTAGATTGTTTTGGAATGGAGTGTGGCAGATTATTTTGGACTGGAGTGGGGCAGATTGGAGTTGGGCAGATTGTTTTAAATTGAAGTGGGGCAGACTGCTTTGGATAGAAGTGGGGAAGATTGGTTTGCATTGGATGGATTAGATTGGAGTGGAGTGGATTGAAAGGGGGTAGGTTGGGATGGACTGGATTGTGGTGCGGTAGACAGTAGTCGGGTGGATTGGAGAGGGGTGGATTAGAATGAGGTGGATTGCACTGGATTGGGGTGGAATGAGTGAGGTGAAATAGATTGGCATAGGGTGGGTCGATTGGAGTGGAATAGATTGGATTGCAGTTAGTAGATTGGATTGAGGTGGATTGGATTGAGGTGGGGTGAACTGGACTGGGATGATTTTGGATTGGGGTGGGGTGGGGTGGATTGGAGTGGGGTGGAATGGGATGGATTGGAGTGGGGTAGATTGGATTTCGCTGGATTGGGGTGGATTGGTTTTCGGGTGGTTTGGATTGGATTGGAGTGGGGTAATGTGGATTGGATTGGAGTGGGGTGGATTGGAGCGGGCAGATTGTTTTGGATTGAAGTGGGGCAGACTGTTTTGGATTGGAATGGGGCAGACTGTTTTGGACTGGAATGGGGCAAGGTGGATTGGATTGGGGTGATGTGGATTGGAATGAAGTGGGGTAGATTGGATTGTGCTGGATTGGATTGAAGTGGCTTGTGGTGGATTAGAGTGGGGTGAATTGGGATGGATTGGGTGGTTTGGGGTGAGATTGGAGTGTGGTGGATTGGAATGGGGCAGATTGGAGTGGGGCAGATTGGAGTGGGGCAGATTGAAGTGGGGCAGATTGGAGATTGGTGGATTGTTTTAGATTGGAGTGGGGCTGATTGGAGTGGGGCAGGTTGGAGTGAGGCATTTTGTTTTGGATTGGAGTAGGGAAGATTGGAGTGGGGCCAATTGTTTTGGATTGGAGTTGGGCAGATTGGAGTTGGCTGATTGGGGTGGGTAGATTGTTTTGGATTGGAGTGGGGCAGAGTGGAAAGGGGCGGATTAGAGTGGGCCAGACCGTTTTGGATTGGAGTGGGGTGGATTGGAGTGGGGCAGCCTGGAGTAGGGCACATTGAAGTGGGGCAGATTGTTTTGGATTGGAGTGGGGCAGGCTGTTTTGGATTGGAGTAGGACAGATTGGATGTGGTGGATTAGAATCGGCAGATTGTTTTGGATTGGAGTAGGGCAGATTGGAGTTGGGTGGAATAGAGTGAGCAGATTGTTTTGGATTGGAGATGGCCAGATTGTAGTGGGGCTTATTTGAGTGGAGCAGATTGTAGTGGGGCAGATTTTCTTTGGACTGGGTCGGGGGTTTGAAGTTGAGCAAATTGGAATGGGGCAGACTGGAGTTGATCAGATTGTTTAGGATAGGAGTCAGGCAGGTTGCTTTGATTGGAGCGGAGCAGATTGAAAGGAAAACAGATAGGAGGGGGGGAGATTTTTTTGGATTGGAGAGGGTCAGATTGGAGTGGGGCAGATTGTTTTGGATTGGAGGGTGGGCAGATTGTTTTTGACTGGAGTGGGGCATATTGTTTTGGATTGTAGTGGGTCAGATTGTTTTGGAGTGGAGTGGGGCAGAATGGAGTGTGGAAGATTGAAATGGAGCAGATTGTTTTGGAATGGAGTGGGGCAGATTATTTTAGATTGGAGTGGGGCAGATTGGGTTTGGGCAAACTGTTTTGGATCAAAGTGTGACCGATAGGTGTGAGGTAGATTGAATTGGGGCAGATTGTTTTAGATTGGAGTGGGGCAGATTGCTTTGGAGCGGGGAAGATTGTTTTGTATTGGAGCAGGGCAGACTGGAGTGGGGTAGAGTGGAGTGGAGCTGACTAGAGTGGGGCAGACAGTTTTGCATTGGAATGGGGTGTATTGGATTGGGAAAGCTGGAATAGGGCAAATTGGAGACGGGCAGATTGTTTTGGATTGGAGTGGGAAGATTTGAGTGGGCAGATTGTTCGGATTGAAGTGGGGCAGATTTGAGTGGGGCTGATTTGAGTGGGGCAGATTGTTTTGGATTGAGTTGGAGGATTGGAGTGTGGCATTTTGAGTGGGCAGATTGGGGTAGAGCCGATTGTTTTGGATTGGAGTGGGGCAGAGTGGAAAGATGAGGATTAGAGTGGGACAGACTGTTTTGGATTGGAGTGGGGCAGACTGGAGTGGGGCACATTGGAGTGGGGCAGATTGTTTTTTTGGATTAGAGTGGGGAAGATTGGAGTGGGGCCAATTGTTTTGGATTGGAGTGGGGCAGATTGGAGTTGGGCAATTGGGTTGGGCAGATTGTTTTGGACTGGAGTGTGGCAGAGTGGTAAGGGGAGGATTAGAGTGGTCAAGAACGTTTTGGATTGGAGTGGAGTGGATTGGAGTGGGGCAGACTGGAGTAGGGCACATTGGAGTGGGGCAGATTGTTTTGGAGTGGAGTGGGGCAAACTGGAGTGTGGAAGATTGAAATGGAGTCGATTGTTTTGGAATGGAGTGGGGCAGATTATTTTGGACTGGAGTGGGGCAGATTGGAGTTGGGCAGACTGTTTTGGATGGAAGTGTGACAGATAGGCGTGAGGCAGATTGAATTGGGCCAGATTGTTTTAAATTGGAGTGGGGCAGATTGGAGTTGAGCAGGTTGGAGTGTGACATTTTGTTTTGGGTTAGAGTGGGGAAGATTGGAGCTGGGCCAATTGTTTTGGATTGGAGTGGGGCAGATTGGAGTTGGCCGATTGGGTTGGGCAGATTGTTTTGGACTGGAGTGGGGCAGAGTGGAAAGGGGAGGATTAGAGTGGGCCAGAACGTTTTGGATTGGAGTGGGGTGGATTGGAGTGCGGCAGACTGGAGTAGGGCACATTGGAGTGGGGCAGATTGTTTTGGAGTGGAGTGGGGCAGACTGGAGTGTGGAAGATTGAAATGGAGTAGATTGTTTTGGAATGGAGTGTGGCAGATTATTTTGGACTGGAGTGGGGCAGATTGGAGTTGGGCAGATTGTTTTAAATTGAAGTGGGGCAGACTGCTTTGGATAGAAGTGGGGAAGATTGGTTTGCATTGGAGTGTGTCAGATAGTTTTGGAGTGGGGAAGATTGTTTTGTATTGGAGCGAGGCAGACTGGGGTATGGAAGATTGGAGTGCGGCAGATTGTTTTGGAATGGAGTGGGGCAGAATGTTTTTGATTGGAGTGGAGCATTTTAGAGTGGAGCAGACTGTTTTGGATCGGAGTGGGGCAGATCGGAGTGGGGCAGTTTGGAGTGGGCAGATTGGAGTAGAGCAGATTGTTTTGGATTGGAGTGCTGCAGATTGTTTTGGATTAGAGTGGGGCACATTAAAGTGGGTCAGACTGTTTTGGATCAGAGTGGGGCAGATTGGAGTGGAGCTGATTGTTTTAGATTGGAGTGGGGCAGTTTGTTTTGGATTAGAGTGGTGCAGACTGTTCTGGATTGGAGTGGAGCAGATTGTTGGAGTGGGGCAGATCGGAGTGGGGTGGTTTGGAGTGGGTAGATTGCTTTGGATTGGAGTGGGGCAGATTGTTTTGGATTGGAGTGGGGCGGATTGGAGTGGGGCAGACTGGAGTGGAGCAGACTGGAGTGAGGCAGATTGGGCAGATTGTTTTGGATTGGAATGGGGCAGATTGTTTTGGATTAATAAGGGGCAGATTGGTTTGGATGGTAGTGGGTCAGACTGGAGTATAGAAGATTGGAGTGGGGCAGATTGTTTTGGAATAGAGTGTGACAGAATGTTTTGGATTGGAGTGGGGCAGATTGGAGTGAAGCAGGTTGGAGTGTGGAATTTTGTTTTGGATTACAGTGGGGAAGATTGGAGAGGGGCCAATTGTTTTGGATTAGAGTGGGGCAGATTGGCGTTGGCCGATTGGAGTGGGCAGATTGTTTTGGACTGGTGTGGGGCAGAGTGGAAAAGGGAGGATTAGAGTAGGACAGACCGTTTTGGATTGGAGTGGGGTGGATTGGAGTGGGGCAGACTGGAGTAGGGCACATTGGAGTGGAGCAGATTGTTTTGGATTGGAGTGGGCATACTGTTTTGGATAAGCGTGGGACAGATTGGATGTGGCGGAGTGAAGTGGGCAGATTGTTTTGGATTGGAGTAGGGCAGATTGTAGTTGGGTGGAATAGAGTGAGCAGATTGTTTTGAATTGAAGATGGCCAGATTGTAGTGGGGCTGATTTGAGCACATTGTAGTGGGGCAGATTGGAGTGGGACTGATTTGAGTGAGGCAGATTGTTTTGGATTGAGTTGAAGGATTGGAGTGGGGCAGTTTGGAGTGGGCAGATTGGAGTAGAGCAGATTGTTTTGGATTGGAGTGCTGCAGATTGTTTTGGATTAGAGTGGGGCACATTAAAGTGGGTCAGACTGTTTTGGATCAGAGTGGGGCATATTGGAGTGGAGCTGATTGTTTTAGATTGGAGTGGAGCAGTTTGTTTTGGATTGGAGTGGTGCAGATTGTTTTGGATTGGAGTGGAGCAGATTGTTGGAGTGGGGCAGATCGGAGTGGGGTGGTTTGGAGTGGGTAGATTGCTTTGGATTGGAGTGGGGCAGACTGGAGTGGAGCAGACTGGAGTGGGGCAGATTAGGCAGGGCAGATTTTTGGGATTGGAATGGGGCAGATTGTTTTGGATTAATAAGGGGCAGATTGGTTTGGATGGGAGTCGGTCAGACTGGAGTATAGAAGATTGGAGTGGGGCAGATTGTTTTGGAATAGAGTGTGGCAGAATGTTTTGGATTGGAGTGGGGCAGATTGGAGTGCAGCAGGTTGGAGTGTGGCATTTTGTTTTGGATTAGAGTGGGGAAGATTGAAGAGGGGCCAATTGTTTTGGATTAGAATGGGGCAGATTGGCATTGGCCGATTGGAGTGGGCAGATTGTTTTGGACTGGAGTGGGGCATAGTGGAAAAGGGCGGATTAGAGTAGGACAGACCGTTTTGGATTGGAGTGGGGTGGATTGGAGTGGGGCAGACTAGAGTAGGGCACATTGGAGTGGAGCAGATTGTTTTGGATTGGAGTGGGCAGACTGTTTTGGATTAGAGTGGGACAGATTAGATGTGGCGGATTGGAGTGGGCAGATTGTAGTTGGGTGGAATAGAGTGAGCAGATTGTTTTGAATTGGAGATGGCCAGATTGTAGTGGGGCTGATTTGAGTGGAGCAGATTGTAGTGGGGCAGAATTTTTTTTAGACTGTGTTGGGGGTTTGAAGTGGGGCAAATTGGAATGGGGCAGACTGGAGTAAGGCATATTGTTTTGGATTGGAGTGAGGTAGATTGTTTTGGATTGGAGAGGGGCAGATAGGAGTGGGGCAGATTGTTTTGGATTGGAGGGGGGCAGATTGTTTTTGATTGGAGTGGGGCATTTTAGAGTAGAGTTGACTGTTTTGGATCGGAGTGGGGCAGATTGGAGTGCAGCAGATGGAAGTGAAGCAGATTGTTTTAGATTGGATTGGGGCAGAGTGGAGTGGAGCGGACTAGAGTGGGGCAGACAGTTTTGTTTTGGAGTGGGGTGGATTGGGGCAGCTGGAATAGGGCAGATTGGAGAGGGGCAGATTGTTTTGCATTGGAGTGGGGCAGACTGGATGAGGGTGGATTTGAGTGGGCAGATTTTTTGGATTGAAGTGGGGCAGACTGGAGTGAGGCTTATTTGAGTGGGACAGATTGTTTTGGATTGAGTTGGGTATTGGAGTCGGGAAGTTTGGGGTGGGCAGACTGGAGTGGGGCAGATTCTTTTGGATTGGAGTTGGGCAGACTATTTTGGATTGGAGTGGAGCAGATGGAAGTGTAGCAGATTGTTTTAGATTGGAGTGGGGCAGAGTGGAGTGGACTAGAGTGGGGCAGACAGTTTTGGATTGGAGTGGGGTGGATTGGATTGGGGCAAATTGTAGAGGGGCAGATTGTTTTGGATTGTAGTGGGCAGATTGGAGTGGCGCAGATTGTTTTTGATTGGTGTGGCGCAGATTAGATGAGGGCGGATTTGAGTGGGCAGATTGTTTGGATTGAGTTAGGGATTGGAGTGAGGAAGTTTGGAGTGGGCAGATTGGGGTGGGGCTTATTTGAGTGGGGTAGATTGTTTTGGATTGAGTTGGGGATTGGAGTGGGGAAGTTTGGAGTGGGCAGACTGGAGTGGAGCAGATTCTTTTGGATTGGAGTGGGGCAGATTGTTTTGGATTGGGGAGGGGCAGATTGGAGTAGGGCAGATTCATTTTGATTGGAGTGAGGCAGATTTTGTGGGATTGGAGTGGGGCATTTTAGAGTGGTCAAGACTGTTTTGGATCAGAGTGGTGCAGGTTGGAGTGGAACAGATTGTTTTAGATTGGAGTTTGGTGAAATATAGTGAGCAGATTGTTTTGGATTGAAGTGGGCCCGATTGGAGAGGGGCTGATTTGAGTGGAGCAGATTGTAGTGGGGCAGATTGTTTTGGCCTGGGTTGGGGGTTTAGAGTGGGGCAAATTGGAATGGGGCAGACTGGAGTTGGGCATATTGTTTTGGATTGGAGTGAGGTAGATTGTTTTGGAGTGGAGTGGGGCAGACTGGAGTGTGGAAGATTGAAATAGAGTAGATTGTTTTGGAATGGAGTGGGGCAGATTATTTTGGACTGGAGTGGGGCAGATTGAAGTTGGGCAGACTGTTTTGGATGAAAGTGTGACAGCTAGCCATGAGGCAAATTGAATTGGGGCAGATTGTTTTAGACTGGAGTGGGACAGATTGCTTTGGATAGAAGTGGGGCAGGTTGGTTTGCATTGGAGTGGGTCAGATTGTTTTGGAGTGGGGGAGATTGTTTTGTATTGAAGCAGGGAAGACTGGGATATGGAAGATGCGAGTGGGGCAGATTCTTTTGGAATGGAACAGAATGTTTTTGATTGGAAAGGGGCATTTTAGAGCAGAGCAGACTGTTTTGGATCGGAGTGGGGCAGATGGAAGTTAAATAGATTGTTTTAAGATTGGAGTGGGGCAGAGTGGAGTGGACTAGAGTGGGGCAGACAGTTTTGTATTGGAGTGGGGTGGATTGGATTGCGGCAGCTGGAATAGGGCAAATTGTAGAGGGGCAGATTGTTTTGGATTTGAGTGGGCAGTTTGGAGCGGGGCAGATTGTTTTCGATTGGAGTGGCGCAGATTAGATGAGGACGGATTTGAGTGGGCAGATTGTTTTGGATTGAGTTGGAGGATTGGAGGGGGGCAGTTTGGAGTGGGCGGATTGGAGTGGAGCAGATTCATTTGGATTGGAGTGGGGCAGATTGTTTTGGATTGGGGCAGATTAGAGTGGGTCAGACTGTTTTGGATCAGAGTGGGACAGATTGGAGTGGAGCCAATTGTTTTAGATTGGAGTGAGGCAGTTTGGTTTGTATTGGAGTGTTGCAGACTGTTTTGGATTGGAGTGGGGCAGATTGTTGGAGTGGGGAAGATTGGAGTGGGGTGGATTGGTGTGGGTAGATTGGGGTGGGGCAAACAGTTTTGTATTGAAGTGAATTGGGGCAGCTGGAATAGGGCAGATTGGAGAGGGGCAGATTGTTTTGGGTTGGAGTGAGCAGATTGGAGTGGGGCAGATTGTTTTGCGTTGGAGTGGGGCAGCCTGGATGAGGGGGGATTTGAGCGGGCAGATTGTTTGGATTGAAGTGGGGCAGATTGGAGTGGGGCTTATTTGAGAGGGGCAGATTGTTTTGGATTGAGTTGGGGGATTGGAGTGGGGACGTTTGGAGTGGCCAGACTGGAGTGGGGCAGATTCTTTTGGATTGGAGTGGGTCAGATTGTTTTGGAGTGAGGGAGATTGTTTTGTATTGGAGTGGGGCAGTCTGGGGTATGGAAGATTGGAGTGGGGCATATTGTTTTGGAATGGAATGGAATGGGGCAGAATGTTTTTGATTGTAGTGGGGCATTCTAGAGTAGAGCAGACTGTTTTGGATCCGAGTGGGGCAGATTGGAGTGGGGCAGATGGAAGTGAAGCAGATTGTTTTAGATTGGAGTGGGGCAGAGTGAAGTGGACTAGAGTGGGGCATACAGTTTGTATTGGAGTGGGGTGGATTGGATCGGGGCAGCTGGAATAGGGCAAATTGGAGAGGGGCAGATTGTTTTGGTTCGGAGTGGGAAGATTGGAGTGGGGCAGATTGTTTTGGATTGGAGAGGCACAGATTAGATGAGGGCGGATTTGAGTGGGCAGATTGTTTGGACTGAAGAGGGGCATATTGGAGTGGGGCTGATTTAAGTGGGGCAGATGGTTTTAGATTGAGTTGGAGGATTGGAGTCGGGCAGTTTGGAGTCAGCAGATTGGAGTGGGGCAGATTAATTTGGATTGGAGTGGGGCAGATTGTTTTGGATTGTAGTGGGGGAGATAAGAGTGGAGCAAATTGTTTTAGATTGTAGTGGGTCAGTTTGTTTTGGATTGGAGTGGTGCAGACTGTTTTGGATTGGAGTGGGGCAGATTGGAGTGGGGTGGATTGGAGTGGGTAGATTGTTTTGGATTGGAGTGGGGCAGATTGGAGTGGAGCAGATTGGGGTTAGGCAGATTGGGGTTAGGCAGATTGGGCAGGGCAGATTGTTTTGAATTGGAATGGGACTGATTGTTTTGGATTGGAGTGGGGCAGATTGGTTTGGATTGAAAAGGAGCAGATTGTTTTGGATGGGAGCTGGTCAGATTGTTTTGGATTGGGGCAGCTTGTTTTGGATTGCAGTGGGTCAGACTGGAGTATAGAAGATTGAAGTGGGGCAGATTGTTTTGGAATGGAGTGTGGCAGCATGTTTTGGGATGGAGTGGGAAAGATTGGTGTGGTGTGAGTTGGTTTGGATTGGAGTAGGGTGGATTGGATTGGTCTGGAGTGGAGTGGATTGAATGGAGTGCTGTGGATTGGTGTGGGGTGAGGTGGGTTGGATTAGATTGGAATGGGGCTATTGGAGTGGGATGGACTGAGGTGTACTTTACGATTATGTGTTAAAGTATCATTTCAGAAATTACACATAAGAAAGAAACAATCTTGTGGTGCAATAAAATAATCCTCATCTTTTGAGAACAAAGCCCACGAATAAAAACAAAGGAAAACATAAGTACAAACTGAGAATGGTAGCCTTTGCAAAATAAAAGCAAGTTAGCTATAGAAAATAAATCTTTGCAGTTTTGTTTGTCCTGGTGGTCATGTTTTTGCCAGTCACACGCCTTCTGGTTGCAGGGCACTAAAAGTCAAACAGAACAAAACTTTACCTAAATCACATCGAGAGCAGTGGAAGGGCACTGATCATGTTGAATTGATCAGTGCTTAGTCCCTGATCCAGAGAGGAACGTAAATAATGTTAGGCCTGCCTTGACGAATTACAAGGCTGTAAAGAAGATTGCCACCCAAGCCAACAAATGGTAAGCAACGAGCGGGCTCCAAGCCCTTTTTGCTAACAACAGCGTCTTGCAAGCAAGATGCATGAGCTAGCTCATGCTCTTGCAGACTCGACCCTAAAAAGTAGGATTAAAATGTTGCTCTTTGGAACCAACACCAGCAATGCCGAAGGATGGGATTGGTGAATACCAAGGCTGTCTAGCCCTGATTCCACCTCTTGCCTCTTTATCTTCTGCCTCTTCATCATGCTCTAGAAGGTTCTTTTGCATCACTACTTTATCCATTCGTCACCATTTTCCTATCTTTTTCTTCGTTCTTCTTTGTCAGTTTTCTGCCTTTCTTTCTCTTACTCTCTGGTAAAAGTTTGATGATGAATCATGAGCCCTGGCCCCCAAACATGACTGTCTGTGCCCACCATTTGCAATTGCCTCTCATGCTTAATTCCCCTGTTCATTCGTAAACCAATAGGTGTGCTAGTCTATACTCATCTCTTAGCAACATCGCTGACATTCTCTTTTATCCCTTTGGTCAGGCTCTTGTGTGCAAATTGGGGACCACCATGAAAAACATTGTGGGTCAAACTGGTAAGGTTGGACTTATCCAAACTGTGATTTTGTTTTATAACTTTGCCAAGTTTGCTATCTCTTTGAAGTTGGAAAATTTTAAAAATGTGGGAATTGTCCAACAAAAAGTAGATCTTGAGGGTGAAAACTACACATTTTACTTCTGCATTGGAAAGAATTTTGTCCCTAAAGTTTTTAAAGGAAAAAATAGTAAATTCTACAGACAAGTGAATTTTAGCAACAGTGACAAATTTTAAAACTCATGAAGTTGCAAAATGTAGTTTTGCCCTCCCTGAATAACTTATTATTTCTGGTTTCTTTTGAGCTTCCTGTCTCTCACATGTGTAAGCACATTTCCATCCCCTATTTAGCGTTATTATTATTATTAATAATATTATTATTATTAGTCTTGATTTTTTCATGTTTAAGACTGCATTGTTGAACTTAGAGCTTATTATTCTCTTTTGGAAGCAGTGTTCTAAATAGGTCTGATATTAGTCAAAATATGTTTATGCTTACTTAATGGTGTTTCAACCAGCCCTTTTCATCCATTGGTATGTTATTGTTTCATTCACATTTTTCTTCCACTCTCTACAGCATACAACATGGGGCAATGGGTCAGCCTATTTTAGCCGTTGGCTAACTTCATTATAAGTGACAGCATTCTTTGTTTTCTAAAGGAACACATCCCTCGCAAGATAGTTCTCTTCAGTGCCAATAACTACAATAAGACCAAACATATACTTTTACTTCTAACAATGCTCTTTTGTATATTAGTGAGGGCAAGGCAGCTCTCCCAACAATAATGGTTTACAAAATTCATGACAAAACTAAGCAAGCACTGGCAAAGCCAAAAGGCTGGCAGCCAAAGCAAGATATAATGACTTTGTCAATGCTTGTTTTTAACATGGGTGTTTTTCACATAACTTTTAGTTGTGTGGTGAATATTGTTTCTTTAAATCTTCTAATCCAAGAGGACAACTTAACTGTCCTAGGCGCAAACTGAATAATATTAAGTAAATCCACAGACACTGATTCTAGGCTGAAGACCAGGGCAACAGTCAGGGTTGGATGCTGGTGTACTGAGTCCCCCCATTATTTGGTCTCGCTTAGGCAGGGCATGCGTGTGGGTCTTTGAGACATACTGTATCTAGAATATGGGCATCAAGCACTGGCCATCTTTTTGATTGGCTCCTCTTACTGCCCTTCTTAAATGCCTGCTTTTGTTTGGTGAAAATGCTTAGTAGCCTCTCATTTTGGTCTTTTGGAACCTCCTGTGAGGACTGCTCCTGTTACATGCGCTCTTCCTCTTTTTTGTTATTTATGTTACTGCGTGAGCTCTATTTTTTTTATTGGATTGCCTCTGCTTTTGTTTTGGGACTGAAGTTATTTTGTGGTTTACGACTACACAGCGCTTATGTGGTGGCATTAGTTCAGCTTTGGTGCCGTTGCTGCTCCCAGCTGCTTGTGTCTCCAGTGATAGTTCACTTAATCTCCCCCTGCCATCCCTGCACCCCCTCCCTTGCCTGCCACCTCTCACCCCGTCACTGCTTCTTTGGTAAGTGACTTGCCTGCTCAAGCTGAGTGGCTTTCTTAATGTTTCAGAATATTCTGCCATTTTGAAATGGCCGCTGCCTTTATTTTCTTAGGCTTGTTTGGATTTCTGGTCCATCGCGCTCAGGTGACAGAATTTTAAGTTTTACTTTTCAACCACTCACTATATTACTTTTATTCTGATTGCCTCCACTGCTCTTTCCATGAAGACCTGCAGGGCGGGGCGATGTGAGCGAAGCTGAGTGAGGGGCACATACTTAAGTGCTTTCCTGCTCCATCACCCCGCCCTTCCATGGTACTTGCTCGGAGCCTTGGTTTCCCCTCCTTGCTCTAGAATATTTTTCTGGCTTCAGAAGTATGCACATTTTTTGCTGACATTTGAATTGAGCATATAGTGAGTGTAAGGGGACACATTTCTGTATCTCAGCTTTTTGATTTTTTCACTTTCCGTACCACTCTGTTTTGCTGTCCCTATGGATGTGGGAATGCGAACTGTGCTGTACCCGGTGCTCAGACACGCTAGAGTGTGTGTGTGCTCTCCATTTCTTTGTTTTGGCTTTGAGCACTGGCTCTATAGAGGCCATCACATGGACAATGTTTCTCCACAGAAGAAGGGAGACTTTGTGGCATGGTCAGCTCTGTTTCCACCGATCAGCTGGCAGCGTTCCTTTTGGCTGTTAGAGAAGGGTTTACCAAGCTCAAGAGGCTAGCCCAGTGTTTCCCAAACCGTGCGAGATGGGCAGTAAATAAAGATGCCATTAAGTTCTGCATTTATCTGTCACTTTTGCCGCGCTTCAATGAAAGAGGTCAAATGTCAGAACAACAAAATTGGGGTTTTTTCAGGAAACCGCAGTCACAGTAAAAATAAATAGATTCTGCTCCCTTTCCTTTAAAAACAACAAGGACAGCAAGGAATTTACATGTGTGACTGTACAAGTCCTTTATATTTGGGTTTTCTCAGGCAGATTGTCTACTGATTTCCTCGTTAGACAGTCTGAATCGCACCCCCCCCCCCCTTGTTTCAAACTGCTTACAGCAAAACGAAGGTTCTTCCTTTTCACTGAGATGTTAGGGCAGAATCCGCAAGCACATCTTGCTCCAATCTTAAATGGACAGGAGGCAAGGGACATATCGAGCTGACCTTCAATTCAACATAGGTGTCTTCTCAATGGTCCCACTTGGTATTTTATACTTTCTTTGGAATGCTCACTTGAGAGAAAACTATTTCCACAAGGAACAGTTAGAGCATGAAAGCAGAACATGACTGAACAGTCCTTTCCTTTTTTAAGTTCAAAGTATTTTATTCAGTTTATAACTAGAGACAGACAGTGGTCAACAAAATAAATATACAGTGGGAAAGACAGGATACAACAAGGAGGAGGGGTGGAGGCTGAGCATAAGATGATACAGCAAACAATCTTCAGTTGGAGTAGATCGGTACTTTGCATATGAGTTAATACACAAGCAGATAGGCATGTACACCACAATGAATTCGTAGAAGAGCTTTACCTTTCGAATAATTGGGACTACAGTGAAGTACATACATGATGATACAAAACCTTTTTGATGCTATTGAGAAATAGATACAATCTGAATGATGAACCTTGACTTCTGTGACACATCGGTGTGCACAGGTGTGAATAAAATGATTTCGTCTCGCACAAATGAGGGAAGATGGTGTCAAGGGTGGCTATAGGGCCTGGTGTAGAAGTTGCATGTGCGGGTTTTTATCCGTCGTGAAAGTAAATACTGAAAGGGAGGTGAATTTACCTGGAGGAGAGATCATCGGGGCTTATAAATAAAGGCACTTGTGTCTAGTGCATTCCAAATTGAGCAACACGAAGATCTCCACAGGGATATTTGGAGAGCAATGTTATCAGCGCCTCTGAGAAAAGTTAACCACTCTTGCCACATAGAAAAAGAGACCGCTTACATTTTTTTCCAGTTGTTTAGAATTAGTTTGCAGGCTACAGTGAGCATTAAGTCCAGTAAAAAACGATTGTTGTCTTTCTTGAGTTGGGGATCCAAAGGACCTGGAATAATGTATGAGAAATCTTTTGTGGGAAGAATATTTAGGGTATGTCTAATGCAGTCAAACCCTTTATTCCAAAAGTCTTGGAGGAGGGGGCACTCGAGTAGCATGTGAGCAAGGGAGCCCTCTTGTTTGCCGCAGCACCAACAGTTGGGATCTTTTGTAAGACTAACCTTGAAGAGTCTTGCAGGAGTCCAGTAAGTCCTATTTATTATCATATATTTAGTTTGTGATAAAATAGGTGAGATTTTATGCGAGAAAGGGGATTTGTTGATGGCGGTCCAGTTAAAAGCAATGCCTACCTTGATAGATTCAGCTTCCCATTTCCGTTGATTACGAGATAGTGTTTTGTTTCGGTATTTGTATATGCTAGAGACCAGGTGTCCTACCTTGGATAGGTGGTTCACGAGGGTAGTGATAGAAGGACTGGCACCCGAGAGATTATTTTGCAAGTCCTACTTTAAACTGCAGGAATTTGTAAAAATCTATATTAACTAGATTGAACCGATTTTGCAAGGCTGAGAATGGTAGAGGAGAAGTAACTTTGAAGATGTCTTACACTAGGTTAATGCTCTTTTGTGACAAATCCGTCCAGAAAAATGAGTAAGCGTCAATTTTGAGTGTGTGATTAGAGAGGATAGGTAAGAATGTTGTATCTTAACCTCCGGACATGACTCAAGGAGCAGGATGACTTTTTTGGTGTTCTCTATAATGTTTCTAGAGTGCGGTAGATGGTTTATGTCAATCGTGGCTAATGTGGCGAGAGGGATGTTCTATGAGGGACTTTTCTATCGCCACCCATGGTGGTTCATATGATGGGTTATCAATGAACCAATTTGCACACTGCTTGCATAGAAAGGCCGTTTGATAATTTCTGAAGATGGGTAGGGTGAGGCTCCCTTTGTCCTTGGCCAGCTTGAACAGTCCTTTCCTGACTGGAGGATGGACCGGGACACTTATATTTTGAAAACCATATAGTTACTGGACTTTAATTCTTTTTTATATGGATACGTGCATTATAGGCTGGTTGTCAATTTGCCACACTTCATTAAGGGCAACTACTGTGCCATCTTCTTTACAGTACTAGTAGCAGCAGGATCTAATGCTTTTTGAGTTGGTCTCTGTACATCATATCAATAGAAACATAATACGCAGATGTAGATTGAATGCTTGACTTACAGCAGATGGAAATTTCAGCTTTTATTCATGAGACGCTTTTTTTCGCTGCAGTGATTATATTATTAGTGCATAGTTGGTTTAAATATTTGTGGCTCTGCTGTGCTTATTTGTACTCTATGTGCTGGAGTCGCGAGCTGTGAGGAATGTGCCATACATCTTGTTGCACAGAGTGAGTGTCCAGGCTATATTAAGATTCTGAATGACTGAAATACATCCCATTTGTGAGCTGTCCTTGTAGAAACTAGACCAATGGGCCCTCTCTTCCTCACCCTTGTTCCTAGGCACTGAATTGTTTTGTTGCAAAAAGCTTTGATCGCAGTAAGGTGCTGGCAGAAACACTATAACGTTTGGCTTTGCATTTAGTGTGTGGCTTGTGATTATCTTTTTCTGATGTATTCAAACTTTTTGACAAAAACTAGGCAAAAACTTATTTTCGCCTACACCTCGCTCTAATTTCCTTTGTAAGCAAGCGCCAGTGTTCTCTCTCTCTAACCCTGACAAATGTTCAGCGTATCGATATCTCTGCATGCCTTATAGCCCCTTTGTTTTCCGGCATTCTCACTTCCAGGTGTTCTCCCGCCCTGTCAAGAGCCAAAAGTTTGTCGATCATCTATCTCCCCATTCCTTGTGTTCTCACTCTTTAGTTTAGGCACTCGTAGGGTTTGTGTCTCCCAGTATCTGTGATTCCCATGTGCCTGTCTCTCCCATGTGCTTGTCTCTCATATGTACCTGTATCTCCCATGTTCTGTCTCTCCCAGTGTCTGCGGGTTCTGAGATCCATCTCTGTGTCTCTACATAACACTCCACAACACAAAATACCATTCTACATAACTACAATCCATAACACACAATCCTGCTCCACCTAACTCCAGTACACTCAATATTACATGATTACTATTCCCATAATTACACTGCACACCATGCCACATGATTCCTCTACACATATCCACACCACACCACAAAATTCACAACTAACAATTCCAATCCAAGCCACATAACTGCACTACACACCACATACATACACTCTATAACACATGGGTAAAAGACATTGTCATTTACAATGCCAATAGCTTTAGCTAAAGCAAATGCGAGACTGATTGCATTGCAAATGGTTGTTTTTAGAGAAGCACTCCATTCGCATTAGCCAGAATCAGAGTATTGTGATCTTGTGCCCCCGGAGCTGCTTGCGTTTGTAAATAGTTTAAGACCACAACCTGACCTATGGATGGTTTCGTAAACCTCCATCCCACTTGCAGCATCCCCTTTATTTGTGGGAGTGACCAAGTAAAGGGGTATATTTTAATCTGTCATCTGTGGAACAGACAACTTGACAGAAATAACCCTCCTATTGATTAATGAACTGCAAATGTGAAGCACTTTGTGCTTTGTTATCGATAAAGACCACCAGCAGGAAATAAATGTGCCTTAACAGCTAGCTCAATGTTTAAAAAAATACACACAGTATATTGTATTTACTCACTAAAAGCAGTTTAAAAATGTAATTTACAAGTTCCACAAATCTGATTTAAACATATTGATAATTTCAGCCATTTCCAAGCTGGTAAACCTTTGATATGTAGAAAAAATACATGTAATTTATAAAAAGGCAAAACCAAAACATGTTCTTTTCATATTTCTTTGTGATTATGGTAATCTGATGTTTCTTTAAAATAGTCTCTTGACCTGTTAAGGAAGGATTATTAGAAGAGCGCGGCAATGTTATTTGTGACATCACTTCCTGTGCTGTTGTTTGTGAATTGGATATGATAATTAGCCCTCCCTCCTTTCTTTAGGACTTGTGCCCTGTTCAAGATCTTATCAACACCTTCAGCTACAGACGGGGTTACCACACGAGGGTGAGTGAGGAGGGAGATGGACAGCTGGGGCCCAGAGATCTTAGCCCTGGCCCCATACTTGTGAGGGCCCACCAGCGCCTTTGCAAAGTGTACTTATATAGTGTTTTTTAAGATATATTCACGATGTACTGGTAATAGCAGCCACAACTGGGTGGGCCCCTATGCTGCAGCTGTCTCAAAATGTTTGCCTGGCATTGTTTCTGTTTTGAAAGAGATGCTGCAGGGAACCAGAGAGGTGCCCAAATGAAGAGTGTGACCTGGCCCACAACATTCTCAAATGGGATACGCCCATAGACTCAGATTAAAAGGGTAAATAAACTGGGGAAAAAGGAAGAGGGCTTTTAGGGAATGTGTATGTCACTGGGAACATGAAATTTGTGGCTGATAAGCATTACAAATAACATAAACAGGTAACATCAGTATGCATTACCAAACAGCAAACAAAAAATAAATGGCGAAGGAAAAATAAAAACATAAAAACCCAAAACATAGATCATGATTTCCAATTGCTTGGTCTCCCAGTGAGACAATGCAGAAAGATTAGATTTGTTTTTCGAAATGTGATATATACTCAAATTCAACCCAAAAGTATTGGTGCCTTACATGAGCACCGGTTACATTACACAAGGTCACATTCCTTTTTCCTTTTTGAGGCGCAGAAAAATAAAGTGATTTGCCCCAAATCACACGATTTGTGCTAACGCCAAGACTCAAACCTAGTTCCCCAGTTCCAGAGTCTGAAGCTCTGGCCATAAAGCCACATCCTCTCCAATGACAATGGGAGATCCCCTCACTAATGTGACAGGGGATTTGGATTCTATTAAAAACATGGAGGTAAGAATTCTGACTGAACATCTTAGTGAAATCTCTAGCTGAAAAGACAAAATATGTATATTTGAACCATTAAGCAAAAACCAAAGGAAATGATGGACGGAGTGTTGAACACTGCAAGCACTCACCCAAAGTCAACTGATCTGGGTTTAATCCATCACCGTTCTTTAGCCCACTCTGCCACCCCAGTTCAGACATGGCCATATGCAAATTAGTCTGACCCTGTGCCTCATGGGAACAGTCCAGCCCGAACTGCCAAGCCATGTCTTCCCTGGACCAGAAACCATTGAACCATTAGACAGAAAAATCCAACATGGATGACACAGTCATAGAATACACAACACTGAGGCTAACAGGCAAGTGTCCGGATGACCTTCCAATCAGGCCACCATTTATAGAGCATGTCCTGGCATAACCATCACTGCAAAGCCGCAAAGCCCATCTTCTTTGCTCTAACTCAAAAGACCATTGAAGGAAACCTGTTAGGACATAATTCTTGAGTATCGTTTAGCAGAACCTAATAACTAAAACTGGAAACAAACAGTCAAATCCATATAAGAAAGGGCATATTTGCTGAATATAAAAGATGCTGTCTGAGAAATTAAATGCACTTCAACTCTGGCACAAAAGAAACAATAACAAGCGTAAATTGAGGGAGAGGCAGGGTGGGATAATTCTCACCTGCATGTCTTTAATAAAAATCCAAAACTCACTTCAGGCTCAATTATGAAAAGTTAAAATCGTTGCAATGACATGATGTATATGTTCGTAATAAAACAGTTTGAAAGTCGATTCTTGAGACCAGTCTGCTTCCTGAAGAATGTCGTACAGACATCCCGAAGCAATATTGGCTTTGAACGTCATAGCTCCCTGAGCTGAGTGAGCTCCAAAAAGAGTTATGCCAATGCCAGCTTTGGCCATAAGCCATCTTACCCATCTGGCCAAAGTAGAAAAAAATATGAGAGTGTGTGGCTTCTTAAATGAAATTAAATGATGGGAAGCCGAAGGAGGACAGCAAGCAGAAGTTTGTGACTCAACAGTTAACAAGTTTGGAAGAGCGGGATAGAAAATAGAAGACAGAGTCTTTGCACTTACTGTAATGTAAAATGTAACCCATTGCAGAGAAAAATATTTATTATCCACATCCAAGCCTCCTACATCCAGTACTCTTCTGATTGAAACCAAACATAGCAGCATATTCAATTTTGCAGACAGTTGTGTCAAGGAAAGAAATTCATGAGGCCAAGATAAAATGAAAGCCAAAGCTACCTTTACATCCCATAAATATGAATGTTTGGGTTTGGGAATAAGTTTGAAATGGATCATTCTTAAGGCTTTGCACATAAGAATATGCTTACCTACTGGTTCACCTTTGACTAGGGGTGGTTAGGAAACTCCGCTCCGCCAGCGGAGTTCGCGGAGTTTTGCCACTCCGCGCTCAGCTTGGAGCACAGAGTTTGGCAAAAACTCTGTCATCTGCCACGTGACAGAGTTTACGCGCGCTCACCCCTAGCGCTGACTCACATTATAATAATAATCCACATTTGTAAACCACGAACAATCACCCGTAAGGGTCTCTAGGCGCTGGGGGCCGTCAGGAAGATTAAGCAAGCTACTGCCCAGAGTCACATTGTGCTGGGCTAATCTGCCACCGGCGCCGGGGATCAAACCGTGATCCCCAGATTCCGGAGTCAGTCGCCCTGGCCGCGGCCCCAAACCTCTTCTCACAAGCAGCAGCAATTAGCTGTCCTGCTCTCAGCAAAATCCCAGAAAAGGACTTAGACGGTTAAAGTATTTGGTGACCAACACATTTTTCAAATCAAGTAGTAGAAGGTGCAACCATCATATGACAGGTTGGCATGTCACTAATAACCAGACACTGTCTTACAGTACATACTGCACTGTCAGCCCGCTGCTGCATGCACTCCATCTCAGCAGCCCGTATTGTACCTGGAAATGCGCTGTTTGTGGTGGTATGCATAAGAAATGGAACACACCTTCAAGTTCTTTAATAATCACATTTCCAAACCTACATTTTTTGCTTGAAAATATACATTCTAGAAATTCAGAATGTCGCTGATTCTGCCCTGCCTCTTATTTAAACAAGTAAAAAAGTTCTGTTGTGGTAACATACAATTTATATCAAACACATGAATTCATGTATTTCCATTTGCCCTCAGCTCCGTGTTCCTCATGCAGTGTACCCACCTTTTTCTTTCTGTCACTGCTCACTGGACCCTACTGCAGCATTGTTCTGAATGTCAACACACTTTGGTGTTGGCTCTCCTCCAATACAGCCAACAATTGAAAGACCTGGTACAATGTCTGCTTTACCTCTAAAGAGATTCCTTCTATCGACACTGGGCACTTTGGTTTGTAAGTAGACAGAGTGCTACTGCTCACTCGAAGAAACGGCACCACATTAATCAAAGAAAGCAATGTTTCGGATCAAGGCTTTAGAAATCAACGAGATTAGTGTCTAAGCTTCCATTTTCACTGGGGACCTGGGGGTGCAGAAATAATCTAGCAAGATATGCAAACAGTCCCCCCTGGGTCATTGTCATCAAGGTTTGATTTACCATGAAGTGGCTGTAGTGCTAACATAGTACTGCTAAAACCATAGGCAAAATAGTACAATTATTTTGAAATGATGTATCTGCAATGCCCCGAACACTGTAATTTATTTATATTTCATTGCTTATAATGAAGGTTTAACTATTTGTTCTATTTTACAAGTATGCATCTTTTTAAAAATATTTTAGAAAAGTGATGATGTTTTTTCACTTTTTGAAAGCTAGCAAGTGCTTCAGCACTTGGTGCTTTCTTAAGTATACCATCCATTCCAAAATGGCTGTCACAATGTCGGCCTAATGCCTGGAGACGGGACTGCAGCGGCAAGGGGTACTTTTGCTGTTTGTTACTCTTTAGTGTCCCGCGGGCTCCGTTGTAGCTGGCTCACCTTAGCGGGAAGATGCTGATGGCAGAGGAGTGGAAGGAGAAGGTGGATGTGCTGCTGGTGTGGCGAGTGGTGAAGGAAATCAACACTGAGTGCTATGTCTCAGGGTGGGAGCCTGGGAGGTGTGGCAAAAGCAAGAGCCATGGGCCTAGCTCAGAACTCAGTATCCAAAATCACTGTGACACCTGGCGAACCGGACTCCCGCTTATAATAATGTTGTGGATTACATCTATTTTTTCACGGGGTTTAATTTATATCAATTTATGGCGTATTCGCCCATGAAGTATCTTTGAACTTTGTTTATATTCTCAGAAGCAGAGCAGGAGTTACCTAAACATTCTGACACAAGAGAATGATTTGAACAACTTTCTGATGTTTCAGAAGGGGTCGTGGAGGCTGAAATGAGGATGCTAATCCCATTTTAGTATGTGTAAGGGTTATAGCCTGTTGGCACCAGTGAAGGTACTTTAAATTAGGAGTGCGCAGAACTCAACGGAATCTTGCGTTTTTTTTTTGTTTTGCAGAATTCTGCTGAGTAAAACTCTACAAGTTCTGCCCACCGTTACCTTTGACTAAGGTGTGCTCTGCTGAAATTGCTGATATATAAGCATTGATCTTTCTACAGTGTTGAACTATAAATGCGTCTAGTCAACTCCTTCTAGTATTTTGCGAGTTAAGTTAGCATTCGCTGCGCCATTTTGTCTTTAGCCGCCATTTTGTACTGTGATCGAAAGTAAGCCTCTGCCTCATTAGCTGTCTGACTCAGCAAAGAGCTGCTTCAAGTTACTTCTGTATTATATCACATTCAAGGTTGAATCCTAATGTACTAATGAATAGCTTATTCTGCCTTCGACATGCCTTTCCTCTATCGTTGCCCTGCTCCCACACTTGATAGCACTGAGCTCGAACAAGACGACCTTGGAAGTGGGATAATGTGTACCCGTCCTGCAGGTGGTAGCTCATCCTTCTGTACCTCCATTGTTCATCAGTGCCCGAGCTGGAAAATTCCAGCCTGGGCGGGACTTTAGGGTGTTGCAAAATGCATATTATGTTTTACCAAGTGGTCTGAAGTCAGTCCCCTCGGTAGCATCTGAGGAGGCTAGTCAGACTGGACTGCGCTGCAGCGCAGTTACTAATAAAAGATGGTTTGTATTTTCTACTGTATCACCGACTCTTCAGTTCTTGGAAGGATGAGAGGTGGTCGCAAGTGACCCGGGTGGCCCAATTCGGGTCACTTCCTTCAACAGGTCTTACCAGAAGTAAACAAAGAAATCAAAGAATTTGCCTATACAGGAGAAGCAGGTATTGGATTAGTCTCCCATTCCTTACACCAGCTAACCCAGGATGCCCAGGCATGTATGCATCTACTTTGAGTGGAAGGAGCCCATGCCTCTTTGATAATGGATAATATGTCACTAGATAATGCCTGGCAAGCCAGGCCGACCTGAAATCTTCCTTGACATAAGCTGCAGATATATAAAGTGTGTGTAGAGGATTACAAAATAGGAATAGTCAGCCACGAGGGAATTTGAGAGCAGTGGTTCACCCATTGTGATTATAGTCAGCGAGGTGTCCAACTCTTCATTGTAATGCTAAACCTTGTGAGATATATATCCTTGGTAGGCATTTGAAATTGTCTTTCAGATAATAGGGCAACTGAGTATCACTCAGCATTGAAACAGCACTCCCGAGTTGCAAGTATATATAAGACCTGAATGTCCATAAATAGCTATTGTGAGCAGCGAGTAATAATGACACGTCGCGTTTGAGTCAGCAAACCGAGTAAGGCTTAGTGTCTCTGTAGGTTGCTATAGCCAGATGTATACGAGAGACGAGCTCTCATCTCTAAATACTATATATATTACATACTGCATTGCAGATTAGTTCCAGGATATGCCTTTGTATAACTTTTTAAACCTTTAGTTACATACAAATCTATTCTTTATATTACATCTAGCATAGTAAGCATATCTGGCTTCCTTTGAAAACATGCCATCACATCCAGACTGGTAGCTGGACATCACAGAGTATCAGACGGACGACTGACTCTCTACATAATATGAATAGGGTAAGATGAGTAAATACCGTGACACCCCAACCTATATTTAAACGTAGAGCAATGTGGTGGAGCATACTCTGATCTGATTATTTAGCAGAACGAAAAAGTACGGCACCGCCCAGATGTTACGTAAGTGTCCTTGTTCACCACTATTTGATGACTTGCCTGGCTCTGTTAAGCCTTTGAATGATAATGAGAAGTTTACAGGATCTCTATAATATATAAGGTGCTACATGAAAGTCCTTGAACCTTACTTTTTAATGCATTCTTATGACTTCACATTTCCCTTTTGTTTCTATTGGGCACTACTTGCATCTCTCTCTTTTTCTTGGCAATTTTTCTTGGCAATTTTGATTTGAGGTCTCTCACTTTCTATTGTTCTTGCCTAATGGCTTCTGTCCACGAAGAGACTTGAAATATGCATGTAGGCATGATAAAGCATGGCCTCAGTCCTAGAGAATGTATAGGATGCATAAAATTGGTGAGCACTTTTTGGACCTCAGTGTCTGCTTGTATCACTGGATAGTGTTTAAGTATGCCAAATTCTTTCCAAATGGCTTTGGTCATTCTAACTTAGTGTTTGCTCTAGACAGTCCCCTAACACAGAAACTGGAAATCGATTTTGTCTCTGTTATTTCACAGATAACCCCCGTCCACATTTGAAATTTACTTTCAAACCAACATGGTCCTGATGAAGGTGGTTATAAAGCTTCTCCACCGAAACATGCGTTGACCGTGACCGTTCATATGGGAAACCCCTTAAAGACATCACATCAGTGAAAAGAAAATTCAGATTAAATCAAACCACATTAACTATGAAAGAGTGTATGGCGTCTACAAAATAACAGGCGTTTCCTAAGCAATTGTATTTCTTTGTGAATGAGTGCTTGTGTGTGTGAGATTATTGTGGCTGGTGAGAGTGACTGCTTGATGGTTGAGAGTGGGGTTACAGCTAATTTTTATAAATGTATTTTATTGACTCTTGTATTTTAAGTTGCCTTTTGTTATAGGATGAATTGCTCATGAAGTAATTGGTGATTTTGTATTTGTGCAATGTAATTTGTTGTTTATGATTTGTGGATCATATGTATAATTATGGCAACAATGAATTGATATGAACAACAAATTACAGAAATTCATTTTCAAAAAAGAAAAAAACGTATAAAAAATATAAATAAAATTTATTTTTGAATAATTTGCTGTGGTTGACATCTGTGCTGGGGATCTGTCTTGTATGTGAGCCCTTAAGAGGCCGCTTATAAAGAGATATAGGTCTGACAGGAGTTCTCTTCGATAATAAGCTGCAGGTGACCCCGCAAAATGAGGTCCTGAGGAAAGCCCTGATGTTCCCTGAGAAGGAGAGGAAATAAAGGAAGAAGTCTGGAAAAATCTACAGAGAGTTATAACAGCTGACAATACCAAGGTTAGGCTAGCCAAAATGGTATGATTAGTACTAACGTTGCCTAATCCCTGCTGTGAGGAAACAGGCTTCTTGCTGTCTCCCCCCCACACATTTTGCCCCCATTTGGACTACTAGCTGCTGGTTTATTGACTCTGAGAGTGCCTTAACGCCTGCTAACCAGATCTCAGTGCCAGTGTTATACTTCATTACACAATGTATTTTGGAGCTGCTACCCCTAATTGGCATAAACTGACTTTCTTATAAGTCCATAGTATATGTTACCAAGGGTACCCAGGGCAAGTAAAACAGAGTGTCCCCCAGGGCTGCAGCATTCGTTGTGCCACCCTGTGTGTAACAAAGTACAAAATGGCTTCTAACCTGCCACTGCTGCCTGAAAGAGCAGTTTTAAAACTGCTAGCTGGATTTTGCAATTTAAACCAATGGCAAAGTCCCCACTGTTGCACCGTTCCTACTAATTCAGTAAGACTGTGCATTTGGGCAACATAAGCATCAAAACTATGGGGACTACATCTACTTATACCAACAGAATATGTTAACCTAGTTCCTGGCTAGCTCACAGTGTACAATCTGGACCCCTAAATCTCGCAGGGTACCTGATGGTGTCTGAAACCTCAGAACATGACAACCCTAATTCCCCCAAGGAAATCTTGGAAACAGATCTACCCTTTAGCCGTCAACTTAGGCATAACAAAAAGGGAGACACAAGAAATAGAAAATTGACATTTCAAACATTTATTAAACAATTGGATTCTTGTGTAGATTCCATGTGCTGCAATGATTAGTAGAAGGAAAAAAAGTATGTGTAACCGGCATTACAAGAATGGTGAAAAAGATTAACAATACAACCATTATGACTACTGCATTGATTAAATGAAAACATATAATTGTACTCCTACCTAGTACTATCTATCCTAGAGAGCATAGTGTGAATTTGGTTCTGCCAGATTCCTTGGAGTGGTCTAACTTCCAATTTACCTGTGTGCGTGTTTTATTCGTAAACCAGTCTGGTGTAGAACAGGCTGCCGTCCCTCGCAGGACAGTGATGAGATTCAGCTGGGCTAAAATTCAGGCACGGGGTGACCACGACAATCCATAGAAATGCTCCTCTGCCAAACAAAGGCTTGGGGCAGTATATATAATCAAAATTGGATCTATTCGCACTGTGCCTGAGTTCAGATCCAGCTGTCATTGTTGATTCTACCAAGTCAGAGCTGTCTCTGAACAGAAAACAATATTCAAGGGCACTTTGCCCAGTGTACTTGGTCCTTGGACAAAATGTACGATGGTATGATAATATACCTAACGAAGAAATGTATTTATAAGCAAAACACTTTTGGAGTTCACTATCGCATGCAAGTACGCAATCAAAATGTGCTAAAAGTCATCATCTAAAAAGATGTCAACTTTAAATGTGAACATGTAAAAATGGGAGCGTTTGTGCATGGGCCCTATTAACCTCATGACACCACTTCCTTAACAATAGATATAAGTATCCCCTAAGGAAGGCGTATGAAGTCATAAGACAGAGTGCTGTATATTAATCAGTTAGATCTATACTTTTAAAATGTTCCAACAGCAAAACATCCAAATTGTCATTTGTGCTGTTGGAAAGTTGGTAGCCCCAATGCAGAGTTACAGTCTGGCCTCTCAGTCCAGCTAACTTATGAATGGGACTATTATTAACATGGGTACTTCAATGTATCAAAGTAATTGTGACATTAACCCTACTTGATGCCCAAATCGAAATTAAAAAGTATACAAAACAGAGTTAGATGGAATGCTTGAGCTAATCTCTGCCACTGATGATCACTCTGGGCAGCATTCCAATCCATCATTATTTTGCACACCATGCCACCTCAGTTTGAACTCAGCTATAAGGAAATCATTCATGACCCTGCTCCAATAGGAACAGTCCAGCCCGAACTAACAAGCCAGGTCCTCCCTCAACTGGAACACAAGTAACCCAGGACCGGTTTCGCCCTAATTATAGGCTCATCAGCCGGGTACAGCATGGTTCCAGTGACACAGTGTGCACAGGATCCATGCCTGGGCATATCTGTCTGACCTACGTTGCCACAATAAGTATACAAAACAGGGATGGGTGGAATGCTTGAATTAATCTCAGCCACTGGTAATCACTCGGGTCACATCCCAATCCATTGTTATTTTGCACTCCATGCCTCCTCAGTTTGGACTAAGCTTTATGCAAATCAGTTTTGACCCTGCTCCAATAGGAACAGTGCAGCCCGAACTGCAAAGCCAGATTCTCCCTGAACCAGAACACAAGCAACCCAGGACTGGTTTCACCTATTTATGGACTCATCAGCCGGGTACATATTGGTTCCAGTGAAACAGTGTGCATTGGACCCACATTTGGGCATACCTCGCCCATTTAGGGCAACACAATAAGTATACAAAACATTAGCATCCTAACACTAACCCTGCTGTGATTCAGGAAGGAATTGAAGATGCATCTCTTCTCAGAAATAACACTAAGTACTCCCCTTCCGCAACTCATCTCTTCATAGAAGACTATCTCCTCACTGCAGCTTACCCACCTTTTCTCTGTCTTCCTGTAAGTATTTTCAACAATGTACCTTGGATCTTGCCCTTCTGTTCAGTGCTCCATTGCTTCCCAGCAGCTTGTGCCTTAAAAACGCCACAAACGTACACTGTTACAACAGGGGATCATTTCAAAAGGAGAAATGTTAGAATGGACATGTAGACTTATATATTCGATGACCCAATAGAAAAGGTTTATCTGAGGAAAGACCAAAGATTGATTAGGAAATAATATAAATCAGCAAAGGATCTAAGGATTAAGTGGACCTAACGTTATCCCCATACATCGATCTATCCTTTTTACATCTGATCATTCTGTAGACCCCCTTTATATGCCTACTTGAGTACTGACTCAATTTTACGTATGTTGTGTGAGTGCATGAATGTTTGTTGACTCCATCTTAGCTTTGGTGTCTTGGTTAGTAGACATGGGTACCTGGCATACCTTGGCATCTTTCTAAAAATCTACCATTCCTAAACATACATTAACCCCTGATGCTGTACACGGCAAGCTCTCGCTGCTTTGATTTATAACTACAATCCTATCTTACTCCATCTTTCTGTCTCCTGCAGCCTATTTCTCCTTTGTTTCTTCCTTTCTGTCTGATAAGCAGACACATACTCTTGCATATCAACTAATGCTCATTTCCATTTTGGAGAAGATCCTCCCATTCAGTAGGCACCTTCCTCAATCCCTCACTTTTCTTTCCTTCGCTCCTCTCTCCTGTCACATCTATCACTTGTAAACGGCCTCCCCATGCGCTAACTACTATACAAAATACCAACATATGACATCTTGTGGTCTGTGTGTGTGTATGATTCTATGACAGGTAGTTTATGTGTATCAGTGCCTGTAGGCCTATATGCATGAGTGCAAGTTTATCTGATGATCTATGTGCAGGGATGTCTGTAGGTGTTCTGTCATGTCTATATATTTGCATGCATGTGCCATCTATGGAAATGAATGTGTGGATTGTTTGTGTGTATGCACCACATAAACTTTAAACTTGTTGGTTTTGTCACAGCTTACACCCTGTCATTAAATGTCTCCTTTTTTTATTGATCACCCAATTCTTTGGACTGATGCTGCTGGTTCTTTGTGCATTGCGACTCTGCTAATCAGGCCCCAGTGTCTGTAGTCTGATGCCTAAACATGTCAAAATTGGCTATACTCCTAATACTGCCAAATTTAACATATCTATCAGTCCCTAGTATCTGGCATAAAGTGTACCTAGGGGTGTAAGTTAAATATCAACAGTGGATTGCGGCACACATTGCGCTACCACATAGTGACAGTGCAGTGACAGTGAAAAATATGACTGCAGGCTCACCACTGTAGCCTGTCTGTGCAGTTTTAAAACTGCAATTTCGAATTGCCAAAATAAACTCTTTTAGGAGGCTTAAAAAGTCCTTTTAAATATTAATAAGTCACCCCCTAAGTAGGCCTTAAATGCTATAGGGCAGGGAGCATTGTATTTAAAAGCAGGGCACGTAAAAGGTTACTGTTGAACAAGTTGCTTCAATGACAAGGCCCTAAAAGCTATTTTCACAATAGCATGATTAGCTGTTCCACAGGAAACCATTGAGCTATATTCAAGTTAATAAAGTTATCACTGCCTAGAGGACAGTTGCAAGGTTAATTCTTGGACTTTCTAAAATATGTATTACCCAATTATTTGGTAAAGTCGGAATGGTACAAAATATTGTAGAAAAGTTACTTTTAAAAAGTAACGTTTTACCTGCCTAAAACCCCTGAAAGCCTATTTGCATGGACTTCCAAATGTCCCTCAGGAGATGTACTTGCTCCCAGAGCTGAGACAAGGGCCTTGGCTGTAGGGGATGTTCTGTCCTCTGATAGGATGACCATCCGGGCAGTGCCTAGGAACTTCATTAATCTCAAGGAGGTCTACCCACTCACAGGCAGATGTACCTAGCACCTAGGCCTGCCCCTTCTTATGTTCCTCTAGTCAGCCATGCACCAATCAGTGGAAGAGTAGCTGTGCCCCAGAACCGGTTTTGAGTGACCACAGAGTAGGGTTTGCTTCTTTCCCCACAACTTCAGGGTGGGCATAGGAGCTCTGTACAGGAGAAGGAAGGTTCTGTCATGGTGGATTTTGGTTGTGAGGGGCACTGTGGGATTGTTTGCAGAAGAGCACATAGAAGGTGCTGTAAAAGTAGGTAGTGTTGCCCCGAGAACATTTTCCCTATTGGTTAGGGAGGAGGCAGGAGTTACTTCCACCTACAGACTAGTGCCAAGCAAAAATGTGTCACCTCTGAGCACCCCTCTTCAGAACACTACTGGACCTTTGGCAGACAGAAGGAAGACTGTACCTGTTGGTCAGGCCTATGAGGAGAACTCTAAGGGATGGTCTTGTTCCCACTTGTACCTAGGACAAACAAGTTGACTCCAAGGGTCAGTTTGCTGACAGCCTGTTAAGCTACAGGGACACAAAAGCTATAAGAGGCCCACTTTCCTTGAAGACCCCAGCTGACCAGTTTCAAATGGACCTGCCCTGGACCCTACTGGTGGCTCCTGTGGAGTGAGGCCCGACCTCCAAGTGCTGTTCCTCATGTCCTGGAATCCTAGGCTGGTGTCAGAGTGTACTCCTGCTTAACACTAATTAAAACATGGTGACTTAGAAGATTCCTGCTAGCATTTTGCCTGGAGAACTGTTGAGGGGCTGGGTCAAATGTGCCAGCCGATCCATAGAGGGAGGGTTCATTGCTGGTGGGTCTGACTTCACCACAGCTCCAGTTACGTTCTCCTGTTGGCACCGGCCCTCCTCAGTTTCCAACTCCAGATTCATCAGCACTGCCATCGAAGGAGACCCAAAGACCGACGGGGAGCAAAAATCTTAACTTCTACAGTCAGAGGTTTTCACTGAGGCTCCATCTCAACGCTGGAAACCATTTGGTCGACCCCCTTCTCTCTGTGCCAGTCCACTGCCTCATTCACTGAACGCTGTTCACGTCGGGAGGTAACTGTCCCACAGGGATGAAAAAAGTCACTGTATCTGGCCAGCGCTCTATCACAGCTGGCCTGCAAACTTACAGTTGCCTCTTTCTCATGTAAACAAGGCTCTATTTCTACGGCTCACAACTCTCAGGACAAGTTATGGTAAGGGCAACAAGATCATAGGGATCATCCTGCTCTTAAAACCATGCGATAATAAAAATAAAACAGTAGAATCAGACCACGACCAAACACACAGTAATAGTCCATAAACGTGATAGAGAAAAACATATATAGAGTTAGACCTAGAAACTGATGAAGAGATGGCTTTTAACCTACAGGATACTCAGAAAAAGCTGCTAATTACTTAATAGTGAATGAAAACATAGGGAGGACTAAAGCTGAGGAAGCTGTGACGAGGTTTGACATTCTATGCACAGCAAAACTTTTGTGGGATAAAATAAAGAGCATAGAACCAGTGATCTCTCTTTATTCCTCCTTCTTTCTTCTGTGTTTCATAAGTAATGCCTGGTTCTTTACATTCCCCCAGGTCATCGCACTGCTTGGTATTCTTTGGTTGCTTTGTAGTGACTACCCTGTTCGGCCCTGATAGAGCCAAGAGGGGGCTTTGGACAGAACCCCTCCTTCTCCAGTGACAAGCTACAACTCATCATGAAAGAAACCTAGGAACTCCCATTTTGAGGTCCCATAGAAAATAATTCACTTTGGTTCCCTTGAAAGTCAATAGTACAACAACATTGTACAAGATTCATACCTGTGCTATATTTCTTTAAGTTTATTTTTTCTATCTTTGATCCATCGTCTTTCTTATTGCTTTGTTCTTTCTTTTTTTCCATCTCTCCTTCCTCCCCTTCTGTTTCTTTGTCTCCCATTTCCCTCCCTTTCCCTCACATCCCATGGTATTTTTGCCTTATTTTCGGTATCTCCTAATCTCTCCCTTTCTTTTCCTATATTTGTCCTACTGCAGTCCTTCCGCTAGTGTTGTCTGTGACTTCCCCACTCTCTTCTGGCCTCACCCCTTCCACCCTTCCCTTTGCTCCAGCTATTTGATCCTCTCCTATATGGGACTCCAGCCAAGGCGTATCAATGATGGCGGAATGTTGAGGGCATCTTCCTGTGGTGCTTTCCCCGATTGGATCTGTTGGGTCTAGGGAGGATGTTAGGGCAATAACCTGTCCATTACCCTCAACCACTCTCCATTTACTGATAGAGACTCCTGAGGCGGAAGCCGGGAGGGCGAATGACATCTTTTAAAAAATTATTGTGATACCATGTACCTTTTAATTACTGCTTGATCCTTGCTTCTCCTGAACAGCGCGCCTCGCGCTGCAACGCTTGTTTACATCTTGGTCGCCATTCCTGACGGCGAGGCGAGCCACGAGACACGCCCACCTCGGTTGGCCACGCCCCCTCACCAAACCTATAAATAGTGCGCGCAGATCTCTAAGCGCGACACTGATAGAGACTCCTGAGGCGGAAGCCGGGAGGGCGAAAGACATCTTTTTAAAAATTATTGTGATACCATGTACCTTTTAATTACTGCTTGATCCTTGCTTCTCCTGAACAGCGCGCCTCGCGCTGCAACGCTTGTTTACATCTTGGTCGCCATTCCTGACGGCGAGGCGAGCCACGAGACACGCCCACCTCGGTTGGCCACGCCCCCTCACCAAACCTATAAATAGTGCGCGCAGATCTCTAAGCGCGACACTGATAGAGACTCCTGAGGCGGAAGCCGGGAGGGCGAAAGACATCTTTTTAAAAATTATTGTGATACCATGTACCTTTTAATTACTGCTTGATCCTTGCTTCTCCTGAACAGCGCGCCTCGCGCTGCAACGCTTGTTTACATCTTGGTCGCCATTCCTGACGGCGAGGCGAGCCACGAGACACGCCCACCTCGGTTGGCCACGCCCCCTCACCAAACCTATAAATAGTGCGCGCCGATCTCTAAGCGCGACACTGATAGAGACTCCTGAGGCGGAAGCCGGGAGGGCGAATGACATCTTTTTAAAAATTATTGTGATACCATGTACCTTTTAATTACTGCTTGATCCTTGCTTCTCCTGAACAGCGCGCCTCGCGCTGCAACGCTTGTTTACATCTTGGTCGCCATTCCTGACGGCGAGGCGAGCCACGAGACACGCCCACCTCGGTTGGCCACACCCCCTCCAACGCCTCGACCAACCAACATAAATTATGTGCCTTGGCAGGAAGCGCAGCGGACGAGCGCAGCGGGCGCGACTATTGCGCGCCGAAGGCGCGCTTAAGGCAAGCTCGTCTGCGCTCGTCCGCGACCGTCCGGGGCAAGGGGCACGCCACTCTGCTTGCTTTACCACCTACTCACCTGCCCAACTGCGCTGCCTTCGGGGCCCATGGCCGTTACCTGCCTCCACCTGCTCCCACATCTCGTCTCTTGGCTTAGCTCCTCTTGCCCCTCTGACAATACCTTGGCCACAACCTCTGCCCCCGACTCCCTCTAGCGGTAGCGCTTCTCCAGCTGCTTCTAGGTCTCTTACGGCGTTCTATCTGAACACTAGGTCTGCAGTTGCCCACGCCCATGAACTTTCGGTCCTGCTGGATCTCCATGCCCCCGACCTTCTTTTCTTAACAGAAACTTGGTTCTGCGACGACTCCCTCCCCACCTTATTGGCTACTCTACCAGCTCCATATTATGCTATTCGTGCCGACCGGGCTAATGGCAAAGCTGGAGGTGGGGTGGCGGTCATCGCTCAAACCGACCTCCCCTTTCAGCCCCTGTCCCTTCCTGATATCGCTACTACGGAATTTTTAGCCATCCGTACCACCTCCATCACGCCCCCTCTCACCTGTATTCTCATCTATCGTCCCCCCCAATCTCCCTTATCGTTCCTTCCGGATTTCTTGGAAGTTCTGGCTACTATCACAGTCAATAACTCTTCCATTTTGCTTTTGGGTGATTTTAATTTTTGGCCTTCTGACCAAGCCGAATGCCCATCTTCCAAGGAGTTCTCAGTTACCCTTTCCTCCCTTAACTTTACTTCCCACATTCACTCTCCCACCCATGTCAAAGGTCACACTCTCGACCAGATCTGGTCCTCCAATTGTCCCGTTGAATCCCTTTCAATCTTACCCTGCACTTGGTCCGATCATCACCTGATTTCCTTTTCTCTTCCCATTCACCCCCCGATCAAGCCCCCGCTCCCCAAAAACACCTGGGTTCGAACATGGGGCCGAGTAGACCCTAACAGTCTATCCTCCATACTCACGTCCTCCGCTCCCCTCCTCCAAGACCTATCTACCTGTTCCCAGGTCACGGCCATTGACCAATGGCTCTCTGCAGGCTGTGACACCCTTGCTCCTCTGAAGCGGGTCTCAACCAAACGAGAGAAGGACGCCAACCAGTGGTTTAATCAAGATCTTAAAGCCACTAAACTGGCGGTGCGGCGTGCGGAGCGGGCTTGGAGGAAAAACTACTGCCCCTCCTTACGCTTAGAGTTTATAAACATCCTGACCCTATATAAGAAAAACATCCTTGAGGCAAAAACCATCTACTTTTCCTCCAAAATCCTCGCAGCCGAATGCAAATCGAAGGAAATCTTTTCGATTGTTCACAATCTAGCGTACTCGGACAGAACCTCTCTCAAACCCACCCCTTCTCTGGAACTCTGTCACTCCCTAAATAATTTCTTCATTCAAAAAATCGAAACCATTAAAACCAATATTCCCCCTCCTTCCCCTACCTTTGTGGACCCTCAGTGTCCTCCTCCCAAGGACCATCTCACCACCCTCCCACCTCTAACTAAGGAATCAATAAATGCCATAATCCCACTTGTTAAATCAGGGTCCCCGCTAGATCCCTGCCCGGCTCATATCCTCCGTCATATCTTCTCTAACTGCCCAGATCCCCCCCTTCACCTTCTCAACAGCTCCTTATCCCAGGGTGTGGTACCCAACTCACTTAAATCTGCTGTAATAGTCCCTATCCTGAAAAAGCCTGGTGCCGATCCATCTATTCCAGCCAATTTCCGTCCCATCTCTCTCCTACCTTTCCTGGCGAAAGTACTCGAGCGTCACGTCACCTACGCCCTGAGTTCTTTCGTGGAGAAGAACGGGGCTCTTGCCCCCCGCCAGGCCGGGTTTCGCCCCGCACACTCCACGGAGTCGGTAGTGCTCTCAGTCCTTGATAACCTCAGGGAGGGAATGGATACCAACCAACCTCAGGCCCTGGTTCTCCTCGACCTCTCAGCCGCCTTTGACACGGTGGACCACTCCATCTTACTTTCCCGTGTCAGGGCGGCGGGGATCGGGGGTACCGCGTTGGTCTGGTTATCCTCCTTCCTGAGGGATCGCACCCAGGCTGTCCGCCTGGGTGACTTCACTGCAGACTTCCGTGACGTTCAGTGCGGGGTTCCCCAAGGTTCCTCCCTTTCCCCCCTCTTATTCAATCTTTACATCTCCCCCCTTATCTTTTCATTGCAACAAATGGAGGTCACCGTATTTAATTATGCGGATGACCTCCAGCTTGTGTTCAACCTCTCCTCTTCCCCCGATTCTGTCTCCAACTTTCAAACTATCATGATTCACATCCGAGACTGGATGAACCACAACCATCTTAAGCTCAACCCAGATAAGACCGAGCTGGTGTTGACGGGTGGTTCATCCAGCCCCTGGTCCCCCATTTTCTGGCCCCCTCCCCTTGGTGCCCCACCTGTTCCCTCCACCTCGGTTAAAACCCTAGGCATCAAGCTCAATTCACAACTCACCCTTCACTCCCAGGTGAGCTCTGTGGTTTCTTCCTCCTTTCTGGCTCTTCGCACCATTCGCAAGGTGTCCCGTTTCTTTTCTTTTGATGCCCTAAAACTTATCACTCTTGCCATGGTCGTATCCCGCCTGGATTATGGCAACGCCCTATATGCAGGTATCCCTGCATATAGTCTTCGGCGTTTGCAGCAGATCCAGAACCAGGCGGCACGCCTGGTGTTCAAACTCCCTAAATCCTCCCACACCACTCCCCTTTTGAAAGCTTTACATTGGCTTCCCGTCTGGGCCCGTGTCCAGTTTAAGCTTGCATCTATCACCTTCCAAGCACGACTGGGCACGGCGCCAGCTTTCATCTCCTCGGAGATCATTCCCTACGTTCCATCTAGGGAACTGAGGTCATCTTCCCAATCCCTTCTCACTGTCCCACGGTTCCGAAGAAAGAAATGGGGAGGCTCGAAGTTTGCGACTCTCGCCCCGACTTTTTGGAACTCTCTGCCTGCAGAACTCAGGGTTTCAACCTCATATCTGTTATTTCGGAAACAACTCAAGGCATACCTTTTTGCCAAATCCTTCAATTAATACCTTAGTCTCTCTTTTTTCCCTTAACCCGGGACTTCTTCTCTGACCTCTTTCAGTTTTTAGCGCCAAGAAACCGCTGGTGTACGTGCGCTGTACAAATAATTTTAAATAGAAATAGAAATTTATTCCTGTGTGAACACTATACATAATTGCTTTGTTGGATTTCCAGCGGCCTCAACATGGTGCTCCTCATTTGCTTAAAGACAGACTCCATTCAATAGTCATTGGGGTTTAACAGTGTCTGTAAGGAGTCGCACCTCTGTCGCTTTTGGACAGTCTCCATATAAAAGTACCAGATGTTTTAACAATGCCTCCAATGGGTTATTTTTCCGTTGCTTCTCTGGTGCTCCCTGTAGGAGAGTAGGGTCTGCAATCCTATGATCACCCAGATTTTTTGCTTTTGCTTCATTGGTTTACGACTTTCTCCGGCTGTGGGCCTGCCAATCAGACCCACAGCCTAGCTGTTCTCTCTCGAAATTAACACACATGTACATTAGGTGCATCCACTACTTGGAACTGGGCCGCCTTGTCAGTCCCTGTCTCAGCATACCACAGGTATCCAGGGCATCGGTGTACCCAGGGCCTACCAGGGGCTGAAGCATGTATTATGCCACCCCTGGAATGGCCGCCCAAATCTGACACAACTGGCTGCACGACAGCTGGGGCCACGTGGTGTAATCACCCGTTGCTGTAGGTGTAGTATTCCTACACCTAAACCCTAAAATGGACACATGGATTCCTATCAGTCACTCCTATAGCAGGCCTTATCAATCCTGAAGGCAGAGTGCAGGGAATCATGTGGGACGGTGCTCTGGCGCGAGCTGAGCCCGTCGACGGCTTGCGGAACCAAGTCCTAATAGCCGTTCCATGGTGACGCGGGCCAACTACTTTTAATGCATTATAATCCTTGCGGTTATTTGCTAACTTTGGCATCGCATCACCTATACATGTCGAGTAAGGTGTCATACGAATGGGAATACGAACCCCTCGCCAGTCCTGGTGACGGGGTTAGCATTCCCCCCTTTTAGAGGGACACGACATGGAAGTAACCTTGAACCCCGGTTAAAGTTGACTCAAGCCTCAGCATCACAAAATGGATGCTGCCACCAGACACAAGTCTGACCTCCTGCTGCTGGGGGACCTTCCAGCAAGGGGAGCTTGGACAAAGGGTTTCCTGTCGAGGGCGGTGTTAGCACCGTCCCAGACAGGGTTTGTGTATCCCAGGTAGGCAGGGCTGAAAGGAAGGTGATTGCAAGTGGCACCCCGGTGCTCACTGTGCATAGCCCGGCTCAGACCAGTTTCGGGGGCACACCAGCCCCTGAGCTGGCGCGAAGCCGGACAAAGGATAGGGGTGTAACCACCCCCCTCCTGGCTCCACCCATAGGTAGAACCTAGTCACGGGCCAGCCCCTTTTCTTAGAATAAAGGTAGGAGCGAGTCCCCTTCCCAAATTGGATAATCAGATAATCGGATAACTCCGAATCACGAACTACTTTCCACGAAAGGAACTCTTGACTATTTCTGAAGACTCTCCCTTGTGGCTAAGGAGTAGCCACCCTGCACCCGCAGGCACCATCTAAGCGCTTGCGGTTTGCTGTAAGTCCCTCCTACGGATCAAGACTGCCCAGCTCGACGAGACCCGAGTCCCTGCCATCTCTGACCTTTTACCTACCTCATCAGCCCAGCTGAGAGTCGTAGGTGTGACGAGACCTGCGGGACCGGCTATCTTCAGAACCTGCACGACGCTTATCTAGCACTCCCACCGAGGGACCCTCGAGTGAGTGCACCTAGGGTTTGAGAAGCCCTAACCCTGAGCAGCTCCAGCATCGAAGTCTGCCTCCCCAGCATCCCCGAGATCTGCGTGGGGGCCCTTCTGCTCCTTGTTGTTCACCGCGTTGTTCGACCACTTGCCGACCGGCTTGTGGCCCTCTTCACGACGCACCACGATTGTTTCATCACTAGTCTGGTTGCTCCAGACTGGCTCTTGCTCCCCTTCAACAGAGGAGTACCACGGACCCTCCTGGTCCACTCCCGACGCCATCTTGACTCCCCCGCTTGGGTTGCCACTGCCAAGATCCGCTGCCCCTGCCTGGGCCCAGCATCGTCGACAGCAGACCCCTTCGTGGGACAGCTCGCCCTCCATCCTGGTCGCCGCCGCGCCTCCTGGTCTGAGGAACAGCCGAGTCCGACGTCACCCACTCACCTGGTTGAGGTGACTTCAGCCGGTACCCTCCTGGTACCCACACGATCGCTGGCTAGCGGTTGAGAACTGAGTCCCCTCTGCTTTCAGGTTTCCTTCATCACCGATCCAGGCTTGGATCGCTCCGAACATCGTCACTGGTCGCCTGCCAGCAACTTCTTCTTTCAGGCTCCTGAGACTACACGAGGACTCCCGACATCTTGCCGAACTTCACGCAGCCGCAGCCTCCGGGCTAGGTAACTCGAGCATCTCGGTGCTCCATCGCAGGTTCGCTCTACAAGTGTCCAGTTCCTTTTTCGTTTAGTCCCACTGATCGGATCACTCCGGAATCAGTACCGCCAGACTCTAACCATTCGCGTTTCACTGTTAGTGTAGATGGTTTCTCGTGCCCCTCGGGCCTTTGTGTAAATTGTGCAACTGAAGTATTTTCCTAAGAGTTTTGTAGTGTGCTTAGCTCCCTGACTCATAAAGAGCCAGGGTAGTCTTGTTATAAATAAATATCCTTTTATTTTCATAACAACTTGTGTGGTGTCCTTTCACTTGGTGTTCAAGGGGTATATGTGATGGTAAACAGCCGGCTTAACACGCCCTCTAGAGTTTAGCCTAAAGACTGCTCGTATCCACGCTACTAGGATAGCTGGTCTAAAAGGTTGACTTACAACCAATCATCAATAAGGGTCGTTTGGAATGATACACAGTGATCACTAGAATAGTGAGCACTACATATCAGGCCAACTTCTCACACTCCCTATAACATCCCTGATGAATTAACAGTGTCTCCGGCTGATTGATCTCTACGATGCTATTGGGTAGACCCAGCGTGTCGCTAATGTGTTGCTTCTCTCTTGCTCCTGGGCGATTCCATATAATACCTCTCGGTAGTGTAACAGTGCTGTCAATGTCCCTCTGACACTACTGAGTGATCCCCATATATCACAATGAAACCCACTGGTCTACGTATCTGCAGTGCCCATGCTTATGCACTGCAACGCTCCACCATCTGTACTTTAAGTCTCAGAATAGTTATTGAAAGCACTATATAAATAATCAATCCAACCCTTCAGTTTCAAAGAAACTTTGTAAACATCTAGCTTTCGGCAATTCTGCATATCCTAAAGTTATGCTACTAAAAGTAACCCTGTATTGCCATAATGCATACAGCATTAATATAAGCACGGATGATGTCAGGACTAGAGACAGGCAAGAATGCAAATTAACAGGGACAGGTGAACCAAGCTAAGCTCAGGTGTCCTGCTTTTACCTAAGTGCTAACACACTTTTGTTGTGTCATTTATTAGGTTAATTATACAAATGTGTAAAAACATGATAAAATATTAAAATTCCAAACATGGTTTTCTTAAACATTTAGAAGGGTTTCAATGCAGCAATTAGATGACATCTCTGCATTTAGCGACATTATAAAATGAAGGCTTCTAAATATGTGCGTAGAAACATTCATGAGGCTTTCTTTGCCCACCACCCATTACCACTGTAAGATGGTACCACAATCAACAAGCAAGTTAAGAAACAGCTCAGATGTTATGCACTCCCCTAGATATGGCCTACATTGGTATGCTAGATGAGTGACATTGTAGTGCTCACACCATACACAAGAAAGAATTTTGCAAAAGTCACATGCCAAACTAAATGCTCTCAAATGTGATATTCAAAGACAATGATAAACAGTGAAGTAAAATGACTTGTCTACGACCACACAACTTGGTATTGGCGAGAAGCAGGGATTTGGACCCAAGACTTCCGCTTTCATAATCTGCTATTCATTTATTGGATTGATATCTCCTTATATTTTGCCTTTCACATCAAAGAAAAGTGATTTAATTTAGTTCAACCGAGAGTTAAATAGTGCACTGCGTTAAATAAATACACAGATCACATGTAAATTAATCATACACAATACGTCTTTCTTTATTTAAGTACAAAGTGATAGGAAGCCAGGAGCCGATACCAGTCTCACTGCATAGGTGATGCTGGCGGTCGGAGGAGCACTAAAGGACTGGAATTTGAACCCCATGTTTTCTGGTAACAGATTGTGCAGTTCGGCCACTATCTTCTTCTAAAGCACATTTGACACAAAGGACCATACTTCTCACAGGTGCTAAATAGCACACCAGGGTAAATAAATACTGTGGTCCCATTATCAATTAAGCTGACACAAATCAGCTTTCTTAAAAAAGAAAAAAAGTACACATTTAAGGAAGGGAATTCAGGGATCCATACCGGTTTCCGTACCCTTGCGCTGGTGATGCTGACAGCCTGACACAACTTTGAAGGAAGGTGACTGCATGAGCTGCAAATCAAATGTGGGGCAAAGCTGTCTGGATTTGAAACAACACCGTGGCCATCCTGCAAGGTGGCAATGCTAGAGACACACAGGGACGGAAGATGCTTCCTTACTCAGCAGCAGTACTTGTACAGACTCTGTGTCACTGCTACATGGTGGGCAGAGGGAGGAGTAGCGTGTCTGTTACTGAAGGTGTTGATGTCCTCACAAGGAAAGACAAGCATGGACACATACACCTTCTGTAACTCCAGCCCTAATTTACCTTTTCGGTTTCCGAGCTGGTAGATTTGGGAAATGCTGCCCATAATCCCCTCCCAAACCGAACCCAAGGCGCACGCATGACACTCCCGGCAGGACTGATTATGAAGAGGCCTGCCTGCAGTCAGTCGAAAGGCGACGACTCCACACAGCACACGACTGAACATTTTTAGAGTCCCCCACCCAAAAATATAGGCTGGCGTGCCCCATGTGGCGCCCCCCCCACCCCCCCACCCCCACTCCCCCTGTGGCTACAGCCCTGCCTCTTGGCAAATCAACTGAGACTATAGGATTGTGAATCACATGGGACGAGGTGGGATCAGCTGAAACAGAGGAGAAAAAAATTATATTTTATAACCTTGAATTGTTTCTAAAACCCACTGATTCAATATTATTAAACTCCAGGCGTGAAGAAAGAGGGTGAGTCTGCCATCCAACTTTATTGGAGAAAAGTTTTAAAGTAGATTGGCTAACCAGTACTGGAACAATATCGGTCTCTGCCTCACCGAGACCTTCCTCTGAAATTTTCCTCTCGGAGGGAAGAAAGGCATGTATTCTCCTCTGTCACTAAAGCCAGCCACATGCCATCCTCTTGGTGTATAGAACGACGGCTGGAAAGAGCTCTGTGGAAGATGGCCGGTAGATCAGGCTCTGTTTTGACCGACCATGGGAAAAACATGAGGGGACAAAAACTTTTATGAGGTTCTGCTGAGATCTATCCATACAGGTAAATGTTTGAAAATATGTGGATATGTCCTTCACAAAAATGTTCCCAAACTAATGACCCTCAGCCTCAAGACCCAATTCTTTATCAGCCATATCTGCAAAGTGTTGTCAATTCTCATCAGTAGGGTTTTCCTCCTCAGGGACAATAGCTGCATTTGCATTACCCAGGAGACAGACATCCTGCTGACGCCATCCCCCCAGAAGAGCTAGATGAACTTGAGCTCCAGTCAGAGCCACATCTTTTGTGATGTCTAAGATTTGATCAGGTGTACCTAAAATGTCTAAAAGCGTATCCTGACAAACTGTAAGAACTTTGCCTGTTCCTATTTGCTCTGAGCTTATTTCTATTAACATTGTCTATGGATTTCCAAATCCATAAACTCAGAAAATAAAGGGGGAGTCCATGCCCTAGATCTATAATGCACAATAACATCAGGGTCAAAGTAGGAGAACCTAATACGTCCGAAATAAGACCCATGTTCTCTGGCACTGGAGGAACTGTGTCCCCGCAGAATGAGGATTCCCCGAGACGTCATCATCATCATCGCTATATCCTTGATAGCCAGTTGGAGAAGATGCCGAATGAGAATCAGAGGGTATCTATAAAGGTGCTGATGCTGCTTGCCCTCTCAAAAAAGGATCCTCCATAAAGGTAACCTTTTTAGGTTTTTTTTGCAGAATCTAAGTCTGTGCTCTCTTCCTCTGAACAAGATGGGGTGTCGTTATAGTCAATAGTGTGAGGCGCCTCAGCACTTCTTTTCCTTGAAGAGGTTTTCACCTTATTAGCATTAGAAAACACTTCTTCATGGGTGGTCTGAGCCTCCTCCCAAGAACAGGATGACAAATGATCAATTAATCTGCGAAAAGAGGCATTAATAGAATTATTGATGGCAGCTTGCACCGATTTAAGTGAGACAGATGACTGAATGACCTCACTGACAGACATCTATCACTCCTCAACAGAATACTGCCTACCTAATACTTCTTGGCTTTCCTCTTCCCCAGAAGAATTAGACTCAGGTATGTCTTAATTCATGGGAGGCTTTTGAAGTGAGAACCTTTTAATGCCAATCTCGTCATATCCATAGTGACCCTAATGGCAACAGAAAGCCAGCCGTCAGAATAGCAATAGGGGGAAATGTTGCCACAATAGGTATTGCTTAATTTGTGCCGGTGGATTCCGGTGCTCGGCATCAGCACCTAATTGCCAAATCGGCACTTATGACAGCTGCCACATGGTGGCGCTGTTTGTAATATTTAGCGATAAGCAGAACAACGGTTGTCTTATTAATTCAATATACATTAAAACCACTAATACCTGCCGCCCAAGCCATTTGTATAGCTTTAGGGGCCTTGAACAGTCTGAATTGTTACACTTTAGCAGTGTGATGATCAGTGGTTTTGTAGGTACTGTGATGGCTGCGCTGACAGGGGCAAGCGTGGTGCAAGCGGTGATGGCCTCCTAATTTGGGCCCTGGCACTTATTTGTTTACAAATTAAGCACTGAAAATAGGCAATATCTAAGAGTAATATGTAATGACTGAGTAATAAAAATAGTAGTGGATTATAAAGATGACCCATTTTTCTCCTTTATTCTTTAGAATAAACTGCCAATTAATAAAACAATATGTTATCCAAAAAGAATTGTAACAAACAGCAGAAGCATGGGAAACGGTTCCAGCAGAAGCTACTTTCCTGGGAAAGTAATGTAACTCAAAGAAGCCAACTGGCAGGCGACGTGATACAAAATATTATTCAGTTCATTGATAACCCGTGGCCTGAGAAAGGAAACGTACCAATGTTGCACAGCTGAAAATTAACATTGTGTCCTCCTTAGCCCCCGGAGGAGACGGTGGCCGACGTGTATCACAAAGAGAAACAGTGGTGCCCAAGGTGAAGCAACAGTGTACAGTGTTGCAGTGTAGAGAGAAGCCACAAATGGGCCAAGCTGGCTTCAGTGATAACAGAAATTGAAACAAATAACACAGAAGTCGTGTAGAATCATTCTCATAACAAGAAATGCATTTAGACATTACCAAAGCATAATTAAACAACACGCAATACTTTGGAAAATTAAGAAAACCAGTACTTGTCTCTGCTAGAGCAGCCAAGCAGAGGTAGTTTGCTGCTCTGCAGGGATGGTTGTAGCGGGACATGCTCTGTGATTGGTGGCCAGATTGCGAGGTCACCTGAACACTGGACTGCTAGCCTCAGTGCTATGTATTCTGTTACTGTGTCATCCATGTTGGATTTTTCTGTTTAATTGTTCATATATACATATTTTTTGTTTGCTACTAGAGATTTCAGGATAGAAGTTCAGTCAAAATTGATTCTTCTGTCTTGCAATAGAATGCCAGCTTGAGTCTCCAATCCTGACACCACTACTGCTATTTACCTCTCAATGCGTTCCTACAGATCTAGGCGCCACATGCCATTCCACATGCAATGCCAAATACAAGGCAACACGAAAAGCTTACAGTGTCACATAAAATATGTCTATCTTCAAGACATATTTCAGTCGCCCAACTGGTGAGACATCTCCAGAAACACCAGTTCCCACAACACTTTGATTGGGTCACAGACTTTGCACCAATCAAGAGGCAAGGATGCACCAATCCACACCTCTGACTGCTATAAACCAGTCGTCCATATCAGCAGTGTGTGCTCCTCAGCAGTCCAGAATGAAGCATGATGGCCCCTCCTTGTAGAAACAAGCATTTGCAATGCAATAGGTCTCGCATTTATAAGATTTTGAGCTATTGGCATTGTAAAATTACAATGCCTTTTATTTATGTTTTGGTTTTAAAACAAATAAAAGGCATTGTCATTTACAATGTCAGTAGCATAAACTCGCATAAAAGCAGTGTGTGGAGTGCAGCAGTGTGCGGCGTGCAGCAGTGTGCGGCATGCAGTAGCGTGTGGTGTGCAGCAGTGTGTGGCGTGCAGCGGCTTGCAGCGGTGTGCGGCATGCAGCAGTGTGCGGCGTGCAGCAGTGTGCGGCATGCAGCAGTGTCGTGCAGCATGCAGCAGTGAGTAATGCAGCAATGTGCAGCAGTGTGCGGCGTGCAGCAGTGTGCGGCGTGCAGAATTGTGCGGCGTGCAGCATTGTGCGGCATGCAGCATTGTGCGGAGTGCAGCATTGTGCAGCAGTGTGCGGCGTGCAGCAGTGTGTGGCGTGCAGCAGTGTGCGGCATGCAGCAGTGTGCGGTGTGCAGCAGTGTGCGGCGTGCAGCAGTGTGCGGCGTGCAGCAGTGTGCGGCGTGCAGCAGTGTGTGGCATGCAGCAGTGTTTCGTGTAGCAGTGTGAGGCATGCAGCAGTGTGTGGTGTGCAGCGGCGTGCAGCAGTGTGTGGCGTGCAGCAGTGTGTGGCGTGCAGCAGTGTGTGGCGTGCAGCAGTGTGGGGCGTGCAGCAGTGTGGGGCGTGCAGCAGTGTGGGGCGTGCAGCAGTGTGGGGCGTGCAGCAGTGTGCGGCGTGCAGCAGTGTGCGGCGTGCAGCAGTGTGTGGCGTGCAGCAGTGTGTGGCGTGCGGCGTGCAGCAGCGTGTGGCGTGCAGCAGTGTGTGGCGTGCAGCAGTGTGTGGCGTGCAGCGGCTTGCAGCGGTGTGCGGCGTGCAGCAGTGTGCGGCGTGCAGCAGTGTGCGGCGTGCAGCAGTGGGCTGCGTGCAGCAGTGTCGTGCAGCATGCAGCAGTGAGTAATGCAGCAGTGTGCGGCGTGCAGCAGTGTGCGGCATGCAGCAGTGTGCGGCGTGCAGCAGTGTGCGGCGTGCAGCAGTGTGTGGCATGCAGCAGTGTGTGGCATGCAGCAGTGTGTGGCATGCAGCAGTGTGTGGCGTGCAGCAGTGTGCGGCATGCAGCAGTGTGCGGCGTGCAGCAGTGTGTGGTATGCAGCAGTGTTTCGTGTAGCAGTGTGAGACATGCAGCAGTGTGTGGCGTGCAGCGGCGTGCAGCGGTGTGCGGCGTGCAGCGGTGTGCGGCGTGCAGCGGTGTTTCGTGTAGCAGTGTGGGGCGTGCCGCAGTGTGGGGCGTGCCGCAGTGTGGGGCGTGCCGCAGTGTGGGGCGTGCAGCAGTGTGCGGCATGCAGCGGCATGCAGCAGTGTGTGGCGTGCAGCAGTGTGCGGCGTGCAGCAGTGTGCGGCGTGCAGCAGCGTGTGGCGTGCAGCAGTGTGTGGCGTGCAGCGGCTTGCAGCGGTGTGGAGCGTGCAGCAGTGTGCGGCGTGCAGCAGTGTCGTGCAGCATGCAGCAGTGAGTAATGCAGCAGTGTGCGGCGTGCAGCAGTGTGCGGCGTGCAGCAGTGTTTCGTGTAGCAGTGTGAGGCATGCAGCAGTGTGTGTGGCGTGCAGCGGCGTGCAGCGGCGTGCGGCGTGCAGTGGTGTGTGGCATGCAGCGGTGTTTCGTGTAGCAGTGTGCGGCGTGCAGCAGTGTGTGGCGTGCAGCAGTGTGCAGCGGCGTGCGGCGTGCAGCGGCGTGCGGCAGTGTGTGGCGTGCAGCAGTGTGCGGCATGCAGCAGTGTTTCGTGTAGCAGTGTGAGGCATGCAGCAGTGTGTGGCGTGCAGCGGTGTGCGGCGTGCAGCAGTGTGCGGCGTGCAGCAGTGTACAGCAGTGTGGCGTGCAGCGGCGTGCAGCAGTGTGTGGCGTGCAGCAGTGTGTGGCATGCAGCAGTGTGTGGCGTGCAGCAGTGTTTCGTGTTGCAGTGTGTGGCATGCAGCAGTGTGAGGCGTGCAGCAGTGTGAGGCGTGCAGCAGTGTGAGGCGTGCAGCAGTGTGAGGCGTGCAGCAGTGTGTGGAGTGCAGCAGTGTGTGGCGTGCAGCAGTGTGTGGCGTGCAGCAGTGTGTGGCGTGCAGCAGTGTGTGGCGTGCAGCAGTGCGAGGCGTGCAGCAGTGCGAGGCGTGCAGCAGTGTTTCGTGTAGCAGTGTGCGGCGTGCAGCAGTGTGTAATGCAGCAGTGTGCGCAGCATTGTGCGTGCAGCATTGTGCGGCGTGCAGCAGTGTGCGGCGTGCAGCAGTGTGCTGCGTGCAGCAGTGCCGTGCAGCATGCAGCAGTGAGTAATGCAGCAGTGTGTGGCGTGCAGCAGTGTGTGGCGTGCAGCAGTGCGCGGCGTGCAGCAGTGTGCGGCGTGCAGCAGTGTGTGGCGTGCAGCAGTGTGTGGCGTGCAGCAGCGTGTGGCGTGCAGCGGCGTGCAGCAGTGTGCGGCGTGCAGCAGTGTGCGGCGTGCAGCAGTGTTTTGTGTAGCAGTGTGAGGCATGCAGCAGTGTGTGGCGTGCAGCAGTGTGCGGCATGCAGCAGTGTACGGCGTGCAGCAGTGTGTGGCGTGCAGCAGTGTGTGGCATGCAGCAGTGTGCGGCGTGCAGCAGTGTGCGGCGTGCAGCAGTGTGCGGCAGTGTGGCGTGCAGCAGTGTGTGGCGTGCAGCAGTGTGCGGCGTGCAGCAGTCTCGCATTTGTGAAAGTTAGAGTTTTTAGCATTTAAATCTAATGTCCACGGCCCACTTTCACTTTCGTCCGTTGTTAAAGCTTTGTTGTCTTTATGGGGCCATGTGTTTGAAACACATGGCCCCATAAAGATAAGAAAGCTGACCCTTTGAAGTAGTATGATGGCGAGGCTGACTGCAAAGTAGAAAACACTCCATTAAAAGCTCAGTTTTTCTTTTCTTCTGCAGTTTTATATAACGTGAACTCTACCCTAAGATATTGGAGTGCGTTCACGCCCTTAATTACATCGGCCACGCCCCTTTGAGAGACCCTCCAGTTTATTCATCCCACTTAAAGCCCTGAGTTTGACCATGTCGTTTGTATATTCTTGTGTGTCTATTAGCTGTTTGCACAGATGCCGTGCTGGGTGTGGAGGAAAAGCGTTGCCGTGTCCTGTCCATCCTTGACTTCCGACAGCGACTACAAGCCAGGCTAGAACTCTGACAAATGTCTTTCACCCCCACTGGCCTTTCCAGCCTGCCCCTCCCAACAGATCAAATTAAGCTGTTTTGTGTACTTCCACGTACAAGAGTGGCTGTAAAACTCGGAATGTACTAACTAGGGAGGGGGTGGAACAAACGGAGTGGGAGGTGTATGGGCGAGCGCAGACAGTGCAACACGAGCAGTCTGCACATGCACTCTACAACATAAAAAACAAGAGCGCACTGAAGCTGACGAGGAGGGAGTGGGAGGGGGGAGTGGGGGCGGGCATGCTTTACGACGCGTGGATTCTGTTGGGTGTACGAAGAATGTCTTCAAAGTGGTCGATTCCACACACCAGCCTCATTCGATTGTTTAAACGCACAATCTTGGATTTCCTCTATTTTTGAAAACCCAAACACCACTGTAGCACAATGATTGTGTTCCTTAGAATGTTATTATTTTTAAACGGGTCATGGTTAAGATAGCCCCGTTCACTCGCGTGTGACTGACAGCCATAAGTTAGAAACAGCTCTGATTGTAACTGAACAATGAAAATCCCGGGAGGAGCCTAGCGCGCAACCAAGATGGCCACGTAGGTGCGAGGCTCCCGAGGACCTCCGCAACCTCCTACGACTATCCTGAATTTATCCTGTCTCGGATGAGGGGACTGTGTTGGTGAGCCTGAGCTGAGGTGGTACCCGTTTCCCGTTTTCAAATCGGACCTCGGGTGCCGGAGTGAGCACCGATTGAAGTTTGCGGCCTTCTCTTCGCCGGACCCCGGATTTGCGCTGAGGGGTGACCCAGTGACAAAGTGAACAACAGCGGCGGGCCGGGCCTGGCGAGTCGCGTACCCCGCACTTTCGCTTTCGCTTTCGCACCCCCTTGCCGTCTCTGCAGGGTTGGGTTGCGGGGCTCTTTGTGTTGGTGTGGCCTCGCTGGGAGACCCTGCCTGCCTGCCGGCTGTGACCCACCCCGCCGATCTGGGGTGGCCCCCCCGGAGCTCGTGGCCCTGATTGCCTGCCCTCCACGGCGTTGCTGGTGCGATTGGGAGACCTGTGGCGATGGCCACGAAACAAGATGGAGACCGGTCAAAGACCAAGTCGACCCGGCGTGGCACCGTCCATCAGGCCAACAGTATGGACCGCTATACCCTCCAGAAGGGATCTCCCGGCGGACCGCACAAGTCCCCTGAGGGCCCTCCTGATGCCCCGGACCTGCCCACGGATCTGACTCTGCGGGACGTCATGGGCGCCATTGCCGAGATGAAGGCCTCGGTGGGCCAGCGGTTCGACACACTGGCACAGAAGATCGACGCGGTCCTCGTGGATGTTGGCCTGGTGAGGGCCGATCTTTCCAAGACCAACGACCGAGTTGATTCTTTGGCCCACACCGCATCGGGCCTTACGACTGAGGTGGCGGCGCTACAAACAGAGGTGCGCCGGCTTAGTCAGGCGAGCGCACTTATGGATCGGCGCCTGGAGGACTCCGAGAGTCGGGCCCGGAGGAATAACATCCGCATCATCGGGGTACCCGAGGGACGGGAGGAAGCGGCGGCAGACCTATTTGTGGAGGACCTGATCGCTACCCATCTCCAGCCTCGGGGGCTGAGTAAATTCTTTGCCGTGGAGAGGGCCCACAGGGTTCCCGGGGGAAGGCCGAAGGTCGGGGCCCCTCCGCGACCTCTCATTGCCCGGATTTTCAACTTTCGGGACAGGGACGCTATCCTGCAAGCCTCCAGACTGCATGGGCCGGTTAAGCTTGAAAATATGGAGGTGAACTTTTACCCTGATTTCACCCCAGCGGTCCAGAAGCAGAGACTGAGCTTCCTAGGCGTCAAACGCCGTCTTCGGGACCTAAACTTAAAATACGCTATGCTCTTCCAGGCCAAGCTGCGAGTGGAGGTAGAGGGTCGCACGCACTTTTTTGATCGTCCCGAAGCGGCCGGGGACTGGCTGGACACTCTGTCTGGGGATCGTGATCGAGGGGGCGGGGGGGGGGCGGCGGGAGGAGACGGCCCACTGGATCGGGACTGAGGGGTTAATATTGGACCTCACTCTGGACGAATATGATGCCACTTTCGATTAAGCATCTGTCTGTATAATTTCCCCTCCTACGGAGGTTGTGTGGGGTCTACTGGGGGTTCTCCTTCCTCCTCTAGGGGGTTTAGCTAGTTTTATTATATATGGGGCGACAGGCACACTGCACGTTGGGGGGGCTGTCCGGGCTCATGCAGGGGTGCAGGGAGGGGGGAGTTTTGTTGGGGTGGGTGGGTTGGGATGGGGTGTTGTTCGTTTTCACCACAAGGCAAAAGTATCATTGTGTTAGCTCTATAGTGCTCTCTGGGGGACGAGTGATGGCTTCTGTTTATGATGGGGGGTAGGGAACTAACTTTGTTGTCCTGGAACGTGAATGGACTGGGGGACAGGATTAAACGAGGTGTGGTCCTGCAGTTCTTGAAGCGAATCTCGCCCGATATAGTTTTTCTGCAGGAGCCACACCTCATTGGCAACTCCTTTTGCGCCATGAATCGGCGGGGCTACTGCCTTGTGGCCCATTCGGGCTTCACGTCTGGTTCCAGGGGTGTGGGCATTATGGTTAAGAACTCGCTCCCGTTGGAGATTGATGAGGTGCTCCATGACGACAGGGGACGTTACACGGTTTTGGTGGGAAGAATGGAGGGCAGAGTGGTCGTTTTTGTGTCAGTATATGTCCCGCCGGGGCTGCAGTCGACTACCTTTGCGGATCTGGGGCGCCTCCTCCTTGGCCTTCCGGGGGGGATTCTAGTGGTGGGGGGGGGATTTCAATGCGGTAGTTTCCGGGACTGTGGATCGTCACCCCCCTAGGGACCTCCCCCGGGCCCAAGCGTGGCTATCCGGCCTCTTGGATACTTTGGGATTGGTGGATTGTTGGCGTTTAAAACATCCCACGCAGCTACAGTACACCTTCCATTCGGGGGCCCATGGTAGTCTCTCACGGCTAGATTATGTCCTGGTCCCGGCAGCTTATGTGGGGAGGGTGGGAGAGGTGCGCCATCTGGCACGGGGTATCTCGGACCACTCCCCGCTCTTGTTGCACTTTGATATTTTTCCGAGGGGAGAGGGTAGGGTGGTCCCGATCAATCCCTGGTACCTACGTGACCCCACCATTCGCGCAGAGTTGATTAAATCCCTTAAGCGCTATTTTGATGAGAATGTGGGGTCCGTGCCATCGACAGTCTCACTGTGGGAGGCGTTCAAGACAGTACTCCGAGGAGAGGCCCTGTCCCTTATTTCCCACTCCCGGAGGCGCGAGCGGGAGGAGGTGACCCGTGTGGAAGCTGAGATAACCGAGTTGGAGGGTAATCTAGAATGTGGGGTGACGGATGCCGCATTACATGTTCTCCAACTCAAGCAAGCGGCCTATAGGGCCCTCGTCACGGAGGCGGCCAGGGGCCTCAGTAGAGAGCAACAGGGGAGACTGTATGATGTGGGTGATAAGGCTGGTAAATTGATTGCGTGGCTGGACAAAAAGGAGAGAGCGAGTCGTGTGGTCCCGCTGATTGAGAAAACGGATGGTGTGTGTGTCACTGAACCGGAAGAAATTGTCTCCTGCTTCGCGGATTATTTCCGTGGGGTGTATTCCCCGGTGTCTTCCCGCTCTGAAGAGGATTCCCATGCCCTGCTCAGGGATATCGCGCTGCCTTCCCTTTCGGAGGAGGACAGAGTGTCGTTGGACGCCGCTCCAACCTCCGACGAAATCGCCCTCGCCATACGTTCGGTCGCTTCCGGCAAGGCCATGGGTCCTAATGGTCTTCCCATCGAGTTGTATAAGTTGCGACCGGATACGCTGGCGCCACATCTCCGAGCTATGTTCCTTGCGGCCCACTCGGTGGGCTCCCTCCCGCTGGACCAGCGTCTGGCTACCATTGTGGTTATCCACAAGGAGGGGAGGCCTCGGGACCGGGTTACATCCTATCGGCCCATTTCGCTACTGAATGCGGAGCCCAAAATTCTCGCCAAGGTATTGGCCAATCGGCTGGTCGGCGTAGTGGGTGACTTGGTTCACCAGGACCAGTCCGGCTTTATTCCCCATCGCAACACAGCCCTTAACTTGCGGCGTTTGCATGGGGTGCTCGCACGTGTCCCGTTCATACGGGAGCCGGCCATTTTGGCGTCCTTGGACGCCACTATGGCGTTTGACACACTTGAATGGCCATACATCTGGGCGACGCTCGCGAAGTTTGGATTTGGCGCAGGGTTTATCAGTTGGGTCAAATTGTTGTATTCGGGCCCACTGGCGCAGGTGGTGGTGAACGGTAGAGTGTCGGCTCCGTTCGAGTTGGGCAGGGGCACGCGGCAGGGCTGCCCTTTATCGCCGCTCCTTTTTGCGCTTGCCTTGGAGCCCCTGGCGGAGTGGCTGCGGTGGCATCCTTCTATCCGTGGTCTCCGTTGGACCCCCGAGTATGAGGACCGCGTATCTCTATACGCTGATGACATCCTCTTGTACCTAGCTTCCCCACGTAAATCACTGATAGTACTGGTTGATGTTTTGCATTCATTTGGTCGTAACTCCGGCCTTGTCATCAACTGGGCTAAATCGTGCGTGTATGTTCTCTCTGGGGAGGCTCCTATCCTCCCGCGGGGCTGTCCTATCCAGATCGCCCCGCAGGGATTTAGGTACCTGGGGGTCTCCATTACTCTGGACCCGGAGGCCCGGTATGATCGGAACTTGCTTCCCCCCCTCCAGCGCCTGAAGGAGGATGTCGTGCGCTGGCGGCGCTTGCCGCTCTCGCCGCTCGGCCGGGCGGCATTGTTTAAGATGATGTCGCTGCCGCGTTTCCTGTACGCTCTGCAGAATACTATGGACCTCGTCCCGGCGCGCTACTTCCGCGAGGTGGAGAGTTTGCAACGCCGCCTGTTCTGGGACGGGAGGCCGCGTATCGCCCTGGCGAAGCTGACGCTTCCATGGTACGACGGGGGGATTGCCCTCCCGGATATCAAACGGTACTATTGGGCCTCCCAGCTGGCTGCGATTAATCACGGCCTATATGGGCCCGCCTTAAACCTGGCCTTTGAAATGGATAAGATGCTACTGCCGGGTGGTGACTATAATCGAGCGCTCTACTCCAGCGCGCCCGACGCACGTCTGACGGGCCCCACGCGTGTCATGGTGCGAGTGTGGCACGCGGCTAATGTGGCGATGGGGTGGAAGGATCGTTTGACCCGGGCGTCACCACTATACGCGTCCGAGCAGTTGGGCTCCCTGTGGACCTCGAAGGGCTTCGAGAAGTGGGACATGATAGGCATCAGCAGGGTGGGGGATCTCTGGACGAGGGGGGGATTTAAAACGTTCGAGATGCTGCAGACGGAATTCCAGTTGCAGGACAGGGAGTACTTTCGGTATTTGCAGATCCGTCATGCACTATGCTCCATCTTCCCGGACGTTGCCTCCATCCCGGAGTATTCCCCCCTGGAGGATAGAGTGCTGGATGGACACGTTCCGGAAAGCACGATCTCACTAATCTATAAAAGACTGATTAATGACCGCTCGGGATTGCTGACTACCCTTCGTGAGGCTTGGGTTGCCGATGGACTGGAGCTGGACGACGAGGACTGGATCTCTGCGGTGGCCTCCCCGAAAGAGGTGGCCATACCGGCCCGCCTTCGCTTCGTCCAGCTCAAGATACTCCACAGGGTCTACATGACGGGGCCAAGGCTCCTGCGTATGGGCTATGCTGTGGACGGGTTGTGTAAGCGTGGGTGTGGTGCTTTGGGGACCTTTCTGCATATCTTGTGGGAATGCCCAGAGGTGGAGCGATTCTGGCGTGGTGTGCATGAGGTCTTGCAAGTGGTTACGCGTGTGGCGCTGCTGCCCGAAGCGAGGAGATGCCTGTTGAATGTGTGGGAACCTACCGACTACTCGGCGCCACAGACGTGGTGGGTGACTCTGGGATATATGGTGGCCAAGCGCGATATTGCCCAACTGTGGGGTTCCCAGAGGTCCCCGACTGTCTCGGCCTGGAAGGAAAATATGGATTGGTGCATGTTTCGGGAAAAGGTGGTGTATGTGGCGAGAGGTAAGCCTGGGACATGGGTGAAAGTATGGGGCCCCAGGAACGCCTACCGCGGGGGAATCTGTGCCCCGCCGTTATTGCCCGATCCATCGCCTGCCCCGTCCCCTTAGCCGACTTATCTCCCCGGTACCGGGCATTGAGTTCACCCAGTCCCTGTCCTGATCTCTTCCCCCTCTTGATACTCCTATGGATTGGTAGGATCCCCCTTCCAGGGGAGCACATGCTGCTGTTTCCGATTGTGGGTTGCCTTGTGGGTTTGTTTTTCTTGTTGTTATTTAAGTTTAAAATGAAACCGTTCAGTGGGGTCCGGATGGTGTGGCTATCAACGCTGCTAACTCCTGTGCATTTTCCTCAGCCGCAACATGCGCTCTACAGTATGTATCATATGCTCCTTTTATCTGCTAGCGGCCGGCCGGAAGGTTGTAGGCCCATCTTTGTATATATTTTGAATTTTGTAATAAACGGTTTCAAAAAAAAAAAAAAAAACAATGAAAATCCCCATTACAGAACTTACAGATCTTAAAATGGCGGTGTTTGTCCATCTACAGGAGTAAGAGGTAAAAGTGGAACTCCACAGCAAGCCCCCAGCAGACTAAGCGCAGAACAAAAGCATCCCCGGTTCGTAAAACCTGGCAAGCGAACAGACACCTATTCCCTGAATTTTAATAGCTGCATTGATTTTCTTGTCCTGCTCTCCTGGGAAATCACAGATGACCCCCGGGGCAAGAAAAGTCACCCACACCACCCCCATGCCTACCCTCCAGCTAATTCTGTGCTCACGGGGACGTCTGGAAGGGTCCCTTTTAAGAAAGCACAAATTTGATTTTGAGGCCGACCCCAGAAATGGCCCTGCTCCCTTCCCCATTGTTTGGCAGGCTGCATAATTTGCATTGCAGATCAACCCTTGCAAGCTGCTGCCCCCTCCTCCCTGCCCCCTCCCGTCTCAAATAACTGACCACTCAAAACACACACGCACGGCACCCCCGCCACGTACCCAGATCCGCCACCTATGCCCATGTTTGACTGACAAGGGAGACAATCCAGCAATCTAGGGAAGCCGAGGAAAAGAGGCTCACATCAAGCAGAACTATGCAAAGACTTGAAATCAACTGGGCCCTTTAAAAGTTTAGAACTGACAAGGCGATCAAGTTTAGACAATCATCTATTTGAAGTCTGCATCAACACCATACACTAAAAAATGCAAGGCCGATATTTATTTACACCTTATTAGATGGTCTTACACTTTAGATGAGATCTTGTTGTACATTATTATCCAATCAACAGTGCATTAAAGTAGGAAGGGAAGCGGCCGTACGGCCGCGAATGTGAAAGTGATCACGATCACGATAAAACATCAAAGCGGCGAAAGTGAAAGACAACGAGTGCTTTCAGGCTGCCAAATGGTGCGCGCGCCCGGCACACATGCACAGTAGTTGGCGGCCTGAAAGCACTCGTTTGCACTTCCAAAAGTGCTTACTATAAGTCTCGCCAGAGCAGCGCTAAAGCGCTGTCTCAGGCGAGACCTAAAAAACAACACCATTGATTCAGTAACTACATGGCCTTGCACGAAAACTCCTATGTTTCCCATTCATGTTTTGCTAACCCTTCCTGGCCTCACCCCACACATCACTGGGCTCTCTGCACTTCAGCGCTCTGTAGTGTGTGGAGAAATTTAGTATATTTACGCAGGCTTGGGGTGCAGCCATTGTTTGGTTAAGTGAATGGAATTTGCCTTCTTCGCAAGATTTCCCAACTGGGATTTCTAAGTGGCTTTTGTTTCACCCGCAAGACATGCTGCAAAAAAAGCTCTCTGTCGCGGTGCCTGGGTAGCTCGCTACAAGGATGTTGTATGGTGAGTATTGGGCCGCATGCACTTCAGCTACAAACTGACCTACAGGGCTGGCTCTAGAATTTGTGGGGCCCTGCGAAGAACGGGAACATGTGAGGCTCCTGTAAAATGTAACATCACAGGAAATGACATCAATTGACCACTAACTTCTGGCATTATTGAAGCAGCTTTGCAAGAAGTTGCTTACCTAGTATAGCTATCATTAAAATATGCATAATGGGCCAGATGTACGACAATGACAATTTGCGACTCGCAAATTGCGCTTGATTGCCAGTCGCAATTTGCAAGTCGCAAATTGCCATTTATAACAGTATCGGAGACACTGTTAGCGATTCTCAATGGGGTTGCAAATTGCATGCCTCATCAATATTCATGATGCACTCGCAATTTGCGACCCCATTGAGAATGGCTGGCCCTCCCAGGTATGGTGGCCTGCTGGGCTCAGAAGATCCATGTCTGGGACTGCTTTTAAATAACGCAGTGTTTATTTTTAAATGCAGCTTGTTTTCCTTGAAGGAAAACGGGCTGCATTAAAAAAAAAAAAAATGACACACTTTGGTTTCATATTTAAGGGCAGGTAGTCGTCCCTGGGACCACTGTCTGCCCCTAAAAAATATTTTCCCTTGCATTAGTAAAGAGGAAGCAGTCCCCTGGCGACCCCTTCCCAATTGCAACTGCATTACCACCCTCTTGAAGAAGGAGGTAAATTGCAAGTGTTTTGCGACCGCAATTGTAGTCGTAAAACATTCATACATGGGGTTGAGAGTCGCAATTAGGAAGGGACACCCTTGGAACAACCCTTCCTAATTGCGAGTCGCAAATCCTAATTTGAGAGTCACAAATAAATTGCGACTAAATAGGGTTTGTACATGGCCCTGCAGGTTTTTGCATGCGCAAACGGGTCACAAACCCGTTTGCGCATGCAAAAACCGGTCGTACATCTGGCCCAATAACTCTAATAAATTAAGTACATAAATTTAAATCTGTATTAAGTGAAAATACATTTTATTATTCAAACTGGGTGTAGGAGCTAGGACTAGGTTTCACCAAAACTGATATGATTACTCAATCAATCAATCAATCATTCGCATTTATAAAGCACGCTACTCACCCATAAAGGGTCTCAAGGCGCTGGGGAGGGGGGGGGGGGTCAGTGCTCGAAGAGCCAGGTCTTGAGCTGCCTTCTGAAGGAGAGGTGTTCAGGTATGGCGCGAAGATGGCTGGGCAGAGAGTTCCAGGTCTTCGCTGCCAGGAAAGAGAAGGATCTTCCTCCGGCGGTGGCTCTGCGGATGCGGGGTACGGCTGCCAGGGCCTGTCCGGCGGATCGTAGAGTGCACGGAGGAGTGTAGAAGGAGACGCGGTTGTTGATGAGTTTGGGTCCGAGGTTGTGAAGGGCTTTGTGTGCGTGGGTGAGGAGTCGGAAGGTGATCCTCTTGTTGACGGGGAGCCAATGGAGTTTTTTCAGGTGTCCTGAGATGTGGTGGTGGCGAGGGATGTCCAGGATGAGTCTTGCGGCAGCATTCTGGATCCGTTGGAGTTTCCTCAGCAGCTTGGTGGTGATGCCCGCGTACAAGGTGTTCCCGTAGTCCAAGCGACTGGTGACGAGGGCGTGGGTGACGGTCTTTCTGGTGTCTGTGGGGATCCAGCGGAAGATCTTGCGGAGCATGCGGAGGGTGTTGAAGCATGCTGAGGTCACCGAGTTCACCTGTCTGGTCATGGTGAGGGATGAGTCCAGGATGAAGCCGAGGTTGCGTGCGTGGTCGGTGGGTTGGGGAGTGCTGCCTAGGGTGGGGGGCCACCAGGAGTCGTCCCATGCGGTGGGGGTGGGGCCGAGGATGAGGACCTCCGTCTTGTCGGCGTTCAGTTTCAGGCGGCTGTCTGTCATCCAGTTCGCCACTTCCTTCATTCCTTCATGAAGTCTGGTCCTAGCTGAGGTGGGGTTGTTTGTGAGTGATAAGATGAGCTGGGTGTCGTCGGCGTATGATATAAGGTCCAGTCCGTGTTTGCGTGCGATGTTCGCCAGGGGGGTCATGTAGATGTTGAAGAGAGTGGGGCTGAGGGAGGATCCTTGAGGTACGCCGCAGATGATCTCCGTGGCTGTGGATCTGAAGGGGGGCAGGCGGACTCTCTGAGTCCTTCCGGAGAGGAAGGAGATGATCCATTCGAGGGCCTTGCCTCTGATGCCGGCGTTGCTGAGGCGTCGTATCAGGGTGCGGTGGCAGACCGTGTCGAAGGCTGCGGAGAGGTCCAGGAGTATGAGGGCCACGGTCTCACCCTTGTCGGTCAGGGCTCTGATGTCGTCCGTGGCTGCGATGAGGGTGGTTTCGGTGCTGTGATTGGTCCTGAAACCGAACTGTGTGGGGTCGAGGGAGTCGTTGGTTTCCAGGGCGTTGGAGAGTTGAGTGTTGACAATTTTCTCAATCACTTTGGCGGGGAACGGCAGGAGAGAGATGGGCCGGAAGTTTTTGAGTTTGGTGGGGTCTGCTGTGGGTTTCTTTAAGAGGGCGTTGAGCTCTGCGTGTTTCCAGCTCTCTGGGAAGGTGGCGGTGGTGAGGGAGGCGTTGATGACATCTCGGAGGTGCGGTGCGATGATGTCGTCGGCTTTGTTGTAGATGTGCTGCGGGCAGGGGTCCGATGGGGATCCGGAGTGGATCGAGTTCATGACGCGGGTGGTCTCCTCGGTGGTGGTTGGGCTCCAGGTGAGGATGGTGGTGATGTCGGTAGCGGGTTCCGGGGGGGGTTGTGTCGGTGGTCGGGAAGCTGTTGTATATGTCGGTGATCTTGTGGTGGAAGAAGGTCGCGAGGGAGTCGCAGAGGTCCTGTGATGGGGGGATGGAGTTGTTTTCTGCGTCCGGGTTGGAGAGCTCTTTGACGATGCCAAATAGTTCCTTGCTGTTGTGGGCGTTGTTGTCAATTCTGTTCCGGTAGGCTGTTTTTCGTGCGGCGCGGAGGTGTTGGTGGTGTTGGCGGGTGGCGTCCTTGAGAGCTGACATGTTCTCTTCGGTCTGGTTGAGGCGCCACGTCTTCTCGCGGGCGCGGCATTCTTTCTTGGAGTCCTTGAGGTCGGGGGTGAACCAGGAGTTTTTCTTGTGGTTGTTGGTGCTGGCTTGAGTTTTCAGGGGGGCCAGGAGGTCGGCGCAGTCGGAGATCCAGTTGGTGAGGTTGGGTTGTTGGCGGCTTCGTTTGGGTCGGTGGTGCTGGTGGGTCGGTTCTGGGAGATTGTTGATGCGAGCTGATCCGTGGTGATACGAGTCCAGTGTCTTCTTGGTGGTTGCTGGGTGTGGTGGTGCACAGTGGTCTTCTTGAAGATGAAGTGGACGCAGCTGTGGTCCGACCAGGTTAGTTCGGTGGTGTGGCTGAAGGTGATGTGTTTGCTGGAGGAGAAGATGGGGTCGAGCGTGTGTCCGGCGTAGTGGGTGGGTGTGTTGACTAGCTGATTCAGTCCCAGGTTGGTGAGGTTGTCCAGTAAGGCGGTGGTGTTGTTGTCAGTGAGGTTCTCCAGGTGAAAGTTGAGGTCTCCTAGGAGGATGTAGTCGGTGGACGAGAGTGCGTGAGGGTTGACGAAGTCTGCGATGTCTTCGCTGAACTTGGTGCGGGGTCCTGGTGGTCTGTACATGAGGGTGCCTCTGAGGGTGGTCTCAATGTTTATTCATTGTTTCCAGATTAGTGCATGACTAAACTTCCTCAACAGAGTGTCTCAGAGCTACACAGCAGCAACTGAAGTGACTTCCCAGCCCTCCCTTTACCCAGGTTTAAGATAAGGCATTTGTTTTTCATCAGGCATGGGGGGGATTCAACACAAAGGGATACATGCCGGATCAGTTTAGTGACCTGCATGTTCTGCAGCAAGCAACTACGTGCACCGATTGCAAAATACAAGAGGAGAAGGACAAACCTCATACACATGTGGGGTGGCTAATATATACTGGCAGGCAGAAGCACCAGATGCAGGCCCACAGCTGCACATTGAGTGTCTGAACACAGCAATTACTCTCAAACTCCATTTTTAACAGATGCAAAGGGCTGAACCAGCCTAAAGATATACAATAGAGATGGCTAAAAAGGGACAACAATGTTTGGCTAGGGAAAATTCTTCCCAAAATCTACATAGGGAGCCAATGACTTAAGAGACAAATAATATATTAAAGCAATAAAGCAAGAGTGACTTACTATAGTACTGTGCAGTTTACATCGATAAGGAAAGGAAAGTTAGCAACTTGGAGTAGGTCGGTTGCGGAGGCGGTGTGTGACTTCTAAAAAAAAGCTACAGTAATCCCAGAGATTTACAGTTTCAAAATCATGAAGTCATATGTCTCTTATATCTGAAATACACTTGCCATATTTGCACAGGGATCAGAACTAAGCTGTTCCACTCATATTTAGCCTACGAAGTAATTACCAAAGTCTGCCTGCCTCAGGTAAATTCATTGGATCTTGGTTAAAGCAATAATTGAATGGAAGACCCTTCACGATCATTCCTATCATTTACTATCACTCCAGTCGTGACTCATGCTGCCTAAATAAACACTTTTGCAGTAATGTAAGGTGTGTCTCTCTGTCCCTGCAGGCTGCTTGCGCACATAGGCTCAATGATTGCAATATCACTCGATGTGCATCAATATACTTTATGGAATCCCCCCTCGCTTTTCAGCTGCCCGCCCTCACAGCCTCCTTCTCCTGTACGCTCCCCCTTCCTCTCCTCACCTCCCACAGGAGGACAATTCTGAATGTGCCCCTGAAATCTCCTCAGGCCTCACTTTCACTCCCTGTGGTTTAGGATTATTTACTGTAGGGGGAGGAGGAGCACATCATGCTGTGCTTACCCAGGCTGGCCCATTGCCATTCTGCACATGACAATGAGTCACCTGGCTTTGTGAGCATGTTCTGACTGACTCTGTGCACACCAACCCTAAGGATGCAGCAGATTTTTGGGCTGTGCGCCAAAGGCTAAGCCAGCCCAATCAAGGAGCCCAGTTTACCCATAGTAACAAAAAGAAATTGTCCCACCAGCTGGCAGCAGCCATAGGCCCATCAGTCAACTGTAGATTCTTCGGCTTTTCCTATATGAGCCTAGCCCTGTTCCCTGGACCTTGCAGCACTTAAGTCTTGCAGGGTGGCCTGCTGTCTGTTAAAACATGTTGCAGGACAATGCACACACAGGGAGCGCAAAGGGCTTTTGTTGGGTATTGGGGACTAGTAGTCACAGACCACATTTTTTGGTGTTTCACTCTTTAACCACCTTATCTAAATTACTCCTTTGTAAAAGACATAGCTAGGTCGGCTAGATAAGGTGCTTATCAGGTATGATTAATGTGACATTCTGCATTTGAGTTCCAATACCTTTATCACCTGCTGTAGTAAGCTTTGTCTGGTCTCTGTTGCCACCTTTGAAGAGACTAGTTTCCAAAAGTAATAACTCTTATCCAAATGAATTGAAGTAGTCTTAAGTTCTAAAACAGCAATTGTAAGCAATGGTATCCACCACAGATGCTGCTAATCGATCACACATTGTCCCTGACCCAAAGTAAAGGTCTCACTATATACTTCTGTCGTTTTCCTATTACATAAAAATATTGTAGAATTATTGACAAAAAAGCAGCAAAGAGACGTCTGAAGATGCTGAGCCGTTTTGAGCCTGCTGAAGTTTTTTTCGAATAGAGGAACCGCCACAGTTTTTTTTTTAGTTTTTTGTACATTGGTGGGAACCATTGATGAAGCAAGTCAATTATTGTAAAGAGCGGTCAGGGCAGGATCTATGAGATACAGATCTTCAGTGAAGACGTGGGCAGGAAAGGTTCCCAGTGAGGGCAGGAATCAAAAGAAAGGTCAAGAGGAGTAATAGAGTACACAGAGAGCAGATTGAAATTCCGCAGGGACACCGAAGATGGTTCAAGCTCACAACCCTTTGTGAAGGATGAAACATGTATCACATTTCTTTTAAATGAAAAATCAAAAGATAGGGAATTGCAAACTTCAGAAGAAGGCTCAATAGACTTCGCAGCACACACTTGTTCAAAGACATTTTTACCTCTTTTCTAGTCTTTTTTTAAACTGATTTTGTCCACTTACATCCACCTCTCTGCACTGTACTTTTCATCTCATCTCTCGCCCAGCCTATCATCTAGTCTTGCTTGGTCAGCCCCTCTTATAAACCATTCACTCCATTCATTAAAAGCTCTTCACCTCTCACCTCTCCCCATGTGTCTCTGATTCTGCCACTCTTATATCCATATTTGCTCTCTAGTCCATACCTCTCATATTTCCAGCCAACCTCTCACCTTGTCTTTTTGATCCTGCCTCTTGTGCATCAATCAATCAATCAATCAATCAATCAATCAATCATATCATTTGTAAAGCGCACTACTTACCCGTGAGAGTCTCAAGGCGCTGGGGGGTGGGGAATGCTGCTACTGCTCAAAAAGCCAGGTCTTGAGGAGCCTTCTGAAGGTCAGCAGGTCTTGGGTCTATCGTAGGTGGGTGGGGAGGGTGTTCCATGTCCTGGCGGCGAAGTGGGAGAACGATCTGCCGCCAGAGGTCACTCTTCGGATGCATGGGACTGTGGCGAGGGCGAGGTCAGTGGAACGGAGCTGGCAGGTTGGGGTGTAGAAGCTGAGTTGTCTGTTGAGGTACGCTGGTCCGGTGTTGTAGAGTGCCTTGTGTGCGTGGGTGAGGAGCTTGAAGGTTATCCTCTTGTTGACGAGGAGCCATTGCAGGTCTCTCAGATGGGGTGTGATGTGGCTGCGGCGAGGGATGTTGAGGATCAGGTGTGCAGAGGCGTTCTGGATGCGTTGCAGCCGTCTCAGGAGTTTGGCGGAGGCTCCTGCGTAGCGGGCGTTTCCGTAGTCCAGCCTGCTGCTGACGAGGGCCTGGGTGACTGTTCTTCTTGTTTTGGTGGGGATCCACTTGTAGATCTTGCAGAGCATGCGGAGGGTGTTGAAGCAGGAGGAGGAGACGGCGTTGCCCTGCTTAGTCATGGAGAGGGTAGAGTCGAGAGTGACCCATAGGTTGCGTGCGTGCGTGGTCGGTGGGTGTTGGAGCTGTTCCCAGTGCGGTCGGCCACCAGTAGTCGTCCCAGGCCGAAGGGGTGGATCCGAGGATGAAGACCTCCGTCTTGTCCGAGTTCAGCTTCAGTCGGCTGTTCCTCATCCATTCAGCGATGGCCTTCATTCCTTTGTGGAGGTTGGTTTTTGCGGTCTGGTGGTCTTTGGTGAGGAAGAGGATCAGCTGGGTGTCATCGGTATAGGTGATGATGTTGAGGTCGTGCAGTCGGGCAACGTGGGCGAGTGGTGCCATGTAGATGTTAAACAGCGTTGGGCTGAGGGATGAGCCCTGGGGTATGCCGCAGATGATCTCGGTGGCTTCGGAGCAGAATGGGGGAAGGAGGACGCTCTGTGTTCTGCCGGAGAGGAAGGAGGAGGTCCAGTCCAGGACCTTCTTTAGGATCCTGGCGTCGTGGAGGCGTGTTTGTAGTGTGTGGTGGCAGACCGTGTCGAAGGTGGCTGACAGGTCCAGCAGGATGAGGGCCGCTGTTTCTCCATTGTCTAGCAGGGTCCTGATGTCATCGGTGGCGGCGATGAGGGCGGTTTCGGTGCTGTGGTTGCTGCAGAACCCTGACTGGAAAGGGTCCAGGATGTTGTTCTCCTTGAGGTAGCGGGTCAGTTGTTTGTTGACGGTCTTCTCGATGACCTTCGCCAGGAATGGGAGCAGGGAGATGGGCCGGAAGTTCTTGAGGTCCTTGGGGTCCGCCTTGGGTTTCTTGAGTAAGGCGTTGATCTTGGCGTGCTTCCAGCTCTCCGGGAAGGTTGCTGTCTCGAAGGAGATGTTGATGACTTTCCGGAGATGGGGTGCGATGGCTGTGCTGGCTTTGTTGAAGATGTGGTATGGGCATGGATCTGACGGAGATCCGGAGTGGATGGGGTTCATGATCTTGATGGTGTCGTCGTCGTTGATGTTGGTCCAGGAGAGCAGGCGGTTGGTGCGGATGGTGGTCGTGGGGGCGGAGGTCTCAGTGGTTGTCGGGGCGGTCATGGCGTTGAAGCTGTCGTGGATGTCTGTGATCTTACGGTGGAAGAAGGTGGCCAGCGAGTCGCACAGGTCTTGTGAAGGTGGGATGTCATTGATGTTGGAGCTGGGGTTGGAGAGTTCCTTCACGATGTTGAAGAGCTTTTTGCTGTTGTGTGCGTTGTTGTCTAGGCGGTCTTTGAAGGAGGCCCTTTTGGCGGATCTGATGAGGTGATGGTGTCTGCAGGTGGCGTTCTTGTGGGCTGCGTAGCTGTCCGGTGTTCTTTCACGGTGCCAGTTCTTCTTCAGTTTTCGGCAGGTTTGCTTGCAGGCCTGGAGGTCTTCAGTGAACCAGCTGGCTTTCTTGCTGGTGTGACTGTTGGAGGGATTCTTGAACGGGGCGAGGGTGTTGGCGCAGTTGTCGATCCACTGTCTGAGTTTGCGGGCAGCATTGTCGGGATCGGTGGGGTCAGCGGGTGGGCTCTGGGCGAGGGTGGTGGTTAGCTGGTCTTCGGTGACTTTGCTCCAGCAGCGGTGAGGCATCTGTTGGGTGCGGTGGTGCGTGGTGGGCTTCTTGCAGGTGAAGTGGATGCAGCGGTGGTCGGTCCAGAGGAGTTCGGTGGTGCGGTTGAAGGAGACGTGGGGGCTTGTGGAGAAGATGGGGTCCAGCGTGTGGCCGGCGGAGTGGGTGGGTGTTGTGACGAGTTGTCTGAGTCCGAGGTTGGCTAGGTTGTCGAACAGCGTGGTGGAGTTGGTATCGTTGTTGTTCTCGAGGTGGAAGTTCAGGTCCACGAGGAGGATGTAGACCGTGGAGGCGAGGGCGTGTGTAATGACGAAGTCGGCGATGGAGTCGCTGAACAGTGGTCAGGGTCCAGGGGGTCTGTAGACGAGGGTTCCTCTGAGGGTGGCGTTGGGGTCGGTGTGAATCTGGACTTGCAGCTGTTCAGCGGTGTTTAGGGTGTCGTCGGTGTTGGTCGCGACTCTGAGAATGTTCCTGTGGACGATGGTGATTCCTCCACCTACTCCATTGGTGCGGTCCCTGCGGGTGATCTTGTAGCCTTCCGGGACGGCTATGGCGATGTCGGGTGCCGAGGCGGGGTTCAGCCAGGTCTCCGTCAGGAAGGCGACGTCTGGGGAGGTTAAGTCGAGTAGGTCCCAGAGTTCAACGGCGTGTTTGCGGGTGGAGCAGATGTTGAGGAGGATGCATCTGAGGTGGTTGGGGTCTTTCCTGGTCGGCGGCTTGGTGGGGCGGATGCTGGTGAAGCTGCAGTTCCGGCAGGTGAAATGTCCGTGGGTGCGCTTTGGGGAAGCCAGGAACCAAATGTGTGATCATCCGGTGTTGAGTGCATGGAGGGTGCTGGCATTGTAGCGGTGTCGGGCGTCGTGGCGCCCGTCGAGGCCACGGGTTCTGGCGCTGGGCGCGGACGGGCGCAGATGGGCTTGGCTTAGGTGTGCCTTCGTCACGCCAGCGGCGCAGCCTCCATAGGAGGGGATGTGGGAGGGAGGAGCAGCTGGGAGGCGGGAGCGGGGCAGCGAATGGGAGAGCGGGGGGGGGGGCCGCAGGGGACGCAGCGACGGGAAGACAACGGGGGGAGCGGGTGGGGGTTACAGAAGGCAAATAGACGGCATAGAAGGAAAAACGAAACGGTCAAAAGACAACAGCGCTAATGCAATTAAAAAACAGCGGAGTAAACAGGCAAAGACAACAGTGCTAATACAGTACAAATAGCAGAACAGAACGCAAGTACCGATGGCAGTGAAGACCATGCGGGGCACGAACCAATGCGAGCGGCAGCAGCGGGCTCAGGGCAGCATCACACAGGTGCTGCTGTGCGGCGGAGAGGGGTACGACCTGCCATATATCCATGTCTCCCTTCCCTGTCCTACTCTTCAGCCCTCAACTCTCCACCCAGCCTTTAATTTTCTATGCTGGTTCTGCCATTCTAATTCACCCAACCCTTATCCTACTTCCTTTTCCTTTTATTCCTTCTCTCACTGATTTTGACCCTGTAACATAGACCTCTCTTCTTTCTCCTTCCCACTCACCTCTTACTTTCTCTGGCTGATTCTGCTCCTTTTACATGGACCTCTAAATCACTGATCTACTTTCCATCTCTCACCAAGCCTTTAACGTTCTCTTTCTGTTTCTGCCCATCTAAGAGCCACCACTCTCACTTTTACTTCTAACCTCCTACCACACCTTGATTGTTCTGCTCTCTTCCATTCACATCTCACTACTGTCTCTCTCAATCCATGCTGATGTCCCCTTGCTGGTTCTGCCTCTCTCATATTCATGTATTCAAGTATTATTCATTCACTTTTTTCCCTCTCATCTTCTCCCACAGCCTCTAACGTTTTCATTTACATCCACCTCTCCATTTTCATCATCCTGTGGCTCTTATCGTGTCTCTCTGAATCTACTCCTCTTACACTCATCTCTCCCCTCCATGCTCTACTCTTCTCATCTCTCCCCAGCCTCTCACCTCATCTTGTTGATTATTTCTTCCTTACATCCATCTCTCTCCTAGCTTCATCCCTTCTCTCTCTTTCTGGTTCTGTCCCTCTTATATCCACCTCTGTCGTCCATGCATTTATGCTTTACCTCATCTCTGCCTTTGACTCTTACCTTTCTCAGTGATTCGAACTTTCTACAGACATCTCTCCACCTCTCATTATTCTTTATCTTCCCCCTTTGCTTCAGTTCTCCTGCTGATTCTGCCCCTCTTACCTCTACATCTCCCTCCATGTACTTCTCTTCACCTCTCATATCACCCTCTAGTCTCCCAACATTTTTTGCTGTTCTGTCCCCTTTGCATCCACATCTCCACTTTTATGCACCAAAAGTGTATTATATTGTCTCACTGTTTCTGCTCCACTTACATGAACCTCTCCCTTCCATGTTGTACACTACACCTCATCTCTGTCCTGGCCTTTTACCTTTCTCACTGATTCTGCCCCAATTACAACCATCTCTCATCTCCCTGTTGTACACGTCACTTTTCTTCTCTCTCCAGCCTCCAACTGCCTCTCGCTGATTCTACCCCTCTAACAACTAATTCTCCTCTGCCTCTCTCCCTCAGCCTCTCAACTGCTCTTGGTGGTCTGCCCTCTTACACCTACCACTCAACATTCCCTCTCCTGCCACATAACTTCTCCTGATGGTGCTGCTTCTCTTATATCTACCTCTACTATATACTGTTCTCCTTTCACCTTTCCCTCCAGCCTCAATGTTTTTTGCTGCTACCACCCCTTTCATAAATCCCTCCCTTTTCCCCAACTCCTTCTCCCTGGTTCTGCTCTTCTTATATCCAAATCTCTCCTCCATAATCTACTCTTCACATTTCTTCTCTCTCCTGCCTCTACCCTCCTTTTACTTGTTCTGCTCCTCTAACATCCACTTCACCCCTCCATCTGCTGCTCTTCACCACCCTTGACCACGCAGCCTCTTACCTTGTTTCAGCTGTTCTTTTCCTTTACATCCACCTCGCACCTTCCCCCCACACACTTTACGAAGGGCTCTTACATTTTTGCAGGCCTGGCTATGGCTTAGCTCAAGGTCATCTTGCAACCTCAAGATCAAAAGAAGCTGACCCTTCATAGGATGAGATATGGTCTATTAGTTTTATATACCTACCGTGCATCATGGGGAGCCAGGCTCAAATGCCTACCTCACCTCAACATACAATGCAATCCATGAAAATCTCCCTATGCCAAAAAATAAACATTGAACGTAGTCTGTGTCTGTTGTTAAGTGCTCTTAATTCCATGAGCAAGGTTCACGCTATGTAAAACTGCCAAAAACACAATGTCACCCACACTCTAGTCTCATCCTCCAAGAATTAAAGACCAAGCATTAACCTGTAATGTCATAGAGATTACCATTTGGTGGCTGAATTGCAGAGTGAGAAACTGGAAAATCTAGGCTCAATCCCGACATCCCTGCTCGACCACATTGTCTTATCCTAGACAAATGGTTTATTTCATGGATCCTCCAATGTGTTTATGCCACATCAGTGCACTGTCAAATACATGATTTACAGAAACCTATTGAGTTTGATGGAATATACTATAATTTTGCTCCATGTATAATATGAATCTAGCCCACATACAGGGTACACATGAATCCTGATGAGCCTCTTAGTTCACTAATACTAATATTGTTAGACCAGGCATCCTTGGTGTGGTTCCCCCCTAACTTTTTGCCTTCAGACCGCCTGTTTTTGCTGACTTTGTTCTTGCTGACCTTAGGACTCTGCCCAATTTACCACTGCCAACCAGTGCTAAAGTGCTTGTGCTCTTTCCCTAAACATGGTAAAATTGAGTTATACCCAATTGGCATATTTAATTTACCTGTACATCCCTAGTAAAGTTGAACTACATGTGCCAGAGCCTCTAAATTAAATGTTACTAGTGGGCCTGCAGCACTGATTGTGCCACTGACTCAAGTCGGCCCGCAAACATGTATCAGGCATGCCATTGTAGAGCGTGTGTGTGAAGCTTTGAACTGCCATTTCGACCTGGCAAAATAAACCTTTTGCGAGGCCAAGACCCACCTTTTTAATACATATGCCAGCCCTGGAAGAGCCCAGGGGTAGGGTGCCATGTATTTAAAAAGTAGGATATGAACTTAAGTTGTACATGCCCTGGTCGTGAAAATTCTTACATCTGTTTTTCATTACTGCAAAGCCTATCTCTCCTACAGGATAACATTGGAGTTGCCTTATTACATTTTTATAAGTGTAATTTTCAAAGGGGAAGAAATAACCAGTTCATGTTTCAGGTCACTGGAATCCTAATTTAAAACCCCAATTTATGGTGAAGTCAATGTTTTAATTACAATTCTGAAAATGCAACATTTAGAAAGTTGGGATTTTCTTGCCTTAGCCATTTTGTTCCTGCAGCCTGTCTCTGGGTCACATGACTGGATGTAGCTGACAGCTGGGCGGTGTGTATTCCTCCTAGACACTCACACGCAATGGAGAGCTTAGGTGTAACTGGATGGGTATTCACTGGTTGATGGGTGAGAGGAGCAGGGCCCATCCACACTTACACTTGAAAAGGCTGTGTCCTGCCTCCACACAAAGGACTGCATACCTTTTGTAGTTAGTCTGGAGCCAGGGCAGGGAAAGCAAGGCATCTGTGCACTTCAAAAAGAATGTTTCTAGAAGCCTCTCCTCATTTCAAAAGCACAGCTCTGTAAAAATAGTGGACCTCAGACACCAACTCTTCAGCATATCATTGGACCTGTGGATGCCAGGAAGAAAGACTGCTGAGCTGCTAAAGGACTGCCACTCTGCTGGACTGCTGGCCTTAAGTAACTGCTGCCCTGCTGTGCTGACATTCTGCCCTCTTGCTTGGGGAAGCACTTGATCTTGAACTTCATCTTGAACCAGGACCTCGGAGTGAGTTCAAGGGTGAGTCTGCTAGCCTTCTGTTCTGAGCCTCAGGAACATTAAAGGCTTCCCAACCAGATCCTGGACATAGCTGCAGCAGGTTCCTGACCTCCAAGTGTTGCCTTTCAGGTCCTGGACCTTGGTGTGGCTCACAGGCTCTTTAAACCAAGCTTTTGACCACGAACTGACCCGTTTGCACCGAAAGAATGCCGCTTGCACCGAAGATCAGAGCGAGCTGCCTCCAGCCTGTCTATTTATATAGCAAGCATAGATTGCCCACAGAAGACCGTCAACGTTAAGCTCGAGCCCGCATGTCTGTGACAACCATCCTGCCCTTTGCACCATGCTGACCACCATTTGCAACCCTCCTTTTGATTCCCACAACCCTCCCCAACGCAAACTGAAGTTTTGGAACAAAACTCAAGAGGAAAAACCTTCAACGGCACTATTCCAGGACTGTATTCAACCTGCGCTCCATGACGGTTGGCCTAAACTTTTGACTTTGTCCTGGACCAGCGCAACCAGATAGCCGCAGTTGACTCTGTATGCTTTTAGGTGCAGTTTACAGTTAGGTTACAGTTTACAGTTTATTCTTCAAAAAACAAATCATAACTCAGGTTCTACTGATTGGATTTTTGTCATTTTGGCCTTGTTTCATTTATTAAATTAAGCTCCATTTTTCTAGCACAGTCTGTGATCTTTTTGTACTGTGTTTTCGCTGTTTTACTGTTTGAAGTGTTGCACAAATATTTTACATATTGACTCTAAGTTAAGCCTGACTCAGTGGTAGCTGGTATCAGGGCAGAGGGGCTGAACGACGGACAACGATGAAAAAATGAATAAAACCACTTACCTTCTGCTCGCTGCATCGCCAACTCGATGCTCTTCTGCTGCACTGCACAGTCTCCAAGTCTCCCCTGTGGCTAATCCTGAGGCTGCTCTCATGCATGAGAGCAGCATTAGGAATGGCCTAAGCGCTCTTGATTTGCACTCCTAGAGAGACTGGGAGCTTGCTCCTGCTGTCTCCAACCCAGCAATGCAGCTCGGGTGCCATGCGAACTGACAGCAGTGCCCAACACTCCCCCTCCAGCCTATCATCATCTGACCCCATCCCATATCTCATTTGTGTTAAAAATAAAATGATAATAAACGTCTGTTAGTTATTGTTTTATTTTTTAAGCAAAGCGGCTGCTGTGGGGTGCGGGCGATACTCCTACACCATAGCACAGGAGCCACCAGTGGCCTGAATACTCTGTGCTCAGCTAAAAGGGGGTGAGCACAGGTTAATTTGGCATTTGCTTGTGCCTTACCCTGACAAGAATTGTGGTTGCAGCTTGAACAGGGCTCGCACTCCAGTCAACCAGTAACTCAATTTCTAATAATTATCATTAGGGCGGGGCAGGAATGTTTCTCATTTCAGGTTTAAAAACCTTTACTTTTAAGAACTATATCTCCATGCAGTGATATAACCTGATGTACAAAGGTAAAACTCTTCCGTATGGTAAGGAAATATGCTTTTTTGAATTTTGATGACACCATATAATATTCTAAAACTATGTTTGTTGCATGATTTACATGCTAAATATTTTCAAAGCCTTGTTTGGGCATGGGCTCCTTCACTTGGCTAGGTTCTGGCTTGCCTCTCCCTGTAAATTTGTTGGATTCCCCACCTCTAAATGATATACCTTTCACTTCATCTAATTCTGAGGGAGTAGATTTACTAAAATGTCCTTCAATGCAGAGCAGCAATCAGAAATGCTGTGCTGCTTTGCTTGAGCGGGGCAGAACAGAACAGTGGCATATCCACAGAGAGATGGGGCTGTCCTACTCAATCCCCAGCACTGGTGCACAATTGGACTGCTAGCGACACGCACCAGTGGCTTAACTACCGAGGGTGGTCCACACCGAGAATCACTTTTTTGGGGTAAAGCAAGCCGCGAGCGCAAGGTAAGTTTTGTTTTTTCTATATTCACCCTCATCGGTGATGCTAAACGCCTACTCCCGCTCTTTGTCGTCTATTGCACGCACCTCCTCCCCCACCTGTAATGGTCTTCCGCCAACCCCCCCCCCCTTCTCTAAACGGCCCTGGCCAAAAAAAACTAAGGGATCAAAAACTCTAGCCACTGCCTCGCACACACCTTTGCCTCTTAGTGCAAGTGTCTGCATCAAGTCTAGCATAGATTTTTGTCCTGGAAGGATACACTTCCAGTGCAAAATACTATGCTTAGACTAAGTTTTATGAATTTCCTACTTTGTGTGTGTGCTGCACATTGGAGTACACATGCACAGTAAAGAAAAATTGGAGAAAAAGAAGCATTTCCCTGCCACAATGACAATGTCAAAAGGGTGTTATTTTTATGCAAAACCCTGTCTACTAGATAGAGTTTTGCATCAGAGACCATGGGTAGTTGCAAGAGAACACCCATGTACCTCCCATATAACTCCACTTTAATACAAAGTAATCCATGCAGCATTTGGTGCTGCTTTGCTCTACCTTCAGGTGACTTACCAGCGCAAAACAGGTTTTGCATTGGAAAGTACATTTCAAATAAACATGTTGCACAGATTTGCATCACTTCTGTGATGCAAACGTAGTGCAAAATGTTAGTAGGCTTACACCTAGACTCCTCCCTTCTCTCACTAGTTCTGCCCATCACATACTCTGCTCCTCTTCCCCTGTCTGTTTCCTCGAGTCTCTTGCTCTTCGTTGCTGTTCTATCCCCATTAAGTTTATCTGTCACCTCTCTGCTTTACTTTTCTTCTGTCATCTCTCCCCATTTCTTATCTTAGTTCTTTCCTTTGTCTTACCCCCTCTGCATTCACTGCCCCTCCATTCTCTGCAACTTCACCCTTTTCCTCCATCCTAGGGGAGCAGGATTGCCCCATGGTTGGTTTTCTACCGCCGCCACCAGTATTTTAGCGTGCAGGCCGGGATCTCCTAAGGCCAGAATTTTTAACCCTTACGTGTACATACTTCAAACAATGTGTTGCAGAGCTGCATTATTGATCCCTGACTAACATTTAAATTAAACAAAGCCAGAAAAGTCATATTACAAATGAATACATACAATTTTCATATTTATTATAACATGCTGCCCTTCGCAGACTCTTAAAGAAACAACAAATGGCTGGTATTTTTCCCTTGGGCAATGTTTACTGTTGACCCCTGCACTTCGCCCACTCCAATATTCATATTACAATGATTTACTTCACAAAGACATGAGGTGTGGGTTGTGTATTTTTGGGAATTATTGGCCGCAGTTTTTATTCTCATGTATGATTGGCAAGGGCCTGACATTTTAGATCATAAATCACATTGACAGGTCACAAATCACTTTGACAGGTCATAAATCACTTTGACAGCTCACAAGTCATATTGACAGGATCATAATTCGTACCCAGTCATAAATCAATAACGTTAGTCACAAATCATAACATACATCAAATGATGCTGCGTCATCAATCATGTACATCAATTATGAGAGGTAAATAGAGTTTCTGTGAGTGACTTCTCCTCTGACTGGGATGAGGGTAGCCTTTCACTGCTGTTAGGCTCAACTTGCTACCATGTCCATCCGTTTGTGTCCTGCCATCCAACGGGTCTGGGCTGCTCTGCGTACTCCCCTTGTTGGCCGACTTACCCTGGCGTAAGGCATCCCCAGGTAACTGGCCTCTATCCGGCAAACCGCACTGCCAGGGTGTGTACTTTTTCCAACACTTTTTCTTTGGTTTACCAGCACGCCACCTGTGGGGCTCACATCCCCAGGTGGCTCCCCACACCTGCATTTTTATTTGTTATTTTTTGGCACAGCCTGACATTAATATGGCTGCCCATAAGTTCACCCAGAACACCTTGAAGCCTTCCTCGTGGAGGTGGACCCCGTCTCCCGTGTGGTATTGCAGGTGCCTCAGGTTGGTCAGACCATGCCTGATACCCTCCAAGCTATTGCCTTTCAGAATTTGCAATCTGCGATGTTAAGGCTTCTCCTTGAGTTATCACTTATCCATGAATAAGGCCCCCCTCCATTTCTGTCTGGGAATGATTTCGGACCACATGATGTTGGTGCAAAAACCTGTGCTGCTTCCGTCAGTCCAATTTGGATTTCCTATAGGAGGTCCCCCCCCCCCCATCTGGCCAAGATTGTTGCCGCCTAGATGTATTTTTAGAGTATCTGTTTTTTTTTGGGCTGCTTCTTCTAGTTTGGGCAAAGTTATTGCCAGTTGTCCCCATTTTATTCCTGGAATGCCTGAATGACCAACCACCCAGGCTGTCCTTGGCCTGTCCCCTGCCAAGACAACAACAACAACTTTGCAACAACAACTAGTCTTCAACCTACCTCGTCAATGCCACATCACCCAACACCTAACGACACTACACTGGCTCCCCATCAAGAAGAGACTCACCTTCAAGCTTCTCACCCATGCTCACAAGGCCCTTCACAACACCGGACCCACTTACATGAACCACTGCCTCACGTGCCACGCACCCCAATGTTCTCTCCGCTCAGCTCAGCTCTCCCTTGCGACAGTACCTCGCATCAAGAAGATCAGAGCAGGAGGACGCTCCTTCTCCCTCCTCGCGGCCAAGGCATGGAACTCCCTCCCACTCCACCTACGACAGACGCCATCACTCCCCAAGTTCTTGAAGGACCTCAAGACCTGGCTCTTCTACGGAGCTCTGTGACCTTCCGAGACCTGCGTGCCTCCACCTTCCCCCCAGCACCTTGAGACCCTTTTCAGGTGAGTAGCTGCGCTTTAATCCCCTGATTGATTGATTGATTGATTGATTGATTGATTGATTGAACAACTGCCAATGTGTATGCCACGTGGGCCGTGCATTGTCACAAGAGTAGCGCCAGCATGTATGATTTGTAAGCATTGGATTTCCACCTGCCTATTCTTTGATCCCTGCTACCGGCATCCCATGTTGTGTGGGCGACGTTGCTGCCCCTATGCTGAATGAGAGGGACACAAACAGGGATGCGTGATGACCTGCCCGCCCGAAAGCCTGGTGCATTCCTGTATTAAATTGAAATCTGCTCAGTAGTTCCTCATTCCTGTGCTTAAACAGTGGTCCCTCCCATGGGCCATGCTGACATATAAGGAAATAAACAGCAAACTGGCCAGTATTTGGGGTCTGCTAGCAAATGTAGTTCGCCCCAGGTCCCAATGCCCTGTTGGTCAGACATTGATTTTCTGAGCAGTAACTTCACCTGCGCTATGCCTGGCTTTACATCTGCTGCTTGTAGGCACACTGTGCCCACCTCTCTTTTTGTTGGGGCCACCAGCTCGCTCACTCTGAATGCCCCAAAAAATGCTGTGGCAAATGCCGCCTTGAACAGGGAGACCTATAATGCATCTAGGGCCACTAGCTCGAGTGCATCCATAATCTGGGTCAGTCTTGCAAAATCAGTGGGCAATCTTGCATCCTGCCTCTTCGCTTCCATGCACTTCCAGCCTTTCATTGCTGACCTCATGTAGTGAGAGGCGGTCCTTACCTGTGGTCAATTTGGTGAAGTGTGCCACTGCCACAATATGAACCCGTACCCATGATTTTCACTTTTGCTGATCAAATACCAATTTGATAAACCATTCAACGGCCCTGACCGTGGCTACTGTATTCCAGAGTGTCTGTAGCCCTCTCACCTGCACCACCATGTCCGTGTATTTTTCCTATCGCCTCACTTCGGTGAAATGAGTGTGAGTGCATGTGTAATCAGACCTGACACGTCTGATCTGACAGCCCCCACATAGCTTCTGGGAAAGGTGTCATCTGCGGTTCTGCTTCTGGTGCTAGTTTCCTGAACTTGCTCATTTGGAAACGAGAGAGTGCATCTGCTTATAAGTTCTCTACCCCTGGGACATGCCTTGATTTTATGTCCAAAGTTGCACTCCAATTGTAGCTTAACTTTTATTCTCATTAGTCTCAGTACATCGGGGCATCTGACTGCCCCGTTATTAATTGCATGTAAAGCCCCTGGGTTGTCGGACCAGAGGATGAGCTTCATGTTTTAAATCTCGCCCGCCAGACAGGGCCACCACGACAGGGAACAACTCTAGGAAGGTCATGTTCTTGGTGATGCCTAAATCGTCCCACCTCTTGGGCCACCTCCCCACGCACCATGACCTCCCTAGTATGGCACCAAAACCCTGGATCCCGGCTGCATCTGTGGAGGGCTATTTTTCTGGAAGTTACCCATCCCTCTCTCCATATTAATCGTCTGTTAAGGTTTTCCAGGAATGAGGGCCAAACTGCCAAGTCCTGCTTTACCTCTTTCCCAAGTCTGACGTGGTGGTGTTTTTACCCTAAGCCTGGGGTCAGCTGGGACAGCCTTGCAAAAACCTTCTCTGCTGGTATAATCTTGGCCACGAAGTTCAGCTTGCCTATCCGCCCTTGGAGTTCCTGTAGTGTAGCTTTCTCCTTACTACACATTTTCCGTAACTCCTTCTTCATTGCACGGACCTTGTCTTCTGGTATCCTGGATGTGTCTGCTATGGAGTCTAACTCAATACCTAGGAACACTAGTTCTATTGCTGATCCCAACAGTGACGTGATGAAAGTCGAGGGGGCCCCCCTGCAAGGTACACGGAGGGGCCCCCGCTCCGGATTTAATCTGGAGCGCTCAGTCCTGAGTACTGTGCTGAGGGGGCCCCCTGTAGCTTGGGGTGTCCCGGCACTGCGGGGGCTGCGGTGGCCTGTGTTACGTCCCTGGATCCCAACATTTAGTCTGCTGCCAAGGGTACTCCTAGTTCAGCGTCCAGTTCCCGGAATGCCCTCAGTGTGTTCCTGCACTCACTTGTCCAGGAAACAGCCTTTACAATGAGGTTTTTACCAAGTTGTGCCTTTTACCATGCATGTTTTTATCACGTATATGCCTTTATAACGCAGGCCTTTACAGTGCAAAGAAGGTAAGTTGGGGGGTCTCCCCCACAAATACATTGTTTTTATATATATATAAACAATGTGTGGTAATAGCATGCGTTGTAAAAGCATATACGTTCCAAACAAATTTGAGTAAAAAATGCGTTGCACAGGCATGCAAAGTATTTACCTGTATTGCTATGATTACTTACCGGTAATCCCCATTACTCTTAATCCTACTCGTCCTCGACCCAGTCATCACTAATGAGGTATTCCACAAGACAGGAAACAAAACAGGAAACGCTTTTTAGGCTCCACCCACCCTCCCGTCAGGGGCTATAAGAACCCAGCCAACCAAAAGCACATCCTGACATACCAAGCAACAAAGGCCTGGACAGGGAGGGCGGGCGGGAAGTATGACTGGGTCGAGGACGAGTAGGACTAAGAGTAATGGGGATTACCGGTAAGTAATCATAGCATTACCTCTACGTCCCTCGTCCTCGACCCAGTCATCACTAATGAGGCATACCAAAGCACCCCCAACAACAGGCCTTTGGCAAACCACACAGAAAACAGAGACCGAACACAAAGAGGCGTGCAGTAAAAAACAGTTTAATGAAAAAAACACAGAATCAGGGAGGCGGAACAACCTCCACAGCACGCAACACACCACTACCGAAATTGGTCCGGTCAGACAGAGCACAATTCAAGCGATAGTGCCTCACAAAAGTAGACTCAGAGGCCCAAGTCCCAGCCCGACAGATTTCATCAAGGGAAACCCCATGAAAAGCAGCCCAGGAAGCAGAAACACCCCTAGTGGAACGGGCCTGAACACCAGAAGGGCAAGGCAAACCAGAACCCTGATAAGCCAAAGAAATAACAGACTTGATCCAGCGACCAAGAGTAAGCCGAGACGCAGCCTTACCTTGACCAGCCAAACCAAAAGTCACAAATAGGGAGTCCGAGGAACGGAACCCCGCGGACCGTGCAACATAAAGGGATAAAGCACGCCGCACATCCAAAGAGTGAAGCAACAACTCAGCAGGGGAAGAAGGTGAAGGACAGAAAGAAGGAAGTATCAACTCCTGAGAGCAATGAAACCGAGAACGAATCTTGGGAACAAAACCAGGATCCAAAGAAAGGACCACCGCGTCATCCAAGAAACGCAAAAAGGGGGGAGAACAACGCAAAGCAGTGAGTTCACCCAACCGCCTGGCAGAAGTCACAGCAACCAAAAACGCCACCTTAAAAGAAAGAAACTTAAGGTCCACCGACTCCAACGGCTCAAAAGGAGCAGACTGCAGAGCACCCAAGACCAAAGAGAGATCCCAAGGAGGAACCTGAGAACGAGAAGAAGGAGAGGACAGAGAGAAACTCCGGAACAAACGGGAAACCAACAAACCATCCGCAGAAGGAAGAGACGCCGGATCCCGGAAAGCCCGAAGAGCAGCCCACTGGCCCCTCAGAGTAGACAAGGCATATTTCCTCTGAAACCCATCCAAGAAAAACTGCAGAATGGAAGCGATAGGACAAGAGACAGGAGAGAGACCAAGCCCCGCACACCAAGAGGAGAAAGAAGCCCAATGTTAAGAGTAGGAGGACAAAGTGGAACCCCTACGGGACCCTTGCATCACAGAGATGAGGTGATCAGGCAAACCCCGGACCCCAAGCGACAACCGTTCAACCTCCAAACCGCCAAGGTGAGAGGGACCAGGAGGGAAGGGGAGGGGGACCTCAGGGGAGACGGATAACGTGGCAGAATCCAAGGAGGGCCCACCGCCAGGCTCAACAAAAAAGGGAACCAGGACCTCCGCGGCCAGTGAGGCAAGACCGCTACCACCTGGGCACCCAACCTCTGGACCTTCAGCAAGAAGGCAGGAATCAGGGGGAAGGGGGGGAAGGCGTACAGCAACCAAGGGGGCCACTGAAGAGACAACGCCTCCACCCCCCAAGCACCCAACTCCGGGGCCCGAGAACAAAACAGGGGGAGTTGAGCATCCGCCCGGGAGGCAAACAAGTCCAGCAGGGGAGTTCCGAACCTCCGACAGATCAACCGGAACACCCTGGGGGAGAGACACAGGGAGAGAGAAGATGGAAACCTGCGACTCAAGGCGTCCGCCACCACATTGTCCACCCCCCGTATATGCTGAGCCGAGAGAGCCAGAAGATGACACTCCGCCCAACCTGCAATCGCACAAGCCACCAAATTCAAGGAAGGGCTGCGAGTACTGCCCTGGTGGTTGATGTAAGCCACAGTCACGGTGTTGTCCGACCTCACCAAGACATTGCACCCCAGCAGACGGGAATGGAAGAAACGAAGAGCCCTGGCCACAGCAGACAGTTCCCTCCAATTGGACGAGCGACGGGACTCCACCCGGAGCCAGCGAGCCTGAACAGACCACTGTCCCAACGTGGCCCCCCAACCGGCCGCACTGGCATCCGTCGTCAGCACCAACGGAGGCGGCAGGCGAATCCACATCCCCCTCGAGAGATTCGCGGAATCCAGCCACCACTGGAGATCCGACACCACCCCCAAGGACACAGGCACAGACAGAGCATAGTCCTGAACTGGAAACGGCACCCAACGCTGAACATGCCACAGCAGAGGCCGCAGATGAACCCTGGCCCAGGGCACCGTGAAGACAGTAGCGGCCATATGACCCTGAACCTCGAGCCACTGAAGAAGGGGGGCCACAGCCTGGGACAACAAGATCCGCAACAGGGACTGAAGACGCCGAATCCGAGAATCCGGCAGGAACACCTTGCCCAGGACGGAGTCGAAGATGGCTCCAATGAAAGTCCGTCGAGTTGCAGGAAGGAGCTGGCACTTCGGAAAGTTCACCAGAAACCCGTGAGATTCTAGCGTAAGGATGGTCAATGAAAGGTGCAGAGACATGACCTCTGGGGAGGGAGCCTGGAGCAGCCAATCGTCCAGGTAGGGGAACACAGACACCCCCCGGAGGTGAAGAAGGGCCACCAAAGGAGCAACCACCTTGGTGAACACCCGGGGAGCGGACCGGAGACCAAACGGAAGGACACAGAACTGCCAATGATGACCCTCCAGGCAGAAACGCAGGAACATCTGATCCTCCCGGGCCACCGGCACATGAAGGTAGGCGTCCTGGAGATCCAGAGTAGTAAACACCCATCCGGCCTGAATCAGCGGGACCACTCGCTGCAAGGTCTCCATCTTGAACGGGATCTTCTTCACAAATAGGTTCAGACTCCGGAGATTGATGACAAGCCGGAACCCCCCCGTGACTTTCGGCACCAGGAAAACAATCGAATAGGTCCCCAGACCCCACTCCAACCTGGGAACGGGAACAATAGCGTTCTTGAAAAACAGGGCCTGAACACCGTCCCTCAAGGATTGGCGACGGGAGTGGCACAAGGGAGTCGGAGTCCGCACTACACCCGAGGGAGGCGGAGGGGACAGGAACTCGATCCGATACCCCCGGTCCAGGACATCCAGCACCCACTGATCCGAGGTTGACAGACGCCAGGCTGGAAGGAACAACCTCAATCTCCCACCAACCATGGGTGTCACTCCAGTGGGATCCACGAACGGAGGGGCATAGTCAGGAACGCTGCGGCCCAGGACCAGCATCACGAGGAGGCTTCTTCTGGAACTTCCGAGGGAAAACAAGATCAGCTCCACGAGAACCTTTAAAGGAGGATTGCTGAAACCGGGAAGGTTGACGAAAAGACTTGGCCTGCGAAGAGGAAAAATCTTTACGGGAAGGTTGCCTCCGGAAGGAAAAGGAATGTTTACGTTCTTTAAACACTTTATGCAGTTTGTCTTCCAAGGCATCCCCAAAGAGACGAGGGCCAGTAAAAGGTAAACGTAAGGCCATGGACCTCTGGGCGGCATCAGTATTCCAACCTTTCAACAACAGATTCCTACGAGCCGCGATAGAGGAACCACAAGACAGAGCAGAAGCACGTACGGAATCAAAGGCAATATCAGATAGGAACTCAGCCTGACGTTCCATCGATTCCAGTAAATCCGGACAGCAACTACCCTCCTGCATAGTCGAGAACAAAGTCTTAAAGTTAGTCAAGAGTGATTGCGCCACATAAGCACCGTAAATACCTGCACGGATGGCAAGGTGAGAACCAGCATAGGATTTGCGCAAAGCAGTGTCAATCTTTTTATCCACTCCATCGCGAAGAATGTTATCATCAGCCATGGAAGGACGACCAACCAAACTAGCGACAATGGAGTCCACACGCACAGACTCAGGAAAGGACTCCTCCATGTCCTGCAAAGGGTAGAGCTTCGACATGAAGCGCGGCAACATAATATGATCAGGGTCCTTCCACTCATTCAAGAGTACATCCATCACAAATGGATGTATAGGAAGCGAAGACGTAACAGGCTTCCTAAATTGCGGTAGAACTGCATCCGAAGAAGTACTGGCCACAGCGTCATCTGGGAACCCCATGTTCACACGCACATGAGAAAGTAAGTCCGGCAACAGTTCCCTGGAGACATACTTTCCCTTCAGATCCACCGCACTCAAAGAAGCATCATCAGAGGATCCCGAAGAGGAAATGTCAGAGTAAAGGGCCGCGTTTCCACCAGAACGACCCCCAGCAGACTGTTTGGAGGACTTCAGGTCAGATAAGGTCTCCAAAATAAGACGCTTCAAATGGACATCATCCAGCTTGGGATGCTTCCCAGGGGGTACAGGATCCGCACTGTCCTGAGGAGAAGAGGAAGAAGACACAGGAGACACATGCCTCCTCTTCCTATGATGCTTCCCCATCAAAGCAGCAGCCAAAGAAATCAGAAGAGCAAAACAGCAAGACCAACCAGGAGCAGCGAAGTTTAGAGAACAGACGACCAACCTCCTTTTCAAGAAGAGGAACCTCAGAAAAACCCTGCCCCCAACAACCCGGCAGAAACCCGAAACCGAGGCAAAAGGGGGCGTGGCCAAAATCGGAACTTAGAAAATAAGGCAGCGCGCGGCCGCCGAAGGCAGAGAAACCACGAACTGTAGCAGCGCAACCGGAGTCCACCCGGGTGCTGCAAAGCCAAGAAGAAAAAACAGCGCAACCGGAGCCCACCCGGCGCTGACCATACAGGTGGAAAAACGAAGGAGCACTCGGCCCCCAACCCGAGCGCTCCCAGGCCGGAGACGAGCAGCGCAACCGGAGCTCACCCGGGCGCTGTCGACAGTTCCATAAAACGAAGGAGCACTCGGTCCCCAACCCGAGCGCTCCCAGGACCGAGGCGAGCATCGCAACCGGAGCTCACCCGGGCGTGCCAGAACTGCCCCAGAAATCAGGAAGCGCTCGGCACCCCAACCCGAGTGCGCCAGAAGCAGCGGAGAATGGAGCGCCCGGACCCCACCCCGGGCGCTCCACACAGAAGGCAGGGAAAGACAGGAAACGGAGCGCCCGGCCTCACAAACCCGGGCGCTCCCAACCAACCGCCATGACTGCCAGAACAGAGCAGAGGACAGAGCCCCAAACCTGGGAAGAAAAACCGGAACACAGAGACCCCAGGCGCTCCTCAAAGGCAAGGGAAAAACTCACGTGACCAGCAGAACAGGCACCCAGGAAGCCAGCACAGCCCAGCAGGACCAGCAACCAGGAACCTTCAGAGTCCAGGAAGCCCAGCAGCCCGACTCAACGACGTCCCACGGAGGCCCAGCAGCGCCCCCAAAGCCCAGCAGAGGAGGACACCACAAGACACCACGAAGCAGGTAAGTGCCCGGCACCTACCCCAGCGTCCCCGTCAGGTCCACCGACAGGAAACAAAACAGGATGTGCTTTTGGTTGGCTGGGTTCTTATAGCCCCTGACGGGAGGGTGGGTGGAGCCTAAAAAGCGTTTCCTGTTTTGTTTCCTGTCTTGTGGAATACCTCATTAGTGATGACTGGGTCGAGGACGAGGGACGTAGAGGTAATGTTCTGTCATACAACCGCTTGCCCTGCCGCCCCACAAATAGGAAGTCTTCGCGGTAGTGCAGTTTACTGCCCTCCAGGTGTCGCTTGTGCACTGCCCATTTCAAAAACGTGCTAAACACTCAAAGTATGAGCAGGACACTGAGCACCCCATTGGCATCGCCTATCAAAATACGTCTGTCCTTTGAACGGGAAACCCTGGAGGTGGTATCTCTTGGGGTACACTGGGTGGAGCCAGAAAGCGACCCAATTTCTGCCTTCGCCATGAGGGGTCCCTTTTCCTGTCACCCTTACTAGGTCTATGGTGCCTGCTGCGGGTGAGTACCCACTGAGCGTTCCTCTGGGTCGATCCCATCAATCACAGATGCTCCCTCCGGAAAGGATCGGTGGTGTCTGAGTCTGAATTGGCCGGATTCCTTTTGGGCACCAACCCCTGGGGGGGGGCATCACTAGCCCCACATGCAAAGGGGGGGGGGGGGGGGACCCTCATTCCGCCCCAGCTCTTTCTATTTCATAATCTTTTTGTGGACTATTTCTGGGTGGTTCTGTGCAGACTTTAAATTCATTGCTATGCAGGAGTTTATTTAAGTGAGGTTGGGCACTTTAAAACGTTTATTTTTAATACCTTGTTTTTATATTGTGCGTAACAGCAGTCTTCTCATTTCTATAGATTATAACTAATGGGTGTTCCTATTACCTATAAAAGCATCCACTTTATCAACCTTACAAGGATGAATGTTGGTCTTGCCAGGATTCGAACTAAGGGTCCGCAATTGACTCTGGGGTCAGAAGACAATGATTAACCGCTGGCATTGCCCTGCTCTGAGCTCGACTCTTAAAAGGAGGCTGTTCAGGAGGGCTCTTTAGCATCAAATATTTCGTGCATTACAGATTTTTTGTGTGTGACTAATGCCTTCCAGTACGTACATAGTTCGAGTGCACACACACAGCCTCGCCCTGCCACATTCCCCCAGCCTCGGCGTCATCCACCGCCCACAGATACTCACCCAAAGCAACGGTAATCTCTCCTCTGTGAACACCGTTCCCTCCTTTTAGCCCCCACTCCAGGCCAGCGCTCTGAGGCAATCCTGAACACCAATGTTGTCATAACAGCAACCACCGGAAGAGCAGAAACACAGCTGCCAAGTAACCCCAGCAGGATTGAAGCCAGTGTTTACAAGCGGGGGGGGGGGCGGCCTGATGAAGGTGGAGTGGGGGCGGGATGACGCTGTGGCAATCCCGGGGGTTCCGTGGGGTTCGGTAAAGGTAGATCGGTTCAATGGCACTGCATTTGTTGTGTAAATCCCACTATGTGATGACAGGTACCCCCAAACGTTTACTTCCCTTTACCACACAAAGGGGTGAAGCAGACAAAGTGTGTGCATTGCAGATCAAAATAAAGATCCATTCCCAGCACAATTGTGCGGCGCCAGTGTCTTCTGGCCCATCTGAGCTAAGTACTTTTCCTTCAAGAGGCAACAGCTTCACAGTGAGTAAATTCCAATCGACGCATGTTTTCATTTTTCAGTATAACATCCACTGAACACCGAATCACCTCTAAGAACTCCCAGAACGCTGGCAGACACGTGAGCAGAGTCCCTGTGGCATTGAATGTTTTGCAGAGGATCACACCATTTTAAAACAGGGAAGCTGGTATTGAAAGCCGAGGTCTCCTGGCGTTTCCGTATGAAACTTTATCAATGAACTGTCTCCTTAGAAGTAAATCGAAATAAACATGCCCTATAGACACTGTTGCCGTCAATGGAGCGTTTTGGAAATGCACAGAATGATCGATTAAAGGGTCACTCTGTTATTTTATATATGTACGCCCTCTAATATTCAGATTCTGTAAAACAAGAAGGGCAATCTTTTAACACTTTTCCAAAAAACGACTAATTAGGGTTGACTGAAAGGAAAACATTCCCCAGTAAAGTTGAAAACAGGGGATGTAGTACCTGTGGGGGGGAGGGGGCTCGGGAGGGTCATAGGCTAGGTAGCGCCTGGGCGCTAAGGACAGTGCTCCTGAGGGTCTCAGAGAGGTCGTCAGTGTTGGATCCGGTAGCAGAGCAAGGAAGACAGGGTCAGTGATGACAGAAAGGAAAATGACCCATTCGACTGCTGTTGTGTTAGTCAAATACAGCAGGCCCTTCAGGGCTGTTGCCCCCCGGTGCCACTGTACCTGCTGCACCTGTGGTAGCTACCCCCTGTGGTTTCCGTGAATGGTGGCGGGGGGTGGGGGGTGGGGGGGGGCTTGCACCTGCATGGCCCTACTCAGCAGCTGGACAGATTCCTGCTGCTGCGAAGGTAAGCAGTCTATGTCTAATTTTGATAAACTTTGGGCCCATCGAAAAGTTCGGAAAGTATATTTATAAAGATTGCAATCAGGAGAGCTTGCAAAACATCATTTTCCGAGGGGATAAAGTTATCAACGAACCTGTTATCAGCCATTGTGAAGATGCTCTTAAAACTCCATCGTGTATAGGGCTGTTGACAAAAAACGAGACGAGAGGGAGGCTGATTTAATCAAGCAGCGCCATCAAAATATTAAATCAAGTTAAAATGAAGTCACGTGGTGTCTATGCAACCCCACCGGAAACTCATTCATTTGCTATAATCACATCCCGGGCGTCGTGAACTCCTCGCTTCAGCAGCTGCAGCGGTGGCTGCGGTCCTTTAAGCTCCTATTCTGTCTGCAACTCAGCAGACAAAAGCTGGTCATTCATACAATAAAGCAATACAGGCCTCAATGGAAGAACAAGCAGGAGAAAGGAAGAACGAGAGATGGGTAAATAGAAAAGGAAAAAAGTAAAGAATATTTAACAAAAGGAAGGGATAAATGAGGGAAGGATAGATGTATGAGTGAGTAGATGGTAAGTGGGTGAAAGGATGACTGAATGAACAGTTGGATGGACAGGTAAAAGAATTTCAGAGTAAGTGGATTGATGGCAAGATGGATGGATGAGTGAGTGAATGAATAGGTGGATGGACAGGCGAACGGACTGCAAAGTAAAGGGATTGGTGGATAGATGAGGGAGTGAATGGACAGCTGAATGGATGTCAAAGTAAAGGGATGGATGGCTGGATGAGTAGATGAAACGATGAGTGAATGAATGACAGAGTGGATGGATGAGTGAATGGATGACAGAGTGGATGGATGACCGAATGGATGGCAAAGTGGATGAATGGCTGATGATGGATGGGTGGATGGATGGCTGATGATGGATGGCTGGTGATGGATGGCTGGATGGATGGCTTAGTTGGTAGATGAATGGCAGAGTGGTTGGATGAGTGCATGAATGGCAGAGAAGACAGATGGAAGAGTGAATGGATAGATAGATGGCAAAGTGAATGGATGGATGGCAGAGTGGATGATGGCTGGATGGCAGAGTGAATAGATAGATGCATGGATGGATTGAAAGCAGAGTGGATGGATGGCAAAGTGGATGGATGGAGGGATTGATGAAAGGCAGAGTGGATGGGTGAATGAATGACTTTATGGTAGATGGATTGAGTAAGACTGAATGATGGATGACAGAATAGAAAGGTGAAATAATGGATATCAACAGATAGGTGGAAGGATAAATGGATTGATGCTTGGATGGAAGAGATAGGGAGCTCTTCTTGGGTGAGTTGGGCTCACTGGCATTGCTTGCTTGGTACCATCAGAGCTTTAGTTCAATGTGGGGTGTATGTTAAAATTTTGGCTACTCCCTTGATCACATCTAACCTGCTGGAGTGCTAGCCCTATGAATTCTCTCTCGCCTGAGGGTCTTCAACTTAGGGCCTCACCACGAGATGCCCAGAGTTTGGACTGGGAGATACCAGTGCTGGAATTACTCATACCTGCTGGTATCTCTTCTCAAACTCCAGGCATCATGAGCTGTTGTATCTGGAATGGGGAATGAAATCAATGCATGGCATTATTGGGTCCCTAGAGACCTCTGAGCAGGAATGTCATTTAGAGGTCGCCATGGGTTGCAGCTGAAATCCCTGGCTTGTCCCTTGATAGAAAGCAAACACAATGACAAGATGAACAGAGCGCTGAACATTTTCAGACACTCACCACAGTCGCTATTAGATCTGGGTTGAATCCATCATCTTTCTTTTGCTCACTTTGCCACCCCAGTTCAGACCTAGCCATCTGCAAATCAGTCTTGACCCTGTTACTCATGGGAACAGACTAGCCCAAACTGCCAAGCCCATAGTTTCCTTGTGTTTGCTTTGATCACCCTAAGTTGGCAGGGTATGCTCAGACGTGGGTCCCTTGCTCACTTTGCCACTAGATTCAAGCTAGCCCGGCTGATGAGGGGTGTTACCCCAAAACCGGTGTCAGGATGCTTGATTCCAGTCCAGGTAAGATCTGGCTTGGCAGGTCAGGCTGGACTGTTCCCATGAGGAACAGTGTCAAGACTGATTTGTATAAGGCTGGCCCCTGTTGCTCAGCTTGCCTCCACTGTGGCCAGCTGGGAGGAACCATGCAGGCAGTTGTGTGGCAGATGACATTCTGTTGGACCCCACTTGTGGTGGGGGTGGTGTTGGCAGGGTCAGCACTCGCGCTGACTAGGCCAAGTTGGCAGCCGTCCTTATTGTTCCATTCTTGACTAGTCTAGGATGGCCGAACTTGTGACCGACTAGGTTAAGATGGCTGCCAACCCCCAACTCTTGTGGGATTATGCCAAGTCTTGGTGGCCATCTTCCATCAGTAGCCATTTAAGGAAGCCACACCTGTCAATAACTGCCTGTTGTTGATGAACACAGATCTCTGGAAGCAGCTCTCACAGACTGGATTGGGCGCGACCAAAGGTGGGTTTCAATACGCAAGTCAGAAGCACGGCAACTGGCTGTTGGCACTGGGCTGGGTAGCAGGCCAATGTCGAGGATTCACCCGTGCATGCAAGGGCTACGAAAAAACCGAGTAGGTTTAACCCTTTACTTCCGAATTTTTTATTTGAATTAAAGCCGGCAGGACACCCCTGGTTAGGACTCGGTAAGTTAAATGCATTCTAAACTGATTGTTACTTTGGCCTCCTGCCAGTGATGGCCCATCCTTACTCCATATCTCAAGAGATCTTAGGACTGCATTGTTTCCACATTCTAAATGGAATCTTCACTCACGATGCTTTTAGAAAATCCAGCAGTGTCAGCTGTGCCGTCACTTAGCAAATAATCTTGTACTATCAGAGGAAGGCGGAAGCTGAAAGGTTGTAGTGAAAATATATCTTTGGTTAGTACATCTGTTTGAGTCACTTCTTTCTTCAGTATTTAATTTCTTTGTGATTCACTGTATCCTTTGGGATCTGGATTTTTGCCTTGACTGGCTGTTCTTATGATCCTTCATATTGTAATAAATGAGTACACACACACACACACACACACCCATCCCACCACCACCATAGGATTCTGTAACCCCTTTATAAATGGCAGTCACTCATTTCTTTATAATCAGCAACTTGTGACACACCAAGTCACCAATTATAAAGAAAAAAAAGTCAGAACTTGACTATTATGAAGTCATTACAGTCGAGTTCTGACATCACAATGCCTGCTGCCAGAACCAGTAGCCAGGGTGAAAGACAGGTCAGGTCACAGAGCATAACTGAAGAAGCTGTTTAAAGCAACACATGGAATGGTGCTTTTCTTTCTTCTGCCCTATTTTGATAGCTTACAATGACAAGCAGATAGAAAATGCTTTTTTGCACTCCTTAGAGAGAGAAAAGCTACAATCTATTTGTATATTTCTACGCATTTCGAGCTACTTTTTAAATGTATTTTCTTTTAATTTGACATGTTTTTAACTGTTTCTAATATCTGCTTGCCACAAATATCTAACAGGTTTTTGATGGGTTTAATTTTGCACTAGTTTGTAAAACACAGTGGTTCACTTTATGCCATCAGTCAAGTAAGCGAGAGGACACAAAGGGTCTACGTCAATTTTACGACCAGACAACTAATAGTATACCAGGAAAAATGTAGAAGCAGGCAGATAAACGCAATGCAATAATACAATTAATTTAGTAATTGCATAATATTGAAACATATCAAATCTTTTGATACTGTAAGACAAGATCCAGTGCTAACAGTCTCGTAAAAGAATGTGCAGTGACAGGTGAGTAGTGAAAACATGCATCAACTAAAACAAACAAGACGTATGACTCCTTTAATTATTTTTCTATAATACAATAAGAGTCAGTATGTCTACAGTCTACGACGTTTCGACCTCTATAGATGTGAGGTCATCATCAGGACAAAGTGTGTGAGCACCTAGGGGCTTATTTGTGAGAGGCTTATGTCGTGGAGCATCACTTTTTTTTGACGATCCAGCAGCGCAAGCCCCTCAATCATATCTATGAGGTGACTCAAAGCCTCTCTGCATGGCTTTGCATGGCCTCATAGATATGAAGTAAGACAAAGCCTTGCAAATTGCAGCCTTGCCATACTCGGCATCAAGGCGGCGTTCCATGGGTGTTGCAATGGGCTTTCCCAAGCAGCAACCATCGATTTTGGCGCTGCCCCAGATTTACTTAATCACGTAAACCTGGGCAGTGCCAAAACCTTATGCCTCCCTAGAGCAGGTGTAACGAGGAGAAATATTTTTATTTCTCCAAGTTTTATCCTCTTTCCATGTTCACACATAGAAAGAGGAAAATACCTCTCTGGGTTGTTTTTGTGCAGGAAGGTGCAAATACCTGCACAAAAAGAATTCTGCCTGCAACAGAGGCACCCTTGCCCCATGGTGCAAGGGTGCCTCCGTTGGCGCTAGGCAGAAATTATGCACCAGCGCCGGGGGAAAGGGCAGAAATGCATATTTCATAAATACAATGCATTCCTGCCCTTTCATATTGGTGTAGAGCAGTGCAGCAAGAAGACTAGCGCCGCTGTCCTACTCCAATTCCTCGTAAATGAAACCCCTAGTATCTGGTGGGCAATTTAAGGTGTTACTCCTTTGATTGGGGTCATCCCGAAGGGAAGAACGCAAGAGTGGGGGTGTGGGTTTTGGGCCTTTCTGCAGGGTTATCCCCAAACGTTTTGCCTTCCTCCTCCTATTTTTCTGACGCTCTTTTTGTTGGCTTTGGGATTCTGGGCACTTTCCCACTGCTCACCAGTGCTAAAGTGCATTTGCACTCTGCTTTAAACAGGGTAACTCGGCTTATCCTGTCTCCGACCCAACAATTTAGCTGGATTGGAGACAGCTCAGTGCACATGTCAGTTTGGCTGGTCTGAGACAGCTGGACAAACCAACATGTGCACTGATAGTAGTGCCCACCACTCCCTCTCCTGACTGCCCCCGCGATGGCCCCACACCCAAGACTAGAACTCGAAAAATAGAACGATAATAAACCTGTATTATTATCATTTTCTTTTTCAAGTTTTGAGACTGTTGGGGGGGGGGACGCTCCTCCACCATAGCAGAGGAGCCGCCACTGTCCAAACCTTCCCTTTTATTACATATAAGACACCCCAAAGGCAGGACCTCGGCAACCCCATAGGCAGGGTGCAGTGTACTTGAAAGGTAGGACATGTATTTTTGGGTTTTACATGTCCTGGTAGTAAAAAGCATCAACATTCTCTTTTCACTACTGCGAGGCCTATCTCTCCCATAGGTTAATATGGTGATTGCCTTAAAACATTTTTTACGTGTAAATTCCCTTTGGGAGCAGATAGAAAATTGGGGTTTAGTGTCTCTGGACTCACAACTCAGGTCGAATAATGCCACTTTTAGAAAGTTGGTATATTGTTACTTTAACCCTTCTATGCCTCTGCCTGTATCTGAATATACGTCTGAGTTAGGGTGACAACTGGGTTTTGTGTATTCCCTCTAGACAGACACACAAACGGTGGTGGAGTGTGACATTTACAACCTGAAGGTCCATCACCAGGCGGACAGGCCTTCCTGCAGTAGATTAGGAGGGAGGGGCTGACACCTGCACCTGAATAGGGTCGTGCCTGTACCCACACAAGGAGCTGCATACTCCCCTGTAGCACGTCTGGAGAACAGGGAAGGAAGGGCAGGGATCTTGTGAGGATCAAAGACCTCCTTTGTTGACTCCCCACCTTCAAAGATACATTTTGGTATAAGTACTGGACCTCTGACACCCCCAAACTCGTTCACTTTGGGGTCCTGAGGAGACTCTGCAACTAAGAGGAGCTGTGCTGCCAGGAGGGACTGCCACTTTGCACTGGGGTTTTCTGTGTTGACCTGCTACCTCTGCAGTGAGGGAGGACCAGACTTTCCCTCTACTACCTCCTGATCCAAGGAAACTCCAAGGGCTTGTTGGCTAGCCCCTGTTCTACCCCGAGGTCTCAGGGATATCAAAGACCTCGTCACAACAACATTTATATTTTTGGCTTTGAACCACAGTGCTGCCCAAGTGCTGTGGGTTCATCGCGCTGTGGTTGCCTCAGTAGCGACCTTGTGATTTCCAGCATTTTGCCCCGCTAATAAAAACAAGCATTGGTAAATGTATTAGGTTTCGTCTATGTGATTAATAATGAGCTATTTCTTGCTGTAAGTTGTAGCTTGCTGAGTAGTTGTACAATATAAGTTACAGAAAGTCTGTTAAAGTGCTACAACTTGTTTAAGTACAAAAAGGCAACATATTGTGCTGTTTCTAGTGGTATGCAAAAAGAACAATTGATGGACAGAATGCAGAACAATGTCATACATTCACCCCAGTACAGAGATCTGGGCCTAAATCCATCGTTTTTTTGCTCCGCGTGCCATTCCAGCTTGAACCCAGCCATATGAAAATTAGTCTTGACCATGTGCCCAATGTGAACAGTCCAGCCATAACTGCCAGGCCAGGACCTCCCTGGACTGGAACCGAACATCCTAGGACAGTCCATCAATTGTTTGCATTACTAGTGGTGTAGCGTGGGTAATAAATAGCTACATTTTGAAAAATTAAATGAAAAAGGGAGATTAAAGAATTAATTGACTGTAATAGCAATATTATGTGTTTAGAGGAGTTCTGACAAGTATTGGGCCTGGTGCCTCTGCACTACCGCAGCATATAAATCATGACCCTAGTGCCTGCTAGATAACTGCACTTGTGACTGCACTTGTGGCTGCCTGTTTAGTAGTAAAATGTAGCAACATTTGATGTTTAGAGGAGTTGTGACAACTTTGGTCCCAGTGCCACTGCACCTGCTGCACCATTCTAATCATGGCTTGTTTAGTAGTAAAATATTGCAATATTTGGAGTTTAGAGGAGTGCTTAGAGCTTTGGGCCCCAGGGTCACTGCATGACCCTAGTGCCTGCAAGGTAACTGCACTTGTGACTACTTATTTAGTAGTTCAATATAGCAATATTTGGTGTTTAGAGGAGTTCCAACAACTTTTGGCCCCGGTTTCACCACATCTGCAGCACCATTGAAATCATGGCCCTAGTGCCTGCTAGATAACTGCACTTGTGACTGCCTGTTTAGTAATAAAATGAAGTAATAATCTGAGTTTAGTGGGGTCCCTAGAGGTTTTGGCCCTGGTGCCACTGCACTTGCTGCACAATTCAAATCAAGCCCCCTTTATCTGCAAGATAACTGCAATTATGTCTACCTATATAGTAGTAAAATATAGCAATATTAGGTGCTTAGAGTAGTTCTGCCAACTTTTGGGCCTGGTGCCACTGCACCTGCTGCACCATTCAAATCATGGCCCTGTTGTCTGCAAGGTAACTACACTTGTGAATGCCTGTTCAGTAGTACAATATGGCAATACTAGGTGTTTAGTGGGGTGCCTAGAGCTTTTGGTCCTGTTGCTGCAACACTTGCTGCACCATTCAAATTATGACCCTATTGCCTGCTAGATAAATGCACTTGTGACTGTCTTGTTTAGTAGTCAAATTTAGTAATAATCTGAGTTTAGTGGGGTCCCTACAGCTTTTGGTCCCAGAGCCAATGCACCTGCTGCACCATTCAAATCAAGTCCCATTTAAGTATTGCTCTAACAATAATGCCTCCTTAGAGACAGCTATTGGGTAGGAAAAATGAATTTTTTTTTACTAACATTGTACACATTGCATGTGTGCTGCACTGTACATCACACATCCAGTGTGTGAAATGTTTTAGTATAAACATAGAAGTTTGTACTGGAAGGTTATCATTCCAGTAATAAACATATGCTACACATCACATACACATCCCTGCACTATCCTTGCACTATGCCATTCCCCCAGCACAAAGCAGTGTGGCAACTTTCATTGCTGGGCTATTGTTGGAAACCGGGCAACCGGGTTAGCAGTCACCAGGTTCCCAGCACAATGGTAGCTTGGCTCGAGCGGTTGGGGTCAGGCACAGTGTTAAGCGTACGTCACACCCTCACAATAACCATGCGTTCATCCGTTCCAAAAATGACACTACACCGTAAAAATAATGCAAGTCAAGTTGAAAATATATATGTCTTTATCTTATTTTCTCTTAGTTGCAGGTTTCATTACATAAACACAAGACAATAAGATTTTCCTTAAAAGAGTAGGTCAAATAAATAATACTACATTGGAATTTCAATAAATAGGTTCAGGTCATAAATAAGCAAGGAATAAATAGATGTGGAGGGCGCTAGGTGGCGCACAGCGGAATGGCCGCCTTCGGGTGAAGCTCCCGCAGCCCAGCGAAGAAATCCTTAATAATCCTTCCTGAAAGTCGCATTTGATAGCCCACGCGGGCCTGTGTGGGTGGACCAACATCCCCACCGCAGTTGGAGCGCTGTCTCATCCCTGGCGACCCGGAGATATCGGACTGCGAAGCCGCCACAAGTTGTGCCGGCTGTGGAGGACATCTTGCTGGAGCTGTGTCCGGGAGGCTGCTGCGACGCGAGTCCGGTGCGTCTCACGTGGGTGACAGGCCCCACCTCCTGATCCACGGCTGCGGGCGGCGGCCCTGCGACGTGTCAGCTGGGGGCTCGCTGGGACCCGCGTTAGATCCCCCCGGCCGGGGGCAAGAGGACGGACTGGACTACGGCGTGATGCACAACAGGCGCGGGCGTTGGTGAGTGGCGCGCCCGGCTGAATCCCCGGCTGGGGTCGCCGCCTTCCCTGCCCGCGCCGGATCCTTACTGCGGCGCGGTGCCGTCCCGCTCGTACCGGCCTGCGCGGACCCCCCCCCGGCTGCTGCCCTACTGCTAGCCCACTGGGGGCGATTACACGTCCGCCGGAGGGACAGATCGGAAGAGGTGCGAGGCCCGGAGAGACTGTTACCTGCTGCGCTGACCGCTGACTCTCCTGCGCTGGGGCCTTCGAGGTGGTGCCTACGCTGGGGAGAGACGACACAGAGGAGGTAGCCATCGAACAGAGGGGGCTAGACGGCGGAGTGTGCCTCACGATCGCGAGGCCGGCGTGTGGGGCCCCGACTTGGATCCTCTTTGCCCCCATATACCGGACTCTCTTCTGCTGACGCTCCGCGCGGAGCTCATCCCGTTCACTCGCGGAGAGTCGCTACTGGCCGTGGAGGTGAGCGGTGTGCTTGTGGGGTCGCGGTTGGCCCCGGGGGGGGCGGCTGGTCCCCAGCGAGATCCTGCGTGGCAGGTGGAGGGGGTTGCACGAGGTGCTGGTGGTTGAGCCAGTGACCTGCTACACGATCTGGCCGATCTCCCTCTTCCCTAGGCTGCCACTCCCCCCCTCCTTGGCCGCTTGCCCCCGGGGCCCACCCGGGCGTCCCCCCTGATCCCGCCGCGGGTGGCCTGGTGGCGCCGCCATGGGGAAGCCGGACAGCCGACAGCCTCGCCTTACTTTTGAGTCCAAAAAGCAGACCAGGCCGCAGACGGAGGCTACTGCGGCGGGGTCGGAGCCGGTGGAGGCCCCGCCGGGGGATGATGTCAAGTCCATCTTGCTGGACATGCGGCAAAGTCTTGCGACCATAGTCGACAAAATGGATTCCATGCAATCCCGCATGGACTCGATCGTACATAAGGTTGACAGCCATGGCGAACGCATCACGGAAACGGAGAGACGTATCTCAGACACCGAGGATCGCACAACGGAACTGTCCGCCGCTATGGCGCGCATGGACAAAATCCTCCATGTAATAGCAGCCAAAAACGAAGACTTGGAAGCGCGTAGTCGGAGGAACAATATCCGTATAATTGGCATACCAGAATCGACCCACACGGGCAAGATGGAGGACTATGTGGAGGGTCTCCTGCGCGAGGTGGTGGGCACGGACTCCCTATCCCCCCAGTTCATAGTGGAAAGGGCGCACAGATCTCTGGCCCTGAGGCCACCGCCGGGGGCTCCCCCTCGCCCTATTATAGCACGCCTGTTGAACTTCCGTGACCGAGATGTCGCGCTTCGGACGGCGAGGGAGAAGAAGAACCTATCCTATGGCGGCAACGCCTTCACCATTTTTCCGGACTTCACCCCGGTGGTTCAGGAGGAGCGAAAGAAATTTGTCCAGGTCAAGCATAAACTACGCGCTGCACAAGTTGACTATGCGCTTCTTTACCCTGCCCGCCTGCGCATCACGCATCAAGGGAAACAAATCTTTTGCACTAAACCCCAACAGGCGGAGGAGTTTTTGAAACGACTCAAGAAACGTGACCAGGACTGCTCCTCACCGCTGGCATCAGACTGATGGGCCTGGAGTGTTGACCTGTCGATTTTGAGACTGAGGCCTGTCGGCTGGTAAGGCGGTGCGAATATCTGCTATCAAGGGACTTGATATAGTGACCCATGGGCCCGGCTTTATTCACTGTGAGGGGCTGATAGCGGGGTGTAGAAACTCATTTTCTTGCACTAGACTCTCAGGAAATTATCGCCTCGCTGGGCACCCTCTTTGATCATGGGGTGAGCCCGGCCCAAGGGCGGGAAACTCTCTCCTGGATCGAGGGGTTTATTGTGTATTCACCTAGACTGTCCTCCCAAGGGTATTACCCAATTGACTTTAAGTTTTCATGTTGCTCCACTGTGGCCTTTGCTATGGACGGAGTTCGTTAGGGGGGGGGGGGGAGGGGGGCCGTCCAGATAGCATGTTTGGGATGCTGCTGTGGGAGGGGGGAGGGGGGGGGGTGTTGGGGATTTGTACTGTTTGTTAAGTTTGTATGGGATGTGGCGCTGTTGGCATGGTCTTCTACATACGGGTCGGGGGTGTACTATATTGCTGGGTGTGAGTCTTTTGGTCTTCCATGAGTGATCCGCAAACACATAGGGTCTCTACTGGGCAGCTTAACTTTTTATCCTGGAATGTGAGGGGCTTGGGGGACCACAGGAAACGCAGGCACGTCCTAGCATACCTGGACAGGCATCACGTGGGTGTGGCCTTTCTTCAGGAGACGCACTTAGATCCCTCCAGGCCGGTGCTATTTGCCTCGCGCTGGGCGGTGCACCGTACCTTCTCCTCCTACTCCACCTACTCACGTGGGGTGGCCATCCTCATTAGGAAACATACCCCGTTTGTGCACATGGGCGAGCGTATAGACCGGGAGGGCAGGTATTGTATTGTTTGGGGGCGCATGGGCACGGATACGCTCACTTTAGCGTGCTATTATGGTCCTAATACTGATGATCCGTCTTGTCTTCAGGCGCTGTGGGGAGAGATTCTGCGTATCGGTTCCACCCACCTAGTGTGGGGGGGTGATTTTAACATAGCTGTTGACCCCGGGAGTGATAGGTCGAAACCGAACCCACACCACTACTCCCGCTCGCAAGCATATGTGCATGACCTTCTTACTGAGCGTCATCTATTAGACACGTGGCGCTCTAGGCACCCGGTGACAAGGGAGGGCACGCACTGGACTGCCGCGCACTCCACATGGGCGAGACTGGACTATATCCTGGTTTCACCGGGGCTTGCCCCCGCGATAGGCTGGGTAAAACACCTCGCTCGCACGTACTCCGATCACGCCCCGGTCCTGCTGAACTTTGTCATGACTGACCTCGCCGGGTCTCCAATGGCGTGGAGATTGCAGCCCACTGCCCTGCTGGATGACGTCTTCAGATCAGAAATAGCGCAGGAAATTGAGAGCTTCTTCCAACGCAACGGTGGCACGGTGGATAGTGTTGCCGTGGTGTGGGAGGCCTTTAAAGTCACGATTAGAGGACTATGCATCTCTAAGGGGGTGGGGGTCCTCAAGGTTTTACGTAGCACCCTTTGTAAACTTGAAACTGACTTGAAAGACTTGGAGAGTGCCCCCACGTTTCATACTGATGCTGGGGCTCAAGCCCGCTTTCGGGAACTGCTGACAGAATATAAAGACACAGCGGACAGAGAGGTCCGATTCAGGGGGAAACACTTTCAAGCTCGTAGATACGGGGAGGGGGAGCGCCCGGGTAAATACCTCGCTTGGGCAATCCGACCGCCCCGCTTTAACAACCAAATCCTCGAGATTCAGGATGGGTCGGGGGAGCTCCACAGAGACACCCGGTCTATTATGCAAACATTCGTCACTCATTATACTGACCTGTACTCCTCCGCTCACACGGCACCACCGGAGCTGGCTCCCTATTTAGGGGAGACCACATTGGGATGGCTATCTGATAAGCAGAGGAAGTTCCTCATGGCACCGCTCGGGATTGACGAAATTCGTGAGGCCATCATGCAAATGGCCTCGGGGAAAGCCCCTGGCCTCGACGGGCTCCCGATCGAGTTTTATAAGTCATACATAGATATCCTTGCCCCGATCTTGAAAGAGGTGTTTGAGGAGGCCCACACGCTGGGAAAGCTCCCCCCTACCATGAGAGAGGCATTGATTACTTCCCTTTTGAAGCCGGGTAAACCGGCGGCCTCCCCTGACTCCTACCGGCCTCTGTCCCTCCTTAACTGTGACGTAAAGATCCTCTCTAAAACTCTGGCTAACCGGCTGTCGCTCCTTATGCAGGGGCTAGTACTCCCGGATCAGTCGGGTTTCATACCGGGCAGGGCGACGTCGCACAACCTGCGCACACTATTCGCCACTCTGCAGAACGTTGACCCCAGCCTCCAGATGGTGGCCGTCTTTTTGGACGCGACGAAAGCGTTCGACTCCCTGGAGTGGGATTACCTTGTGGCGGTGCTGACTAGTATGGGTTTCCCCCTAGTTTTCCTGGGCTGGATAGCTATCCTTTACGGTGGCCCCCGTGCCAGGGTATTGATCAACGGTAGGACGTCGGAGCCCTTTGGAATCGCCCGGGGGACCAGGCAGGGGTGCCCCTTATCCCCTCTCTTGTTCGCACTGGCGGTGGAGCCCCTTGCTTCGCGGTTGCGACAGCGTCATCAACATAGGGCGCTGATCTGCGAGCAGAGGCAGCTTCTGCTGTCGCTCTATGCAGATGACATAACTTTGTATGTACGAGACCCCCAAAACAACCTGAACCCGCTACTCAGGGAATTCATCACGTATGGGGAAATGTCAGGCGTGCGAATCAATTGGGCCAAGTCTCAGATCCTCCATTTGACGGATGGCTGTCGGAGGTTCTCACTTGACTATCCCATAGAATGGTGTGAGTCTGACGTAAAATATCTAGGCGTCAGGATATCTCGCGACAGGGACGAACTGATGCGCTCTAACTATGGTACGGCACTGACACAGGTCTCCTCCTGCGTAGACCGCTGGATAGCGCTCCCCCTCTCGATGGCAGGACGTGCTGCCTTGATTAAGATGGTGGTGCTCCCCCGACTTTTGTATCTGTTCATGAACATTCCCTTCCCACCGGGTCGGCACTTTTTCAATCGACTGCGCTCGGAACTGATTCGGCTAGTTTGGGGCGGGAAGAGACCTCGGCTGAAGTGGGAGGTGATGACCTCCCCCTACTCCCGGGGGGGTTTGGACATACCGGACCTGGAGTTGTACTACTATTGCGCTCAAGCACACTATGCATATTACTGGTTCCACCCCATTGCATTTATGCCCCAACTCGCTGCGGAGGACTGGCTGGCGGCTCCCCTGCCTCTGCACGGTCTGCTGCATAGTACTCTCCCTTATAATACCTCGGACTATAATGCGTTGCAGGGAACGGTACGGGCATGGCTGGAGATATCTAAGCGAGTTGCGAGCTCGTTCTTGTACTCGCCCCTTCTTCCCATTGCGTACCACCCGCAGCTGCCTCTTCTACAGGAAAGACTGTTTCAAGACTTGATCCACAAACTGGGGATTCAAAGGTGGGGTGATCTATTCTCGGCTGGGCGCTTTCGAGATCGGGAACACTTCTTTGATGGGTACGCGCCTACCCCCTTGGAGCTATTCACCTACATGAGACTGAGGCACGGCATGCGGTCCATATTACAGACATTCCCGGAGGAACCCGAAATCACTGACCCATTGCACAGAGTCTTACAGGCGTCCTCGCCCTCCCACCTGGTCTCCATACTATACCACACAATCCGATCTGACACTGCAATTGACGCCTCGCGGGCTCGTGGGGAGTGGGAGCGGGAGTTGGGGCTAGAGCTGGGAGATGACAGGTGGTCATACTGTTGCATACAGACAGAGCAAATCTCTGCAAGCAGCAGGCATCGTATCATACACTTTAAGTTCCTAAATCGTCTGTACTGCACACCGGTCACCAAACACAAATTCAAACTGCAAAACTCGGATAATTGCGAGAGATGTCATGCCCCACATGCGGACTTCCTGCACTTGTCCTGGGGTTGCCCCGCAATTCAGACCTACTGGACCCAAGTGTTCTCCGCTGTCTCACAGATGGTGGACCTACTCCTTGAGCCCGACCCGGTGCAGGCCCTATTGGGGTATACCAAACACATTCCGCGGGCAAGCCGCAGGTTTGTCACGGCGGCGCTGTTGTTGGCGAAGCGGAGGATAGCGTGCCGTTGGGGGCGGGGGAGGGCTCCGAAATTTAAGGAATGGCTTAAAGACCTTGTCTACTGCCAAGAACAGATCCTGGCATACTCCGACCTGCTCCCGGCTCGATCCCGCCCCGCCGATATATGGGGCCCACTACAATGTTACCTACTGCAATACCCAGAGGCCCTGACCGGGGATGCCCCTCCCCCGGCCCTTGCTGGCGTTGCTTCTGCTGCTCATGATTCACAAACTACGCAAGGGATCGGTTGAGCTGTTGCGGTGCTGTGGAGGCGGGAGTTCTTCCACGATTGCCAGGCTGGGATGATCGGGTTGCATATCTATTACACGTGTCTTAAGGATTGCGGTCATGCCCTGGGAGAGGTATACTGTATGGGGAAGGTCCGCTGAAGAACCCCTCAGGACTACACTGTTCGCTTTTCTTGTGTGTGGCTCTGTTGCCGGTTTTTCCTGCCCAGGGTCCCTGTGCTAAGACTCATGATAATGTCTATTTTGCTGTTCCCGCCCCCCCCGGACACGCATTGGATATACTGATGTAATGATTCAGACCTTGAAATGCCACCGAAGTTTGATTATGATAACTGTGTGATTGTATTGTTTTGATGCAAAATCCAATAAATAAAGTTTAAAAAAAAAAGGAATAAATAGATGTGCAATAAATACAGATGGCAAATAAATACAGTCAGACAATAAATATAGTGCAGGAATAAATTAGTGGATGACAATAAATAAAGCACTTTCAATAAATAAGGTAAAACAATCAATGACAGTGACAATTCAAATCATTTACATGAGGTCACTTGGTCTTACTTTGCCCATACACAACTTAAGGACACTTGGTTGGCATGGGGGTGTCCCACCTAGATTGATCAAGGCTGGGGCCTAAGCTGAGGCAGAACAAGAGTAACCTAAAGATCTGGCCCTCCAAACCACACAACCCTTTATGGTGGTCACTGTACCAGTCTCAGTTCACCCCTGGCACTCCCAGGCTAGTTCTAGCACCCCTTTAGCCCCTAGAATGGTCTTTTAGGGCTCCACAGGGCCTCAGATACCCCCTCTACCACTTACTGCCCTTTTCACGATGATCGGCTCCGCTCGGCGCCGTGTCGACGCCGTGAGGCGGCTCCGGATCGATGTCGCTGGGCGGTCTCGACTCGATGTCGCTGGGCGGTCTCGACTCGATGTCGCTGGGCGGTCTCGACTCGATGTCGCTGGGCGGTCTCGACTCGATGTCGCCTTCCGGCGTCGCAGGGACTCGGTCTCCCCGCTTCCTGGTTTCTCCGGAGTGCGATCTCCACTCCCGACCTCCGGCGCGCTTCACCTCAGTTTCCGGCGACTCCGGTGGGCGGACTTCACTCCCCCGTCGACGCCTCACCTCGACCTCAGGTGACTCCCGACTCGACCTCCGGCGCCTCTCCACGACCTCCGTCGGCGCCCTCACTCGACCTCTGGCGGCTCCGTGTACGACGTCTGCTTTCTGTCAGCGCCGCTTCTCTACCTCAGGCCTCAGGTCTCCAGGCTTCTCGACGTCAGGACTCCAGGAGGACACTGCTGAACAGGTCAGGAGCTTGCTGTTCTTCTTCTTTAAGGCCTGTTCCAAATGTTCAGTTCCTTAAGATGGTTCTTCTGGTCTTGGTCCCACACAGGGCTTTAGGCTGGGCTTGGTCAGTAGAGACTAGCATCAAGGGTGGGTTTCTGGACCCCACTCCAAGCACTGGTTTCCACCTCTGCTGCCTTACTCCGACCTCCTTCTTTCTCTGTCCTCTCTCTTCTCCAGTCAGTTGCCAACTGCCACTCTGAGATGGCCTCCCAACATTCTAAACTGCCTCTCACTGTCACAGGGTTCCAGAATGTTACGGAAGGTTCTAGAAATCTCCAGTGGGTTCCGATGATGTCACAGGTGACAATGGGTGGCCACCATTTTGTGTCTCAGGCCCTCAGACAGAAGTTCCAGGGGTAGGGAAAATGGCTCCCTGACCCTGCATCAACACTAAAAAGTCTGGTGGTTCCCAAAAAGGAAAAATTATAACAGGGTTTGAGGCAAAAGTGGGACAAAATAAATAATGATGAGGAGGGACCACCCAAAGGGCTGACAGGTCTAACACGCGTCCCCCCCAGCTGAAAGTGGGGAGAGCTACCCAACCCCTTGGGAGTTCTCATCACTAAGGCGGAAATACCTTGAGAGACCGTCTGCATTGGCGTGGTCCACTCCAGGCCGATGTTCCACCTGAAAGTCCATTCCCTGTAGGGAGATAGACCACCTTAGCAACTTGGGATTCTCCCCCTTCATCTGCATCAGCCAACGAAGGGGTCTGTGGTCGGTCTGAACTAGGAAGTGCGAGCCAAACAGGTATGGCCGCAACTTCTTCAGAGCCCATACCACGGCAAAGGCTTCACGCTCTATTGCACTCCACTTCTGTTCCCTGGGAAGTAGTCTCCGGGATAGGAAGACCACGGGTTGATCCAGACCCTCTTCATTGAGTTGCGATAACACTGCCCCACTGCCATGTTCCGATGCATCTGTCTGGACAATGAACTCCTTGGAAAAGTCTGGGGCCCTTAAGACCGGGGCCTCGCACATGGCTTGCTTCAGTTTCACAAAGGCCTGCTGACAAGCCTCCGTCCAGACTACCCGTCGAGGTTGCTTCTTGGACGTAAGCTCCGTGAGGGGGGCCACAATGGTCCCATACCCCTTCACGAAGCCGCGGTAATATCCGGTGAGGCCCAGAAAAGCTCGGACCTCAGTCTGAGTCTTGGGGGGTTCCCAGGCCATGATAGCCTCGATTTTCGCCTGGAGGGGTTGCACTGCTCCCCTACCCACCAAGTGTCCAAGGTACACTACCGACCCCTGCCCGATCTGGCATTTACTGGCCTTGATCGTTAAACCAGCGTGCTTCAGGGCCTGGAGAACAGCTTGCAGGTGACGCAAGTGATCCTCCCAGCTGTTACTGAAGATGGCAATGTCGTCCAGATAAGCAGCAGAGAAACTCTCCATTCCAGTGAGGATCTGGTTCACCAGGCGCTGAAACGTGGCAGGTGCGTTCTTGAGCCCAAAGGGCATCACGCAGAACTGGTAGTGGCCCTTGGGCGTGGAGAAGGCTGACCTTTCCTTAGCTCCATCAGTCAGAGAGATCTGCCAGTACCCGGAAGTAAGGTCAAAGGTACTCAGATATTGGGCAGCTCCCAGCCGGTCAATCAGTTCATCCGCCCTCGGAATCGGATGAGCATCAGTCTTGGTTACTGAGTTCAGTCCCCGGTAGTCCACACAGAACCTCAGTTCCGGTTGGGCCCCCGGTGGTGCAGCTTTTGGTACTAATACCACCGGACTGGACCAGGGGCTGCTGGAAGGTTCAATCACTCCTAGCTCCAGCATCTTAGTGACTTCACTGTGAATGCTGGCCTTCACCTTGTCTGTCATCCGGTAGATCTTTGACTTCACAGGTGGGCTGTCTCCTGTGTCCACGTCATGGACGCACAGGTGAGTCCTACCCGGAACAAGGGAGAACAACGAAGAGTACTGCCCCAGGACCTGGCGGCAGTCCTCCTGCTGTTCAGGAGTTAGGGACGGGGAGAGAATCACTCCCTCCACCAACCCATCCTTCTCTTGAGACGCAAATAAGTCGGGGAGAGGCTCGCTTTCCACGTCCTCTGCTCCGTCAGTCACCATTAACAATATGACTTCGGGCCTCTCATGGTGGGGTTTGAGGCGGTTGGCATGCAGCACCCGTAGGGGCTGACGAGGGGTCTTCAGGTCCACCAAGTAAGTAGCCTTACCCTTCTTCTCCAACACCTCAAAGGGTCCTGACCAGCGATCCTGGAGGGCGCTAAGCTCTCCTGGTTCGATCACCCACACCTTCTGGCCAGGCTCCAACTCCACCGGGTGAACATTGTGGTCATACCACGCCTTCATCACTGCTTGGCTGGCTTCCAAGTTGTCAGAAGCTTGCTTCCACAACTTAGCCATTTGGCTCCGGAAGGCCAGCATGTAGCTCACCACGTCCTGGGGAAGCTTTCTGGGAGTTCTTTCCCATCCGTCTCTCACCAGGCTGAGAGGTCCACGCACAGGGTGCCCATACAAAAGTTCGAAGGGGCTGAAGCCCACTCCCTTCTGTGGCACTTCCCTGTAAGAAAACAATAGACAGGGTAGGAGGACGTCCCATTTCCTCCGCAGGCTTTCAGGCAGACTTCTGATCATGCCTTTCAAGGTTTTATTGAACCTCTCCACCAGACCATTGGTCTAGGGGTGGTAAGGAGTGGTGAACCGGTAGGTCACTCCACACTCCTTCCACATCGCCCGCATGGATGCTGACATGAAGTTGGTCCCCCTGTCGGACACAACTTCCTTGGGAAAACCCACTCGGGTAAAGATTCCCATCAGGGCCCTAGCCACAACAGGTGCAGTAATGGTCCTCAGAGGTATGGCCTCTGGGTACCGTGTGGCATGATCCACCAGAACCAGGATAAACCTGTGACCAGCTGTAGTAGGCGGATCTAACGGACCCACAATGTCGATGCCCACCCTTTCAAAGGGGGTGTTAACAACAGGAAGTGGTTCCAGGGGAGCTTTCAGCTTCACCCCTGTTTTCCCACTGGCTTGACAAGACACACACGTCCGGCAGTAGGTGTCGGACGACACTTTCATTTGAGGCCAATAAAAGTGCGGGACAAGCCGGGCAAAGGTCTTGTCTTGCCCCAGGTGTCCTGCCAAGGGGATCTCATGAGCCAATTCCAGGAGGAAGGCTCGATAACGTTGAGGGACAACCAAGGCCCGTGACGATCCGTGCATGGGTGCCTTGGGTTCACTGTAGAGGAGGCCATCCTCCCAGTAAATATTGTAGTTCCCCTCAACGTTCCCTGCTGCCTGGGCTTCGGCCTGTCGCCTCAGTCCCTCAAGGGTAGGACACTCCCTCTGGCCCTTGCAGAATTCCTCCCTGGTCGGCCCTCCCTCCACGTGCCACTCGGCCGGGATGGGTAGGTTCTCCAGTTCGGTAACATCCCCCTCCGCGGACTCCTGGTCCACCACCTCCGGTGGCCTATCCGTCACACGGAGCGCGGATGCCGAGGCAGGCTCCTCCTGCCCTCGGTTCTTCCCTTGGTCGGCAGCCGGCGGTGCCTTTGTTCCAGGCTCCCGCCTAAACGAACTCCCCCTCCGGGTAGTCGCAGACCCTGTGCTGACACAGGCCCAGTCAGGTGTACCCAGCATCTCAGCATGAGTCCGGTATTCCACCTCCTTCCAAGCATTATGCTCCATGCCATTCCCCAGCAGACAATCGACTGGCACGGCAGGGCTTACGGCAACTCGAAGTAACCCTGCAACCCCTTCCCATTCAAATGGAACCTCGGCCACCGGATAGTGGCCCATTCTGCCGTCAGCCATCACGGCAGGGTGGAGTACATGGGGAATCACCTGCTCTGGAGACACCAGTTGGCTACGCACCATAGTCATACTGGCTCCTGTGTCTCTCAGAGCCTCCCCTCTTTGGCCGTTGATGGTGACCCACTGCCCATACTTTGTAGTATTTGCGGGCACCTGGATCTTAGGAACCATCTCCCGTTCTCCCAGGGACACTAAAGTGACACCCACCCACTCCCTTCCCTTATCTAAAGGCATCTCCTCCCCGAGCACTACACTAGCTACTCCGGGGGCCTTTCCTCCGATGGGAGGGGTGGTCTTTTCGGGCACTTCACATCACCCTTATAGTGTCCGACACCACCGCACTCGAAGCAATGGACAACCCTTGGCTGCTGACTCTGGACAGGATTAGGGTTTCTGGGTGGGTTAGCCCTAGGGGTGAATCCCGTTCCCTTCCCTTGGAAACTATTTTGGGGGCCTTTAGAGAACTCCGTTTTCTTTTCCCCTCCCTCTTTCTTCTGGGGGGCGCCCTGTCCGGTCTTTTGAGAGTCCCCTCCAGTCCCCCTTGTGGACACCCGGGTACTAGCCCAAATGTCCGCCTCCTCAGCAAGCTTCCGGGGATTGGTCAGCTTGCTATCCACCAGGTGTTGACGCAATTCAGGGAAACATTTTTCGAGCAGGTGTTCCTTCAACATCAAATCAAACAACCCCTCGTAGTCCCTCACCTCGCTGCCCTGTATCCAACCCTCTAATGCCTTCTTTGCATAGTCCAGGAAATCCACCCAATTCTGTGTGCCCAGTTTGTGGCTACCCCGGAACTTCTGTCTGTACTTCTCGGGTGTTAGTCCAAACTTCCTCACGAGCGCCACTTTCATGGTGGGGTAGTGGGTCTGCTCATCCTGCTCCAGGGCCAATAATGTATCCCTGCCAGCTGGAGGCATGTATTTATACAATCCCCCTCCCCAATATTTCTCTGGAACCCCATGGACCCTTAAATAAAGAGATCTCATAGGCCGCTAGCCACTTGGCGATATCATCTCCCGCACTATAGCTGGCTACTATGTCTTTTGGCAAATAGTGTTTGGGTTCCCTGGTGATTTCTCTTTCTTCGCTGCCACCATTAGGAACAGGGTGTGCCCCGACCCGTAGGATCTGGAGATCTATCTCCCTGAGCCTCAACTCGTGAGCCATCCTCCGTTCCTCCTTTTCTTTCTCCAGCTTCGCCAACTCCCATGTGAGCTGTCTTTTCTCCCTCCGGTCAGTGAATTCTGCTTCTAATAAGCCGTTGCTAGAGACACTGCTGCCCTTCCTTGAAAGTGTTCTGGGCCCCGCTAATAGGTTCCCCACCTCAGGTTGGAACACACCAGCCCCCTCGCTGTCAGGCTCTCCATTCCTGTCCTCTTTCTCAACCTTACTTTCTCGTCGTGCCTCCCCCCAAGCCCTCAAGCTGGTCTGGAGCTCACCCTTCTTTGCCCCTTGGGGACAAAACACCCCCTCTCGCTCACAAAACTCTCTGAGTTGGGCCACAGTATAAGTTTCCACATCCTCTAATACAAACTCCATTTTGCCCACTCAGGATAGAAGACAGTTGCTTACAGAAGCTATGCAGGGGGGTACCTTTTGTAATACCTCCTCCCACCACCAGAAGTAAATTTGGAAAAAACAAAACTCAAAATTAGGAAGTCCGCTTGGAGAAAACTCCCGGTGTAGGCCTATGGACTACCCACAGTTATTGTCGAGTAGACGCAAGCACAGCTCAATCCCACCGCTGAACACCAATTTTATGTTGGAAACCGGGCAACCGGGTTAGCAGTCACCAGGTTCCCAGCACAATGGTAGCTTGGCTCGAGCGGTTGGGGTCAGGCACCGTGTTAAGCGTACGTCACACCCTCACAATAACCATGCGTTCATCCGTTCCAAAAACGACACTACACCGTAAAAATAATGCAAGTCAAGTTGAAAATATATATGTCTTTATCTTATTTTCTCTTAGTTGCAGGTTTCATTACATAAACACAAGACAATAAGATTTTCCTTAAAAGAGCAGGTCAAATAAATAATACTACATTGGAATTTCAATAAATAGGTTCAGGTCATAAATAAGCAAGGAATAAATAGATGTGCAATAAATACAGATGGCAAATAAATACAGTCAGACAATAAATATAGTGCAGGAATAAATTAGTGGATGACAATAAATAAAGCACTTTCAATAAATAAGGTAAAACAATCAATGACAGTGACAATTCAAATCATTTACATGAGGTCACTTGGTCTTACTTTGCCATACACAACTTAAGGACACTTGGTTGGCATGGGGGTGTCCCACCTAGATTGATCAAGGCTGGGGCCTAAGCTGAGGCAGAACAAGAGTAACCTAAAGATCTGGCCCTCCAAACCACACAACCCTTTATGGTGGTCACTGCACCAGTCTCAGTTCACCCCTGGCACTCCCAGGCTAGTTCTAGCACCCCTTTAGCCCCTAGAATGGTCTTTTAGGGCTCCACAGGGCCTCAGATACACCCTCTACCACTTACTGCCCTTTTCACGATGATCGGCTCCGCTCGGCGCCGTGTCGACGCCGTGAGGCGGCTCCGGATCGATGTCGCTGGGCGGTCTCGACTCGATGTCGCTGGGCGGTCTCGACTCGATGTCGCTGGGCGGTCTGGACTCGATGTCGCTGGGCGGTCTCGACTCGATGTCGCTGGGCGGTCTCGACTCGATGTCGCCTTCCGGCGTCGCAGGGACTCGGTCAACCCGCTTCCTGGTGTCTCCGGAGTGCGATCTCCACTCCCGACCTCCGGCGCGCTTCACCTCAGTTTCCGGCGACTCCGGTGGGCGGACTTCACTCCCCCGTCGACGCCTCACCTCGACCTCAGGTGACTCCCGACTCGACCTCCGGCGCCTCTCCACGACCTCCGTCGGCGCCCTCACTCGACCTCTGGCGGCTCCGGGTACGACGTCTGCTTTCTGTCAGCGCCGCTTCTCTACCTCAGGCCTCAGGTCTCCAGGCTTCTCGACGTCAGGACTCCAGGAGGACACTGCTGAACAGGTCAGGAGCTTGCTGTTCTTCTTCTTTAAGGCCTGTTCCAAATGTTCAGTTCCTTAAGATGGTTCTTCTGGTCTTGGTCCCACACAGGGCTTTAGGCTGGGCTTGGTCAGTAGAGACTAGCATCAAGGGTGGGTTTCTGGACCCCACTCCAAGCACTGGTTTCCACCTCTGCTGCCTTACTCCGACCTCCTTCTTTCTCTGTCCTCTCTCTTCTACAGTCAGTTGCCAACTGCCACTCTGAGATGGCCTCCCAACATTCTAAACTGCCTCTCACTGTCACAGGGTTCCAGAATGTTACGGAAGGTTCTAGAAATCTCCAGTGGGTTCCGATGATGTCACAGGTGACAATGGGTGGCCACCATTTTGTGTCTCAGGCCCTCAGACAGAAGTTCCAGGGGTAGGGAAAATGGCTCCCTGACCCTGCATCAACACTAAAAAGTCTGGTGGTTCCCAAAAAGGAAAAATTATAACAGGGTTTGAGGCAAAAGTGGGACAAAATAAATAATGATGAGGAGGGACCACCCAAAGGGCTGACAGGTCTAACAGCTATGCTGAGCCATTTTTCTATTAATCCAACCCAAAGTTCCTTATTAGTAAATAGCCACACCTTTCATAAACATCAGTGTGTAAGTTGAAGCTTTAATTTATTATGATCGCTCATATCCTTCTGATCTGTTCTTTGGGTGTGGCAATAGTGTTTTGCCGAAATGCATGTGTTAACCCTTTATCTTCACATCCCTCTTCATCAGCCCAGCCCTTACAGATTGAGATGCATCTGCACCAAAGATAAGGGTAATCAACTAGATTCCGTTACTGGCACACATCCATGTAGAAGTGTTTTTCTTTGTACAGATTCCCACTAAGGGGAGCTATTGAAAGGTACCTGCACTGCCTCCTCTTCTTGGTTAGCCTTCTTTGTTGCAACTCTTCCAATGGAGTCTTTCTTTGATGGACTAATGCCCTACTGCAGAATCTTCATGGAACCAGGAGACTTCAGGGGTCGACGGCAGAGGCGGCTATGGCAGTGACGGTGCATGGCTCAGCTGAGATTCCTAACCTGACCCTGACTGCCTGCCAGAATAAAGACATATGAAAAGTATTGGTCTCGGAAAACATTGGACTCCACCCTTGGTTGCTCTGCCATAGATCCCTAAAGTTTCTTTTCCATTAAGCATCTACCTCTAGATTTCTCCTTCCTCACTTATTATTTACATCACTTTGGGGCATATTATCAATGGCCAGCGATAATTATCGCTAGCCGTGCTTAGCAATAATTTTGTTATCGCAGGCTATCTCTGGAATTTATCGCCCTGGTAGCGCGTTATTAACAACGCTTTTCTCCAGAGCGATAAAAATTCCAGAGATAGCGAGGTTATCTCTGTTTTGCAGGGAACATTGCTGGTTTTCCAGCAATGTTCCCTGCAAAATGGCGATAACCTTGCTGATACGACCCAAATCCACCCCAATGTTAGGGATAGGTAAGTCTGCATTTTAGCAGGCGTTAGTTTTTGGAGAAAACAGCGGTTTTCTCCAAAAACTAACGTGTGCTACAATGTTGGGGCAGCCTTGTAAATATTGCAATGTGAACATCAGCGATATTTACAAGGTTGTCCTGCCCAGTGACGCCCACTTTGCATCTCATTAAAAATGCAAAGGGAGGCATTGGGTAAAAGGGTGCTAACATGCGCTAATGCTTTTTTGGCTTTAAAAGCCAAAAAAGCGGAGATAAAGTCCTTGTAAATATGCCCATCTGTCACTTAAGGGAAAAGGGGCTTCTGCCCTCTTAGATTTAGGGAGGATGTGTGGTGCTTCCTCTTTGTAAGGGTCTGAAATCCCCTACCGCCATTCCAGGCTGGTGAATCTGGTTTGTCACCTCCAAAGCCTATATGGAGTCACACATGGATCGGCGCTGAAGTTCCACAGGGCTTGTTAGAATCTTGGCCAGAGTTTGTTAGGGTTTCCCTGCAGGAAATTTGCAATGCTGCTACTTAGCTCTCTCCATCCGCTTTTGTGTCCAATGGAATGCAGGCTTGTGACTTCTCGGATTATATAGAGTGGGTACTCTGCACTCTCTGTTGTGTTTAGTCTGACTTCTTTTGTATTCTGATTGAAATGTGTGCTTTTCGGCGGAGGTTTGCTTTCTGCATCCTCATGTAACAGATTATTCCAAGCTGTGGGATCAGAGCAAAGAATGCTCTTGACACTCAATGCTATTTCCTCAGTTGTGTGTGGTCTGTAAATCCACGAGCTAGTAGCTGTGCGGCTGCATTGTGAATTCATTCACTTTTCTACTGATTTTGACCAGGATGCCTCGAAGTTAGATGGGTTTAAGGTAACACCACCACTGCTGTTCTCTCCAGGGTTGACCAGGGGAAGATATGCACACGTTCCCTGACAACGGGGTTGGTTGACTGCATTGAGAGACTACATATAACAATTGATTGTTTCTTCTATTGGTGGTACTAAAGTTTGTGAACTTCTCTTATATGCATGCAATTAATTACATAAGATGATAAATCCGGAAAATAATATATTTAGGCCAAGATTACATGTCTAGCGAAACCGAGGGGCCCAGGGCGTATGGGAAGGTGCTTATAGCACATAAAAGCTAGTGTTACGCCGGGTTACACTATTTAGCAGGTGAACAGTATTTATACAGGTGAAATTGGGTAATACATGTTTGTTGTTAACACTCCAAGGGCCATATTAGCAAGGACTTGCGATAATCATCACAAAGCGCACTTAGCGCTGTATTTTTTATCGCCGGCTGGTTTAGATCGCGGATATAACGCGTTATTATCAACGTTTATCTCCAAGGCGATAGTAAACCAGCGATAGCGGCGATTCTCCATCAATAACATGGGAATTCCAGCAATGAATTCCCATCGCTAAGGAAAAAGTTGCTAATAGGCAGGTGAGGATTCAGCCGTAGAATCCACCTCCCATAGAAAACAATGGCTGTCAGGATTTTAGCAGGTGTTAAAATCCAGCGATAAACGCAGTTAGCATGCGTTTTTTTATCGCTTCGCGGGCATTGCTAATAGGGAGAAGTTGTGTTAGCGACTTCTTCCTATTACTTTTAGTGAGCAACACCCACTTTGCATGTCATTAGCGATGAATATCGCTGACATGCAAAGCAGTAAAAAAACGGCCGCTATTGCCATTAAGCTGTCACTAACAGTTGTTAGGTACAGCTTGCTAATAGGGCGATAAAAATATCGCCGCTTTATCTGCAAAAAGTGCCGCTAAAACAGCGATACTGCCCTTGCTAATATAGCCCCAAATTCCTTATGTATTACATTCTCACCGTACCTTTTCAATTATAAATATTGTCATAGTCTTGCTGGCAAAATTTCTTACTAGATAACACGTGGGCTAACCGCAAAATAAATCAGGGGACACACTCCATACGGCAACTAACTGCGCTAATGTGATCCCTCTGCTAACTCCTGTCAGGGATCGCAATTTACTTTCCCCCATGTTTAAAATCCTGGACTCAACTTTTTTCCTGCTCTGGAAACTGTAAATCAGAACGCTGCCAGCAGATGGTGCTGTGGTTTCATTAATGATGCTGCAAGAATACTGAGAGAAGATCCTTTAACCACTGTACGTCCTACAAGGCTGAGGCTGTACTTACTGTCTGCTACTATTTACCGCATTGTCTGTGGGTATCAGTCCACAGTGGCGTCAGTAGGAGTACATTTTGTAGGTTGGGGCAGTGTGCGTTAGTGTTAAAATGTTTAAATCTGACTCTGTATTTGTGTATGCCTTATATATATATACACCACACACATACAACGTTGGATTTAAGAGCTTTTAAGCAAACAGCACCGCTTTGCACGTAAAGGCGGGTGTTTGGACACATGAATATATTTTGCAGGGTGCAGTTAGGGTGACTTCCTTGCAAGAAGAAACATTCTGGGCAGTGACTGTAAAAATTCAAGACAAAGGGTGAAAAGTCAGAACAAAAGGACTGCCTTAATCAATGATTATCGTGTGTAATCCAGACCGTGCAATCCAGCATGAACTGTGTTAGTGCATCCACCCACCCCTCCCCCGTGACGCAGGATTCCCACACACTCCGGTGTATAGTAGGTGTCCTCGGTGTTGACTGGTGCTAATCGACTGTGCACCACGGCGCTTGTCACGAATACGTTTACATAGGTGTAGGCCTTAGACAGCAGTGATGACCCTAGGATTACACGTTCCTGGTAGATATAATATGTCTTAGGCTCTACGTGTTTTACAGGCGTAGGCCTCGGTATCCCTAAGGCTACAGAGCTTACATGCATGCCCAGGCTTCAGAAAGCAGCTACAGACCTTAGATTACACGCGTTTTCCAGGTATATGTCTCAGGCAGAGGAAATATCCCTTTGGGTACACAGATTAACAAAGTTCGGCCCCTGGAATGGAGCTATCTCTTAATTTACACCATACATTCCCTACTGCCTCGGATTGCAGAAATCTTTTCAGTCAATAAAATCTTGCATGCTCACACTGCGATACACCTTTCAGGACACACAATTTCTAAAGGACACGGCTTCAAGCAATCTACGCCTTTTATCTCTTTTAACACACAGCCAACATGGCCAGATGACAGAGCTAAACTTCACAATACACAGAACTTCTAAGGCTGAAGATCACGAGGGGGCAGGTCACCGGTGGGCGATACAAGGCTCTTGATCACTGGTCACTGCACAGTGGGGATGAACTGGGTGCTGCAGTGGAGAAGCACTTTGTAGTTCTGCACTGCACACTGGCACCGATCACAATAAAGTCGGTGCTAACGGTGGTCACTGGAGGCTGAGAAGTCACTGGTCAGTTCAAAACGGTGAGTCAGAGCGGGGTGTATGGTCACTGAAAGCGGGATTGATGCAAATCACTGAAGCAGTTTGTGATTTGCAAAGGGACAGGGGGAGCTGGGCACTGCAGGTTGGGCTGACTGCAGTCACTGTGAGTGAGCGAGCACCGGTGGTCACTGCTGGTGGGTGAACACTAATCACTACTGCAGGATGATTTGGCACTGGTCACTGCACAATGTGCAAGCGAGCACTGGAGACCACTACTGGCAGGTGGACACTGATTACAGGTGGATTGGAACTGGTCACTGCAGAGTAAGTGACCACAGGTGGTAGTTGTAAGGCCTGGGTGAGCTCTGTATGATCTCTTAGGAGGACACTGAGATACTTCTGCAGACCCTCCATGTAATGTTACCAGATGACAGTATGTCATCAGCGCCACTGTGTTCCAGTCCTGGGCTTTTCTTTGACAAATCATTGCTTTTAGGGGTCAACGACCAATGGGTCAGTTGAAATGAACCAAGACTACATTTCCCAGAATGTATTAAGTTTTGAAAAGGTACTCGGGGGCTGGAAAGTTGTATCCATTTTGACATGGAGTCAGTCATCTGTTAAACTTAAAACTAAGAAGGCCATAGATTGTCCTGCAGTTCATGTGTTGCCCTTGTACTGAAGTCTGTAGAGGCTGTGTTAGCAGTTTGAATACATGTACACTTTTATAAAAACAGTCTTTAGTGTTGCCGCAAAACTGCAAAAATTGACCATGTAAAGTCGGAATCCAAGTTAAATCAAGTATAGGTTTATTCCAGAGTTGAAATACCAATAAACAGCAGCAGGCAAGGTCCTGCCTTGGTCCTTTTACTCTAGCAACTGCCCTCAATTTTCCAAAACAAAGAGGAGCTCGCACATAGATTGAAAGGGAGCATACAAAAGTAAACACTTGAGCTAAGCTAAAAGGCATCTATAGTGACACCGAACATATAATATACCATTAATAATGGCAAAAGTAAACGTAACATACCATTTATGTTCATTTTGCTGCATACTGCTCTACTAGGGATAAGGTGTTTTGAGCACTTAATGCAGGCCCCTAGAGATGCCAACAGGCCCTGGTCACTAACGAAATAGAACCAATCTGCCTGGGCTAACAACTTAGTGCATTGTGGGAGTTGCAGTCTTTGAGCTCCGCACTAAAGTCAGAACCAGTTAACCTTCGAGAAGAAGGAAAGGCCGGGAGTGGAGGGAGATGCTCGGAGGTGCATGGAATCATGGGTAATTTTGCTGTGAGACTATTCCTTGCTGGTCTGGGCACAGTGAGGGAAGGGAGCAGGGAAGCTCGGTTTGGAAACATAAACCATCGCCACAGCAAACACTTAGGGGCATATTTACAAGAACCGGCGATAATTATCGCAAAGCGCACTTAGCGCTAGGATAATTATAGCCGGCTAGCGCGGATTTTTATCACTGAGATAGCGTGCTATTAGCAACGCTTATCTCAATAGCGATAAAAATCCTCACGCTAACTGGCTAACGTGAGATTATCGCTGGAAACCCAGCGATAATCTCACGTTACCTTGTTGATAGGGACTCACAAACTTAGCCATGATATCCTCCTTCCATAGGATATCATGGCTAAGTCAGTCCTGAAGCAGGTGTTAGGAAAGTAGCGATAACAGGTGTTATCGCTACTTTTCCTGACGCTATGCTTCATAGCGTGGGGCTTGATGATAGGAGAAATGTTGTATCATGTCAGGTCAGGAACGCCCACTTTGCAGATGCAAAGCTGGGCGTTAGAAATCCCCACGCTAAAGCAAGGTTTCACGCGTTAGCGTGACCTTGCTAATATAGCGATAAAATTATCGCCGCTTTTCGGCCGAAAACGGCCGCTAAAGCGGCGATAATTTATTATCGCCTCGTTGTAAATATGCCCCTTGGAGTGGTGACAGGAAGCAGAGTTAAATGTTGGACTTCAAGCCGTAAAAATCACCTCACAGCCTGTGGAGGGGGTGACTTTTTCTGGTTTAATTACAGATAACAGTCATGGATCAGTGTGACAAATTCATGTTTGCAGAGTGGTATCTATGAGCATATGTGAGTGACACTTTATCATGAGCAGTTGATTAAAGGAAACTGGTGAAATGCGGAGACTCCAGTCCTGGTTTATTGTTTGCATTGCAATGCCTGCCCTTATGCTTCAGATAGTAAAATAGGTCCAGAATACTTAGAAAAGCAGTAGAACATGGACTGTTTCACTTTGAGGCTTAGGCAGAGCGTTCACGTTTTCACAATATTTTGAAGCAGCAATTTGCATACATTGGGACCTCACAAGAATTGACATGACGCAGCCTTTTACTTCAATGACATCACTGAAAGTAGGATAATGAATGCTACAGGCCTCGGACTAATTTTCATGTTTCCGCAGTCTCCCACCTCCGCGTCGACTGCATTTTTCCTAAAGACCCTCCCTAGCCTCCTCCTATAATTTCATTTCTCTAACGGGATTCTTCTCAACCACGTCCAGTCATTTAGCGCATTTTCCCCTTGACGCCCTCTTCAGTCCACGCCTCGGTTTCACTTCTCAAGCCCTGCTTCCAGGATTTTTTCAGGAAGTTCTTCTACAAGTAACACATATTTTCTCCTTAACTCATCTCGGTTTCTAGTCGCCTCCGGCCTCTGCCTAGTTTCGTTTCTTCCCCGCCTCCCAGTTTCATTTTCCATTCGGCGCGTGGACTCTTGTAACCCAGGCTCCTCCCATCACCTCGTGCAGCTGTCAAACTTGGCCCCTCCTTTGAGCACGCACGTCTGACGCCTGGGAATACCCCTTCTCCGAGGAGAAGCCCAAGCAGCACGCAGGAGCCCCTGTCGTGTTTCAGGTCGGTCAGGACAAACACACCCTACTGGCTTCGAAGAATAGTTTTGCTTTTCAATAACAAAGTCATAATAATCTGAGGCCTCATAAAAATACTTGACATTACAGTTACAATAGGTTAAAAAAAAGCAAAAAACTGTCGCAATTGCCAAATAAATTGACAAAGCAAACCCGTAGAAACTTTTTGGGGGAAACCGGTGTAGTAAACTGTTTACTAACTTAGCTCAGTGTCATGTATGACACACCAAACAGTAATGCCATTTTAGCAAACAACCCGTTGCATCCTGGAATATGTAGTATCATGATGTATCCCATGAGTATGAGCTTAAAAATCCCAGTTGAAAAACTGCTGCTGGCTAAGAACAAGCATCTGCAATGCAATAGGTCTCGCATTTTTAAAGTTACTCTTTTTTTTTTTCCATATGAGTGTAGGACCCTTTTTGCAGGGTCATCCCTGAACTTCTTGCCTTCCTCCTGGCCTTTTTTAGGTCTTGTGGCCTGCGTTGCACTGCGCAGCAGTGCTCGCGCAGGCGGGAGTCCTTTTGTCCGGGGTCCAGAAATCGGCCCTGGAATCGCACACGCTTGTGCGCGTGCGATTCCTTTTCTGCTACCCCATTGGCCTTTGCGTGCGTCTTTTTACAAAAGACTGCAAGCAATTGGCCAAAGGTGGGCGCATTGCTCCGCCCACGGCCTATTGGTGTCTATTACGTGCTTGGTGCGCGTAATAGACACCAATAGGCCATGTGGTTTCAATTATCGTGCCCAGACACGGGCGCGATAATTGAAAGCACGTCTCACTGTGGCGCCGCGCACCACTCGTTTTTTAGCTTTCTCCAACCAAAAATTGCCTCACATTTAATATATGTCAATGAGGACTACACTCAGCAGATTTTCTTTTTGAAAATCGTACCTGTCCAGTTTTAAAATGTTGCCGTGTATGCGTAATCCAGCGGCGTAGCTAGGGGGGGGCGGTGGGGGCGGTCCGCCCCAGGCGGCACTATTCTGGGGGCGGCGGCCGCGTGGCACTGTTGGCCCGTTGCGGCGGCCTTTATAATTTATTTGGGACACTCACTGACACTACTGTCAGTCATTACAGTAGTGTCGGTGTCCCCAAATAAATTAGAACGGCCGCCGCAAAGGGCCACCAGTGCCACGCCCTCCTTGCAACTACTGCTTCCTGAATCCTGCGCGCACGCACCCAGAACCACGTAGCGTAGTGGTGGTGCGCGTGGTGCGTGACCTGAATGGCGGATAGAGGGAAGGACTCCAATGAGCTCTGTCAGCTCAGGGTCGGATCCAGCCGTGGACGAGCCCTCCCCTTCGTAGGGTGCACCGACGCGGGATAAAAAAAAATTCTCTGGCCCATGCCAGAGTGCAGGTAGAATTATCTAGCTCATTTCTGCTAGAGTGTGACTGCCTGGGGGAAGGGGGGCGTTGAAGTGGATGAGGCTGCCTGCCTGCCTGACATACATTGCACTGCTATCCAGGACTGCCGCTCACTACTGGTAGGAGGCTGGTGATAAGAGATTACTGCCCCTGTTGTCCATTGTTGTTTCGTGTGTCATTGCCAAAGGAGTGTGAGAAGCAGTTCATGATGTGGTGTGCATCTTCATGTTGGTGTACGGAATGAGACTGAATGTATAATGTTTAGGTATTCCCTGATGTAATGCCGTAGAAGAGAATGATGAAGTATTTTTCTAATTATTTGTAATCTGCATTACTATAGTTCTCCCTTCTCATTCCATGGTTGCATTCATCTCACCGTGCAGGCAGTCGAACAGAGGCGCCCCGCGTAAAGGGTCTGTATTGGTAAAGCACCAGCAGGCTTTGAATTTATTACCTTTGCTTACATACATTGCAGGCCCTGCACTTATAAAATCCCAGCTTCATGACATCCACTTGGGCTTCTCCTTGGGCATGTCACTCCTAACCAGATAGGCTCGCACTGACTTAGCTTTACGGAAAGTGATGATTGGGTTCTTAGGTGCATCCTGTCTTATTACTGGGTCATTGTTAATGAGGTGCCAATATTTTCTCATGCTGTTACCAACATATAGATGTTCATTATTGTATGTTGTTACTAACCTAGGTGTCTGACCTTTCTAACTGATTTCGACCCTTTTTCTTCCCAATAGAATGCACTCCCTCCTTCTGTTATCAGCTCTGTGAACTGCCCTATTGATCGTGCTCTTGCTATATCCTCTCGCTTTCAATCTGCCAATCATGTCTCTACTGACCTCCCGGTACAATTATTTTTGGCTCGTAAACGTTTCCCATTACTCTGTGATTATAATTGCTGCCCGATGTACTGCGCTTATTGTAGTTGCTTGTGGGTCCGTTCCAGGGCCGTCAATCTTGTTGCGTGCCAGCGCTACCAATGACGGCCCTGGGCATCATTTTGGCCAGCCCTCGCGCTAAGAACATAGCAGTGACGCGTCACGCGCTTCACTACTACACGCTCTCATGAGGAGTGGAGTCTGGGGCAGTGGCAGTGCTGGGCGATTTGCTGCTGCAGCAGAAGGGAACCAACCCCTGCCATAGAGACCCTGGCTCTGCCTGCCACCACTGTGGAGTGTTGCTGGAGGCTGAGTGAAGTAAGAGCTAAACGGTTTTCAGAGGGAAGGAACATAGCTGCCAAGGTTTTAGATTGCTATGTGTGACATTTTCATATTTTTTTTTATTTATGATCGATACTTCAACAACTATGAGTGACACTTTCACGCAAACAAAATGAATATGAGGTAAACATATATATATATATCAGAATTTACACTCATTTCAGCAATGAAAAACTGCAAGAAGATTTTGAAAGTGCTGTAAAGCATGAGAAACGGAAGTGCCTTAGTAACCTAATCGTATCGTAAAACAAATATCTAACCATGATTATGATATTAAAACTTAAACTCCGACCTTAGCAGGAACATTTATAATGTCAGCACTCAGCAGCTTTCATTTTGTACACTTGCCAAGTCTGTGAGTCATAGTGCGGCAGCTAGGGATATAAAGACAGAGACTGCTGGCCTTGGGTCCCTGTAGTCTCTTGGAGTGTCACTCTACTTGGCTGTAGACAGCTGCTGGCAATTGGGATACATCACGTAGAGACTGACGATGGTGAGACAAGCTGTCAAGTGGCACCGCGGTCTTGAGAGCCGCGCCCTGTGTCTTTTAAATACACTCAGCACCTGCTCTCAGACTCACACAGACCGGAAAGAACCCACCATGATAGAATCTCAGCATGCAGCAAGTGTCAAGGGTCTGGAGGTGACAGGCTGAACACGGGCCTCCTCCCTTAATTATATAACTCCGCGCAGGAGGTGTAATTAACTCAAGGGCCTGACGAGCAGGAAATATAAATTTAAAACATAAGTGTAAACAACCGCAATGGAGCGCACACCGCTAGCTCCTCCTCCGGGTCGCCCCATGGGAAGCTGGTGCATGAAGTTCTTAAGTGGCTCACCCCAGTGGGTGCAAGTAAGTACTTGTTGATAATCTCTAGACCCGATACATGTCCCGGGTTTTAAAATATCGCCCGAGACATGGCTCGGGTTTCGGGATAACTTCCCTCCTCAGTAGAGAAATAGTTAGGGGTGGAAGAGAGGGCCGCCAAGCAACCGTCAAGGGCTTCAGTGCCCACACAGGCACGCAGGTGCGTCGTCCAGGAGCTCGTCAGCTCAAAGCTCGAGGGAGCCATTTTTATAAACAACCGCAATGGAGCGCACACCGCTAGCTCCTCCTCCGGGTCGCCCCATGGGAAGCTGGTGCATGAAGTTCTTAAGTGGCTCACCCCAGTGGGTGCAAGTAAGTACTTGTTGATAATCTCTAGACCCGATACACGTCCCGGGTTTTAAAATATCGCCCGAGACATGGCTCGGGTTTCGGGATAACTTCCCTCCTCAGTAGAGAAATAGTTAGGGGTGGTAGAGAGGGCCGCCAAGCAACCGTCAAGGGCCTCAGTGCCCACACAGGCACGCAGGTGCGTCGTCCAGGAGCTCGTCAGCTCAAAGCTCGAGGGAGCCTTTTTTATAAACAACCGTGTTATATCCTGAGTTTGACTTAATTGTAATTAGCCTAGGTCATCCTAGCTGCTCAGCCAGAGTGAGAGATGGTAACGGAATGTTGGTGTGACTGTGATGAATGGAATGCCTGGGTGCCTGTGTGGGTGAGTGATGACAGTTGGAGATGGGCTGAGCAGCTAGGCAGGCTGCTCCTGGTGGGGCCGTGATATGGGCTGTTACATGGGCTGACATAGAGGCTGTAACAAGGGCCTAAGATAGGCTAATGATGAAGCTGGTGCGTGGCTGAACCTTGTCTGAAGTGATCTGGAACTGGTACAATAAAGAAGGCTTTGAAACCTACAACATGGCTACAAGTGTCATCCTGTACAGATTACAACAAACCGCAATGGAGCGCACATCGCTAGCTCCTCCTCCGGGTCGCCCCATGGGAAGCTGGTGCATGAAGTTCTTAAGTGGCTCACCCCAGTGGGTGCAAGTAAGTACTTGTTGATAATCTCTAGACCCGATACATGTCCCGGGTTTTAAAATATCACCCCATGGGAAGCTGGTGCATGAAGTTCTTAAGTGGCTTAAGTTCTTAAAACATAAGTGTGTCATAGGTGCTAAATAGCTTGACACTAATGTACAGGACAGAGCGAGCTGGAGCACCACCACTGTAAAGGCCAGAGCTGAGCCACATGGCTGCTCCCTGGTAAGGATTCGTGCCGCATTCTCAAGAGTTATAGCTGCAGGCACTCTCTCACGCGCGGCCGTTGTGCTGCGCGCCTGTCAGGCACTATAAGAAATTCTCACTTCCGTTAGCCTGAACTTCCTTGCTCTCAATCATGGTGATGGGGCACAAGGGCTGGGGGGGCAGGAACTTTAAATATTAGGACACTAGCGATACCATTTGCTACCCCCAATCCCTAACTATGCCACTACTTGCCCACCTTCAGTAGTAACTATCCACATCGCTCCAAACTAAATCGGCCAAGTACTTTCACTCTTCACTGTTGAGGAGTTTATTTCACCCTGTTCCCCCGGAGTGGCGGCATTAACAAGGAATTTGTACATATGACTGCCACATCGGAGCACAACAGAATGATGAAACGGTGCGAGCACTAGAGCGCCAACCCAGCCCACCTTTCACTGTCCTGTCTAAGCGGCACAGCCACTAGGCAAATGATTCAGTCACTCTCCTGACGTGTCTCACATGATTCAGAATGCTGCGCAGTGCGGCTGAATGTATGACACACCTAACAGCCAGCGCGGACCGGCGCAGACAGCTTTCCTCATGCAGTGCAAATTATTATACAGCAGTCCTCCAGCCTTGACAGCTGAGGACAGGGAGGGCTATTATGCGTGATAATTAATTTTAATGCGGTGATGCGGGGCCTTGCCTTCAAATGCGTTAGGGTCACGCCTGATGCGTGGCACTTGGCAGGACTAGAGGAAAGGATCTTTAATGAGAGGCAGACAGTTCACAAGTCCTTTAAAAATAAGTGGGGGGACTAACCAAGTTAGGCAGTAAGTAAATTACATCATGCACATGCCATTCATAGCTGCCAAGGTTTCAGATTGCTATGTTTGACATGTTCATAATTTCAGTGTGGTTATGAGTGACATTTCAACCACTATGAGTGACACTTTCTTGCGAGCAAAAATCAAGCAATGAAGATGAGGAAACATAAATATAAATTGAGCAACGAGAAGCTCTAAGAAGATCTAGCACTGCTGCAACGAGAAACTCTCAGAAGATCTAACACTGATGCAAATGCCTGCTGCAGCTGACTATAATTAAAATTACAGCTATGGACATCTAGAAAGTAGGTCACATGGCTCCGCTAAGAATTAACACCAAAAAGAGCAAGGACCTGCGGTTAGGCTCTAGAACTACTGGAGCGCAGCTGTGCAATAAGAGCCACTGACAATACAAGACAACAGTTTAATAGACAACACAGATTTTTACTGGACCCCACCAATGTAGAAGGGGTATTACTGGGTGCACGTGAGGCATTCAGATTTGTAGTGCCATGAGCATAACCAGAGCCTGCCCTGATGTCCTGGCATAAATATCTCTAGTGTCACACAGCGAGTGACAAGTTACACACCTAGTAGTGCTACTCATCCCTATGTAGGGCATCGTATCGTATTATAGGACGATGTGTTTCTTGTGTGAGTAAGAATGCGCACAATACCAGGCTGTTCTGGACCCGCAGATTTAGGTAGTGCGAGTATCACTGTGAAAGACCTATTTATTAATCTCCTGACATCTTCTTGAGTTGTTGCTTTTCAATAGCAGGCTCTTGTGGCCTCTTGTGTGCTTGTTTGGTAATGTAATGCCTGCCAGTCGCACACATTTGTTTTTTATTAGGTATATCATGAGTGCATTTAAGCCCATTATGAGATTTACCAAATTAGATTTTGCTTTGGGTTGTGCTAAAAAAGTGGCGCAATCCTGATGCAAAATCTGGGCCTCGACTAATTTTACCTTTTTTTTTTAAAACCCCGCCACAAAGAGATTGGCAACAAGGAGAAGCATGTTAGATCTTTTATGCTTAATTGGTTACAAAGTCTGCATTTTCAAATATTTTTATAGGGTTAAGACATCTGCTGCAGAGGTGCCCAGTAACTATCAGGGAATAATAATTGGTGAGATAACCCTGGAGGGGTTGGAGAAATTTCTGTTTTCAGATAGTCCCAGATCTGTCGTATAGAAGGTTAATGTGCCTGCAAAGCACATCATGTAAAATGCAGATGACAGATTTTTTTAAATGTAGCTAGGTAAGATTACTACACAGATCCTTTTGTTACTTGCAGTTCATAAATAGTAAGTCTTTTAATATAGCACAGTGAGCTATGTAGGATATGTCACTGCTACATCTTTTAAACCTAATTGACACATGCAACACGTCTTGTACACTGATTTACACTCTTGCATGATTTATTTTCAATCTGTATGTTATGTAAATCGCTCTGACACCCTGCATTGGGATGTGTAGCGTTATAAAAGATAGTAAAATAGTGCTATTTAAGTTGTGGGTAAGTACTGGGACAGACCAACACATCTGAGATACTTACAGTTCGTGCACTTACATAAAGGGACCTCACAAAGTCAAAAGCATGCCTCTCTAAAGTACCTGTGAAGAGATAACAAGCTGTGTGCTTTCGTTTCCCTTTGTTGTATTTATATTTAAGTGTGAGGTTCCAGGCCACTTGATCAAAAGGAGGTCTAATGGCCCCTTAACTTGGCCTTTATCTTTGGTACAGCTGGAGATGAATATAAAAAATCTCCCCTCGCTGCCTGCACTTTGCTGCTGGGAATGAAAAGCAGACAATGTGCAGGTGCTTCTGAAAGTGTCTAGGAGTCTGAAAATGACACCTAGACAAGTTCAGCATATTTCTGTGGGGCCCAACTTCTTGGTAGTGTGGACGGCGTTCACCCTGTGAAAATAGTGGGTGGATGCTGTGCACCCCGGAATTGTGCCCTGGTTGGTGTCTTTCACTGGGTGCCTGGTTGTTTCAGTCAGAGTCCTGGTGATTCAAAAATAGAAACTTACCTTGACTTTTACTGGCACATCTACTAATGTAACATACAGGCTAAAACCCTGAGTAGGAACCAAATGGCTATCTGTACATCATCCTTAGTAGTAGTTAATGCAAAATTAATTCACACAACCTTTCGAAATTTGGAGTGTATTTTTATCCATGGCGAGGGGTTAGTCGACCGTTGGCTCTGATAATTTCTTTTGGTCAAAGAAGTCAAGGTGTATGAAAGAATGACAAGGTCTCAGATTTTTTTTTTACTTCATATATTGTGACTCTTTCATGTAGAGATTTCCATTGAGACAAGTCATTTCTAACCGGTGTTTTCAACTGTGTAGTTTTGGACGTGTCATGTATGTGCATGTAACTTGCATGATCGGGTTAAACAATTAGCGGCGATACTACGTGTCTCTCGGACCTCTTTGAAGTGCTTGCTGTCCTTTTTCCCCAGCACCCTTCCCCCAGGGGCGGCAATCTGAGGGATAGCCCCGGGCGCCACAAGCTCTAGCTACGCCTCTGGCGTAATCGCTAATTAAATAATTAAATATTGGAATGCAATGCTATAAGCAAGCGACACAAACATTTTTAAAGCAGACGGCTGATTCAACGGAGTAAAATAATAGCACATTGTTGTGAATGATGCATACACGAATGCCAAAACAAAATTAATAAAACACGTTAGCAAAGTATACAAAATACTAAAATTACCCAGAGAGAAACATAAAAACTTTTTAGCAAATCAAAGCAGCTTTAATACGCAAACAAGCGAAATACAACTGTAATGTTTATTGTGATGATAGGGAAGCGCATCTTTGTTACATGTACGTTACATGTACTTTTCAGCCACTCGCTTTCTTTATAGAACTGCGTGCTACTAAATCGATGCTTCAGCCTCTTTCCGTCTTTTAACCCCTTCTGTGCCCATGACGAGCTGGACTCGTCATGGAGCACAGTTGCGCTGTGCCCATGACGAGTCCAGCTCGTCATGAGGCATTCCTTGGGGAATCCCTCTGGTGCGGGCACCAGAGGGATTCCCTTTAATTAAAAATAGCCTTGGGAGCTGGGGAAGAGCTTCCCCAGCTCCCGAGGCCCCCCCCTGCTTTCAGTGTAATCGGCGCGCACGTCGTGCCGACGTCATTACACTGAAGGTGAAACTGAAATGAGCCAAGAGGCTCATTTCAGTTCCACTTTCTATGTGCTCAGGGGGCTATCTCAGCCCCCTGAGCACGTAGAAAGGCGGGAGAGGTATCGTTGGAAAGGGGAGAATCTCCCCTTTCCAATGGTACCCTCCCCAGTGGATCCCTGCTTGGGGATCGCCACTGGAGGGTGATCCCCAAGCAGGGATCCACCCACTAGGCACCAGGGAGGGGGGAGCGGCTCCTGGGCAAAGGCCTTTGCTCCCCCCAAATAAATTGGCAACATTGAGTCTTTTTGCCCCCCCCCTGGGGGACAGATGGGGGCAGTAGCCCCCAATCTGCCCCCCGGGGGGGCAAAAAGCCCACTAGACACCAGGGAATTTTAAAATAAATAAAAATAGGGGTGGGGGCTGACCAAAACGGGCAGGCCCATGCCCCCACCCCACCCCCCAATTACTACAGTCTTTCTGCCCCCCCGGGGGGCAGTTGGGGCATTGGCCCCTAATCTGCCCCTTCAGGGTGGCAGAAAGCCCACTAAATACCAGGGATTAGTTTTTTGTTTTTTTTTAGGTTGGGGCTGTCCGAAACGGGCACGCCAATGCCCCCTCCCACCCGCCACCATTACAGCCTTTCTTCCCCCCCTGGGGGGCAGATGGGGCATTGGCCCCCAATCTGCCCCCCCAGGGGGGGCAAAAAGCCCACTAGACACCAGGGAATTAAAAAAAAAATAGGGGTGGGGCTGCACAAAACAGGCAGGACCATGCCCCCACCTCACCCCCCAATTACTACAGTCTTTCTGGCCCCCCAGGGGGCAGATGGGTCATTGGCCCCTAATCTGCCCCTTCGGGGGGGCAGAAAGCCCACTAAATACCAGGGATTTGTTTTTAGTTTTTTTTTAGGGTGGTTGCTGCCTGAAACGGGCACGCCAATGCCCCCACCCACCCAGCACCATTACAGCCTTTCTGCCCCCTAATCTGCCCCTTCGGGGGGGGGGCGGAAAGCCCACTAGACACCAGGAATTTTTTTAGAAAGTAAAAATAAGATTGGGGGCTGCCTGAACCGGGCACGCCAATGCCCCCACCCACCCACCACCATTACAGCCTTTCTGCCCCCCTGGGGGGCAGATGGGGCATTGTCCCCTAATCTGCCCCTTCGGGGGGGCGGAAAGCCCACTGGACACCAGGGATTTTTTTCGCGCTATTTTTTTTAGGGTGATGGATTTTATTTAGGGCGGAGGCTGCCCGAAACGGGCACGCCAATGCCCCCACCACCATTACAGCCTTTCTACCCCACCCTGGGGGGCAGATGGGGCAGTAGCCCCCAATCTGCCCCCCCCGAGGGGCAGAAAGCCCACTATCCACCAGGGATTTTTTTGGCGCAATTGTTTTTAGGGTGTGGGCTGCCCGAAACGGGCACGCCAATGCCCCCACCCCCCCCCCACAAAAATGAAAGTCTTTCTGCCCCCCAGGAGGCAGATGGGAGCTGTAGCTCCCAATCTGGCCCCCCCTGGGGGGCGCAGAAAGCCCACTAAAAACCATGGATTTTTTTGTTTTATTAGTGTAGGGGTAGGGGCTCCCCATAATGGGCATGACAATACCCCCACCCCACCCCCAGAGAAACTCCAGTCTTTCCGCCCCCCCCAGGAGGGCAGTTGGCGCCAGCGGCCCCTGATCTGCCCCCTGGGGGGGCAGAAAGCCCACTAGGCGCCAGCGAGTACGCAGGCTTTTTTTATGGGTGGGGGTGGGGACTGCCCAAAATGGTCATACCAATGCCCCCACCCCCACAAAAAATAGCCACAGTCTTTCTGCCCCTTTAGGGGCATATCGGGATGAAACCCCCTTCCCCGATTCCCCCCCAGGGCGGCAGAAAGCCCACTGGGCTCCGACTTTATTTAGCAATGTACATACCTGTGGATTTTGTGCCCTAGCGTAGTTGGCACGTAGGCAAACCTAGCAAACCTGTACATTTTTAAAAACTAGACACCGAGGGGAATCCAGGATGGGGTGACTTGACTGGCTCTCACCAGGTTCTGTTACCCAGAATCCATTGCAAACCTAAAAATGTGTCCAAAATAACACATTTTCCTCACATTCCTGTGGTGGAAAGTTCTGGAATCTGCGTGGGTCCACAAAATTCCACCCACCCCGCGTTCCCCAAAGTCTTCCGAGAAAAATGGTACCTCACTTGCGTAGGTAGGCCTAGTGCCCGCATCAGGCAAGGGCCCAAAACCAATTGAGGAGAAATTACCTATCACAAAACAACCTGGTTTTGCAAAGGGGGTCCCATGAGTTTTTGGCCCCGGGCTTGGCGGCTATCTAGGGAAACCTCCCAAACCCACACATTTCTGAAAACTAGGCACCCGGGGGATTCCAGGGAGGTATGGCTTGCGTGGATCCCCCAACGCTTCCTTACCCAGAATGCCCTGCAAACCTCAAATTTAGCTGAAAAAATCACCCTTTTCACATATTTTTGTGTGGGAAAGTTGTGGCATCACCGGGCTGACACAAATTTCCTACCACCCAGCGTTCCCCCGGGTTTCCCGATAAAAACGGTGCCTCACTCGTGTGGGAGGCCCAAGTACCCGCAACAGGCAAGGGCCCACAACGTAGTGAGGCGACATGAAAATTGCCTATCTCAAAACGACCTGGTTTTGGAAGGGGGGTCCCTTGGGATTTTGGCCCGGTGCTCGGAGGCCATCTAGGGAAACCTACCAAACCCACACATTTCTGAAAACTTGACACCCGGAGATTCCAGGGAGGTATGGCTTCCATGGATCCCCCAACGTTTCCTTACCCAGAATGCCCTGCAAACCTCAAATTTTGCTGAAAAAATCACCTTTTTCACACATTTTTGTGTGGGAAAGTTGTGGCATCACCGGGCTGACACAAATTTCCTACCACCCAGCGTTCCCCCGGGTCTCCCGATAAAAACGGTGCCTCACTCGTGTGGGAGGCCCAAGTACCCGCGACTGGCAAGGGCCCACAACGTAGTGAGGCGACATGAAAATTGCCTATCTCAAAACGACCTGGTTTTGCAAGGGGGGTCACTTGGGTTTTTGGCCCGGTGCTTGGCGGCCTCCTAGAGAAACCTACCAAACCCACACATTTCTGAAAACTTGACACCCGGGGATTCCAGGGAGGTATGCTTGCTTGGATATCCCAACGTTTCCTTACCCAGAATGTCCTGCAAACCTCAAATTTAGCTGAAAAAGGTGGCCGCCGAGCACCGGGCCAAAAACCCAAGTGACCCCCCTTGCAAAACCAGGTCGTTTTGAGCTAGGCAATTTTCATGTCGCCTCACTACGTTGTGGGCCCTTGCCTGTCGCGGGTACTTGGGCCTCCCACACGAGTGAGGCACCATTTTTATCGGGAGACCCGGGGGAACGCTGGGTGGTAGGAAATTTGTGTCAGCCCGGTGATGCCACAACTTTCCCACACAGAAATGTGTGAAAAAGGTGATTTTTTCAGCTAAATTTGAGGTTTGCAGGGCATTCTGGGTAAGGAAACGTTGGGGGATCCATGCAAGCCATACCTCCCTGGAATCCCCCGGGTGTCTAGTTTTTTTTTAGAAATGCATGGGTTTGGTAGGTTTCCCTAGGTGACCGCCGAGCACCGGGCCAAAAACCCAAGTGACCCCCTTGCAAAACCAGGTCGTTTTGTGATAGGCAATTTTCATATTGCCTCACTACGTTGTGGGCCCTTGCCTGTCGCGGGTACTTGGGCCTCCTACACGAGTGAGGCACCGTTTTTATCGGGAGACCCGGGGGAACGCTGGGTGGTAGGAAATTTGTGTCAGCCCGGTGATGCCACAACTTTCCCACACAAAAATGTGTGAAAAAGGTGATTTTTTCTGCTAAATTTGAGGTTTGCAGGGCATTCTGGGTAAGGAAACGTTGGAGGATCCACGCAAGCCATACCTCCCTGGAATCCCCCGGGTGTCTAGTTTTCAGAAATGTGTGGGTTTGGTAGGTTTCCCTAGGTGGCCGCCGAGCACCGGGCCAAACACCCAAGTGACCCCCTTTCAAAACCAGGTCGTTTTGAAATAGGCAATTTTTATGTCGCCTCACTACGTTGTGGGCCCTTGCCTGTCGCGGGTACTTGGGCCTCCCACACAAGTGAGGCACTGTTTTTATCGGGAGACCCAGGGGAACGCTGGGTGGTAGGAAATTGGTGTCAGCCCGGTGATGCCACAACTTTCCCACACAAAAATGTGTGAAAAAGGTACTTTTTTCAGCTAAATTTGAAGTTTGCAGGGCATTCTGGGTAAGGAAACGTTGGGGGATCCATGGAACCCATACCTCCCTGGAATGCCCCAGGTGTCTAGTTTTCAGAAATGTATGGGTTTGGTAGGTTTCCCTAGGTGTCCACCGAGCACCGGGCCAAAAACCCAAGTGACCCCCTTTCAAAACCAGGTCGTTTTGAGATAGGCAATTTTCATGTCACCTCACTACGTTGTGGGCCCTTGCCTGTTGCGGGTACTTGGGCCTCCCACACGAGTGAGGCACCGTTTTTATCGGGAGACCCGGGGGAACGCTGGGTGGTAGGAAATTTGTGTCAGCCCAGTGATGCCACAACTTTCCCACTCAAAAATGTGTGAAAAAGGTGATTTTTTTCAGCTAAATTTGAGGGTTGCAGGGCATTCTGGGTAAGGAAACATTGGGGGATCCACGCAAGCCATATCTCTGTGGAATCCCCGGGTGTCTAGTTTTCAGAAATGTGTGGGTTTAGTAGGTTTCCCTAGGTGCCGGCAGAGCTAGGGTTAAAAAACTACAGCTAGGCACTTTGCCAAAAAAAGTTCATTTTTCACTGCGAAATTGAGGTGTGTCCACGATGCGTTTTGCGCCGTTACCTGTCGCGGGCACTAGGCCGACCCACACAAGTGAGGTACCATTTTTCTCGGAAGACTTTGGGGAACACGGGGTGGGTGGAAATTTGTGGATCCACGCAGATTCCAGAACTTTCCACCACAGAAATGTGGGGTAAATGTGTTTTTTTTTTACAATTGTTTAGGTTTGCAAGGGAGTCTGTGTAACAGAACCTGGTGGGAGGCAGTCAAGTCACCCCATCCTGGATTCCCCTGGGTGTCTAGTTTTCAAAAATGTATAGGTTTGCTAGGTTTCCCTACGTGCCGAGAGAGCTATGGTTCAAAAACTACAGCTAGGCACTTTGCCAAAAAAGGGTCATTTTTCGCTGTGAAATTGAGGTGTGTCCACGTTATGTTTTGCGCCGTTTCCTGTCGCGGGTACTAGGCCGACCCACACAAGTGAGGTACCATTTTTCTCGGAAGACTTTAGGGAACGCGGGGTGGGTGGAAATTTGTGGATTCACGCAGATTCCAGAACTTTCCACCAGAGAAATGTGGGGAAAATGTGGGTTTTTTTGGCAATTGTTTAGGTTTGCAAGGGATTCTGGGTAACAGAACCTGGTGGGAGGCAGTCAAGTCACCCCATCCTGGATTCCCCTGGGTGTCTAGTTTTCAAAAATGTATAGGTTTGCTAGGTTTCCCCCGGAGCCGCCAGAGCTATGGTTCAAAAACTACAGCCAGGCACTTTGCCAAAAAAGGGTCATTTTTCACTGCGAAATTGAGGTGTGTCCACGTTACGTTTTGCGCTGTTTCCTGTCGCGGGCACTAGGCCGACCCACACAAGTGAGGTACCATTTTTCTTGGAACACTTTGGGGAACGCGGGGTGGGAGGAAATTTGTGGATCCACGCAGATTCCAGAACTTTCCACCACAGAAATGTGGGGAAAATGTGTTTATTTTGGCAATGTTTTAGGTTTGCAAGGGATTCTGGGTAACACAACCTGGTGGGATGCAGTCAAGTCACCCAATCTTGGATTCCCCTGGGTGTCTAGTTTTCAAAAATGTATAGGTTTGCTAGGTTTCCCTAGGTGCCGGCAGAGCTATGGTTCAAAAACTACAGCTAGGCACTTTGCCAAAAAAGGGTCATTTTTCACAGCGAAAATGAGATGTGTCCACGTTGCGTTTTACGCCGTTTCCTGTCGCAGGCACTAGGCCGACCCACACAAGTGAGGTACCATTTTTCTCGGAAGACCTTGGGGAACACTGGGTGGGTGGAAATTTGTGGATCCACACAAATTCCAGAACTTTCCACCACAGAAATATGGGGAAAATGTGTTTTTTTTGGCAATTTTTTAGGTTTGCAAGGGATTCTGGGTAACAGAATCTGGTGGGAGGCAGTCAAGTCACCCCATCCTGGATTCCCCTGGGTGTCTAGTTTTCAAAAATGTATAGGTTTGCTAGGTTTCCCTAGGTGCCGGCAGAGCTATGGTTCAAAAACTACAGCTAGGCACTTTGCCAAAAAAGGGTCATTTTTCACAGCGAAAATGAGATGTGTCCACGTTGTGTTTTGCGCCGTTTCCTGTTGCGGGCACTAGGCCGACCCACACAAGTGAGGTACCATTTTTCTCGGAAGACTTTGGGGAACGCGGGGTGGGTGGAAATTTGTGGATCCACGCAGATTCCAGAACTTTCCACCAGAGAAATGTGGGGAATATGTGTTTTTTTTGGCAATTGTTTAGGTTTGCAAGGGATTCTGGGTAACAGAACCTGGTGGGAGGCAGTCAAGTCACCCCATCCTGGATTCCCCTGGGTGTCTAATTTTCAAAAATGTATAGGTTTGCTAGGTTTCCCTAGGTGCCGGCAAAGCTAGGGTTAAAAAACTACAGCTAGGCACTTTGCTGAAAATGGGTAATTTTGCATTGTGAAAATAAGGTGTGTTCACGTTGGGTTTGAGCCATTTCCTGTTGTGGGCACTATGCCTACCCATACAATTGAGGTACCATTTATATCGGGAGATTTAGGGTAATTCAGATTTGTAAAGGAACTGTTATTACCTATTGACTTTCGATGCATTTCTGCTTTTCAAATGAAAGACATTGTGTAAAAAAGAAGTAATTCTAAAAAATTACTGATAATTCTCATGCTAGTATGAGTATTCCCAATTTCGGAAACGTGCAAATATCTACTGTTTCTAAACTCTATATTTTGTTCCCATTTCAGAAATACATAGGTGTCTTTCATACCGATTTTTCCATGTACACATTTTTACAGAATAATTACTATATCCCGGTACATAATAAATAACCATTGCAAGTTGCTGCTCAGTTTTAGGCTCTGGGTTTGTTGGGTTCTTAGTGAACCTACAAGTCCTATATATCTGCACAACCAGTAATGTCCAGCAGATGTAACAGTATATTGCTTTCAAAGAGCTGTCATAATTAGAAGAAGTTACAGGTGAAAACGTTGACACAAAAGGCTTTTTTTTCAACAAATTTTCAATTTATCGTATATTTAACTGTTAGTTTCTATAAAGAAACCTTGATGGATCTACACAAATGACCCCTTGCTGAATTCAGAATTTTGTCTACTTCTCCAAAATGTATAGCCGTCCAGGATCCATTATTGCTTTTGTACCCATTCCTACCATTAACTGGAAGGAGGTTGAAAGCGCAAAAATAGGCTACGTCCCAGAAAAATGCCAAAACTGTGTAAAAAATGTTGGGTTTCTGACAAAAGTCTGGTATCCCCTAAAAGCTGGGAAAATGGTGATTTCAGCTCCACAAACTCTTTTTTGATAACATTTGCAGGGAAAAACCCAGATGCTTTCATTTGCAGCCCGTTTTTCCCATTTTTCCCCCAAAAAACTAAATTTTGCTGTGTTTTGGCTCATTTCTGTGACCCCTCCAGGGGAATCCACAAACCCTGAGTACTTTTAGAATCCCCATGATGTTGTAAGAAAAGGACGCAAATTTGGCATGGATACCTTATGTGGTCAAAAAGTTACAGGGGCCTCAGCGCGCACTACCCCAAATAGCCAAAAAAGGGCGTGGCACAGGAGGGGGAAAAGGCCTGGCAGCGAAGGGGTTATTGACAAGCGGTTGTGCTTGTTCAGTGAAATAGGCTTGACGTAATGCATTTGGCAGAAATCGTCAGAGGTGAAAGTGCATGGTTCACCATGAGAACACCACATGTTTAGTGAAGGCTCAGAAATAACAGCATGGAGCCCACTACTTCAAGTGAGGGGCGGCCGCGACAGGCAAAGGCTTCTGGAGTCGCTGTCTCGGAGAATGAGTCCTCTGGGGAGGGACAAAATACCACCAACGTTCAGTATATTGGAGATCAAGAACAAGCAGCGGCGGCATTTCATGTTCATGAAGCTCAAGCAAGAGAAGCGGAAGGTACTGGAGCGGACGGACATTACAGGCTAGACGAAAACATGCGAGTCAGGCTCACAGTGACATTGGTGGGGCCTGGGTCACATGACTCAAATTTCAGAATGAGTTGGATTTCAGGTAGAACGGGAGTGCAGAAGGCTTATAATTTTTTTCATTTTGAGATTAGCCAGTGTAGTTACTTTAGTTGCGAAATCACTGCTGTTGCTTTTTCTGCTCATACCGTGTACACTCTGCCCTTGTCCCCTCTGCCCACTAGTTGCTGCTGGTGAGCTTCGTAAGTAGTGGGATATCCCGCCACGAATTCCAGCGATCGTGCCAAGCTTTAACTTAGGGGGGCAATATTACCTTAAAGAATGAGGTTAAATAGTGCATTTGAAAGCACATTTTTTTCTGAATTATCTCCAGGGTGACCAGTCGACAACATTTTTCCTTGGGCACCCCCGTATGCTAAGAATTACCTTCCACTTTAATTGGATCTGCATTTAACTAGGGTAACTCCCTACATATGCTGTGGATTCCCTCGTTGGATACATTTGCCCGGAGGGGCGGCTCTTTAAAGCACGCTCGCACAGTTTGCTAGCACTTTTTAGCCTTACCTAGTGTTTTTATTTAGTGTGCTCTTTTTCCTTGCTGTTTGATAGGACTCCCCCCTTACCTGCACATAATATTGGAGAATCACCGCTCTTTTAGCGGGTCCGGGCTCCCTGGTAGTTTGAAACAGCAGCGCTCCGATTTTGGGCGCCATTTTGGGTTGGGCAGTGGCGCTCTGGTAGCGCCATCTTTAGCGTCCTTCTGGGACAGGTAGGACCTCACCTGGAGGACCTATTTAAACCGTTCCTTTTAGCGCAGCGGGATCACGCAGCGGGGTTGCCTTCGCTTTTGCCTGAGTCTTGCCAGAGTCCTGCCCGTCTGCGTCCATCAGCGGTCCGGAGGCGGCGGAGCGGCGAGAGTGCCTGGCCGTAAGTCTGTTCTGTGGGTAATATGGTTTGTTATACTGCTAGGGAACTACGTGCGTTGCAAAGCTCTTCTTGTGCTTGCCGCTCTGTGTTCCCGGGCCGTTACAGAGGTAAACGGTTGTGTCCTGCCTGTGGCTGGTCGCCAGGTTATGCCCCGGCCGCTTCTTTACGGAGAGTTGAGGTCTGTGTTAAACACCTCTGCTTAATGCTTAACACGAGATCGGTAGGGAAGCACGCCTTGGAGATCTCGGTAGGGAAGCACACCTTGGAGATCTTTGATCTCCTTGTTAGAGAGAAACCACTTTGTCTCCTGCTGACAGAAACTTGGTTGGGGGAGACGTCCAATCCGGACATTATGGCGGCATTTCCTCCCGATTATACAATCTTTCGTCAGGATAGAGTGAAAGGCAGGGGAGGAGGGGTGGCGGTAGTAGTGAAAAAGTCAGCTACCTGTTCTATCGCTTCTCTGGACACCATTGCAGGAGCCGAATCCCTTGCCTTCACTATCAGATTAACCCCTCATCAAGCTCTGAAAGGGCTGCTGGTATATAGATCTCCTGGACCAGTGGGCTCTTTTTTTGATGATCTTCAGGGGGCTATATCTGGTATGGCGTTAAGTACGGAGCACTGTCTTCTGGCAGGAGATTTTAATTTTCATATGGACGACGGCGATGAGCCGGATGTAAAAAAACTGCTCGACATTACGGCTCCTCTCGGTCTTGTCCCGTTTTTGGTTGGTTCCACACACGACAAGGGACATACTTTAGACCAGGTTTTCTCCTCGGTTCCTCTTGTTGATGTTGAGCTCCTTCCGGTGCTCTGGACCGACCATAGGTTGGCCAGATTCGGTGTATTGGGTGGCGAAAAATCATTCAGTAGCGCCCCCAGACAGCATGGCACTGTTCAAAGGGCTCTGCACAGAGTCACACCTGAGCTGCTGGCTCAGGCTGCTATGGACCATCCTTGCCCTCTTTCAGGGGATTTAGAGCAGGATGTGGAGTCCTTGCAGGGATGGCTGTTGGAGAGGCTGAACGATCTGGCCCCCGCAATGGCTCCTCGGGATAGGGCCAAGAGGGTTTCAGCCCCATGGTTGACGAAGGCATTGTGTGCTACTCGTGCCCAGTGTAAGGTGGCCGAGAGGGCATGGCGCCTTCGCTATGACCCGGAAGCTAGATTGGCTTATAGGACAATGATTAAATCCTATCATCAGGATATTCTCCGGGAGAAAAAGGATTATCTGGCCAGAAGGATTGAGACTGCCTCCAACTCCTGTAAAGAGATCTTTACTGTGGTGAGGGAGTTTACGGCGCCCAGATCCAACGTGTCCCACAGTGTTCCATCGGAGCGCTGGGTCTGTGATCTGGCCAAATTTTTCACGGATAAGATAAAATCTATCCAGGACTCTTTCCCAGTGAGGTCTGCGGAGGTGCAAACCAGTCCGATGGCCGGATTGTCCTCCCCGTCCGCGCAGGGTGCGGTTCTTGCTGAGTTTCCTCCTGTCTCGGCCGATGTTTCTTTTGCTCTTCTGGCCAACCTTAAATCGGGCTCACCATTGGATTCTTGTCCTGCCAAATTTTTGGCCAAGATGGCGGCCGTGGTTAACCCACTAGTCAACCCTTTGGTGAATCTATCCTTGAGGGAGGGGAGGGTTCCGGTGCCCTGGAAAAGAGCTATGGTGATCCCCCTCCTCAAAAAGCCTGGGTTGGACTCTGAGGTTTTGGCCAATTATAGGCCAATTTCCCTTCTGCCGGCCTTGGCTAAGATTACAGAGAAGCATGTACATGGCGTTCTCTCTAGCTTTCTCTAATCCAATGATTTGTTCCATCCATCGCAGTCCGGTTTCCGTCCTAATTTAAGTACGGAGACGGCACTTCTGGAAGTGTCGGAGATCATCAGGGAGACACTGGATTCTGGAGGAAGGGCCATGCTCGTCATGCTGGATTTGTCGGCGGCCTTTGACACCGTCCCCCATGAGGTGCTCCTCTCCAGACTTTATGACATCGGTCTGAGGGGGACAGTGTTCAACTGGTTTACATCTTTTCTCGAGGGCCGCCGACAAACGGTCTGGGCCTCTCCGAGCTCCGCCGAGATGCCGCCATTGGGAGTCGGTGTTCCACAGGGTTATGTGTTGAGCCCGACTCTGTTCAACATCTTTATGACACCTTTGGCGGCACTGGTGGAGTCCTCTGGGGCCCGGATCGTATCCTACGCTGATGACACTCAACTGCTCTTCACGTGTGGGAAAGATGAGGCTTTTGATGGAGAGAACATCCGGGGTTGCTTGGAGATGGTCTTTGGCTGGTTCCAGCGGAACAGCCTTAAGGCAAACTCCAGTAAATCGGAGGTGTTGTTTTTCGGCTGCTCTCTGGACCCTGATTGGCAGGCCTGGTGGCCATTAGGTATGGATTCCCCTGTCCAGGCATTGCTTGTGGCTAAGAATCTGGGAGTGAAGGTTGACAATAATTTGTCACTGAGCTCACATATTTTTGGCCTGGTGGGTACCTGCTTCGGCATTCTTAAGATGCTCCGGAAGTTCCTGCCTTTACTCACAGAAGAGCATAGAAAGATCACTGTGCAAGCCTTGATAGGCTCCAGATTGGACTACGCGAACGTCCTTTATGTAGGTCTTCCGGAATATCTGGTTCAGCGGCTGCAGGTTGTGCAGAACTCCGCGGCCCGGACTATCTTTGGCCTTCATAGGCGAGCGAGAGCTTCGGGTCTGGTGCGATCGCTTCATTGGTTACCTATCCGGAAGCGGATTATGTTTAAAGCACTGACCCTGGCGCATAAAGCGCTTTTTGGCGCCGGAGCAAAGTATCTACAGCGGAGACTGTCTTTCTACCGCCCAGCTAGATCTCTGCGGTCGGAATCTTTGTTTCTCGCGGTGGTTCCTCGGGTGAGGAAGGCCCGCACTGGGGGTCGCTCTTTTAGTTTGAGGGCCCCTCAGTTGTGGAACTCTTTGCCTTTGGACCTACGGTCCTCCTCTTCTCTCCTTCTGTTTAGGAAGAGCCTCAAGACGTGGCTTTTTAATCTTTAGGGTGTCTCTGTCTTTTTCTTTTGTCTGTTTTATGTTTTCTGTTTTACTGAGCTGCCTTGATAAAGCGCCGGGACACTCCACAGAGTAGCCGTGCGCTATAGAAATAAAAGTTTAACATAACATAACATAACATACAGCAAGAATTACCTTGCATTTGTTGGGTAGCAGCATATTTTAAGTGAGAACAAACACTTGCACATACATTCACTCGCATGTGCTCTCTCCTTACACTCATGCACTCACTCCCCTTTTAGGTTTCGCCTGCAGTCAGCAAACTTGTGGTACCACTTGGAGACAATCTATTGTGTTTAAAAAAAAGCCTTTAAAAAGGGGCTTGTAGACCATTCATTACTTCCAATTCATTGGCATATATAACTCTTCATTGCTGCCTTCTTATTCGGCAGGGCTTGTGAGGTGTCACTTTTCCTCATGTGGAGCATGGACCAAGTACAGATTGATTAGCCAAGTACTGATTGATTAATTTTAATTAGTGTATGTCTACTGCTGCGCTGTGATTGAGATACTATTTCTTTTTTATCGGTCTTTTTGTATAGTCCAAACTCAACCCAATCTGAAAGCATTGGAGCGCTTTTCACGAGCGCTCTTACTTTACCCAAGTTCACATGCTTCTTTTTCAGGCACAGGGAGATTATAAAGTGATTTGCCCAGAATAACAGGTGTTGAGCCAACGGTGAGACTCGAACCTCTTTGGACTGCTTGCCAGGGTAAACGTATTACTTCATACATTGCCTGTTGCTTAACCTAAACAGGCTTTTGTAATTGGACACCCTCCATTCTACTCAGACATGCCAATTCATCTCTACTGATGATGGAGTGGGGTATGTATGTCATGAGAAAAAGAGGAGTATACCCAGGTCATCTGGCATGTATGACAGGTGAGAGTAGAGGGCTTATATACTTATGCACGGACTTGCCTTGTCCATTTCGGTTAACTTTTCCCTATAGTCTGAGATAATGCATTTTAACCTTTCTATTGGTAATATACATTTTCAATATGGTCATCAGAACATCCAACACAAATCCACTGTGTTTTGATGATCATTTCGTTTTGTTCATTAACCAAAACATGTTTCAAATGTCGCATGAGTTGGCAGAAAAGTTGGCATTTGTTGAATAATCGCAGTTCAGATGAGTGTTTGGTGTTGGTATATGGAAACTTGCAAAGCTTCTACTTTTTTTACTTTGAGTATATGGAACTGGTTTGTAATGTATTGCCTTTTCATGTGCCCGTATTTCACAGGACCAGCTATATAGCTATCTTAATACCTTTATTTGTTTTTAGTGCAAGGGGTGCTTTTTCCAGTAGGCGTTATATTTCAAATTTTTTCCTTTTCCTCCTATCTGTTAATATACCAATTCATTTGTTGGATTTTGTTTAAATGTTTTTGCCCTAAGTTCCAGAATAAAACTTAAACTAAGGGGAAAGTGTTCATTAACAGAATATGCAATGCACAGAGGAAATGTTTGAAACCAAGCCTAAAATCATTCCTCCCCTACAACCCCATAGAAGGCTAAAAGGTAAGTTTACATTTTTTTTATTTATAAATAAATACAGAGATGTTTCCTTCCCCTGAAATGAACCAATACGCCTTTAGTGGATGTTATATTACATATTGGCATAGGGTTGAGCAATGTGGGGTTTTGGCGTGTCCAATGTGCAAAGTGTGTTGGTTCGGGCATGATGGTCAAATTTGTGCTTGTGTTCTGATACGCCTCTGCAAAGTCCAACTTGTAAAGTCATGAAAGGGATTGAAAGCACATAAATCTAATATAACAATTTTAGTGCTGATAGAAGCTTGATACCAACGGCAAAGACCAACAGGCATTGACTAAGACAATAGATCTCGCCTGTTCAAGATCTGTTGGCTTTGTCAGTGTTCTGTTACCCATATTGCACAGTGCTGCTGTTGTGCAACATGCCTGAAAGTAAAGGAAACAAGCATTTGCAATGCAATAGGTCTCGCAGTTACGCAAGTTGAAGATATTGCCATTGTAAATGACAATGCCTTTTATTTGTTTTTAAAACGAAAACAAATGTAAAAGGCATTGTTATTTGCAATGCCAATAGCTCAAACTCTAGTAAATGCGAGACCTATTGCATTGCAAATGCTTGTTCTGACATGGTGTTGGTGGATTTAGGACTCTGGGTACTTTAGCACTGCTGTTCAGTGTAAAGTGTGTGTGCTCTCTGTGGTAAACATGGTTAGATTGGTCTACACCTGTTTGGCATATTTAATTAACCTGTCAGTCCCTGGTATATCTCAGATACCCAGGACCGGTAAGTTAAATGCTACTGGTGAGCTTGCAGCGTTGATTGCGCCACCCACCAAAGTAGCCTTTCAAACCTGTCTCAGGTCTCTGCCATTGCAGGGCCTGTGCGCGCAGTGTTACTGCCGCTGTGACGTGGCACCTAAAGTGTGCACCATGTCTGTGACCTCCCCCTTTTACCTCATGTCAGTCACCCCTAAGGTAGGCCCTAGCTAGCCCTATGGGCAGGGTGCATTGTAGGTAAAAGGTAGGACATGCACCTTAAGTGCGTGACATGTCCTGGTAGTGACAAACAGCCAATTTGGTTTCTCACTGCTGTGAGGCTGCCCTCTCATAGGGATGCATTGGGGATTCCCTGATAGGTGTTTCGGTGGTAATTCCTGATATAAGAGGAGCAGCGTGGTAAAGTTTAGTATGTCAGAACTCCGAATCTAAAGATGCATCTTTTCGTGAAGGTGATCTTTACATTCTGGGTTTAAAAAAACACTTTTAGAAAGTAGGTCGTTTCTTGCTCAGTCATCCCGTGTGCCTCTGGTAGAATGTGGATTGCCTGTCTGGGTTTTGGATGACAGAAGGCTGGGGATCCGGAGTGGCTCCAGATAGTCTAGGGAGGTCAGGAAAGGGCTGAATAGGCCAGGGTTGCAATCGGGGAAGGGGGAGGAGATTTCCTTGCACCTCAAAGGGCCTGGTCTGCCTCTGACCCTGCCGTCTCCACCTCCTGCCAGGAAGTCACACCAGAGAAGGCAGAACTGGTTCTGGCTGGGTACATTACTCACTGCCTAGGAGATCAAAGGACTTGGGAGTATAAGTACTGGGGCTGTGAACCCATGAGGGTGTGCTTCCTTGTGCTTACTTGGACTTGCGGCCGGCGGGCTGCCAGCCTGCCTGGAGGAACCACCGCTGGGGATTGACCTGCTGCCCTGCCTGGCAGCAGAGGGGTCTGCTGTCCAAGGAACCGCAGCGTGCTGGCCTGTCTGCTGTTACTTTGCCCGGCTTTGCCCCTCTGAACTCTGGGGGTCTAGCGCCTCGTGAGCGCTGCATTTTTCTGGCCCCTGCTGTGCTGCTCCAGGTTGAGAGGAGCGTTTATGCTCTGCAGCGCTGAGCCACAGAAGTCTCTGGGGAGATCCCGACGTGGGGATCCCCACGCACGGCCAAGAAGAAAGCGGGAGCCCACCCTGCACTACGGCATTCCAAGAAGAAAGAGGGAGCCCACCCTGCACTGCGGCGTTCCAAGAAGGAAGCGGTAGCCTACCCTGTATTATGGTGCCGCCGGGCCGCTGCCAACGCGACCCAGAAGTCAGGCAAAGCTGCCTGGTTGTGGGCGGAGTTGCGGTGGAGAGGAAGTGCCGGTAGGAAGTCAGGCGTCTCGTCCCTAAGGGTGGGCAGGGCTCCCGGGCACCGGGGAGAGCCACGCACGCCACCCAGAGGAGGACAGAGCTTCCCAGGTTGCTCCGATGCCGGAGGAAGGCACCGGAGCCTAGCGAGCTCCACTTGGCTGACTCCTGCAGCCCAGCCCTCCGTGAACAGAGCCCCGCATGCTGCCTCACAAGTGAGGAGAGGCCCCGGGAGCAGGGTCGACCGAGGTACATTACCGGTGCCTTTCCCCAGCCAGTAGAGTCCAGAGGAGCCCCGGACAGCCTGGTGAGTGGGGCTGCGGTGAAGCCTTTCTTTTTCTTTGGACAGCGAAGGCACCAGGAGAAGCCCCAGGGAGTGGGGCAGAGCAAAGCGGTGTTGGCGCTCGCTGAGGCACAGTGGTGCCAAGTTGTGGTCACAGCTTCACCGGGGGGCCATTTGGTTCCTAGAACAGTGGCTGTTGAGGCACATTGTCGGTGCCTTCCCCCTAGCAGTCAGGAGTCCCCGGTGAGTGGGGTTCCATTTTGCATGTTGTGGGTGCCTTCCCCCCTGCCAGAGGAGGCACCCGAAGAGCCCAGTGAACGGCGCTCACAAGGCACGGTACTGCCAGTGCCTGATTTCCCAGCTGTACCGCAGTTGTGGGCAGCTGCACCAAAGGGCAATCTTGTGTTCAGGGTCCCAGAGTTGGGCTCACCCAGCACAGAGTGTGCCAGTGCTTGGTGCGCATTGCTTTCGCTGCAGAGGCAGCCAGAGGGCCTGTGGAAGGTCCTCTAATTACGCCCTGACTTTCTGTACAGAGGGCATTTGAGCCCAGTGGAAGGCCTGCGGGTCATGCTGGATGATAATGCCTAATATGATTGTAGCATACTGTGTTTTATTGCATAATGTGTTTATGCTTAGGAGGTTTATGCACCATGCGTTTTATGCTTAATTGTGATGCAGACATAATGTGTTTATGTTGCCCATGCTAATGCTGAGTTCACTATTCTGCCAGTAGTTACTGGTTGTGTTTTACATTTGCTACTTGTGCTTTGTGATGGTGTTGGCAGTGGCCCGATTGGCCCTGCCATGTATATAATACCCTGTGAATATTGCCTAGTGCCAGTTGGCACAGTGTATATTGTGTGATTATGATTCTAATGTGTTTTGGATATTACAAAGGCTATTTGTTTATATTACCTTGTGTGGAGTTTCTTTTGTAGTGTGCCTAGTGTGTTGCTGCTGTATATGTGTGTTGCGCAAACGCTTTACACATCGCCTCTGGGATAAGCCTGACTGTTCGTGCCAAGCTACCGAGGGGCTGAGCCGGGGTTATCTTCAGAGTGTAACTCCCTTCCCTAGAGAGGTGGTTTCTGCCTGGCTTGGGCGCAAGCCCTATCCAACCGGAAATCCCATTTCTAACAATGAGTAATTATATTTGGGTAGCACTATTTATATTCCCTTCTGAATTTAGCCATATACATTTGTACTAATTACATCTATGTTTATTTTTGTTCTTCCATTATTTATATAAGCAATCCATGCTCAGTCACACTGGGATGTTTGATGTGTTGCGGCACTGTAAGTAGCTGTCCGTAACATAATTAAAACAATTCCTAACAAAGCATTAACATTGTAACACAAACCCACGTAGATGCCAGAACCTGTTTAATCTTCTTTAGAAAAAAGGCACACCTACTTTCACCCGCCACATGCCAACCTTCAAAGCAAGCATTGTGAATAAGAAAAAAATACATATTTGACATTCTTTTTCATATTTTAAAATACACATAGCCTGAAAGTTAACTTTCTGTCTTTACCTGTTAAAATCAGTAAAACAGAAAAGCTTTAATTACTGTATTGGAGTGAGTGAACAGCCTGGAAGGCGCTATGCAGAACATATCAACAGGAATTAAGCACACTATTACCGAAACAATAGCAACATGCACGCCGCTGCTGGATTTTCAACAAAAAGAATCTTGAGCAATGTACACATCTGCTCCGATATGCGTGACTGTAGCTCTGAGAGAGACACACGATGAAAAACTCCTGAAAGTGTCTGCATTGCCAAGGGTGAACACATTTCACCTGATAGGGTAAGGCTGTTGGCTCACAAACCTGCTGCACAGATTACTCTCCACTTCAGGTGAAAGGCTGCAAACCTAGTAAGGGAGGGCAATGTTTTAACGCACCAGATACAGATTGTGTGTGAATTGCAGGGGGCTGGTGGTGATCACAGGTGCATTAATTACCGGTACTGAGTACCTGACCTTCAGTCATTAGAAAGGGAGAGTACCTGCACTTCTCAGCACTGCTGCAAAACATATAATGGGAGAGTACCAGCACTTCTTAGATGCATACAGGTGCTCTAAACAGTGAGTACCAGAATTTCTATATTAACCATTTAAGGCACTGGTGATCCCCTTACCCAGTGCTGCACAATGTTAAACAACAGCAGGCGAGTCACCTCAGCTGATGACCCGGATGCCTCAGACTAGCCAGTACAGAAGCAGCTGCCATATATATGAGAGTGGCCACCTTTTCCAGAGAAAAGTGCTGTACATTTTGAGATTCTGGAAAGGTTGGAGAGGTACTTGAGTAACAATCTGGGTAAAGTCCACTGTATTCTTTTTAAACATTGCTATTTTTGCTTCAGAGGTCCTGGAACAATGTTTCTAATGCGGCTGCCGGCAGGAGCATTAAGGGATTCTAAAAAATAATCTTGATGTTACTTAACAATCAAGGGCGTCAAATAAGCAAATATTTTTAAGTGGAGATTGTGTGTTTGTGTGAAGAGAAGAAGGTGGATGAAATGGCAGTATGAGATGCAAAAATGTGGTTCAATTGTGCATTATGATGCAATATTCTTAAACGTGAGCTTAATTCTTCATTGATGCATTTCATATGCATCATTGTTTAATTTCATTGCAAGACCGGAGGCTACCATTGAGCATAAACTTTTTTTTATTTCTGCCCTAACATGCTGCCCTTTAAAGAACATTAAACACGTTAAAAACAAACATTCCAGTTGGAATTTTCAAAACAATATATAAGTCTATGTCACATTAGCACATTCCTCTTTTATTGGCTGCTCTTGAGCAAGATAAGAACTATGGCTTTACTTTAGTTTTTAATTATTAGTATTTTATCACCCTTTACTTACTATTGTAGGTAGGTGTTCTTTAGTCAGGTCATATCCTAGCAAAGGAAGTGGTGTCTTTGAGGGATATGGCAAGGGTGGTTGGGCTTTTGTTGTATTCCATTCAGGCCGTTTCCCCGGGCCCACTCCATTACAGAGCTCTCCGGACACTGCAAAACCTAGGTTTGAGGGAGTGTCTATGGTATGCAGATGTAATTCCCCTGTCTGAGGAGGCTCGAAAGGATCTAGAGTGGTGGTTGAACAACATGGAGAGCTGGAACAAAAAGGCAATATTCAGAAACGGCCCAGAATTTGCTGTAGAATCGAATGCAAGCAACCGTGGCTCGAGAGCACAGTTAGGAGAGATCGAAACTGGAGGGAAACGGCCCAGAAGGAACAATCCTTACACATAAATTGTTTGGAGAAGCTAGCAGGTCTGAATGCTTTGATGAGTTTCAAGCCTATTTACAAGCAGTGTAGTATTGATCCGTTTGGATAATTTCACAGCTGTATCTTACATCAATCACTTGGGGGGAGCAAGATCGAAACAACTTGCAGGGAAATTTGGTGTTTTTGTTGGGAACCCAAAAATTGCCTTGTAAGAAGAATTCATCCCAGGTCAGCAGAACCAGAGAGCAGATTGGAACTCAAGGAACTTGAAGAATATCAGCGACGAGAAACTGAATCCAGTGTATTTCGATAAGATTCAGTACTTATGGGGTCCCTTCCAGGCAGATCTGTTAGCCAGCTAATTGACATTTCAGGCGCTAATGTATTACAGTTGGAGGCCAGACCCCAGGGTGTTGGCAGTAGATGCATTTGTGCGGTCTTTGGGGGGAGAGAGATGTTATACGTTCCCTCATTTGCATTGATTCAGAGAGTGTTGTTGAATGTTCAAAGGGAAATATACGGGATTGTTCTAATAACTCCCTTTTGGACCTCTCAAGTTTGGTTCCCTGGAGTAATAGAACTAACAGTAAAAAATTCCCCATCTGATGCCAGTGAGTCCAGGCCTTTTGAAAGGTCAGGACAGAGAGGAGCATCCTTTAGTGCTAGAAGAGAACATGAGCCTTCTTGTTTGGAGTATTTCTGGGGATCTGGTAGATACTCTGGCATTTCAGGAGAGGCTAAGAATCTATTGGATGAGTCATGGGCAGTGGGCACCAATGGTACAAAGGAGTTTGAGGAAAGTGGAGTTGTTGGCGCCTGGAGAGGAATTTGGATCCCATAAAGGCTCCTGCAGAGCTGTCCTATGGAACGGGTAATTGTTATAGAGCAGGTGTCTCAGCAGGTCATTGCTTGGTGAAATTAATTTGCAATAGGTACCGAGCCTTTGGTCCGCAGGGTGATGAAGGGAATAAGGTTAAAATAGACTCCTAGAGCTTGCTATGACTTCTTATGGAACGTCAATCTAGTTTTGATCTCTTTTGTCTCCTGGCCAGATAATATCTATCTTTCTTTGAGACAAATATTGTGGAAATTAGCGACCTTGCTCTGTTTAATCTCTTTTTGAAGAGTTTTGGACATTAAGGCATTACATGTTTGCAATACGTTTTATTCCCCAGATGGAGTCCATTTTGAAATTTGGAAAAGGACCAAAACAATGTCTTCAAGCATTTTCTATCCTTTCTTCAAAGAATGCACAGGATTGTGAATTGTGAGTTTCAAGACAGTTTACGAACAAAGGATCCTGGAGCAGACGGAGAAAATCCATTATTAATTTCCCTTGGGAAACCGTATAAGGCAGTATCTACTGCTACCATTTGATGGTGGGTAAGAGAAGTGATCTTCGAAGCGGGAATTGATTTGTACAAACTTGTAGCTCACTCCTTTAGGGCTGCAATGGCTAGTAAAGTGTTTTGGACAGGTGGTACATTGGTTGACATTCTAAAGGTGGCAGACTGATCTAGTGCTAGCGCCTTTGCAAAATGTTATCTAAAATCAGTGGAGCATGTGTGCAGTCTGGCACTGGAAAGCTTTAAACATGCATAATGGTAGCCTCTGGTCTTGTAATGACTTGGCAAAACATACAGAGGGAATCTTGATTTCATTAAAGACAACAGAGGCTAACATTATCTCACTCTTCAAGCCCAATTTTATTATTATTGAGTTGTATAAACTTGATGTGTTGACTTGGTTTAATGTTGCTCTTCCATTAACTTGATATTACCTTACTGATTGTATACTTCACTGAACCTTTTGGTATCACTTTTGTTTTCTCTTTCTTACAGATAATTATTTGCAGTAAGATATTTGACCTATTAAGCCAAAGGCGCATTTTGTGTTTTGCCGCAGCCCAAAAAGGAATGTGCTTATGCGACATGGACTCATATATTGTTTTGAAATTTCCAACTTGGAATGTTTGTTTATGATGTGTTTAATGCTCTTTAAAGGGCTGCATGTTGGGGCAGCAAGAAAAGGCTTCTTTCTGTATGTTAACTGGAGAACCGCTATTCTCCATATGACCCGATAAGTAGAGTGGCAGAAGTTAATTAACAAATGTAATCTCTTTGAAGCCACATAATGTAAACTTAAACACATAGGGCAAGCAATGTGCAATTGTTGGTTAACAGTTGTTCACTAGACTCTCCTTAATTACCATTGACCTTTCCCTGCATTTCAATAAACTGTTAATGCTACGTGAAAAGAGAACTGATTGAAAGGCTTCATTTGGTTTCCATTTTCATTCTGATTTGCCTCTAGGTCTTGGGGTTCTATACCCCTAGTTCCATACCCCAATTTCACTTATGTTTTTTAGACTAGTACTTTTATTAAATGTTACTCATTGCAGTGACATAATGTAGTAAATGTTACCAAAAATGTTATCATATTTTTAAATGGCTTTGTTGTATGGTTTACAACATATAGACGACTGGCTCTGCTCTTTCTCAGCTTTACCTATGAATTTGGCTTACCCATGTCCAGTTGCATGCCTGTATTGTTCATCAACATTTGTACTTTCTTTTCACATTTAATGTATAGACTTACAAGTCCCATTGTGTAAGGTCTCACTGGTTAAAAGAGAGGACCAGTGACCACTTTTCATTTATGTACAAACTCACTCTGCATGGGCCACATCTTTGACTGGTGAGTGTTAGTGACTAGTTGTGTGGGTACGCCTTGTCATTTCTTGGAAGTGAGTTCTTCGTGTGTCTGTGGTCTTCGACTGTGTAGCTATGAAAAACGATATGTTCATTTCCGCCTGTATCTTTTTGGAGCTTCATACCTATTTTGCTATTGCCTGTTTGTGTCATTGTTGTGGTAGCCAGCGTGTGGCAGCTGTTTGCATTTACCTTATTAGACTCTGATTTTAGTTATTTGCAATTGTTATTGTCTCCGATTAATCTGTGTTTTCTTGTGTAAGTGTGTCATGAAATGGCTGATAGTCAAGTTAGCTCTATATGGGTTTCTCTGATTGTTTGTGGCTGCTTGCTTGAGAGAGAGAAGGATTGCGTGTTTATTTTGGATGTAGTTTTACCACATGCTTCCAATAAATCTACACTGTAAACAATAGGAGTTATTATCACTCAATTCAGTGGTACTCATTTTATCAATCCTAGGAAGACAAAAAGCTGCTTTGCATTCAATAAGATTTGGATGGTGATCTTCAAGTTTCCCACAGGTTTCACAATAGGAGCATTTGGTATATATTTCCTGCTTTATCTACCGGGCCAGCATACCAGTTGGAAAATATAGCATGGTGGATAGAGGGACCCTCTGCAGGAATCTCAGACTACCCAGCAGATTTCAATGTCTAATGCTGCATGGAGTGAAATGTTACACAGTGGAGAATGATGCAAGAGACCAACAGAGACATGTTACATGTAGAGAGATGCTGCATGGAGTGAATGCTACAGCGAGAAGAATATTAAATAAAGTGGAATATCACATGGAATGGACTGGAATGAAACACTGCTTGGATCAGAATGTTCCAGTCTATTATCGGTATTCTATATTACTCTTAATCCTATGTGTGCATGTCCCAGTCATTTTTAAATGAGATGATTTTCACCTGTAGATGTGCAGAAAACTGAAAGGTTATCAGCATATTACTTTTATGTCCCTCGCCTTATTCCAGTCATTACTAAATGATGTATACTCAGGTCAGTGGGCTTTAACACTAATATATAACATTAATTGGGGACTAATAACTCATAAAGAAACTGAAAAGAGCTTCATAGACATTACAGTCATCTTCATAAGAAACCAAAATCATATCAAGGTTTGACAGAACTCAAACTGCCTGATACAAAATTGTCACTGCTGTCCAATAAATTTTGCAAGCAATAAAGATAACGTATGATAAGAAACCCAAGTCCTAGCTGTACATGACTCTCTCAGAGACATACCATAAATGTCTGCTTAAGGCACGTCCCTAACACTCATTAATTGACCTGGACATTTTTCAGGGATAGGAACATCCTGCAAACAGTTCGCCAATGAAATCAGAGATGTAATCAATCTGGTTATGGTCAGGGATGAAGCTTTCTAACCTTGACCGACTAAGTCAAAAGTGACAAACAAATATTCTGATTTCCTTAAGAAGATGGACCTGTCAAGATAAACACAGCTTTTTCTACATTCAACAAATGAAGCATTTTTCATCCTTAGTAGGAGAAGGAAAGAAAGTTACCCATACCATCTCTTGAGGTCTGGGGAAAGTAGAAGATATTTTAAGCAAAAAAATCGTAATCAGCTGATTAATTATCAAATAAGTTTAACAGCATAATAAGGCAGACAATTCTCCAGTTGTACAAGCCACTGTAATAGGTACTAAAGAGACCACCTTCAAATTCAGATGAACAATTGTTTAACTAGATTGGTCTGAAGAGCTCTTTACACCAAAAGATAAACAACAGTCCTGGAAAGAGGAAAAACTCTTAAATAGTCTGCTTACTAACAGCTCTTCTTCCTATAATCCATCGCAGGGCTCATGAAATACTTTGATATTTGTTCAATGGGTCTTTAGGGCAGAAACAAAGGGCTTTAACAGGATGTCGGATGGACCGCCACTGACAGTCCGTCGGTGGCGGTCCATCTGACATCCAAGACATCCGTCCGACCGCTGGATTACGATGCCGGCGGTCAGAGTGATGTTGTCAGAGGGATCAACCACCGCCTCCGACACGATCAAGCATCCTGTCCAGGCATTGGTCAGAGGCTGAATCCATACAATGGAGGCAGTGCCTGCGGAGGCACCGCCGTAAGGATTAGGATGTCCCTTTCTGACAGCCTTTCCATGTCAGCCTTTTCAGACATGGAAAGGCTTTTGGAAAGTGTCTTTGGGAGCCCCTAGCAGGGCTCGCATGCCCCCTAGGCCGCAGCTGTTTTGCCTGGGGGCACATGTGGTGCACCGTGTGCCAGGCACCACATGGTGCCTGGCACATGGTGCATGGAGAAACATACCCTTTACCATTTCAACTTGTGTTGCGGCCCTTTTCTGGGTCACAGCCCAAACCGCAATGGTAAAGGCTGTTTCCGACTGCCGTGCTGGCAGTCACATCATGAAATCCAGAGTGGAAACTCTGACTATTAGTCGGACGGTCCAACTCCTGAAACGATATCGGTCAGACACTCGTCCGACCGGCATCGTAATAAGGTTCATAGAGATTAAGTTCCAAATCATCCCAAAGTATTATAACGTAGAAGGGAGAGGACAATCCACAGGAGAGGTAGAGCAAGCTGAATAACATTTTGAAAAGGCTGCCCAGTATGTGTCATATGCTCCCCAAATCTAAGGGCACTCCTGGGTAGATTTCCCTAGCCCAAAGGGATCTTGCTTATCCAACCCTTTCAAGGAAAAAGAAAACAGAAAGGTGTCTGTCATTCGTTTCTACAACAAGATAGGCTCACCTAGATTTAGAGTATTATCAGTCAGACAGTCCTGCCAGAGAAGCTCCTATCTGCAAAGGTTAGTTACAGTCGTGTGGAACCTCACACAGACTCCTGAAAGCAGTAGCCACACACAGCAGTCAGTGGCAGCCGGTGACATTTGAAAGTGGTGAGGCGTAAAATGTTTGTCATACTTCAGCATAGCGAGCGAGCGTAGCGAGCGAGCCCGAACAACCTAAGGGGGTTCGGGGGGGGTTCAACCCCCATGAAAATTTTGAAAAAAGAGTGGAAAAATGGTGCATTTTCAAACAAATTTCCAGCTTTCTCGCCATCAAGCTCCCCTGTCCACTTTTTACTTTACTTTCTTTGAGCCCTTCCTCTGATCTTTGTTTGCTTCTCTCTGCCCTTCTCCTTTCTTGCCTTATTTTCTTACTCCCTTCCTTTCCAGTTTCCCTCCGTTCCATCGTATTTCCATTTTCTTGTCTCCCCTCCTTCTCTATTTATTTTATTCCTTGCCCCTTTCCTTCCTCGCTCGTTCACACTTCCTCTCATCTCTGCATTTACATCTATAACAACATTTCCCTCTCTTCGCATCTCTTCTCTCTTCCTCTTGCGTGCTCCTCATTCTACTCCCTCGTAATTGCTTTCTTCCTTCCTCTTCCTCTTCCTCTTCATCTTATTGACCTTGTCCTACCCCATCTCACCCCTCTCTGTCTTGTAGTCTCTCACCTTTGCACTTCATACGCTCGTTTCTCTCCCCTTTCTCTTCTTTTGCCCTCCCGCTTCACCATTCCTTTCTACATCCTTTTTTATCTCTACTCCGTTGTCCCCTTTTTCTCTGTTGTCACTATTGTTTTCACTTCCTGTCTCCCCTTTGCCTCCCCCGTTCTCTTCTCTCCCTCTTGCGGTTCATTACACTCTTCCTCCCACGTCTTTTTCTGTGCCCTTTCCCTCTATCTGTCTCTGTTTGCTCTCCCCTTCTCTTGGGCGCATCCCCTCGCTTCGTACTTGACAGCAGGATTGGGAGCATTCCTCGTATTTTATTAGCTTTCTGTTATACTACTTAGTGTGTGTTGTGTGATGTTATGCTCTCTCGCTGTGCCGTCTGTACTCCTCCACGCTAGCAGCGCACTTCTTCCTAATAAGCCTTGTGCCACACACACAGGCCCCTGTCCGACCACCACTGGAGGCGGGAAGGGGGCCTCATCCAGCCCTCCATCTGCCCTAGGTCTGCCCCAAAGGGTGAGTCGCAGTCGTACACCCCCGTTCTCTTGTCCCTGAGCCCGGGGGCAGGGTTTTATGTTAGTCAGATTTATTTCATTCTGTCAAAATGACGAAAGGGTATAGAAATGGAAAGGAAGCTCTGATATTTAGGATGGAAAGTAACTAATCATTTTAAAAAATTGCATTTTCAGCCCGAAAAAGATAGTGTCAGATTTTTCTGTAGAGGTATTTTGGAGGATAGAAACACTTGTAGATAACTACTTTTGTGTGTATTTTTTCAATTTAAATTGGGACTAGTGTGTAAGATAACAGAATGAAGCAAAAATACCCAAAATGGGAGCCCTCGTGCCTATGAGTTGGTCGATACCTCCTACCGGAGGCACCTCAGAGCAGGGACTGGCCCTGCCTGGCCTGGGCTTACCGAGGGTGCTGTTATTTTGCCTGTTGCTAGGGTGTGGACTGCACTTTTAAGAGCACATTCCTGGATCCTAATTGAGAATAAGTTGAAGAGTGGAGGTGGGGGCCGGGGTGAGGAGGGGAATTGTCTTGGAACTGTACAGTCGAACCTGGGTGCAAGGAGGGATCTTCGTGCTGTGACGGGAGGGGCTGGGGCAGTCCGGTGTATGAAGAAAGCATTTTTAGGCCAGAGCATGGACCGCCGGCTGGCTAGAGTGCTGGGTAAGTTCAAGTGAGGAGAGAGAGGGGTGCTTATGTGTAAGGGACTGGGCCTCAGTCGAAGGGCTTGGTGACGGTGTACTGTACAGTGTACACATTACAAAATACAAAAGCTTAAGCCTCCACATTATAGTGAGTGATACATACTAGAGTCAAAACTTGCTGCTGGCTGCTGTCCTGTCTCTCGTCTGCTCGTTGTGCTCACTCCGACTCGTGACTCTCTCTGACCGTGACTCCTCGCACCTCGTGTGTGTCGTCTTGTGTGTGTCGTGTGGCAGGCAGCAGGCACTGGCGCAGTGACGTGGTGCGCCGACAGCGTAGAGAGAGACTGAAATGGCCAATCACTACTGCATGGCTTCACATTGCCGCAGTGTGATTGGCCATACCATACGTACGGCGCACCATGACTCACTCGACTGCTGCACTGCGCGCGCTGCGCGGACCGCGGTGAATAGACTCAGCCAACCCTAGCGCTGCATTAGCAGCGCCACTGTGCCAGCAGCGCCAGGATTGGCTTAAGAGCAGGGTTAGTCCCTGCCCATAATGAGACCCGGGGGGCTGCGTTATGAGACGCACCCTCGGGTCCCAGTCACCACTGTAGTAGTCAAAGTTTCTAAGTGCCACACACACACGTGTGCGCATGTTCGGGCCAGGATTCCAGAATAGAGCCCAAAACTTGACATGCGCATTGCGCACTGCTGTCTGCTGGACTGCTGCGTGCCGCTATTTCCACGTCAGCGGCAGCCCCGCCCCCACACACACCCACAGACTGCGACGCGCACTCAGTGAAACTGAAAAGGACTTTCAGGCTGGATTGGAACGTAAATGCCCTTGCAGGAGTTTGTGTCCATTGGGGGCGTTGGGGCTGTTCCAGCTTAGTGGGGCAACGCTCCAACGCCCCCAATGGACGCACCGCCACTGACAGCAGTTCGTGTTTATAATGATTGGTTGATTGTTATGTATAATGAGGGCAAAAACTTGTTGCATCAGAATGATGACAATTATCATTGTAATCTCAGCAGCCCTAATTTAAAACAAGACGAACATTAGAAACTCTTAAAGCGATTTATATTGCACGTCCCTATTATCTGCAATAATTTGCCTGGCATCTACCTACCATTTATATATAAATTATTATCAGCCTCCCATTTGTGGTACTGGCTGACTGATCAGCACCTTACTACATTACCCTATATCAAATCATGCATTATACCTGCACAGCTGCATCAAGCTCTCAGGCCTGAAGTCTTCGACATTCACTCCAAGCAATCAATCTTCATGTCTGTCCCTATCGAATTCTTTGGTATCTTTATATGTTTCTCCTCAATGATTTTCTATGGCGAGGCCACCGGCATTGCTGTGCAGTTTCTTATATTTTTTTATCACTGCATGAACAATAACTCAGTTCGAGACATATCCAAAAGGTAAGCAATTGTATCTAAAATGATTCCCTCCTCATTAGTAACCCTGGGCAGGTAACTCCGCATAGAGGCACTATGCCAGCTCCGCCCACCCCTCCTCATTAGCTCCATGCCCTGCCCAATGGCTGTATAACGTTGCTCACTGCACATAGTTTTCTGAACAGCAAAAGAATAAAGGATTTAATGTTGCAGTCTTTCTGTTATTTTTGTTAGCATGACTAATGTCCGCCTGCTTACGATATGGTGATCTCTCAGACTCTGTTAGCTATTGTCACCATTCAAAATACTAGTTTCCTAGGCCCAAATCCTTTCACATACATGCTGTAAAGAATTAGTGCTGTCCTTTAATCAGGCCTGATTTGTGTGTAATGTAAACGTCATCAGAAAAAGCCCCGCCAAATACAGCACTTTTAATGCTGATGGCCTACCATAATTTTAAACTACTTTCACTAAATTAAGGGGGAGCTTTCGCACTGCAAGTCTTTCCTCGCGGTCTCCACACCAATGGAGGGAGTCAGCTTGGAAGAAGAAGCTGCAACATATGAAGAGATAATGGAATCAGAGGACGTGACAAAGGAGGCCGAACTGCAAGGGATTGCAAGTGAACAAACCATTTCAGCCAATAGGATAAAAGAAACTACCACAATGACCTTTACTTCCTCCACATAAAGCCTGGAGAGGAATCTTGGAATTGAGGGAAAGGAGAGAAAGACATGTAACAATCTCTTGTACCATTTTACAATCAGAACATGCACCCCCATCTTCCTTCTTTGAATTATGTGAGCAAAACCTGGGAAGTTGAGCATTTCTTTGGCAGCAAAGAGATTTAGGAATGGGGCATCAAACCTTCTGCTTGCCTTCTGAAATGTTGCGTGAGAATGAAAGTGGCCTTGAGATGATAGAAACAGCCCGCTCAGACCATTTGTTTGGACATTGTTCTGTCCCTTGGTGGGAAAGGCAGACAGAGACATCAGGTGTACTTCAGACCATACACAAACAAGGCCCATGAACCCGGAGAGATCAGCGGGGGACTAGGTGTGGGGAGCAAGGGGCCGACTTTCTGCATATGATGCGGAGGTGCCCAGATATTAATGGGTATTGGTGGTCCATCTCCCAAAGGCTTCACCTGGTTATGGGCTGGGAGGTCCCCAGGGAAATTACCCAGTGCCTTTTAGGGCACATTCTGTTATGTAAGAGGAAAAAGTTGAGCAGGAAATTTCTAATCATAGGATTGCTATTGGTTAAACGTAGAATTGTGATAGGGTGGCTATCCCCTAGGGGCCCGAAAGTGGAAGCCTGGCTGAATGATATGGCTGAATGGATAACTGCTGATGGCTGCCATATGAAACTGACACGTAGGGATGAGAAGCTAGAAAATTATGCTAGGGCATGGGCAGCGATGCTCACCGAATTATTAACACCACCGGATGAATTACCTCCATAGATTAAAACGATATACATGCCTGCTGAGTCCGAAGAGCGGCCATAGGAAAAGATACTCAGTGACGGAAGCGCCTGGGAGTGGGGGAGGTTGTGTAGGGTCCGTCCCTACTGGTACATAAGCACTGATCTCAGCGTAAGATGGTATAGAATTTGTCACCTGCACCCATTATGAGACCCGAGCGGGGGATTAGGGGTGGGAGGGAGGGCAACGTTGATTGATTTCCGCAATGTCTTAATGAGATGTGATTGTATATTTGGCTCCAGAATATTCGTTGCTGTATTGATCTTTGAACTGCTAATAAAAATGAAACGTTTAACCAAGTGGAGGGAGAAGAAAGGGGCTGTGATCCATTCAGTTTTCTTGCCATAATACTCAATATCAAATAGGGAATGGATCACTTGACCTGAGTAACCAGGGCTTGCAACTTGGTAATAAAAACCCTCATTCACGTTTGTAGGTCAGAGGCGGTATATCTTGGTTCGCCGCCATGTTAAAAAACGTGACAGCATCATCATAGGGCTTCTTTTTCGTATGCTGGCCTCCGTCCGGAGGGATACCACTGGTTATTGCAGTAGTGATCAAAGAGAAGTGAGTTCTAGGTGCTCAAGTGCAGTGAATATTAAAAATGGAGAAGTTCAGCGACTTCGTATATCCTGGACAATATTTTTAATTAGTCTGGAATCGAGGGGGATTAAAAAAGGTGTGGTGCTGCCTATATAAATCTGGTCACAAATACATTTGATGCAGTAAACCACATATTTTATGTCATAGTTGATCAAACTGTGAATAGTATAAATTTTACGAGTATTATATATAAATGTTAACTTCAGACCGTGCATGCAGTTGTATTGCTGCAGCTTTCAAACACCTGAAATGATTTCCTCCTTGATAATTTATATAAAACACTGTCTGACCTCACCAAGACATTGTGACCTTGAACATGAGAATTAACATGTTGTAGGGCTTGAAGGACTGCTTGTAACTCTCTCCTCCAGGTCAGTGATTTGTAACTCTCCAATACTGGCTAGCAAGCTTGATATGCCAGAGTTCCCCGATGAACTCCCCACCCCAAAGAACTAGCATCTATTGAAGATACCTGTGGGGCACTTGGGCGCATTAGAAGGCCTTTTGAGAGATATGCTGCATCTAATCACCACTGCAGGGATGCTCTCATTTTTTGTGTTTCTCTTACCACTGTCGTCTGGATCAGGGAGGTTGGCTGCTAATGGTGAAGCATAGCCCATAGTAATGTAAACACAAATGACACCATGTGGCCTTGAGGTTTTGATCATTTCCTTACTGGAGCCAATTAAAGATTCAATAGGGAGGACAACAGAGACTGAATACATCAGAGACTGGTTTCAAAAGGAAAACCAAATCCAAGTCTGTCTGATCAAAGTCTGCATGAAGATCAGATCTTGAGGTGGGGTTAACTGATACTTCGGTATATTGAGGATTAAGCCATGTTGGGACAAACAGTTCCTGATCACTTCTATACCCTGCAATGTCCTGGATACTGAAAAAGCATGGATCGTGAGCAGGCCCAAGGCCCAGCTCTCCTGTGCTGCTGCATCGCTCTCTCCTGCTTTCTGCCTCATTTTACTGCTTCCTCATGCCTTTTCCCTCGTTTTTCTGAGGGCTTTCTCCTGCTTTCAGCCTTATTTTACTGCTTCCTCCTGCCTTTTCCCCTGTTCTTCGGAGTGCTTTTTCCTGCTTTTTGCCTCGTTTTACCGCTTCCTCCTGCCTTTTTCCCTGTTCTTCTGAATGCTTTCTCCTGCTTCCTGTCTCATTTTTCCTACTTTCGCCTGCCTTTTTCCCCTATTCTTCTGAGTGTATTCTCCTTTCTGTCTCGTTTTTTTTACTGTTTCTCCTTCCTTTTCTCCATTTTTCTGAGTGCTTACCCCTGCTCTTCCCACATTTTTCTTCCACAGTTTTTTCCTTGTTTTTCCCATTGCCTTGCCCGCCTTCCGCCTGTTTTCCCACTTCCCACCTAGCCATGCCCACCTTCTGTCAGCCCCTCTCCCGACTCTCAGGACCTACTTAATGGAGGCCGCAGCGCAACCCCATTGAGCAGGCCACAGGCTCAACTCTCCCGTGCTGCTGCATAGCTCTCTCCTGCCTCGTTTTACTGCTTACTCCTGCCTTTTCCCCTGTTCTTCTGAGTGTATTCTCCTGCTTTCTGCCTCACTTTTATTGCTTTCTCTGGCCTTTCCCCACATTTTTCTGAGTGTTTTCTCTGGCTTTTGCCTCGTTATACTGCTTTCTCCATCCTTTTCCCTCTTTTTTATGAGTGTTTTCTCCTGCTTTTGCCTCGCTTTTACTGCTTTCTCCCCCACCCCCATTTTTCTGAGTGCTTTCTCCTGCTTTTGCCTCGGTTTTTACTGCTTTCTCCTTTCTTTCCTCCATTTTCTAAGTGCTTTCTCCTGGTTTGTCCTAGTTTTTCACTGCTTCTCTTTGCTTTTTCCTCAACAGTGCCTTGAGACCCTCAAAGGTGATTTGCCGAGCTTTATAAATCCTGATTGATTGATCAACCTGTCACTAAGATACAGAAAGGCTGGCTAGCCATGTATATGTAGAAGAGCCACTATAGGAGCTACCATCTTGGTTGATGGTCTTTCAGCTAATCAGAGAGGGAAACTCTGAACCGGAAATGATAGTCTTGGACACAGAACTAGAGGAATATCTGATGAGACTCTATAATGGGAATGTGAAACTGTGTGCCCATTAGGCTTATCACTGCCAAGTAGTGATCTTTTACAATTATAGGAATGATCTTTTGCAACATCTCCATTTTGAATGGATTGTTCTTTACCTATTTGTTGAGTCTCTTCAAATGTATAATAGTGTGAAATTGGACTCAGTTATGTAGCAAGGAGGTGTATTGAAAACACTTTTTTCCATCTCTCTATGAATGGGAATTGAATCACAGCTTGTTTCTCCAACTAAGCAGGCCCTTTTGTATTACCTCTCTCTTTTGATAGGATCAGGGTCCAGACTGAATTGCATATGGCTGGGTCCAAGCTGGGTGGCATAGTAAGCAAAAGAACGATGGATGAAATCCAGATCTCTTGACTGGGGGTGAGTGGTTGAAAAGTTTCAGCACTCTGTCCATCATATTTTGTGTGTTACTTGGGATATCTGGTCGCGCTGGACCAGGACAAAGTCAAATGTTCCGGCCGATTCCGAGTGTGGGCTGGCTACAGGGACCCAGTGAGGCCCGCTCAACAAAAGTACCTTAATCATGGCTGTGGTGTCGTCGAAGATAAGTGCAGCCGAATCAATGCGTCGGTGTTGATCCACGCAACAGAGGCGATGCGCCATCCTGATCCATACAGCAGTGAAATCAACAAAAAACTCCTCCGCAAACTCCAGACCATGGGTACTCGCGTACACTTTTCCAAGGGCCAAAATGTTTGGTCTGGGATGTGACCGAGGGCCGCATTAATGCTAGAAGGGTGGTGGTCATGGCGGTATGGTGGGTATAAGGTAAACAGAGCATATACATCTAGTGGCTGAATTGCACAATGTGAAACCAGAAAACCTGGGATAAAGGACCAGCTTCCCCACTTTACCAAACTGTGTGATCTTAGGCAGTTGATTTATTTCAGTTTCCTTCCTTTTTCTTTATTATCACATATAAGAGGACCTCAAAATACATTAGTTCAGGATGTGTTCTGTACAAAGCCTTCTCCTGTGTTTGATCTAATAAACTAGAATGTTGTTCATGTGTAACAGGTACCTATGGCACCCTAAGGGTGCACATAACAACTGGCTTGCCTCTTCGTTTACTATTGGCGTTGTTATCAGTGTGGGGGAAGTATGAATGTTTCTAAATTCATATTTTAAATCTATCACTTTAAAATAATATTTCTCAATGCATGATATATTTTGATATACTAAGGTGAAACTGTTCTGCATATTAATTAAATCCACTTGAATTTTGAAGAGACCGTATCATGATTACTCTTTTGCTGCAAGATGTTCTTTGAAAATAAAGTTGTTCCTAAACTTAAGTGGTGCACGACAACATAGTTACTTCCTTTTGTTAACTGCAATTAACCTTAAAGTAAAGGCTTGCCTATTTATTTAAATTTTTTTAATGTTCACACTGAATCCAGTGAACAGCAGCCTAGTGCTGCTGTTGATCAGGGGGCCCCATGTAAAGGTTAGGAGGGCCGCATGTAGCCCCCGGGCCGTACATTGAGAATCCTTGCTCCAGACCGTCCAGAATGCAGCAGCCAGACTTATCACGGCATCCCGCGACATGACCACATCACCCAACACCTCCGCGCCCTCCACTGGCTCCCCCTCAAAAGAAGAATAACCTTTAAACTGCTCACACACACCTACAAAGCCCTCAATAACACCAGACCCCAATACCTCAACGAACGAATCTCCTTCCACGCCCCCAAGAGAAACCTCCGCTATGCGGACCTCGCCCTAGCCACAGTCCCTCACATCCACAGGGCCTGAGCAGGCGGCAGATGCTTCTCATACCTCGTAGCCATGTCCTAGAACAAACTCCCCCCTAGCATCTGACGAGGTCCGACACTGCACCAGTTCAGGAAGGACCTTAAGACCTGGCTCTTTCAATGACCAACGGAGCTGCTCGCACCCCTCCCCCCCCCCCCCCCCAGCTCCTTGATACTCTCACGGGTGAGTAGTGGGCTCTAAAGCCCCTGATTGATTGATTGAGTGGTGATGGGTTGGCTCCAATGAGTGAAGAGCTGCATTGTGTGGATTCATCATTGAGGATACCGTCGACAAGGGTGCGAAGACCTTGCACCGGGAAGAGCGTTCCGCATTGGCGGTTCTGAAGGCGATGCATCGGGGCCGAGCCACGCAGCTGAGGCGATGCGCTGGTTCTGGTCCACACACCAGGAGCAATGCTCCAGTTCTGATCCACGTAACAGTGGTGATGTAATGATTCGATAGAGGATGGGTGGGTTCTGCTGGATTAAGCACCTTAAGTCCACTTCCAAGGGTCTACGAATATGGTGGCACCACCTGGCAGTGCAGACTCACAGATGGCAGAGTCCAGGTGCAGAAGAAGATAGGTTGGAAGTCTTTTATGTCCCTGAGACTTTAGATCAGTAGACCTGCCAGCTAGCCCTTGGGGTCACTCTGGGTTCAAGTGAGGCAAGTCCAGTCCTTCTCACCCAGGTGGAGGAACAACAGCCAGTAGGGTAGCACAACAAGGCAGGAGTCCAGCAAAGCTGCAGCCCAGCAGAATGGCACTCGTCAGCAGCACATCAGTCCTTCCTGGCAGAGTCTTCACAAGTCCAGGCGTGCACTGAAGTCATTGTGTCAGAGGTGCAGTACCTATACCCAGTTTGGTCTTTGAAGTGTGGGAGACTTCAAAGACAGGCCTTTGAAGTACACAGAGGGCCTGCACTTCCTGCCCTTTGTGTGTGGACAGGACACAGCCCATTCAGGTGTAAGTGAGGCTGTGCCCAGCTCCTCCCTCCCATCCTCTCAGGATTGCCCATGAAGCCACAGCTAAGCTCCCATTCTGTGTGGCTGTCTAGGGGGAATACAAAAAGCTCAGCTGTTACCCACCCCAGCAAGGCCGGACTGGCCGAAGCAGGCACCGGGCGTTTCCCCGGTGGGCGCTAGGTTGGAGGCCGGTTTTGGCCCACGGGGGGGGCGTTTTTGTTACAGGGGGCCTGCAATATCGGCCCCTGTAACAAAATCGGTGAAACCGGCTCGATCAAACAGCTCGGCCGCACCCCCCCCATCCCCAGGGGGCCCGGCCGAGCTGTTTGCCAGGGCCAGTTTTGGTGCCCAGTCCGGCCCTGCACCCCAGACATGTGATCAGAGACAGTCAGAAGGCACTAAATGGCTAAAGTAAGAAAATGGCAACTTTCTAAAAGTGGAATTTTCAGAATTGCATTTTATAATCGGATTTCAACATAAGTTGTGATTTAAAATTGTGACTCCAGAGACACCAAACGTGAATCAGTTATATCTTCCCATTTGGGAATTACTCTTATAAGATGTAATACGGTAATTATAATGTTACCATATGAGGGATATGGGCCTTGCAGTAGTGAAAATTCAATTTAAGATGTTTTCACTACCTGGACATGTAAAACTAATAAGTACATCTCTTGCTTTTTAAATAAAGTGCACCTTGCCCTTAGGCTGTCCAGGGCCTACCTTAGGGGTGAATTATGTGTATTAAAAAGGAAAGTTTTGGACTGGCAAGAGGTTTAACTTGCCAAGTCGGCATGGCAGTTCAAAACTGCGCATACAAGCTCTGCAGTTGCAGACCTGAGACATGTTTTAGGGCTGCTGCAATGAGTGGCACAATCTGAGCTACAGACCCACTAGTAGCAATTAATTTACAGGCCCTGGGTAAATGCAGTGTTATGTTATGTTATGTTATAATCAATTTGTAGAGCGCCTATCACCAACGGTCTCTAAGCGCTTACACAGAAAGAACATAACCAGCTGCGCCTAAATCACTCCGCCTGCCGTCCTACTTGGGATGAAAAGATTATCCTTTTAAACAAATGAGTCTTCAGGTTCTTCCTGAAGGACAGTAGCTGCGGGTCAGCCTTCAGGCTGGCTGGTAACTCATTCCACAATTGCGGGAGGAGTACAGATAGAGCTCTGCCCCCTTTTGATTTTAGCTTAAATCGAGGTTGACAGAGGTTGGGGGCCTTGCCCGAGCGCAGAGTTCTGCCTGGAGTATACTTCCTCAGACGCTGCTTAATGTAGTCTGGAGCTTTGCCAAAGATTGCCTTATGAGCTATGCAAAGACATTTAAACTGCACTCGGGACTTAACAGGCAGCCAATGTAGCTTCCGAAGGAGAGGAGTGACGTGCGAGTTCCGAGGTAATGAGTAAATTAGCCTAGCAGCGTCATTTTGCACTACTTGTAGTTTCCTCAACAGCCTCTGTGGCAAGCCAAGATACAAGGCATTGCCGTAGTCCAACCTTGAGATAACTGTGGCAGACACAATGGACTGCAGGGTGGGGGCAGAAAGAATAGGAACTAACTTGCGCAGTTGCCTCAGCACCCCCGTGCACGACCCCACCACTGCAGAAAATTGGGGGGCCATAGAGAGGTCTGTGTCGATCTTTAGTCCTAAACTTTTCACCACCCTACCCGGGATGGGAGTTGTACCAAGTTCTGGAGGCCAAAACAGGTCACACCAGGGGTTTGCTTGGTTTGTGATGACCAGAACCTCTGTCTTCTCGGCATTTACTTTCAGCAGGTTATTAGTCATCCAGTTTACAGTGAATCGAAGCAGGTTCCTTATCGATTCCTGTGCTTCCACTGAGTCTTCCAACTGGAGCAAAAGCTGGGTGTCGTCGGCATAGTTGAAGATTTGACAATTCCTGTGCGTTAGCTCCTCCACCAGGGGTTGTAGATAGATATTAAAAAGTAGAGGCGAAAGAGTAGACCCTTGGGGCACACCCCAGGTCACAGCACTTGCCTCGGATAGCTGGTGCCACTTTACTAGGGACTTACAAGTAAATTAAATATGGCAATTGGGTCTAAGCCATTTCTACATGTTTTGAGGAGAGAGCACAAGCACTTTAGCACTGGTTAGCAGTGGTAAAGTGCACGGAGTCCTAAAGCTAACAAGTAAGAATTCAGCAAAAATTGGAGGAGGAAGGCAAAAGGTTTGGGAGGAGCCTGCAGAGAGGGCCATTTCCAGCACCAGCCATTTTATGGCACTCACATAAGGTTGGACGTGGCTTTCATTGGCAGCATTTCCTTGAGTTTTGCTGTCTCTAGAGGTGGAAATTTCCTCATTTAGTAATGACTGGAATGCGTGTGAGGGTCGCGGTGGTAAAGGTACACGAAGAGCAACGTTACATGCTGTTGAATATTGCATGAAGACGAATATTTCATGGCTTGGAATGCTTCATGGAGTAAAATATTGCTTTGAATGTTACATGGAAAGGAATGTTCCATAGAGAGGGCTAGAATGGGATGTTGCAGAGTGGAATATTACATCTAGTGGAGTACACAGAGTGGAAGGACCAGAATGTTACAAAGAGTGGAATGAACTATTACAGGAAGGAACGTTTCATGGAGTGGAATTGAAAGGAATCCTGCAAGTGATGTTGTTTCTCTGGAACAGCTCTCCTTATAGGGGAAGGGGAACAACCTGGAAAATCTGCCATCCCTTGATGCCCATACAGGGACATGTCTTTTTTTGTCAAAATTCTTTTTATTAAGCATCAAAAACAAAGAATCACAGTGACATCATGAGTACAGTAGGGCGCGCAGGCCCCAGGGTTGCAGACCAGTCCGCTATGTGAGTCTCAGTTTCAGACCGGCCTAGGGTCGTATCACACCCCCTTGTCCAAGTCTAAGATGCTAGTTTGAAACATCAAAACCCCTGAGGAAGGTCTTCAGGCAAGAGCCTAACCTCAATGCAACTCCCGCCCCCCCCAGAAACCCTCCCCTTCCCCCCCCCGTCCCGGTGGTGATGGTGGTGCACAATGAAATAATATTAAGCAACAGCGATGACGTAGTGCAAAATTAAACAAAACAATGTTCCCTCTATTCAAACATCTGGGGTTTACCCCGTCACATGCCGGCCTTGAGTGGTTTAGACTTGGAAGAGGTGCATAGCCCTTACGGAGGCTGGACACACTGCGAAGGGCAAACCTTGGGATAAGTATGCGACTAGGGGACCCCACTTATGTTCAAAAGCCTTGTAGTTGTCCCTAAAAATGTCGTCCAGGCGTTCCATGGAGAGGATCCTCCAAGGCACATGTATTTCTTGATAATGTTCACACTGAAGCAGTGCTTAATTTGAGTAGGTGTTTGACGGTGCTCAGCACCTGCAACTATTTGGTAACACAGGCACATATTTAAGACAGTCCATCACATAGTGGTGCCCTGATTCTGTTTCTTTCTTAAAGAAGCACATGATCAAAGTGTTTAAAAAAATCAATATATCATTAAGAAAATAAATAATAATAGCGTGCTCAAGCCATTCTTAAAGCTTTGGGTCACATAGCTTAGTCCAAATTGTCACTTGCAAGTAGATATCGTCGGTACACGTGTATGGTAGCTCTGGCATGGACCTTAGGTGGTGCAAACTGCAGTGGTCTCAGGTCTCCTCAGAAATATCTTGTGCCCTGGCACTTATTATTGTACAAGTTAAGAACTTCGCTGAAGAGGTGCAGGAGCTCTGTGTTTGCTTTAGCTCGACCCACCCAGCATTACAATATGTACTAACCTGAATAAGGCTAAAACCCTATTAAGTTCAAACCTAACAAAAACACCATATGGCTGAGAGTCACTATTATGGTGACATAATAAACAGCAAGGCCGGTGGTGGGTGTTTCAAACATGTCTCAAGAACCCTAGCTGAAAGTTCACTTTTTTACGCATCACCCGTATATGCATGCATGTAGCGCTTACTCGCTCTGCCGAGGCGTTGGGGCGCTTTATGGCATAATGTAGCACGCTACCCCGTAACCCAAAAGGCCCTATATCACAAAGTTTGAAACCGCTGCTAGTGCAACACCAGGTGGGGTTTCCCAGTTTCACTCATGTTGGAAAGTTGTTTCTGCTTTTAAATACAGAGGAGGCGGATCCTCCTTAAGAGACAAGCGCAAAAGGGTGGTGGGAGGGGCGTGGGTCTTTAAAGAGTGGAGCCTGCAGTAATATATAGCACTGACAGTGACGGTCTTGAGTGAGTCCTGCATGTATCTACGCATCCTGTGTGCTTAAGAACTGAGAATACACGGCGTGAGTCCCGTCCTGTCTGCAGCGCCCTGAGTGACAGCATCATCGAGCCCGCTGTGGTGATTGGGCCCTCAGGCCCTCATGCAGATAAAGGAGTGACGCAGACCCAGAATGGCTGGTACGGTAAACTGGCCAGGAGCACGTGCGCTCGGCCCCTTTTATTGTCAGGGTCACCTGACTCGTGACGCCTGTGGTGGGTGGGTGTTCAGTGTGGGTTACAGTAAAGTGGAACACTAGAATGTATCCAGCCGGATACTACATCCCTCCCAAACTTTAATGAAAGTTGAACCAAAATGAAGTCCGAACCTGTGGGAGAAAACGCACAAGTTACAAACAAAACATTGACTGGCAAGCAGGACTTCCACGTAGTCTCTTTGCTGATGGTCGACTGCCGTCTAGGGTGTTCTGACAGCCGGGACCACTCGGTCTCTTTGGCACACTGTCCAAGTGCTCTATGGATGCGTGATTTGGGACTTACAACGTGGCAGTGCGCTTCACAGTCTCTTTCTTGTACCGCCGTCGGTGGAAGTGTGGGTGGAATGCTGGTGGACCCTCGTTATTTGACCTTCCGCTGTCTGCCCTGGTAGAGGTGTTTCCTCCAACTAGTAGTTGTCTTCTTACAGGACTCCCCGTTGCAGGATATCCCTCTCACGGATACCCCTCTCTCGTGGGTGTCCCCTCTCACGGGACGACCCGGAGGCCCTTTTGTTGCCAGGCTTCCACTGGAACGGTTGACCGCGCCTGGTCGCTCCAATCGCGTTGGAGGAGTCGCTGCGGGTCCTCTTTCCGTGTCCGAAGTTCCACCTAAAAGGGTGCTGTTGGCACTTGGTCCTTCGCGCTCTGCCTCTGTTCTCCTAGGATCTCCAGAGCCAGCTTCAACAGTCCATCTCTCGTCTTGGGATCCGCTGCCACCGGTGTCCCTGAGGCCTCTGCCCCTTGGATGTCCACGGTCCTGTTTCCGTGACGTCCCAGAGGTGGTTGTTACCAACGGACCGGCCTGCTCGTCTCTGTCATCCCCGGTTGACCTTCGGGTTAGCGCATCGACGTATACTCCCAGTGGGGCTGATGTTGTTTTCCAGGTACTGGGTCTGGGTGTCCATGCACCTTCTCACTCCCCTCTTCGGGTACTCCTTCCGGTGTGTGTGTTGATCTGTCACGCACACCTCTGTGCTCTTCTCCTTTCTTCTTCGGGTGTTCTCCTTCTGGTGTGTGCTCTTCTCCTTTCCTCTTCGGGTGTTCTCCTTCTGGTGTGTGCGTGTTGATCTGTTACGCACACCTCTGTGCTCTTCTCCTTTCCTCTTCGGGTGTTCTCCTTCTGGTGTGTGCGTGTTGATCTGTTACGCACACCTCTGTGCTCTTCTCCTTTCCTCTTCGGGTGTTCTCCTTCTCCTTCCATTGCGACGCGATCCAGTCTTCCTGCCTTCTTGCTCGTCCTTACCAGGCTTCTTCGTGTAGCGTGCACTCTACGCGTTTCTGTCTGGTCTTGTCCCGCCACTAGGACACTGTCTTCCTTTCACTCTGTGACTGGACCGAGCATCGCGACCTTCTGTCTCGTAGTTGCTTCTGATGTTGCTTCTGATGTCGAGTGATGTTACCGGACCTCTCTTCCTGCTCCTCCTGGTCCTCTTTGTGAACCTCTCATGGGGTCCTCTTCACTTCTCTTCTCTCCGGCTCTGACCCTTGGCAGGTCAGTGTGCTCTCCGACCTCTTGTAGGCCTGCATCCTTCTTGCGACCATCTGGTGGTCAGCGCCGTCCTCCTTGCGACCATCTGCGTGGTTGGCTTCTTCGGTGCGACCATCTGGGTGGTCGGCTTCCTCCGTGCCACCATCTGGGTGGTCGGCTCCTGCCGTGCGACCATCTGGGTCGTCGGCTCCTTCCGTGCGACCATCTGGGTTGTCGGCTACCGTGCGACCATCTGCTGGTCTGCTGCGTCCTCCTCGCGACCACCTTGCTGGTCGATTACTTCCTCCTTGTGACCATCTTGCTGGTCGATTGCTTCCTCCTTGCGACCATCTTGCTGGTCGGCTTCTGGTGGTCGTGTGACCATTTCTTTTCTTCTCTCGCAGAGGAAGTGCTTCAGCGCGCTTCTGACTGTGCTCTTTAGTTGCTTCCGTGGATGCACCTGCTGCGCCCTCCCTTCGGATCCGTTTGAGACTTGCTGCCTTGGGCCGTTGTCTTGACCCCTTCCTGCGATGACCACCCCTGGCCAGTAGGCTTCACCGCAACTCACGTATCACCTGGCAGCTTGTCTTTCGAGGTTCCCTTTTAAGGTCACTTGTGGAGGTCTGTCCCTTCAGCGTAGGCAGTTACATCTCTTCTCCACTCGGCTCTCCTGAGTTCTCTGGCACTCAAGTAGCCTGAACCTGCCTCTCAAAGCTGATCAACAGCCTTTACTGCTTTGGGCGCACTGATGCACTTTGGCCACTAGATGGCGGTGTGTCGTCCTTTCACCGTGCACCCGGCAGGTTTTGAAAACCTCTGAAGCCTCGCGCTGTCTTCACTGTGTGAGACGGCTTCATCCTGCTGCTGCACCTTCTTGGGACTCCCCCCACCGGGCACGGCACTCGCACCCAGGTAGGCGCTTTACTCATTTGTCTTCCCCATGGCAGCCTCACTGTACACACGCTGCGTGGGGACAGGGGGTAGCTGGCGCCGTTCTCCTCGCGCTCATTTCCTTGATAAGCACCTCAATGCGCCACTGACTTTCCTTTCCTCCTCACAGGGGGGGGCACCTCGCGCCCATTTTGATTCGCGCTTCGATGCGCTTTTATTTGAGCACGTCCCGCCCCATGCGGCAGCCTTCACTCTTCACGGGCCGCGCGGGGGGGGGGGGACGGTGCTAGTGTCGCTCTTCTGTCACTCGCCCCGGACCTGGTCTCACCCCACCTCCGCCGGCTCGCTCCTCACACGCTGCGCGGGGTGGGGGAGGGGCTGAAGTTACTCCCGTTCCTCCTTCAGGCGGTGGGCACCGTTCGTTCTACGTCGCGGGTGGGCTCCGCTTGTGCCCGCACCCGAGGCAGTCGCTGGTGTCGCGCAGACAGGGGAGGCGCTGGGACGCTCGCCACCTTCTCGGCGGCGCTGTGCTGGGGGTTTCATACGCCTCCTGATCGGCCGCGGGCCGCAACCACTCTTCTTTGCGTTCCCCCCTCTCACCCGCAGCAGCTTCCTTCAGTTCTCGCGCGGGGTGGGGGGGGGGACGGAGCAGCGGCCGGGGCACTCACTTTGATATGCCGCCCCACACACCAGGAATCGCCGCTTCTTCCGTCCGCCGCACTGGGAAATAGGCTGGCGCTGTGGACGGCCGGCGCTCTCCCTGCCACCAGGCACTTTCTCTCGCTGGGGGGGGGCGGAGGAGTGGGTAGCTACTCCACTCCCCGTCCGCCTCGCAGCCGGCTCACTTCACTGCCGCTTAGTTTACGGGCTCACCTTCTGCCCAGGTCGCCACTCGCTCCATGCAGTCTGCGGCGGTGTCTGGCATGCTGGCAGTCCGGCACTGCTCGCGCTGTATCGCCGCCATCCCGGGCCTCTCTTCGCGCCGGACCGCTCGGCAGCCTACACGTCAGAGGCGGGGTGAGATCCCGCAGCTTCGTCTACGCCCCGGGGCTCTCCACCTGCCCCGCGGGCCACCTGGCGCCTCTGCACTGGATGTGGAGACACTGTGGGCACATGAGGTGCGGGGTGGGCTCCCAACCTCCTCGCCGTCGCCCCGGGCACTTCACACGCCGGGGGCTCTTCACGTGTCCCGCAGGCGATTGGGCATTTCTCGCCTCCTCCAGGGGAGGGGGGTCCGTCACGGGCAGCTCACTCCCCCTTTTTGTCCATCTACTGGGCTGCTGCACGCCAGGGCACAGCCCCCTCGTCGCCAATGTGGTGATTGGGCCCTCAGGCCCTCATGCAGATAAAGGAGTGACGCAGACCCAGAATGGCTGGTACGGTAAACTGGCCAGGAGCACGTGCGCTCGGCCCCTTTTATTGTCAGGGTCACCTGACTCGTGACGCCTGTGGTGGGTGGGTGTTCAGTGTGGGTTACAGTAAAGTGGAACACTAGAATGTATCCAGCCGGATACTACACCCGCGAGCCTCTGCACCGCTGCCTTAGAGGCACAGCACCGACAGCGGACATGGAGCTGGTCGATTTGCCACTATACGAAACCCCCTCGGACAGGCTGGACGCCTGGATCGCCGAGTGCCTGCTGCCCGACGAGGAGTTCCGCCAGCAGATCCGAGATGCCACCCGCAGGATTGTGGAGTTCCTGCAAATAGACTGCTTCCGGGATGCCACTGTCATCAAGGTGGTCAAGGTAAGAAGTGGTGAGGCAATGACCGCGATGGTTGTGGTTGGTCGTAGTTAGTGGGGGGGGGGGGGGGGGGGGACAACGTGATAGCTCCTACTTTTAACAAACATTTTTTTTTTAGAAAAATAGCTCCACTACTTTGTGGGAAAAGACATCCGTCTGGGGCCGGTTAATTCCGACAGTCGAAAAAGCTTTATCTGAAGTGGAAGGGAGGGAGTTTCCTGTGCTGTGAAACTAAGGGAGGGGCACACAGGTAAACAAGCCTTCTTGCCAGGGTGCCTGCTTCCCTGAAAGAATTGTAAATATGCGCAACTGACCAATCTGCAAATGTAAAGGGTGCATGGAAGCTGGTATTGGCTTTAATCGATGGAATCCGTTGAAGCTTCTAGCGATAAAGATTTATTCTTTTTGAGCGTTATTGCGAGGGAGTTCCCAGCTAAACTGTGAAGTGTGGGCTTTTAAAAGATAATTGAAACAAAAAATGCTCTTCTCACTCTCTGGGTATTACTAAAATCTTTTTTGGAAGCACTTTTTTATCTTCATACTTTGGCAAATTTTATAGCAGCCTATCTTATACTGTGGGTAATGCAAGTTTAAAATAATGACTTACGTGTTCACAGTGCTTTTCTGTCGCAGACTGGGACCTTGCAGCACTAAAGATACGCAAGACAATCAATATTCCCCACTGCACTAACCAGGATTACATTCTGTGGCTCTCTAGTGCAGTGCATTAACTATTAGAAGCTTCTTAATGCATGACAGTGCATTTCCCATTGATTAACTTAACTTGCATTCAGTTTTCATTTAAGCTGTGCAGTTTTTTCTATGTAGTTACCTGAAGGTGAAAGACCGTAAAAAGTTACCGATACTTCGTTTTTGTAGCCACGCCTTTGAGCACTCCCCATGCACACTCACTCAACCTCTTATTGCGCAGAGCATCACAGTTCCCAAACTTTTTAAAATACACTTCGACCACTGCTTGTGCTACGGCTTAGCTGAGAGGTGACATACTCCCTCAGCCTCCCAAAGGGACCCACTCACCCTATCTTCCTCGCCCCCTTGCCTGTCGCAGTTCCAGTTCAGCGCACTTTGGCCTTTGGTAGGGAAATGTTTTTGTCCAGCGATATGGCACAAAAGGTTTGGCTACTACCTGCTGGGCCATTGTCAATTATAATAATGATTTTAAAAAAGCATTGGCAACCCCAGTAGGTCTCACCTATGAGAGCTTTGGCAACAATATTCAGCCATACTGTACAGCAGTGCTGCTAGGAAACCAAACATACAGCAGAGGTTGGGCGGGTGGGGCTGGGGCATCAAATGCACAAGCGGTGGTGGGGAAGCAAGAACAGCAAGGGAAGGTGGGTGGGGACGTAGCAAGATCAGCAACTGATGGAGAGCCAACAAGAGGAGCATAGACGTGGGAGAAGTACACAAGGGAGAAAGCTGGAAACCACATGCACAAGAACAAGCACTGGCAAAGCCAATAGGTCAGGCGTTGAACAGCAGCCTTCTGGTAATTCTTGTTTTTTCGTGGTTTTTGCAAAACCTTTTTGCTTGGTTGTATGCTGGGACCTCAGCATCGAAAAAAAATCATATGCTATAGGCAAAAGGTTTTTTGATCTAAAATCATTACCATAATACTCCCTGGCACTAAAGGAAACTACTTTGTGTGTGGATGTATTCCTTTTGAAAAAGAACAGCATGCCGTAACTCAGAGTGAAGCCAGCCAATGGCTCAAGTGGGCTTCTACATTGCCCCTTAATGCATGATGGAGTGGGTGGAAGGACAACGTGAATGACACCAACCACTAAGTAATGGATAAAGTCTGGCTCAAACCCCTATAAGTAGCTAAGTTCTACACGTACATTTAGTAAAATCAAAAGGTCTACACTAAACATAACCCCCAAAAAAGTCAGTCAATGTGGCCTTGGCTGCAAACATCATGACTTTGAGAGAGAAAGAAATAGAAAGAAAAAAGGCCAAAGAGAAGGAAAGTGAAAGAAGGCAAGAAAAAAGGCAAGAAAGTAGAAAATCAAAAAAAGAAGAAAGAAAAAGAAGGAAGGAAGGAAAAAAGAGAAAAGGAAAGCAAGTGAGACGGAACAATAGAAGGAAAGAAAGAAGGAAAGAAAGAGAAAAGATAGAAAGAAGTAGAAGAAAGGAAAGACGGAAATTAAGAATTAAAGAAAGAGAGAAGAACAGAAAGACAGAATGAAGGACGGTAAGATAAGGAAAGAGAAAGAAAGAAAGGAAGAAAAATGAGAGAGAAAGAGAGAAGGAAAGAAATCAGCATCCATCTAGATGCAACATTAATTCTGTGCAACATACCACTACATGCAGCATTCCATTCCACTCCTTGTAACATTCTGGTCCTTGCTATGTTCCTCTCTATGCTCCACTTGATATAATATTCTACTTTGCAACATGCTTTTCATGTAACATTTGATGCAACATTCGTCTCCATGCAATATTCAGCACCATGTAACATTGCCACTACACCCATCGCACATGATCCAGCCATTGCTAAATAAGGAAAATTCAACCTCTAGTTACAGGAAAACTCCAGGAAAAGCAGCCAATGAAAGCTACGTCCATCCTTACAGAAGTGCCAGCCAGAAAAGTAAAACACTGCTAAAGGATTTTACAATAGAATTGGCAGGAGCTGGCCTCTGATAAAGATAGAATGTGCATCAGAAGTGTCCTGTGATCACATCAAGCTCTAAACACAAAGACAACACCAAGTAATTATCAAATAAAAACAAAAATACTGTCACTGAAGGGAACTTGCTTGTGTGTGGATGTGCTCCTTGTGAGAGAGAAAAATGCAGTCACTCAAAGTGAAGTAAACCAGTAGCTAAAGTATGCTGCCCCACTGTCCCATGCTATATGCTTTTGTGGGCGGAAGCAAAATATGAATGACACAACAGGCCAATGGACAAATTGAGTTGGCTGAAGTCTCCAATATGTAAAGATATTATAAATATTTTGGTAAAATCAAAAGGTTTTGGCTAATGTCAGGCCTAAAAAAAAAAGTAGTGCCTGAAACAAAGAGCAGTGAAAGGACACGATAATGAGTCCATGCTACAGGGGCAGAACAAACACAAGAAGAGGAAAGAAAGCCTACACATCTAACAAGGTGCATTACCTATATTATGTGGTAACATTGAAAGTCTTGGCTAACATCAGGCCTAAAAATATACCATCAAATACCTAGGTTCCCGACAAGAAAAATTCAGAGTGTGGGAAAACTGCTAATGGCCACCTTTCGTTAACCCTCAACAAACTCAACCACACTTAAGTTGATCAGTCCTTGGCCCCATGTTAACTGAGTGGCACCACTCTTCCAAAAGGCCCAGTAGTAAGTCTTCATTGCTTCACTTCTCCTGAGGAACCCATTGGATAGGACGGCTCCAATCACAATAGACTCCTCTTTATTTCCACTCTGTCCTCAGACCCTTGCAGCTCACCTGCACCTACCACCCCTTCATATGACATGTGTGATCAGTGGCTTCGTCAACCTTCATGAGACCACCTTAAGGTGTCTCCATTCTCCTACCCAAGAAAACTGTCTTATCTCTGGACTCCAAAGGACACGCTGTCCTATCCTCCTACGCTGGTCTGAGTTGGATCCATATCTGTATTGCCCCTTCATCCCAACACACATCCTCCCTTTGCAAATCCCTCTCTCGTTTCCACCATAACATTTTAAACATCCTGAAAGCACCCCCAAAATACCCAAACCATGCACAGTATAAACAAACCCTCGGCTGTGGAAGACATATGTCACCCAAAGAACTCACTTTCTCTTTTGAAATTTCCACTGTAACTGGCTGACATCATCTCTTCCCCCTTCCTCTTTTCTCCAGCTCACCCCTCCACTTCCTGTAACTCATTTGCCCTGCTGAAGATTTTTTTGCAATTGTCATAAAAAGCCTCTCAAGCCCATTTTTCCTGCAGCTGTTACCAGTGACAAGTTCCTATCCATCAAACGCAATGAGTAATTTACCACATCCTTTCTTGTTCGTTCTGCTTCAACTATCCCTAATATCAGTCTTTTGACCACACTTGAAACACATTTTGCTCTGCCTTACTGCAACTCAGCCCAGTAGAAAAAGCCAAAGTCAAGTATCCCTCAAGCAATAGAGTACCCTAGCCGACCTGTTTCACAAGTTCCTCCGGCAATGCAGAGTTTGCTTTGCTTGCTCATGGCATCAGCCCACGGAATCTCTGCCACTGCAAATGAGACACATCATCTACAATATTGCTGTCAGTTCCTGTAACAGATATGGCCCTAAAAATGTTTTTGTACGTCAAACAGCACCCAGCAAAAATTTTCAGCAACCTCAACATCGTTTCATCCTCCTTTTGGCCACGAAGTGATGCCGCCGCAGCTTCATTATCCACATTGAAAGTCACATTCTTGTTTGCCAACTCCTTATCCCCCAACTCCCTGCCAACCCAGCAAGAAAAACTACAAAATGTCAATACTCCTACCGTCTCTCAGCCATCAATCTGGTCGCTGCTTGGCACATCACTTTCCCTACCAATAAAGGTAAAAAACCCCAGCAAAAGCCGTGTTTGAAACGATGTCCACCCACTACTCTACTCCTCCACATTGCCCTCCCATTAAATCTTCTAAAAAACTCTATCTAGGCTCAAAGGTCTGCACTCACTCTCACCTTAACCAATGATGTAACATAATTGTCCCCGGCATTGCAAAGCCTGGGTACCTACAAAAAGCTTGACTTGCAGAAGCACCCAGCAGACAAAACACAAGTGTTCCGACAGCACCCACCAGAATGCCTCACTGGCCTTCATTTCTAGCATTGTTTGCCTTGCCAAGACATGGTTGCCCAAACCACGTGGTTTAGCTCACAGAGGGTCCTCTGGGGTCTCACCAGACCTTCATCTGTACCCTTCAACTCTTTAATCCCTACCAATCATCCTGTGACCAATCACTTGTTAGCCTGTGCTCCAACAACCCCCTTCTCCATAAATCATGATGAAAACCCATATATTGCAAACATTAAACTTGAGTGACTCAAAAGTGGCAACAGAGTCATTTACTAATTATTCAGAATGCAAATATATCTGCGGAGTAATCTAACAATTCTAGATAGATACCAGTTTTCATGTTTTAGGCTTTTATTAGTTTTCACAAAATAACTAAACGTCAGTGGGAGAAAAATAATAAAGATCTGACAAACTCCTGTAGACTTTGTAACAATTCAAAGCAGAGTTGTACACACCTAATCTACATTTATCCTAACCTATATCATTTGAAGCCCATTTTTCTTATAGGATAGTGAACTACAATGGCTACAGAAGCCTTAGCTCACTCTGCTTCGGGTGGGGAGATTTAATATTCAGATTATCCTTGCAAAATGCATTAATTTGTTATGAGGTGGACCATTGGTCAGAGTATGACAAGATTGCGATTAACACCTCTTGATTTCTGTATGAATAGGTGGTCAATACATTATGGAATGATACTTTAGCATATTAGTGAGACATAAGATTGTGATTCTGGATGAAATATTCCTCTCTGGGTATTGGACGGAACAAAATTATCTTAAGTATTTAATAACTGGATTGAACTGTCTAAATTCTGAGTTTAAAAATCATTAATGAGATGTAAAGTTACTTTTATTTCTATTTAGTTATATATTTTACATTTGTAAAGATATAGTAATGGTTTTATTTAACTTGTAAATAAAACATTATTATTATTACTTATTCTTTTATTGTTATTATTCCTTATTCTGTTCAGATACGGAAGCAGCTTTGTCAGAGCAGTACATAATTTTCTTACAGACATACATCATTTTTTTTACCGTGGAGAAATAATGGTCTTGGGGACTGTGGGCTGTGCAGAACTTGGCATTTGGAATATATGCTTAATTCCCTTTAAGTAACTGACTGTAAATCTAGCCACTATAGGAGGAAAATTGTGCTTCAAAATGAATTATTTCCTCTGTGTTTTCAAGGAATGTTCTATTGATGATGATGGCGTTATGGTACCAAAACACAGATGGCATCTGCCAGCCTAGCAAGGCTGATTCACACCTATAACACACCAAGAGCTAACCAGCCATAAATCAGAAAATATATGTATTACACACATTTGTGCTCCAGAGAACAGTATGTGATGAAAAAGAAATGACTGACGAGGGATCACCCTAATGAGAGCCTGGGGAAGGTGTTTTTAAAAAGAATGGAGTGAGAGTTTTATTTACTTTTTTATTTTAAAGGGCAAGTATAATTGTCTCCCTGGGTTGAGGCTTGCGCCGAGGTAGTTAGGGCTATTACAAGGAAGAGAGAGGTGTTAATGACCATGATCAACCTGTTGTGCTCTAGTTAGCGCTTGCAAAAATAAATAATTATCTCATGTTTGTCCAGGGTGGATCCTCCGGGAAGGGTACAGCCATGAAGAATGGCTCAGATGCGGACTTGGTGGTCTTCCTAAGCTGCTTCACCAGTTTCAAAGACCAGACGGAGGAGCGTGGGGATGTCATTGAAGTAATCCACGAAATGCTGAAGAAGTGTCGGCAAAGTATTGCCTATGACATAGAAATCGAAGAACCGGAAGATAAATATGACCCCGAGGGACAACTGCTCCAGCCACGCTCTCTGTCCTTCACCATCCAGTCGCGGAAACTGATGGAGTCCATATCTGTTGATGTTCTTCCAGCATATAACGCTTTAGGTGAGTACGTCAGTCATGGGATCTACTGGCTGCTAGACTGTAGAGGATCTACCAGGTGACACAGAAAAGAAGGGGATTGACATGGAACAGTAGGATAAAGACATGACATTTTAAGAAGTTAGAGCCGGGAGAAGGCAGATCTGCTCAGGACTTGTGGAAGGCACAAATCTTTCCAGTTGACGTTATAAATCTGGATTGAGGAAAAACTTGTGTTATTTGAGGATGAAAGGAGTCAAATATCATTGTTTGCATACAAATAGAGCAGGACTTACTACATTGGGGAAATATGGCATGTCCAGCATGAAAATTCTAGGCTGATCACCTGTGAAGGTAAATGCAAATTTACAAATATTTGTCAAAAGAATGATGGTAGTTCATGTGGGTGCTATTGGGTTTCTCAGTACACACACACACACTTGACAGAAAAAAGCAACCAACCAACCAGTGCCTTTCCATGAGAAGCATGCATAGATGAGCTATAGAAGGCCTATCAGAGCTGTAAAGCAGCATAAGCCGATCACCATTGTGGATTCAAGAAACCAAGAATGACTCGGATTTCTCCCTTTCTGGTCTTTTCTGCAGGTTCTGTATCTGCTAATGTGAAGCCAGACCCTGAGGTCTATGTTTCACTCATTAAGGCGGGAGGCCGACCCGGTGAATTCTCTCCCTGCTTCACGGAACTCCAAAGGAACTTTGTGAAGCGTCGCCCAGGGAAGCTGAAGAACCTGATTCGTCTAGTGAAGCACTGGTACATGGAGGTAAGACAATAATAATACCCACTGCAGCTTCTTCCTCGTTTCAGACCTCACTGTTGAGGGATGCTGGACTTCCACAGACTGGGATGAAACTGAACAGGGATGCGGGAGGCCAGAGTCTTCTGCTCGAGATTGTCAGATAAGTATGGAACTAGCTACCACCACATGTATTTATGTCTTCAATTATTCAAATGTATTTTCCTGATGATTTTGAGCTTTCATTGGTGAAAGAGAAAGGAAATTTGAGCCATTCACATGTATTAGTACTGAAAGCAAGAGCTCAGTCAAAAAGGAAGTGTTTAACCTCTGGTGATTCTTCGAAGCATGAAAGACACAGGAGACGCAGGAGTGTGTTTAGCCGCTGCCAATGTTATAGTCCTCCTCATAGGTCTGTCTGGCATCATATCTACCAGTGAAAGTAAAGAAACTAATTTAGAAAGCAGTATCCTAGTCTCTCAGTACTAAAATGAAGATAATGACTCATTGCCTGCTAGGTGATGCAACACTGAGACCAGTACCTCTTCCGCATGGAATTATGTGAAAAGAGAGAAGGTTGCCCAGATTCTGGATTGCGTTAAATAAAATGTGGGTTTTCCTGAAATAAATATTGACAGAACATCATTCTGAGGCTTTTTCCACCTTGTGACAAGGCTTCCAGTTTGGCCTTACCTTTCCATGAAAAATGTAAGAACCTGATGGTAAGAGAGTGACTAGATCATGAACATCTGAATAGTCCACGGTTTCTGCAAAAAATGTATGTTAGATTCCATTCTAGCTACTCTCGTTGGGTGAACTTCAGAGAATCCAGTTTACTGCTCAGTTACAGATGCATTCAACAAGAAAATAGAGAATGCTTTCAAGAAGTCTTATGCTTCAAGCAGTCTAACCTCAAGAGCTAGTACCCACATAGCATATTATGAGCGATATCAAAGTCGTGGCCACAGCTATGCAAGAGAATGAAGGCGCTCACAGCTATTAGGACATTAAAATGCCGAGTGCTCCATAAAAGACAATGGAGGGCTCTAGACTTCTAATAACTGGTAGAAGCCCGGGGCATCAACATTCCAGCGTGTGCCTTTGTTCACAGCTGTTGCTGTGAGCAAATACCTCACGGAGCACAAGGGGATTTCAACCTCCTTGGGCTCCATGAGGCCATTGTTTTCCAAATTAAAACATTCTACCCTCTATGGGTGGAATGTTCTAATAGCCTTATATTCCTCCGTAGCGGGCTATACCGGCCATTAAAGGCCCGCTATTTTGTTAAACACTGGAGCGGGCCTTTAGTGCCCAGTATTACCTGCTACGGTGGGCTATAAGGCTATATTGGTTCAGATAGAGCAGAAAACAGGTTTCCTTTCAGCAGTCATTAGCAACTCCATTAGAACTCTATCCCTGTCCTCAGGAGCTTCTGTGTGAGTCGGTCAGCAGTCGTCGATGAGGGAATGGAATTAAGATACTGGATAAAAAATAATTTCTTAAGAGTCAATTTGTAGTAAAGAAATTCTTTGAACAGTAGAATGGGGTGGTTACTAAGGTGTTTGTAGTTGGGAAGCATACACTTCCCTACAAGGGCTAAGGTTAGTTACAATTGGGATTACAGCGGAAAGGATTCCAAATCCTCAAGATCTCACAGAAGAAAATTATTTCAAACTAAGAACACATACAAAATTATGAGCCATCTACCCAGTCATCAGAAAAGAAGCAAAGGTCTTGCCAAGTTAACATCTGGGGAAGTTGGTTATCTAGTGGGAGGTCTTATCTGGGAGGTCTTATCTGAGAGCACACACCAGTGTGGGAGCAGGACATTTCAGATCAGTGCATTCTGAATATTGTTTGTCAAGAATATGCAATACATTTTCTATCTGTTCCTCCAAGTTTGGGTACTATTTATACTCCCATCTCAAGAAACAAACAGGGTGCCTCATCACTTAGAGAGCCATTTTAGCTTTATGAAGAAAGAAGGGAATTATCCCAGCATCTGTGAAAGAACAAGGAGGAGTGCTATATCTGGTCCCATCTTGGTGAAAAAAGCTTCTGGTTATTAGACTGTAGTTCTTGATTGGAAAAAGATCATCTCTTGGGTCTAAACCATTCACTTTAATTTCTATTGTTTACTAAAGATTATTTCTTTGGCACTTCCAGAAAATGTATTGCTAACAATAAATCATCTCCGTGTGACTTTTGTTAGTTTATGGCAGTTTTATATTGGTCTACTTTATGTATTAAGTGAAAATTTCCATCTCCACATTCAAGTTCTTTAAGAGCATCAGAGGTATCTCGATTTGCACTACCGAATCATCACTTCCTGTTTATAATTCTACAATTTAGTCTCAGGTCATCACCCAGAGTTTTCACCAAGGTGAGGGCTCCCTTAGTGAGCCTGATGCACAGGGAAAGAGTCATGTTGCACACATAGCTGAGCACTGATTTATCCATTCCACTTCAAAGTCTCAGAACATTCGAGACATCAACTTAGTTCCGGAAACTCAGCAGAAGTTTGGAGTTTTCAAAAACTGGGAGAAATCTCCTCTAGAACCTTCTCAGGATATAGATTCATAGGTGCCCTGTTTTACCTAAAACCTGGGAGATGTTTCTTTCAGGGAACAGGATTCAGAAAATCAAGATTCACATTCTGTTCTTGATGAAGCAGTCCTCACCAACTGTAAGAATGTGGCTCCAGATCTAGAGGGATATGGCAGCCGAGGTGCTTGTGGTTCCCTGGTTGAGATTTCATCTAGGATCTGAAAAGACTCCTGGTGGCCATCGGAACTTGGACCCACCCCCATGCCAATAGACCATGCCCGCAACCTAGGTATCATCCTAGCCAGAAACTCTCATTGAAAAGTTAGGTCTACTCCATCTCCTCAGCATGCTTCTACATGCTCCGCATGCTCTGCAAAATCTTCAAGTGGCTCCCCATCACCACCAGGAAGACGGTAAGACATGTCCTCATCAAGGGCGTCTGGACTACAGCTACGCACACTATACAGGCACCACCACCAAACTCATGCAAAGAATCCAGACAATCCAGAATGCAGCTGCTAGACTGATCTTCACCCTGCCCAAGAGAACCCACATCACCCAGAACGTGAAAGACCTCCATTGGCTCCCGTTCCAGAAGAGATGCCATTTCAAGCTCCTGATTCATGCCTACAAAGCCCTTCACAACCTAGGACCCACCTACTTGAACCACCGCCTGCACTTCCACCATCCCCTCAGGAACCTCTGCTCTGCAAACCTCACCCTTGCACAGATCCCTCGTATACTCCGCTGCCACGCCGGAGGATGCTCCTTCTCCTTTCTCGCTGCCAAAGTTTGGAACACCCTCCCCTTCCACCTTCGCACATCGCCCTCGCTGATCGACTTCAGGAAGTAGCTAAAGACCTGGCTGTTTGAATGAGACCTACAGCAAGCGCCTGGATTCCCTCTCGGGTGACAAGCTGTGCTCTACAAATAATGATTGATTGATTGATCATTGATGAATTACATTCTATTGAAATTAAATTCAGTTTCTTGCAGCTTCAAGCAGAGGATTCTGTTTTTCTCTGGCCTAAGGGAACAACCAAGCTGTTGGATGAATCCTTCTCAAATGAGAAGGGGCGTTCCTCTTTCTCCTACAGAATGGACATTTAATGACTATGGAATGGATGCCAGTGATTGGGGCTAGGGAGCTCCCATGGATGAATAGTCTATCATGGCAATGGTCTCTTTCGGAGAAAAATATATTCCTTCAACTGGAAAGAGTTGGAGAACGTTTGATTAGCATTAATGGGGTTTTTCTCTTTTCTGATGGGCAAATACATAGTGATCAGAACAGACACTATGTCTACCATTCCCATACATCCAGCTCAATGGGAGCTCATTCTCTGTCTTTGAACAAGATTGTTAGAGACATTTTTGTGAAGCTGACCTCTTCTTCTGCAAGTCACATTCCGGGAGTTCAGAATGTGTTAGCAGATAGCCTAAGCAGAAAATTTCCTCCTTACCAAGAATTGTGTCTCAGTCATCAGATTTTTATTACTCTCTGCCAGGAGTGACACACTCCAGTCATAGATCTGTTTGCCAGTCAAAAGAATTATTTTCTCAGAGGGTTTGTTCAAGCATGAGGGATGAGAATTCTTGCAGGTTAGATGCTCTTTCATTTTCTTGGCCCCCAGAGTCTTTTGTTTGTCTTACACCCACTTCCTCTTATCTTGAAGGTCCTGTTGATGATTAGAAGGAGAACGCTTCACTAAACTTAATAGCTCCTTCGAGGACCTACTCCTCTTTGCATCCTCTGCTAGGTAAAATGAAGATTTGTCCACACTGGGTATTTCCAATGTATCCATCCCCTCTGAAATTTCTAGGGCTATTCCACACGTGTACGTCACAACGGCCTGGAGATAGAACTGACAGGATTGCTGAGGAAAGGGTTTTCCAGAGAGCTAGCTACAGCGGAACAAGCTTCCACAAGAAAGCTTAATCTAACCATTGGGATTTGTTTAAAGCCTGCTGTGCTTTTAAGGATGTAGTTTCTTTGAGGATTGATAGTGTTAATATGTTTTTAGTAGAGAGAATATCATTACATTGTGTTTGTTTCAACTATTCATGTATAAATGGTTCCATGGACTAACACAGAGTCTTTTTTCTTGCAGTATGTTAAGAGAAAGTATTTGGGGTATGCCCTACCACCTAAGTATGCCCTGGAGCTGCTGACCATCTACGCGTGGTAGAAGGGCAGTGCAGCTGATTACTTCTGCACCGAAGAAGGCTTCTGCACCGTCCTGGAGCTGCTAACAAAAACCAGGAACTCTGCATCTACTGGACCACAAACTATGACTTTAAGAACCCAGTTGTGGGTAAATTTGTGAGGAAGCAGCTGAAGAAGCCGAGGTGAATCAACCGTTCACATATGCAAATATGTATTTCATTACTTCTCACTTCTTATATGTGAATACATCTGTTGATTGGCTAAATCACTCCTTATATGTGTGCCGGTCCTATCAGTGTAACCTTTCTCTTTTCTCTTTTTGTACACCCTCATTCACCCATTTTTTCCTTTTATCACCTTTAGTTCCACATTACCCATGCTTTTCCCTCCCTTATTTCCCATCTTTACCCTATTTATCCACTTTTCTCATGTTTTTCAATCTTTCTTCCCTTGTTTCTTACCATTTATCTCTATTTTTGCTTATCGGTTTTTCTCTTTCTTTCCATCTCAATTGTTGTTGATCCCAAGCAAGGGACCGCGTTTCCTGGCAAAGAACTATTGAAGAATAACTCAAGCTTTCAATTGAGATGTGTTCATCACTGTGTAAACTTCCATTGCTTGCATGGCTTTGTCAATTTTGTTTACTATTGTCTGTGCCTGTGTGTTTCTTCAAGTCTACCACTGCCTTTTTCTTAGTTCCAGCTTCTTTATATTCCTCTCTGTCTGAGAAGGAGCTGAGGATATCCCTTTCTCCAACAATTAATGGTTTCCTTTGCTGTTCCTTTTCAGACCTGTAATTCTGGACCCAGCAGACCCGACTGGAATCGTGGGCCATGAGGACTCCTGGTGCCTTGTGGCTCAAGCGGCAGAAGCCTGTCTGCAGGAAAGCTGCTGCCAGAACTGTGAAGGGCGGGTCGAGGGATGGGCTGTTAAGGTAAGTTTCCTTCGCCCAACTTTCAACTCAAAAAGGACAACTATCTGTGTTGTGTCAGCTCATACATATTCCATGCAGCTATTAGCCCCTTCACCCACCTATTATCAACCTTCTTCCCCACACAGCCAACGTTGTTTCATACCACCCCACGCATATAGATTTATTCTCCCACCTCATGTCACCTTCAGGTTTGAATACTATCCAATATGTTCATCTTTATGTGCCTTTGTCTGCTCCACACTAATCCAAAATATTAATACAGACCTGTGCAGCCTTCAGCATAGTTTCCACTCAGCTGGCATTCTTACCCACTCCCAGATGCAGTCAGGATTTCTCACCCACTTACCCACACACTTACACTTGTACACCTTTATTCTTAAGAAATTCTAAGGAGTCAATTCCCACATAAGAATGAGACAGTGGTTTCCTGTGGAAGCCTGAATATCTTTTAACATAATCTGGATACAGGCATATGCCCCATTATCCTGTAGGAAAAGATATCCCCCCCGCACACTTCCTGATTTCAGTACCTGCAAATCTGAAGCATACACAAGAAAAAAATCAGTGAGCAATGGGTAATATACTGCCTTTCAAACACTCAACTTTATTACTGGTACCACAAAATTCATGCGGTTTGTGGTAAAACTGAAAATACACAGATAACATACCTTTTCTGAATCCACCCTCTGAGCATTTCCCTCTCTTCTCTCCCTGTAACTGGGGGCCATTGTTTCAATAACTGTATAGTACTCTCTTCATTCTGACTTCTTTAGGAAACACAGTTAGCAGGTTAAACCCACACACCACCAAAGAAAAACAGGGTCAGAAAGAACAATCTGGAAGAAACAGCACTACACAGAAAAGAGGCAGGGGGCTCCAGCAAACACCCTGGGGGGAGAGAGGCAGAAAATACTAAGCAGGTACAAATCAAGCTTTACAAAGATGAGGGAATCGGCCCAGCTGACAAACAATCCCCACACTAAACAATAAGAATGAGGAGGAAAGGGAGGACTGCAGGGTGGACAGGATGGTGGAGCCTGCACCACAAACATACCTATATCAGAGTTTACAGAGGAAAACCACCTCTTCCTCCAATGAATAAAACCTAAAGGGGCTGGGCAGCACAGGCTATTAGAGGCCAAAACAGAACTGACCCAGTGCTGTCCCTTACATACAAGGAGTTCAGGGGATAGCCTACCAATAACACAGAAAGAGAGTTGGGGAATTCATGGTCTGGTAAGCATCGAAGTCAAGGATATTAATCCCAACCCCAGTTAGGAGGTGGGGAAAGGCAAGTCAGAAACTGAACCAGTACCACTCAAACACCTTGAGGCAACACACAATCAGCCATGAAATAAGTCACATATTCCACATGCACAGCAGGAAGCACAGGAGGTAGCCCAACATCAGTCAGAACCCAAGAAAAAAGGATGGGGACACTCAGCTCAGCACGGTACCAGAAAAGGACAGTGAAAACACTGGAAAACATAATAGACAGTGCTGAACAAATCCAGCAAGGAGACAGAGGCACACATCCTGAACAAGAAGTACAAGATCGTGTCATGTAGTTGCTTTATACCTTATACAGGATCTGCACGTTTTGGATAACATAAACTGTGGGTTTGGTGGCAAACTGATTCTGTGCACCCCCACTGGATATGTTAGCCTGTCTGTATCAGCTAGCTCACAGTGCCACTAGAATCTCCTCTTATCATGGAGAGAATAGTCCTTGGCAACTACAGAACATGACAACCCTGATCCCCCAGGATCGTGGAAACAATATACTACTTTTTGCTCAGTCACTCATGCGCACTTAGTTTTTCACAGAGATACACAAAATAACCATACTGGGCGTTTGTCAATAAAGGTTTATTGAACAGTTGTTATTCTAGTGTAGAATAGATGAGCTGCAGCAACCATTGGACAGTAGCAGAGATATATGATTAGCAATACTACAAAAGTAAAGGAATGGTAGTTCTACCATCTTGCAGAAATCATGACTATATACATGTACATAAAACACTTGATAAAAAGTGCGTACTCCTACGATGCCTCCCTAACTAGATGTACCTAGCATCTTTGTAGGTATTATGCCACTAATCCCTCTAGGTTCTAGTCAACTCCATTACCTGAGAATGAGAGAATATGAGACCCCGTCCTGGTCTCGAGTTGGACACCCGGCGAGGTATGTTAGACCACAGCTAGCTGGAGTGTCTGCATGCAGGAACCTCAGCGTCTCTTGTCAGTGTGTCAGCCAGGAAGTCACGATCTCCTCTGTCTTTCTAAGCAAGTCATGATGTATATATACCCAGGGGTCCTACCTTGCTGTGTTACTGTGTCGGCCTAAAGGATGACGTCGGGCCTGAACTTTATACAGAGATATTATACAGGAGATGTCAGTCCTGCTGTTAGTCCTGCTGTGCTTCCAAGAAGCCTCATGCATAATGCATGAGAATCGAACTAGGGAAAAACCCGCAATCTGAATGCAGTGTCGTATCTAGATAAAAGGTCAGTCCCTATGAACTGTTATGTATGTAAAGTAGGGAAGGATATAGGTGAAAGGTTGCAGGGTTACCTGCACCTATATAGGGTACCTATATGGAATATAACATCCACTCCTCTTCCAACTGGACAACATATGTAACCTATTATTGTACTACCATCCTAACTAGATATTGGTACGCACAGAGTTTAAAAACATTTATTTCGCTAAAATGTTTAAAACGTCTAAATAAATTCTAAAAATATTTAAAACTTGCAAGCCACAGCTCTAAAGTGCCTGCAGTTATAGTCCAAACCACTATAAGCATTTGAAAGCCATGTATGCCCAATAATAAAAGGAATATCAATATTGTTTTTGAGTTCCAAATCGAGTTTGTTTAAAAAGGGCAAATTTTTCTTCCAGCACACGACGAGCCAAATTAGTCAAATGTTTATGTGTCCTGGCTGGTAGATGCCACATTTTTGTTGCCTGCTTCCGCTGCGGACGGCCCCAGTAGCACCTCACAAAGCACGTTGATTGAGCACAGAGGATGTTCCACGCTGTCCACAGCCGGTGATGGGGCAGCCTGTGCGCCGTCCAAAGCCTGGGTGTCAGTGGAGGAGCCAGTGTCCATACCAACAGGTGCAGTTACTACCTGCGGTGGCTCAAGGAATGCTGCCATCAACATTGGTATACGCTGAGAACATTGCAGAACATGGGCCATTATCGGGTCCAGTAGAGCAACGTCTGGCTGCGCACATGATGGGAGTGTCAAACAAAGTTCTAACACGCATTCTTCTCCACCAAACAGGCATCGGGGAACAGGTAAGATGCAGTCCAGTCAGACTGGTCGAAACAACAAGGACCAAGATGCACTTAGTTCCCTTAGGCGAGGTGTGCCTAGATGTTGCACCATGCGGTCACAGTATTTACGCTCCATGAGTGCTTTTTCCATCTCCTTAGGGCTGATGCAGTGTGACTAAAACACACCCTTTACAAACGTCACCCAACCCAGGAAAACTCACACACCACTTATTCATCGGTGGGACCCATAACACCGAAAACACATATTCTCTCAGTTTTCTGGATAAGTGACCAGCTGGCGAGCTGCAAGCCAACACAAGGTACCTTATTATTATTGTTTTCTAAATAATACCGATCTACATTTATATACATTTAACTCTATAGTATTCCGGTTTTAAAACATCAAGGTACTCCGTTATCTTTGGGTCGATGGACCAACTAGTAGGAATCAGTTGAAAGCGATTAAGTTCAGCTCAATCACAATTAAACCTTTAACCTTTAGAGATCATAACTTTAAATTTTTAATAACCACAGACTCAGTTTGAGTTAGCATGAAATTTTATTGAGATTCTTTGAATAAGTAAAATTTATTAGACAATTTATAATGATTAATTTCATAAGCGTTTCAAGTAAAGATTTAAAGAAACAGAAACATGCTCATTACCCTTGGCCTTAGGGCGATGACGAGGATGGTTCACCACAGCATAAACCGTAGATCATAGGATAGGTTCCCAAACTGACTGACTGTCCCTCTAACCTCCTCGGACGTATTCCCTCCCAGAATTGAATCTCGCAACGGTCTTGTTCCTTTCTCCCATCAAAGTTCGAAGTTCAGAATCTGTCAAAGTCTTTTCAGCATCAGGGAAATAAATCATCTCAACAGACAGCGTGTCGTGTTGAATAGAAAATAAGCAAGTGCCACAACGTCATCATAAGCAGTAATTTGTATACCCTTTCACTAACTTGCCACACCCAGGATTGAAACTTTTTAGGGGCTGTGATTAATTTCCATTGGTCCATTGAAGGGGTGGTGATGATCACCTCATTGTCCTCCTTGCCTAAACTGATTCCATAAATTACATATTCATGCATCCTTGTAACTTGTCATGCTCCACCATTTGTAACATTGTTATTATTAATAAATGCTGCAGTCCAAATTCTTCCATCCGTTCCCATGCTCTTGTATAAAAAAATCTTGACATCCACTCTTGTCCTAGGCCAGTGCGACCTTGACATCTCTGACTCCAGGCATAGGCTACACTCGTGACTATAACTTCCATTCTGCTCATGCGCAGGGGCCATCTTAATCACACGTGATTATATCTCTCAGCAGCGGCCATTTTCTCAGCGAGGCGAAGCAGGCCAGAACGGAACTAATGTGAAAACAACATAGCAGAAATTAGACATAGAAAATAAGCTCTTCTGTTTACCACCCACCGTTCAAATAACCCGTGTTAGGTGTTACCTAGCATAAGCGACATTTAAAGCCATTTTACTTACCATTTGCATCCTTTGCCATAATATTTAACTACACAAGAAATACATAAAATTCTATTTCTATTTTCTACATGAAGCACAAAACTATGTTAATTTAAGTTCACACCTGTAAGTAAATTACATTTTGCATATGCCAGTTAGTTTTTCCTGAGTGTAGTGTCTAAATAAAGGTGCACTGATTGATTAGTACATTTCATTCAAACAATTAGTAAATTAAGGTTATGAGGTCATTAACTTCGAAGGGGGTACAACATTTTTTGTGTTTTCCCCTGCTCCATCAGGGCCTGGGGCATCCATTGCATAGCAGGTAGAAAACAATCAGGATTCCTGCTATTAGAAACAGGATTATTCTTAAGCCCTCCAAAGATGCTTCCAAATACGGAGTGTATGAAGTTTGGTATAACTCCAAGTACTGTCTGAAAGGTGCTTATAAGTCCAGAACCTATGGTCTTAAATAGGTGAACAATGCAATTCGTATTAGACATACTAAAGATACGATTGACCATTTCTGCGAAGTGGTAAGGGCAGTTACTATGAATAAGCGCCTGTATCTCTGCTGAAGACCTTGCGATCTGGAGATCAAAAGCCTCTTGAGCGGAGGTTAAGGGCACATACTTCTGTAGAAGCATGGCTTTCATTCTACTTACAGTGTCAAACCGTATTTAAGAAACATTCAGTGAAGGCCATAGTGGCGCCTTCCTGACTGTATGTGTCAGTGGAAACAATACTTGCATACAACAAGTAACCCTGGAGCTCACAGTTACTAGATATGGGTAATGCCAGGGAGCATTGCACAGCAGCCTTGACTGTTAAGCATCAAGTAACTCCCATTTGAAAGTAGCCTAAATGCTGGAGTAATCACTGCAGCTGGGGCACCCCTCAGATGACAGGACAAGTTTGCTATAGAACCATTACAAGCTGCGTGCAGCATTATATCCTGACATATGAGTGATCCCCTTAAAGCGTTCTCACAGCTTGCACCGCTAAGAAACACTTCTCGATCCCCACTCTGGCATCAAAATCTGTATGGTAATTCCCAAGATTCCTTAATGTATTCCTTACCCATATTTTTTCATATCTGCCTGCCTGCATTTGTTCAAGGCAATACTGAAACTGAAAAGTAGTGACCGGTAGAGCTATGTGGCCATGGATTAGCCATTCCATGGACAGTGATTCTGCCACTGTAAATGGTAATCTATCCAGTTTTTCAATATGCAGCATTGTATATTTTGATCCCCTTTGTGCCATTTCTATCTGTTTATCTGTTAGATTGTATTCAGAAAACAGACGTGCTGTTGATGAAACACCAAGGCACAAAGCATGCACGCAAAGATTGCAGCGTCCAGTTTAACAACATAATAGAACATAACTGAGATTGCCCGTGTTGTAATATGGCTAAATCCTGTTCTATTATGTCTAGCACAGAAGATACAATGTTGCCTAAGGAATATATCCTGTAGGTCAATGTAGTTAACCTATTTTCTACCACTGCTAGAGATTTTTCTAGATTAATACGGTCAATCTCCCACAGTCTCTCTGCGGCCTCTTGTTGGGATATTTTCCATATTTCATTGTAGGCAGCATAAATGCCAGCATATAGTAAACGTTTCTGATGTGGCTTCCTGGGACCTAGTAAAAAATCCCTAAGATCCATATCTTGTGTGAGTAAGGATAAGTGTTGTTTCACCTGTGTGAGTTTTGAGGTTTTTATCCAATCGAAGCACAACTGCCCAACACTGTATGATGTCACTACCCCTGGATGTTGTTTCTGTACATATCGTGGATCTGGCCTATGGATACTAAACCCTTCGGTTTTACCAATGAATCACGTCTGACAACTAATTGTGTCTGTGGGACAAATCAACCACTTCCTCCGATCGGAGTCTGATCTGTTGTATTGTAATATGTTATCTACTGTAATTTCTTCCTGTGATGTTTTGTTACCATCGGTGTGATGGAGTTGGTATCCGAGGTGTGTTCATGTCTTTGTTCTTGGCTAGTCCAAGGCAAGACATCTGTTGCACTGTCTCGTTCAAAAACATGATTTGTTGAGGGATAAGGCATGCTCTAAACAAAGCTTCTATTCCCTGCCCCTGCCAATCTCTAGTACCCCAGACAGATTTTAGGTCTATGGTGTCTTTCCATTAGTCGAAACCTAGTTCAGACTACTGGACAATAAAGGATGCAGAGTAAATCTGTTTGGTGCTTGTCAACATATTTTTCTGTGCCTAGGTTGGTGCAACCTTATAATAATATGAGGCTGGGTTAGACATATTAAACCCTGAAAAATATGGAAATTTCTGCGCAAATGTTTTTGAACTGCCTTTCAGCGGTGTTGGCAATGTTCCCACTGGTGGTATGTGAACACATTTCTAGGATTTGCAGATTTATACAGAAAGTGATTACCATAATGTTGATAACAATACATAGTTTCATTTCATTTCATTAGTCTTTATTCGATTAAAAAAATCATAAAAGACACAACATCGACAAGATATACAATACTATATCAAGAATACAATTAAAAAGAAAAAACCCATCATCAATAAGTTACGTTAAAAAGATATTAAATATTCCAAGACTAATGTAATAACAATAAAAACAATACAAATCAATAATCCATAAGATCCTAATGTTAAATTTTTAAGTCTGAAGAAATTTTCTTCTTATGACCCAACACGAAGATCAAAACTTCGCCACTGCAACTACAATAACTTCCTTTGTGTCGCACTTAAAAATGCGGAGGGCTGTTTGCGCAGAACTTATACTTATCTGATTACACAAGGGCTTGATCCACTTCATACGTGGAACTCTATATGCAGGACAAACAAAAAGAGCATGTGGAATAGTCCCTGGAATCCCTGGGCAACAATGACAGGAGGTATCCATACTTGAACCCAAATTCTGACCCCATTTTTTAATAAATGATTTTAAAGGTAGGGATCCGACTCTGAATTGATGATACAACTTCCTATCTCCAGTTCCAATGATAATGTCCCAATAGGGTTCCAGAGAGTAATCAAGCTTATGGTCCATAAAGAGGTCAGTTAATGAGCCTCCAGTGATCTGGGCGTAAGATTTAAGTTGGAACATCTCAACATACAGTCTCTTAAGCTCTATCTTCGACGGGAAGGGATTCCCTACTGGGTCTAACCAAAGTTGCCAAAGGTTCATTGCCATAAGGACATCTCTAATTTTATAGAGCCATGGGATTTGGCGAGACTTGTCCACCCCTATAAGATGTTTAAGAGCCAAAGCACAAGATGCTAGCTCTGGGGTGGTCCACAAGCGTCTCCAATAAGCCAGTGGTCTAAAACCTGCTATCTCGTCAAATGATACACTCCCTAGGTCCTGCAGCAATGGTTTTAGGGATGTAGATTGAGGTAGGCCAGTCAGGGAACGAAGGAACTTATTTTGGGCAAGTACCAGGGGTTGCAGGTTTTCAAAACCCCAAAGTTCCGCACCATAGAATATTGACGCTCTAACCTTCCCGTGATATATCTTCATTACTGGAGCTATAGGTTTAGTTAAAGAGGATCTGTGTTCTTTTAGGAGTGCTCCCACTAATTGGTTGTGTTTAATTACCGAGAGATCCAACTGGTAGTTCCAATTAAGTCTCCGTCCCAAGGTCACCCCTAAATAAGCAAAAAAATCTGTTTGTTCAATAGGGGCATTATTCATTCTAAGAGATGTACTAATTTTTTTCCTCTTATGAAGGACCATAAATTTAGTCTTCCCAACATTAACCTCCAACTCATTATCACTACAAAAAAGTTGGAAGCGATCCAGGGCACGTTGGAGGCCATTTTTAGTTTTGGACAATAAAAGAGCGTCGTCCGCAAACATTAATATCGGTATTCTAGATCCAGCGAGTGTGGGGGCATCCGTTGGGTAATCAGTGAAATAGGGGACGACATTGTTAATAAAAAGGGAGAAAAGAGTGGGAGCAAGCACGCACCCCTGATGCACTCCTTTAACCACTTTAAAACTATACATAGTTTCATAATCTGACGTTCCTTTCAATGTTTCACTATTGGAAAATGCAGCAGATTTTTCCAAATCAGACCACATGTTATTTACAGTTTCAAAATCCCAATCATCGTAAAATGTACTTGAGGTAATGATATCACTTAATGATATTTTAAATAAATGTGGAATTTTTTTAAGTTTGGTCCGCCCAAATATATCGAACCCAACCTTGTCACAAACTATACCATCGGGTATAGGTACTGCTGTGATGTTTACTGATGGCAAGTCTCTTTGTTCTCGATGAGATGATTAATGTGGTTTTAAAATTAAATTAAACTTTTGGGCTGCAGAGCTTTGCTGAATGTATTGTCCATTAATAAGCTTGTTAAAAACTATCACTAAGCCTAACCAGAAAAGAAAGAAAAGTACCCCAGTAATTATCCATAGTTCTATCCATGCTGATACCAGGTAAATTCTTGTAAGAATGTTCAGAAAGTCTTTACCTTGCTGCTGGCGTGATTTTTGGGCTGGCGTTATTTCAGGTTCACTTGTGATTAAGCTGGGTTCCATTACAGAAAACTAACATGGATCCTCAGGTCGATGTCTCTTTTTACCTGCAGAGAAGTATAAAGGGGAGAAACAATACATCACAATTTTACTTTATAAACTAATCAGGATTCAAAGACCACAGACTCCAACTCCATTTCAGGGGGTTTATTACAAAGCCAAAAACAACTGCATATACAAACACCTCAAGACGAGGTTGTACAAATACATGGGAACTAATACAAAACCGAATCTACGGATTAACCTACTCCGGTGAATCATGAAGAGGATGAACTATTCCAAAAATAAGACGCAAGCAAGGACTGCTCTAACATTTAAATCAGACTTCATCTGTCTCTAAAAGAGGAAAAACATTAGACTGTCCCTACACTACCACTAAGGTGACATGCCTACATAACAATTTCCTGGCAAAGTCAGTAAAAGTGTCAGCTTGTAAAGACTTCCTAAGAAGCGCATTCACAATGTAAATCAGATGACTAACACTAAAGAGTTCGTTCTAAGATACTCTTCCCAAATCAACCCTCTAACCCTTCTCTTAACTCATCCTGTCTCCTTCAGCTTCTCCTCCTGTCTCTTTCTCCTCCCTGGGGGCACTTACCCTAATGCAAAATGCAAAATGCAAAAATGTAGAACACGCCCACAAATCACCTCACTAACGGACACCTCTCCTAGGTAGTTTTCCACCGTCTACTCCGCGTGTAATCCGTTGACCTTGATTCCCAGGCTTCCTCAGTGAGAAAGAACATCGGCTCCCAATTATCATTTTGTTGCGTACAATGTTGCACATCTCCTCCATGCCTAACTCCTAAAACAAAAGGGCGTTAGTTCTAACTAACACAGGCAGCATCTTCCACCTGCAACTGAAACGTGAGAACAGAACATCCTTCCATACACATGAAATTCGCTGACTACTTCTAAATGCAAGAGCACACCAGGGAAAAATACATTTCGGGCCTACACAGTTTGGCCAACCTAAGAATAAACGTATAGGCCTCCATATCCCAATGTGAACATTTCATTTAGGCCTTTACACCTCAAATTATACACTCAAATTAATAATGCTTTGCACTACAGCATCTACAATTAATACACGTTAAACACTTCACATTATTTCTTCGTGCAGTCTTCATCTTGGGGCACATTTAACTAAGATGCATTTCATTACACAGAACATTTTCGTTAAGCAATTGCAGCATACTAAAAGATTACACCTTCAGTCATGAATGTCATTTCATTTCTCTTTGCATGGCACAATACACTTATATCATTTAACATCACATCATTATTGCACCACGTTCTAATAATCACACGTTAATACAACACAATAATTTATGCGGGTATGGGCTACCCATGATGATAATGCACCCCTACAATTTTAGAGCACCAGCTCTATCAGTTCCCCCCTCTGATGACTAGTGTAATTACAATAAATCACACTCCCTGGAGAAAGAACTGACCTAAACAGAACTTGTAGCCATCCTTCCCTTTCGGAATTTCTTTAGGCTCTTGATATTTTTGTAATGACTGTCCTGTCGTCTTTCCATCCTTCTCTCTTGCTCTCTAAGAGATCTCTCGACTCTGTTTGCCCTACGCCACTTATAGAGTCTCACTAATCCCCACAACAGAATCACACAAACCATCACTATAATGATAGGTTTCAAGATGTATCCAAAAATTCCCTTTCCTAGGGATGCAAACCAACTCCCTACCTTACCAAATCCTTTTACAATCTTGTCCCAAATTCCTTCTGTGGCCAAGTCATGCACCTCGTGATGTATCTCAGTAATGTTGCTTATATACCTCTTCAGGTCTTTGCTGTTATCAGGTATATAAGTACAACATTGTTGGACCTTCAGCATTTTACAGACTCCACCCTCCTTTGCTAACAAAACATCTAAAGCAAGACAGTTCTATATTACCATAGCTCTCATCGACACCATCTCTCTGTCTACAGGTAACAACGACTGAGCTGTATTTGCTGATAACTTGTCCACAATGGTTGACAACTTTCTAATCTTGACATCATTCATCACCACTCCTAAGCCTGGTATCAACGCTCCTAAAACATCTCCCACAATTTCTCCTGCACTCGCACCTCGCTTCCCTCTAGAATGTAATCCACCTTCCAAATGATCCAAATCTTCCACATGGTAAATCTTGGGAAACACTACTGCCACATAACACGTACCATACCAATTCAATGGCAGTCGCACATAGGCATTCTTCCCGCACTCAAAATACACATTTGGCACCACTTGAATTGTATCCTGCAAACATTTCTTTGCTGAGGCCTCAATGGTGAAAGTATGATCACATACACTCTCTCCCACGAAGACCTTATCATAGTAAGTTTGTACTTGTCGCACTCATAACTTCCCTCTCCGCTCAAAATCTAAAGCAATTGGACCACTACTCCGTTTTGCATTATGTGCTAAACTCCTCCTTGGTCCACTCAACTTTACCTCCCTTGTGAAAACTGTTCCCTATTAGTTATCTATGCCTATCTTCTACTTGATCTATAAATTTATTTTCTACATCGGTTAATGAACATGTTAAGTTGTGTCGGTGTGCATAAGCTGTATCTAAGGTTACAGTAGGTATGAAATACTTCCCTATTCTGTCTTCTTGTTTATAATAATCATACTTATTCAAATGCTTATAAGCTGGAACTTCTGAAAGCACTACATCATAGTTAGAAAACTAATACTCATAATGACCCTTGTCGTAAAACATACTAAGTAATAAACTACAAGTAATACGATATATCAAAGGAAGATGATGATATCGGATACCTTCCTCCACAGACGCAGGCAACTGCATACACACATAACAATCTCTCACATCCATCATACTAACGTACTCATATAGCAGCTTTGCATATGCATTAAGCGTATAATCTCCTCTAGACAAATCTACATGCAACATTCGACTAGTTTGATCTAGCATAGCCTTTTCAGCTCCTACGATACCCTCTTTTGTGCTAGAAATAATAGGTGTGGATGTTCCTTGTACCCCCACTTCCCCAACTTCTGCATCGTATGAAAGAATTATAGATACAACAACAACTAATACTATTGTCACTATCACTCCTACAGTACATGTACCTGTTACCCACTTAGACCTATTGGTCAAACTCCCAGACTCCATTTTCGACTTGTCAGTTCATCTCAATAAGAGGATACACAAAGTCTCTTCCTTCCACCTCGAATTACTGCTCAAAAATTCAATCAAAGTTCATTGAAATCTTGGGAATTCGGTCACAGCTCAGTTCCTCTGGATTTATTTACACAGTCCAAAAAGACTTCCCTAGCCCTCTTTCTTCTTCTACTGAAAAGACCCTAATTTTATACTTCTTCCACTCAGACCTAGGTTATCTTCTTTGAGACGTTTATTTACAGTTCATTCACAGTCTCTTATAAGTTCAGATCCAATTTCGACTAGCATATGCTGCAGTATTTCATGACGAACACCTGCGATCTCCTGAGCTGGTGGCTGATAAGCAAAAGTCGAAAAAGACAATTCCTGAAGGATCAGAATCCGCACCTTACTCCAGACTGGAGGTCTCGGAACCGTTATTGTCAACACTCCCTCTATTTCCAGTCCAGGAACTATCAATTCCACCTCGATCTTCATCTTGGGTGTTCTGTTGATCACTCGTGAAGACCTCAGTCTTCCGGTTCCCGGTACTCCTGGCATCTGTTGCCAAGTAAGTCCACTCCCGGGGTGTGTATTTTTGACAAGGCACTCTTACTCTTCTCGACCTTCTTGGACCCTACTTGGACTCTACTTCACTCAGTTCGGATTCTGAAGTCTCTGACACAGGAGCACTATCTCTCAGGAGCCAATCTCAGATTCAGCCTTTCTTGTCTTCCAGGCCACAATTCTTCTATGGCATCAGCTTTCCTCCTCTGCCCCCGACCAAATTGCACACCAGTTACTCCAGCGGAGTCTGACTCTGTAGCATTCACAATGTTACCTTCTCCCTCAGAGTCCATACCTGGGCCTTGTGTAGCGTAACCCTCCTCAGCTTGTTCTGGTGGACCAGCTTCGTCACCAACCCCCACAGTTTGGCTTGTCCTCTCATGTGGCCTCTCTGCCACAGCTGGATTTTTGTCTACAAGAGGGGCTGTTTCTGACAGGGGTTCTGGAACTATGCGAGTGTGGGAGGCGTGTATCCAGTTCGGTAAGCCTCCGCACTTTACTGCCATATTCGTCACCAAAATCACCTGGTAAGGACCTCTCCAACGGGCATCAAGGCAGCTTTTACTCACGTGCTTATGGACAAGCACCTAATCACCCGTACACAGGCCATGGCAGAGGTCTCTCGAGGTCGGGCAGTTGCAGCTTCCACCTGTTGAGACACAGAATGGACCACATCAGCCAGTACCTTGCAATAGTCAAGGATCAGATCATCTGTGATGTTTATCAAGGCTTTCGATGGCACTGCTGGTAATCTCATAGCCCTCCCCATCAGGATTTCATGGGGTGAAAGACCAGTCCTCCTATCAGGTGCACTGCGAACACTCATCAACACCAGTGGCAATGCATCCGGCCATTTCAAAGACGTAGACGAAAACGCTTTTGCCATCCTCATTTTCAAAGTCCCATTAATCTGTTCCACGATCCCAGAATCCTCTGGTCGATAGCTGCAATACAGCCTCTGGTCAAAGTTCAAACCAGCACAAAGTAACTTCATGATTTCACTGTAGAAATGTGTTCCTCTATCTGACTCCAATGAGGTTAGAAATCCGAACCTCGGGATCAACTCCCTAAGCAACAACTTTGCTACTGTAAGGCTATCACACCTTCTCATTGGATAAGCTTCCACCCATCATGAGAAAACACACACCACAACCTGAACATACCTCAAGCCATTGCACCTAGGCATTTCAAAAGAATGAAGCTATATTCTGTTGAAAGGCCCTCCAGACCTCCCAATATGACTTAAGGCAACCACAGTCTTTTTTCCAGCATTCATCTGCTGACATGTGACACACCTATGATACACTGCTTCAGAAAACGCTCTGAACCGTGGATTATACCACGTCTGCCTGAACACTCGCACCATAGCATCCCCTCCAAGATGCACTGCTCCATGAATCTGTCTTGCCATAGGACTTAATAAATCATCTGGCAACACTGCTCGACCATCAGTTGAAATACAAATCCCTTCATCTCCTATTTCACATCCTGCTCTAATCCACACAGCTCTTTCCTCTTCTGAAGCCTCTCCCTACAGATGCCTGGGGTCATCCCAGGTGTCTGCCATGGCTAACATCATGCTGAGCTCGGTCTTTTCTTGGCTCTCTCCTGCATAATCTCCAGCAAAAATGCACCCTTGTTCAGCGCAAAAACATGCAACTTCATCAGCATACCTATTACCCAGAGAGACAAAGTCATTTCCCCTGCCATGGGCTGTACATTTTACCACAGCAATTTCTCGTGGACGTTGTAAGGCTTCTAACAATTGTCTTACATATTCCCCTTTTCTAATGGGAGATCCTGATGATGTGAGAAACCCTCCCTGTGACCATACCTGTCTGAAGTCATGAACCACACCGAACCCGTACTGACTATCGGTGTAAATAGTGATTTGAATCTGGTCAGCAGCCAAACAGGCACGGGTCAGAGCAATGATTTCTGCTATTTGTGCAGAGTATACTCCCTGTAAACAAGCAGCTTCTACGACTCCAGAAATGGTACACACAGCAAATGCTGCCCTCAAATGACCTACATTGTCTCTTAAGAAATGAACCATCTACAAAAAAGATTTCATCAGACTCCGGTAAAGGTTCATCTACAATGTCAGGCCTCGGTTTGGTGCAAAATTCAGTCACATCAAGACAATCATGGTCCTCACATTCTTCATCAGCAATAATTGACACAGGCATTAAAGTAGCAGGATTCAAAACAATACATTGTTTCAAAGTCACATTTCCTGAGGCAGGTATAACCTGCTCATAACGTGTGAGTCTATTATTTATCATATGTTGCGTCTTGGTTCTCGTCATCAGGAGCTCAACTGAATGTGGAACATAAACGGTAAGTGGATGATCCATAACAATACTTTCACATCTTTCAATGTTGACACCTGTTGCAGCAACAGATTTGAGATATCCGGGCAAGGCTGAAGCTACTGGATCTAAAGTAGCTGAGAAGTAGGCAACTGGTCTACAGACTCCTCCATGACTCTGAGTTAAGACTGACTACGTGCAACCTTCTCTTTCATAGCAGGACAGGGAAAAAGACTTGTAATAGTCTGAAATCCCCAGAGCTGGAGCACAACATAAATCCTCTCTCAGCTCCAAAAACGCTACTAGGCAATCCTGATCCCACGGTTCTGGATCACTCACATCCGTATGCGTCAGCCTCTGTAAAGGCTTCGCCTTCAAGGAAAAGTTTGGGATCCACTGACGACAGTATCCAACCATTCCCAAGAACATTCGGACTTCCTTCTGTGTGGTGGGCACCATCATTTTCATAATCGCCTCAATTCGATCTTGTGACACTTTCCTTTTGCCCTTCTCTATTCTATGACCCAAATACTGAACTTCGGGTAAGCAGTACTGCAACTTGTTGGGAGACACCTTGTATCCATTCTCCGCTATTTGGTTCAGTAAGGCAACATTATCAATCCTGCATGCATCCTCAGTCTCGGACGCGATCAGAAGATCGTCAATGTATTGTACGAGAACTGAATTCTGCGACAGTACGAGACTCTCGAGGTTCTTTTTCAACAGCTGATTAAAGATCAATGGACTCTCTGTATACCCTTGTGGGGTACGACACCATGTTAACACACGATCTTCCAGCCGGAATGCAAACAGAAACTGGCTTTCCTCATGCAGAGGTATCGCAAAGAATGCTTGACACAGATCAATCACAGTGAACCATTCAGCTTCACATGGGATCTGAAACAGGATCACTGATGGAATCGGTACCACTAAGCAACATGGGACCACAATCGTGTTAACCTTTCACAGGTCTTGCATGACCCTTTACTTCCCACTCGGTTTCTGCAATCCCCTGATAGGTGAGTTACATGGACTCCCCATTATCTCCTTTAGAATTCCCTGTTCGATCATAGACTCGATAACAGGTTTGATTCCTGCAATCGTCTCTGGTGACAGATTATACTGAGGCGTTCTTGGAAATTCCGCATTAGGTTTAACTTGGATCTTAACTGGCTCAACTCCCTTGATCAGTCCTATCTCTTCCCCCGTGAAATCCCATACGTCCAAAGAGACAGAGTCCCTCAGGTCGAGCAGGAGTTCCTCAACGGTTAACATAGGAATTTCCTCTATACACAAATGCTGGTTTACCACTTTAAAGGTAGCATCATCATCACTAGTCTGCAGCTCTACTCCTTTGGGTGTGCAATAGATGGTGCAGTTCAATTTACACAAAAGATCACAACCCAATAGACAGACTGTACTTGAGTCACATACCACAAATTGGTGTTGATCATGAAAGGTCCCTATTCTTACAGGTATTGGTTCAGTCAATGGATTTGTCATTTTCTTATTCGCCACTCCTACAACTTGAATTGATTGTCCCTAGAGGGGTGAGTTAGGAACCACTGCAGATCTTACAGTGGAGCGGATAGCACCTGTGTCAAACAAAAAGGTAGTTGGGCGACCATCAACATCTGCCTCTACATACGGTCCTCTCTGATCTACCTCTAAGACTGCTCCAAGGGTGCAGTCTCCCTCCCCCCTCAGACACAGTCGTTGCAATTGGTCTGAACCGAGTTTGTCAAAGGTCTCAATAAAAGGCATCTGTTGATAAGTTTGGGTTCCCTGTGGGATTCTCGGTGGCTGGGGAACTTGTGCCTGCGGACCTATTGTCCCCCCTTGTACAGATCTGGGTCTCGTCATTGTGTTGAGGACCTCAGACGTTTGCACCACTTCCTCCTGCTGGATCTGATTAGCTGGATTCGATCTACACTCGCCTTTCCAATGCCCGATCTTATGACAGTTATGGCATGTGGTGGTCTTCTTTAAGGTAGCAACATCTACTCCTGTCTTAGGATCTATGGATTTCCCTTTTCCCAGACCTGAAGCATTTTGAGTCCCTCCTTGATTATTTCCCTGCCTTCTTCCTAACGTTCCTCCATTGGTCTGGGTCTGATCCTCCTCTTCTGCTTTCTGCATTTGGACCAGCATCCGCTGATCCTTAGGCTTTTTGTGCTTCAAGTCCACTTCATCACTACAGTATCTGGCATACCGCAAACTTTCATCCACAGATTTATTCTGCCAGCAAATCAAATGCTGCTGAATCATAAAGCTAACTTCTGGTCTCAATCCTAGCACAAATTTAGAGACAAACTGTCCCATATCCTTTGGGTCAAGCGTATCCGACCCACTGTACTGCTTGAAGGCTTGCAAGAGACTCTCATAGTAGTCTCCTTTGGCTCCTGAACAGTTCTGTCTATCTTAACCCAATCAATATCTTGTGGCGAGATCTTGGACTGCAACCATGTGATTACTTGTTCGTACTTTTTCATAACCGCAGGTGAAGGACCATGTGTAACAGAATCTCGCTCAGGTTCTGAAGTCGGCCAATCAACAACAATTTTACAAGCTGACCACAAATTACTTGGTACCACAATATCAAACAATGTATTCAAATCAATCCAAAGTACTTTTGAAATTTTGACAAACTGATCAACTTGCTTGTACCATTCAACAGGTTTTTCCCTCAGCTGAGGAAAATCATTGGTAAACGCTGCTAAGTCACCTCTACTCCAAAGGCACATACCCTCCACTCAGTACCTCTCGCAACAGAAAGGCCTCAACTCTTATTGTTCCTCCACCTGTAAATGGTGTTTCCCCTATACTCTTCCTGGCACTCTTCTTCTTTGACCACCTTTCCTCCCACTTATGAAGCATGCTCCATGCGCGTATCCCTATGATCAATTCTCGAATGCGCGTTTTCAAACCTATGACTCTTTTTTTCTTCTAGTTCCTGATCACTGTAATTTAACCTATGGTTTCCCTGTAACATTTTCCTTTTGGACAAATCCACATCATACCTCTGGGCCAACTCTGTCAATTTCTCATGTGCTTTCCTTGCCTTGCGAGTTACATCCTTTGCCACAAACAACAATTCATCTGGCTTATAGAGTTCGATACTTTCCAACAGCAAGTTCCCACTGATTATCTCCTCTACTTCTGCCTTTAACCTCAACCACATCCAGTACCTTGGCCCTCAGATCAACTTTAATTGTACCTCGACTCAACACACTACTTACCTCTCCACTCTCACTACCCTGATCTTCCCGCTGATTTCCTTCCATTAAGTTTCGAGAGACAGATTGACTTCCCGAAACTCCCTGACTATTACTTCCCATCATCCTTCCACTAGGGCCTCTCACTGGGGGTTCCCACATCCTCAAGTCAGAACGCGAGTCAGCCAAGGACCCTGTCCTCGGTGCTCTCTGTTCAACCTATCCCCTGGAGGAATCTGCTGTGGCTAGCAACGGCGTACTTGATTCTATGGGCCTCGAAGGGTGACCACTTCCACTCGCTGTCCCATTCCCCCGGAACCAGTACCCTCTCCCATTACTGCCCGTACAAAACTTCCATTGCCTGTCTGATCTGCATCGTATACTGACACTATATCACCAATAGTAACCAGTACTGTAAGAGATTCCGGCAGTCTGGTAACTGTATTAGCCTCATTTGCCTCCATTCCTCTCAATGGTTATGTCCCTGTTCTCTCTGTCCCGGCTGAAATCCTTCCTCTTACTCCCACAGTAGGATTTGTCTGTGGCTCCCCCATTTCCCCTGTAGAAGCTCCTGTTCCTCCTTCCGAATCTGGATTATATGGAGGTGGACGTTCTGCCAACAACCTCTCCAAAAGACTGTCATCGATCTTGCTATCATCTTCCTCTTCTCTTCTCTTTTGGGCGTCTCCTACTTTACTAGTAATGAAAATAATCTATCTCCCTCAACGGTGTTTACCCTCTATCTTTTTGTCACTGCATCCCACCGTGTATCCTGAAATGCCCTGATCGATTTCTTCACCCTTTCTTGACTTTGATCCCTCTTCCTCGCATGCGATGCTCTTATCCATGCATCCAGCGCCTCAAACTGTGTTGGTCTAGTCAAAGGTCGCAATACAGCTATCACTGACTTCAAGTAATACCAAACATCAAATCTGAAAGAGCCATAGCGTGGGAAAGCCAAATCTCCCTCCTTTTCAGTCATCTTTTGCCAATTCTGAAGCCAAAGTATAGAATGGAGCCCTACATTCGTAGCCATATAATGAGCTGGGGTATCCTCAGGTGGTGCTTCTTCCCCCACTCGAGTTACTACTCCTCAGTCTCCCCTACAAAGATCTCGTAACTTTTTAAAACATTTCATTATGAAATCAGCTCTTTTACCCACAATGTTTTCGTCTACTTCCTGATGTCAATCCACCAATACCAGCGCGGTATTACACTAACTGACCTATCACAGCGCGGCACACTTCGACATCACTCTTCCTCCTCACGCAGCAGTTCCCCTCCTTCACAATTCGTCTTCAAACACTCTCGCACCTCTCACTTATACAACAAGTAACTGTCTGTCCACGAAACGACCTGACAATCACTCGATCGACTGTCTGTCCATTAAACGACCGGACAGTCACCCGTAATTGTCTACCTCAATCTGACAATTGCCTGTCCGCGAAAACGACCGGACAACTGCCCTCAACCATCTGCCCACAAACTGCCGGACGGTCACATAAACCATTGATAGGATCCAATCACTCGATTATACATGCACAGTAACCCACGACCTGCGTTCATCACTCAAGTACTCACACTCTCGTTCCCTATATTGAGTGGGTTTGTCGATGACGTCTCATGACTCCCACAATCAATGGTCGACAATTACGGCTCTTGGTGTCTTCTACACCACAATCTATCTATCCCGGGATCTTAGGCTACTCGTCGAGCCTGACATCAAAAATCACATGGACCACGCGCGCTCACAGTCTGAAACCACAATCACTCAACTCTCAATCCAACTCCTCAAGACATCACACAATCAAATCATCACCGCAATCTAACAACATCCCTGTTCATTCTTACTCCTCCGCGAGCTGCTGCTTCCACCGCACTGTCACTCTCTGTTGGTCTTCGCCAAACACCATCGTTCTCCGCTCTCAATCTTCTGGGCAACCATCTCTTGGGCTCTATGGGGTTTTACTAACTTTTCCCTACTCTCCTATTACTACAGAGGTAACCGTCCTCTCGCTACCAACTGATTAAGCTGGGTTCCACTACAGAAAACTAACATGGAACCTCAGGTCGATGTCTCTTTTTACCTGCTGAGAAGTATAAAGGGGAGAAACAATACATCACAATTTTACTTTCTAAACTAATCGGGACTCAAAGACCACATTCTCCAACTCCAATTCAGGTGGTTTATTACAAAGCCAAAAACAACTAAATATGCAAACACCTCAAGACGAGGTTGTAGAAATACATGGAAACTAATACAAAACCGAATCTACGGATTAACCTACTCCGGTGAATCATGAAGAGGATGAACAATTCCAAAAATAAGACGAAAGCAAGGACTGCTCTAACATTTAAATCAGACTTCATCTGTCTCTAAAAGAGGAAAAACATTAGACTATCGCTACACTATCTCGAAGGTGTCATCCCTACATAACAATTCCCAGGCAAAGTCAGTAAAAGTATCAGTTTGTGAACATTTCCTAAGAAGCGCATTCACAATGTAAATCAGATGACTCTAAGACTAAAGTGTTTGTTCTAAGATACTCTTCCCAAATCAACCCTCTAACCCTTCTCCTAACTCATCCTGTCTCCTTCTGCTTCTCCTCCTGTCTCTTTCTCCTCCCTGGGGGCACTTACCCTAAAGCAAAATGCAAAAATGTAGAACACGCCCACAAATCACCTCACTAACGGACACCTCTACTAGGTAGTTTTCCACTGTCTTCTCCGTGTGTAATCCGTTGACCTTGATTCCCAGGCTTCCTCAGTGAGAAAGAACATCGGCTCCCAATTATCATTTTGTTGCGTACAATGTTGCACATCTCCTCCATGCCTAACTCCTAAAACAAAAGGGCGTTAGTTCTAACTAACAAAGGCAGCTTCTTCCACCTGCAACTGAAACGTGAGAACAGAACATCCTTCCATACACATGAAATTCGCTGACTACTTCTAAATGCAAGAGCACACAAGGGAAAAATACATTTCGGGCCTAAACCGTTTGGCCAACCTAAGAATAAACGTTTAGGCCTCCATATCCCAATGTGAACATTTAATTTAGGCCTTTACACATAAAATTATACACTCAAATTAATAATGCTTTGCACTACAGCATCTACAATTAATACACGTTAAACACTTCACATTATTTCTTCGTGCAATCTTCATATTGGTGCACATTTACCTAAGATGCATTTAATTACACAGAAACCTTTCATTAAGCAATTGCAGCATACTAAAAGATGACACCTTCAGTCATGAATGTCATTTCATTTCTCTTTGCATGGCACAATACATTTCTATCATTTAATATCCCATCATTTTTACACCACGTTCTAATAATCACATGTTAATACAACACAAGAATATATGCGGGTAAGGGCTATCCATGATTTCAATGCACCCCTAAAAATTAAGAGCGCCAGCATGCTCTATCACTTGGATCCAAAGAAAACGTATCAAAGTTTATGAAGTAGCCAGAAGAAGTTCGATCAATTGTTGGAATTGCATCAGGATTTTTTGAAATCCTCCTTTGCTCCTGTCGAGGCATGTTGATGTAGACATCTGTATTTGGTCTAATAGCAATTTGTCTGGTTTTTTTTTGTTTGATTTTGAAGTTGAACTTCAGGTTCAGGTTCAAGAGGAATGAGTTCCATAGCATTGTTGCATAGTCCTTCATTCCGTACAGGAGGCTCTTCGAACGTGAAGAGTCTTTCTGTTTGAACTTCTTGAATTGTAGCAAGAGGAGGGCGTCTGCTACTTTGGAGTCCGAGTGACCTACTACTTAGTATCGGCCACATAGTGTGGTTTGATTAGGTGGATCGAGACAAATCTTTTCTCCTTTATTCCGGCAAGAGGCAGTAGAAGTACAGTTCTTGTTCCTTCAACTGCTAGGACCTGTACAGGCTTTCTTTAGGATGGCCCAAATTCTTTCTTGTCTGCTATTTACTCTCTGACCAGATCCCCGACTTTTGGGATCCTGACAGGTCTTGCCATGACTGATTTGACTTCCCCAGTGGCAGTCTGCTTCAGGTGGAAATTACTTTGTTGTGTCCTGGATCCATTTAGATCCTGTAAAACAGCCAAATGATCATGGATGTCAAAAGGCTTTTTATCCGCCACTGTGCCTTCACAATCAAGATCAGGTACCCACATTCTTGTCCCAAATAGGACCTCATATGGAGTGACACCCCCAAGAGAATTTCTTGGCATGTTGTTCAGAGCTGTCTGTACACCATACAGATGTTTTACCCAACTCTCACCCGTGCCTACTACTCTAGCTGTCAAAGATTGCTTTAAGTCTCGTTTTTTACTCTCCACATCCCTCAGGATGGTACGGAGATGAGTACCGCAATGCTACACCCAAACGTCCCATGGCTTCCTTGTAAGCCCTAAAGCTAAACGCGTGGCCCTGGTCAGAATGTAATGTGCCAATTGCGTATGTCCCTAGAAAGACTTTCAAATCGCCGAGCGCTGGGGCCACACCCATAGGAATCTCGAGCAGGAATCCACTGCAACAATGATATAGCTGTAAGCCCCATCTCTTTTTAAGGGGCCGTAGTGGTCCAAATAAATGCACGCTAGTGGTTTGTCATATTTTAACCCTGGGGTCTGTGCTGGACATGTTACGGTGGAACCTTTTATCTGCTGGCAGTTGTCGCATTTCAAGACATAGTCTTTAGTCTGCTTTGTTAAACCAGGCCACCGATAGCGTTGTTTAAACAATGAAACAGATACCGTAACTCCTGCATGTGCAGAACCTATCCCTTTGTGTGCTGCTAGTATTGAACCTAACCTACGATCCATATTTGGAATGACTCTTTCCCCCACTCCAGGAATCTGAGCAAATGGAATGTTATTGGCATCTAACTTGTAAGAGTACTTGAGTGAAAACTTCTTTGGTAATGCTTTGCTGTTTTTGCATGAAGCAATGACAGCTACCATAATCTCACTGTCTATTCTCGTTTTAGAATGAGTGATTGCAGCTATGGAAGCCGTGCGTACAGCCCCCTTTGCGGCTTCATTAGCCAATGAATTCCCTTCAATGTGAACGCCATCACGCTGATGACTCAGTGTATGTATCACATGAGCCCTTGGTAGTCCGGATTTCAATTCCAATACCTGTTCCCATAGCATTTTATGCTTAATTGTGGAATATGTGACATTACAACGCGATCAAAATGATCACGGAATGTTACATCGCAGTTTTTACAACACAAGTTGTTACAATGACTTGCGCTGGAGGACGCTGGACTTAGGACTAGTATGATTTACTATTCCAACACCACTCTACGTACAGTGGGGAAGGTGCTGGAATAGTAATTCATACTATTCCTAAGGTTAGAGCACCATCCAGCGCAAGTCGTAACGACTTGCGTTGTATTACCCGCGATGTAAAGGCATTGCGATGCAATGCCCGCGTGATAATGGATGTTTCCCTTAATTGTGCCACCTTTTACGTCTTTGAACCCGTTTTGAACCCAGTATTCCAAGTATTCATTCTATGACTGCACACAGTAAAAGGAATCGCACACAATTAGTGTGGGGAATTCCCGATCCTTATTAACTAGTGCCAGTATTAGGGCTTTTAACTGTGCTGTGCAATCTCCTAAAGATTGAGTTTTTGCGCAACTCGGATGGAACTTTCCTTCCCCATGCAACCTTTAACGATTGCACCTGCTGCGTAATATTGTTGCTTACTTCCTATGGTCAGTGATATAATATATTCATACTGATCAAGAGGCATTATTTCATTCAATATTCATTGTCTTACTGAAAAATCAGGTTTCATTAAGTCGTGGAAAGGTTTTACTCGTTCTGTGTAATCCAAAATGTACGTTCTACAAAAATGTAGGAATCCCAGATTCGATTGTAAGTTTTTCAATGATTTTGGAGGTTGGAGCAGCACACATTTTTCTAAAAAATTGGCTGCCAGGTTTTTTCCCTCACTTGAAATCTCATATCCTAAAAACAGGACACTGAGGTGGGTGATTTTTGATTTTTTAAAGTTGAATTTGTAGCCCTCAGATGCAAATCCCAAAATTATGGTATTCACTCCGTTCAAGTGTGCCTCTAGGTCGTCAGTTAGATAAATATTATCCACATAGGACCATGCCTCTTCATCCAAATTTTGTAGTAACTCTGTTACCCTTGCCGAAAACAACTCCGGGTTGTTCATATACCCTTGGGGAATCGACAAAATTGCCTCTGAGACACTAGCGTTGAGAAGGCTGTTAGATACCTGCTTTCAGGCACTATATTTTGGCAGAAAAATCCATTTTAGATATCAAGTGTCATTTTATATTTTTTCCGCACAATGGTATTCATTAATGCGGTCTGTGTGCATTTTGGACTGCAAATGTCTTATTGCTTGTGTTTAAATATCTGTAATCTGAAACTAGACAATATGAGTTGTCCGGTTTCCTGCCTGGCCTGGAAACAAAGTATTGTTCATTTGAGAGGTGCAAGTTTCAATCACCCCTTGGTATTCAAATTGATCTAAGATCTCCCTGACCTGTTTTTTAGCTTCTTGATTTATTGGATATTGCCTCTGTGCAGCTGGAGTATTTTTTAAGGGAATTATGTGGCGGGTTGATCCTCATCCCATTTAACATGGTTTTTGTATAATGCTGGAGCCTGGGCTACCGACCACTCGTGCGCATATGTGTGTTGTAAGTGCCGGGGATTTGGTCGGAGAATGCAGGTAAAATTACAGTTTCCCCTTTAGGGCAATCCATGACGAATGCTGGCAGCCAATCCTGCTCAGCTAATAAAATGTCATAGCCAAATGTCAGGTTCTCCCAAAAGAGACCTCTCACTGTTCTACATTTGTCCCCCTCCATCTGGACCGTTATTTCATTTACTTTATGTGGAACACTTACCCTAGTATCAGGTGTTTCTACCGTGATATAATCATTCAAGTTTGCTGTCACCAGAAATTCCATCAGGTTCTGGCGAGCTATTGTTATTTCTGCCACATTGTCTAGCATCGTCAGAGCCCATTCCCCGTTCAGAAGTCGAGTCCTCAGAATTCTGGCCATAGCTGATCTTTAGACCTGCAACTTTCTTCTTTTTGAACTGCAGCTTTTGCTTTGGCTTCTCTTCTTTTTTAGAAGTGTAATCTTGAGCGTGCTGCTTTTCTCTGGACTTTGTATGCTCTTCTTGTCTGTCTGAACGTCCTTCCCTCTCGGAGTTTTTTGATGAACCCTGAAAGGAAAAAGAGGAACGTGTATCTGTATCATGATACCTGTCAGGTTTCCTACCATTTTCCCTATTCCTAAGGTTGTACCTCTTTTCGGAGGGCTCCTGTGGAGGAGATCTACCTCGGGATTGAGATCTGTTTCCTTTAAAGTTTTGTTGTTTTTAGGTCTCGCCTAACGTTGGAGAGCACATGCGCTCCTCGCTCTGCGAGGTGTCTTGCAATCGATAAGATTTCTGAAGGGGACTTGAAGCGCCGCCCATCATTTTGATTGGCTGGCATCATCATTTATGTTAAACGCTGGCCACTGATTGAAAATGAGGCTTCTTGGTTACCGCCCTGTCTCCTTTTTAGATGGCCCATTTGGACTGGATTGTTTGCTTGCAGTGTTACACTGTCCTCGATATGTAGGCGGCAAGCACTATTTTGTTTCATTTGCACACTGCTCAACAGTGGCGCTGCTTTCCACATCGGTGGCCAGACATGCATGCTTTTTGATTTTATTATTCGCGTAGTGGCGACAGCTTGTTTTATTTGCCTTTGGCAAGGGTGGCCGCGTGTTTATCTTTGCATCGCGCTTTCACTTAAAGTGAAAATGCGATGCAAATATAAACAAGCGGCTGCCTTTGCGCAATGGCGAGAGCTTGTTTTTTTTTAGAAACGCAGGTTAAATTGGGGATCTCTGATTGCATTTTGCCCTCTTAAGTTCTGATTTAATCTCTCTAGTCTGTGTTCTCTCATCTTACTTTGTATTCTGCAACTGTTTTGTTACAATTGTTAAAGCACCGAATGTTCATGTATTTCTATGAAGCTAATAGACTGTTTTACTCTATTTGGTAACGAGCGTACTCCTGGCTCTGTTGTAATGGGCCCTTAATGCCTCTGGGTCAAGCCTGCGCTGCATGAAATAGCAAATAAATAAATGGATACACGCCTGAGTAAAGCTGTCGCGAGGGCAGAGTGGGTTTACAAAGCTGCGTCGGCGAGGTCACTATTCATGCTGCAATCTAGGCGAAGTGCCTCTGCAAGGAGCTGTACAGATGGCAGGCACGGGCAGTTATTAGTGAGTCGTAATCCCACCGCATCCTAGAAGATAAAGGATATCCTGTAGCGGCTGCGATCTTCTGTGTAATGACGGGGCGTGCTTTGTACTGCTCTGCCGAGGACACGCTGCCCCAGCAGGATAGCCAATCTGCATTTAGTGGTGCCTCCGTTCTTTATGAAGGCCTGTTTGTTTTTACTGGGAGCCACGGCGGTGCCACGAGACCACACGTCCTGTTGATGGTTTACAAAAATGAACGCACTGTCTGCGGAGCTTGACTTTCTCTGGCGGGGCACTCGCTATAAAGTTATTTATTAAGCGGGGCTTCGTCATGCCGAGCGGAGGTATGGACTTTCAGAGGACCTAGTAAAACATTGGGCAGTTTGTGCAGGTGTTCGAGCTCCCCCTGTAGGATGAAGGTGGCCAGTGGGAGAGACAGAGGCCCAAGGGAGGCACATGTCTGCCGTAAGTGGATGCAGCACCGGTATGCGTTCACATTGAGTGGGCCATGCATTCGGAGTTTTTCGCAATGGATTCCTTGGAAGTGGACCTGGAGGATTATCACTCGCCCTTTCACTTCAACAGTGGGGTCAAATGGAAATTATCTTTTCCTGTCACATGGTGAATGACGCTGCCCGAGTCACCGACTCTGCAGCGCTCTGGTAAAGGCTGTCTTTCTGTAGCACAAGTAAAATCAGACGCAGGGGAAATAAAGCAGGCACCTGTTATATGCTTTATGACTCCATATTTGTATGCATAAAAAAAGTATTTCATTTCGGAATCATTTATAAAGGTATTATTGGCTTTCTGTGGTGTAGGTCGACTTCCTTCATACCTTGGAAATGTAATATATACAGTCATGTTTCCAAGTCTCTAGAGAAACCAACCTTTTCTGCATCTTGATTGTATGTCTTTAACAGAACGTGAAGATTGCTTTATTCAATGTAAAATCATAGTTGACAGTAGTAACGATGAGCAATGTTTGATTCATATAGTATGATTTTTTTTTTTCAGTAGTCTTCCTGTAGTCAGTAAAAGCGTTGGGGCTATCTTTGTTCCCAATAACTTGCACTAATCTTCCAGTAAATCTTAAAGAAACAACCTTTCTGTTTGTGGAGAGGTGGTTCTTAAAATTTTCTTTCATGTTATGCAATCTGTATTTGGGGTTTAGCCTTTTAGGTAGGTTAGACATGTTTCTCTGTTCTTTCTTGAATCTCATCTAACTGGCTGTACACACTGCAACAATAATTCTCGTAATAGCCAGCACCCCGTTTCCAGCCTTAATAAATTCACCTCCAGCTGGACCGAAGTTAAGCGGCCATCAGGACTCCTTTTGTTTGTATATCCTGACTGAAGGTGGCCTGGAGCCTCACACTTAAATGTAAATGACACGGAGGGGCAACAAAGGCACACAGCATGTTATCTCTTCACAAGTACTTCAGAAAGGCAGCTTTTGCCGTTGTTGAGTCCCTGTATATAATAGATGCATGCACTGTAAGAACGTCAGGTGGGTTGGTCTGTCCCAGTATTTACACAAATAACAATTTCAGTAGCAGTATTTTTTTTTATGGCACTATGCAACGCAGTGCAGGGTGTCGGAGCTCTTTACATAACATACACGTTATACATTGACAATAAATCATGTACATGTGTAAATCAATGTACAAGATGAATTACATGAGGCAGTGAGGGTTACAAGGTGTAGGAGTCATATGTCCTTCATACCTCACTGTGGTCTCTCAGAAGGATTACAAATTATGAACTGCAGGTAACAAATGGATTTCTGTGTTAAAAGCAGTAACCCGCTTTAAAATCTACATAAAATAACAAGCATTTGCAATGCAATAGGTCTCGCATTTGCGAAATTTTAAGCTATTGGCATTGTAAATGACAATGCCTTTTATTTCGATGTTTTCAAAACCAACACGCAAATAAAAGGTTTGTCATTTACAATGCAAGTAGCTCAAAGTCTTGCAAATGCGAGACCTATTGCATTGCAATTGCTTGTTTATTGTCCCACTTCTTCTTAGTTGAAGCAGGTGTCTGCTTGGAAGTGTTCTTTTCAGAACTGCCCATCAGTTGTGGTTTCAATGCTTTCCCACCCAAACTGTCTCTGCCTAATTCTGCATATGCAGTTTCAATTATTTTCAGATGTTTGTGTTCCTGTTCTAAAGGACTGAACTCCCTTAAGCGTTGGTGAATAGCCACTGAAGCTGCTTCCTCTTTAATATTAGCCAATATTATAGCTGATACCTGGGCATAGTTACCCAGTAACTTCATCTCTAAGTTCAGAGCAGGCTCTGCTTTATACTTGTTCTGTATTTGTCTTAATACGCCTGGTAACACTGCTAATGAAGGAATCCCATGACATTTTTGAGCCTACTGATCTGTGGTGTAGTATGTGCCCAACCACTCCAGACATCTCTGGGGTTTCGTGAGTAGGGGTCTCTGAGAAACGCATGACTGAACTACTCAGATTCGACTGTTAAATAAGTACCCAACCAATGTTGGCAGCACCATGTTGTGTAGTTCCTATATGCCCTATACAGGATCTGCGCTTTTTGGATAACATAAACTGTGGGTTTGGTGGCAGACTGATTCTGTGCAGCCCCACCGGATACGTTAGCCTGTCTCTATCAGCTAGCTCACAGTGCCACTAGAATCTCCTCTATTGGGGAGAGAATAGTTCTTGCCAACCTCAGAACATGACAACCCTGATCCCCCAGGATCGTGGAAACAATATACTACTTTTTGCTCAGTCACTCGTGCTCACTTAGTTTGTCTCAGAGGTACACAGAGTAAACATACTGGGCGTTTGTCAATAAAGGTTTATTGAACAGTTGTTTTTCTAGTGTAGACGAGATGAGCTGCAACAACCATTAGACAGTTGCAGAGATATATGATTAGCAATACTACAAAAGTATAGGGATGGTATAGTTCTACCATCTTGCAGAAATCATGAATATATACATGTACATAAAACACATGATATAAAGTGCATACTCCTACGATGCCTCCCTAACTAGATGTACCTAGCATATGTAGGTGTTATGCCAAGAATCCCTCTAGGTTCTAGTCAAGCCCATTACCTGAGAATGAGAGAATATGGGACCCCGTCCTGGTTTCAAGTTGGAAACCCCGCGAGGGATGTTAGACCACTGCTAGCTGGAGCATCTGCATGCAGGAACCTCAGCGTCTCTTGTCAGTGTGTCAGCCAGGAAGTCACTGTCTCCTCTGTCTTTCTAAGCAAGACATGATGTATATATACCCATAGGTCTCCCCAGGGGTCCTAACTTGCTGTGTTACTGTGTCAGCCTAAAGGATGACGTCGGGCCTGAACTTTATACAGAGATGTCAGTCCTGCTGTTCTTCCAAGAAGCCACATGCATAATGTATGAGAATCGAATTAGGGAAAAACCCACGTTCTGAATGCAGTGTCCTATCTAGGTAAAAGGTCAGTACCTATGAACCATTATGTATGTAATGTAGGGAAGGATATAGGTGAAAGGTTGCAGTGTTACCTGCGCCTATATAGGGTACCTTTATGGAATATAACAATAAGGAGATGGTACACACATACCAGGAGCCTCAGACCCAGCAGGGAGCACAGGTGAAGCCTACGTCCAGCCCACACACCGGATAAAAGGAGAACACTCATCTGTTTGAACAGAAGGAGCCTGTCCAACTTGGAACAGTTACACCCTAGCCCCTAACCCAGCAGCAAGCATTCATGGGATGGCCCCGCCACCCCCCCCCCCTCCCCCTCCACCCCCCAGCTTGGGCAGAACAATACTCATGAACAGAGGGACACAGCATCGTAAAGAACAGCAAACCCAGCACCAGCCTCATTCCTAGCAAGTAGTCAGTGAAAGGGAAGAGAAACATCAGCACAGTACCAGACAACAAGAGAGGGGCACACAGTATGATAACAAGAGGTGATGTGACAGAAAAACACAGCGACAGAGCACAAATCTCATACCTGGCAGGGGTATAGTGAGAGGCTCAAGTCCAATCTGCACCTTAGTGGGGCATTTACCTGTCCACTGGCAAAGAGGTCCCTGGCATTGCACACAGAAGAGGGACACCCAATGCCAAACACCCAGCATTCTAGTCTCGAGGGGTGATCCATTTATTCATTCATTAATTATTTCGATCACAAACGATCATAAAAGAACACAGCACAGTGTACAATAAGAGGCAGACAATTGAACATAAATAAGTAAAAACATCATATAAAAAAGTTAAAAGGGGTGATCCACATCTATAACAGAGGACCATAGCAACGGAGAACAACCACAACCCCAGCCTAAGTCCATGAGAAAGCCACAGACACCTGGCAAGGGCAGGTAAAGTACTGCACTTGCTACCACACATCCTCAAGCAAGCCAGCAGGTAGGCTTGGTGTACACACTGCCAGATGAACCTAGGCCTCATGCCCTGTAGGAGTGCAGGAAGCTAGCAAAAGCAGAAACGTATCCAGAGCAGAGAAAATTGCCAGCCACAAGGAAGAACACCACACATAGAATCCACAAGTTAAACAGGACCTCTCATCTGGAGACTGGAAGCACAGAGTGACTGCCTCCAAAAGGAGACAGATAAAGGAGGTTTATGGGTACAGGCTATCATTTATAGGCAAAGCTAGAGGGTGATGCGTTTACATTTTTTGCTAGAAAGTGGGGGTCTGTCTGTAGGGTGTGGACACACTTTCTGACATAAAGACTGCAACAAAGTGGTAGGAATACAATGCTCTGCAAGCCGGTGCAGCCACCCCTACTCTAAGCATAGTCACAGCCATGACTACTCTCATTATGCATTTTCTGTTCATTTTACCCCCCCACTGCCCAAAAATACAAGCAAGATTACTTTTATCATGAGTAGCTTTAAGTGTCACAGTACCTAGATGTCTTGATCATGCCCTACGTTTTTTGCTGTCTGCTGATGATTGTGATCATCAATGGTGTAAACCAGTGAGACAAAGAACAAGCATTTGCTATGCAATAGGTCTCACATTTGCGAGAGTTTGAGCTAATGGTATTGTAAATGACAATGCCTTTCTCATTTATGTGTTGGTTTTTAAAAACAGATAAATAAAAGGCATTGTCATTTACAATACCTTAAACTCTCGGAAATGCGAGACCTATTGCATTGCAAATGCTTGTTCATCATTGCGCCGACAGCCCATTCGAAAGAACAAAAGCACAGAGAAAAGCCGGAATGGCGGAAAATGAGGAAGCCATGTTTGTAACTTTGTGTTATGTGCAAGAACTTAGTAAGCCACACGAGCTGGACTTACCTCACATGTGAAACACCAAACTCAGCAGATTGCAAAACGCAGTTCAAGTTCATACAAGGTCCAGGAAGACAGTGTTATACAGTTATGCTTCTCAAATTGCATGCAAAAAAACAATTTTAGTTGCGGTCTGCCTTCAATAAATCATTTGGGGGCATAACAGCAACAACCGGCGATAATTATCGCTCAGCGCTCTTAGCGTGAGGATAATTATCGCCGGCTAGTGTGGATTTTTATCGCTGAGAAAGCGTGTTATTAGCAACGCTTATCTCCAAAAGCGATAAAAATCCTAGCGCTAACTGGCTAACGTGAGATTATCGCTGGAAACCCAGCGATAATCGCACGAAATGTGGCGTTAGCTTGTTGATAGGGACTCACAAACTTAGCCATGATATCCACCTTCCATAGGATATCATGGCTAAGTCAGTCCTGAAGCAGGCGTAAGGAAAGTAGCGATAACAGGAGTTATCGCTACTTTCCTTGCCGCTATGCTTCATAGTGCGGGGCTTGATGATAGGAGAAATGTCGCTTAGCGACATTTCTACTGTCATGTTAGGTCAGGAACGCCCACTTTGCATCTCATTAGAGATGCAAAGATGGGCGTTAAGATTTAGCGCGCTAAAGCAAGGTTTCACGCGTTAGCGTGACCTTGCTAATTAGGCGATAAAATTATCGCCGCTTTTCGGCCGAAAACGGCTGCAAAAGCGGCGATAATTTGTGATCGCCGCCTTGTAAATATGCCCCTTCGTTTCCCAGGACTACCTCAGTACTCCGTGACATCGACCTCAAAATATTCACTCTTTCCAGGTCCCAGAGAGGTTCTCGCTACGTAACCTCACTCACTTTTGTGCTTCACTTATACTGCTTCGACCAGAAATGCTAGCGCACGCCACATTATCGACCGCAGCGCAGGATGTGAGAAAGTTTTTGGCCAATCAATGCCTAAGCCAGATTCCCTACCGGCCATTCAGTTATGAGGATGTAGTGAGATCACGCTGCCTCCTAATTTCCAAACTTGTCCGCATAGATAGTCCCTAGCGGATAAACTTTGAGCTCATGGCAGCCAACTAGAGCTTGAGGCCGGTAAAATGGAAGGGAGGGAGAAAGGAAAATACCGCTGCCTAGCCCGTCTCCCAGATTTCGTCTAGCAGTCTGGGAACAGGCTAATTTAGAGCTTTCCTGGATAGAGGTAAATGCAGCGGAATAGTGGGGTAAGAGTAGTATGTTCTATTAGTCTCCAAGGTTTGGTATCAGAGCATCCTAGTGAGGATTGCTGGTATTTTTTTTTAAATTGACACACTGTTCTTGTCGTGACGCCAACGCCCGAGCCTCAGCCCTTGGTACATCACGTCTGGGAATTTGATTGTGCCTTTTACAAATGGGTTTCAAAAGGAACAAATAAAACAAGCATTGCCTAAACACGATGTAAGTGAAGCGGGCACCATAGTAATTAACTAAAAAATATCAAATCGGGTGGTGTACTGAAACACAGAGCGGCTTCCGTGTATATAAAACTTGTGCGTGTGACAGCCTGTAAAGCGCATGGCGCGCTGAATTTGTAGAAAAGCATGTTGTACCTGCAGTAGGAGAAAATCCTTAAAGAAAATAGTATTCACAGGCTGCAAACAGGACATACCATGCAACAAGAGAAGTAAAAGGGCCAGTCCTCGTGGGAGGTTACAAATGAAGACAAGACGGTACTAAGGAGAGACCAACAAGCCTATTAACAAATCAGAAGCCAGCATTTAGAAAGGACAATGACACAAGCCAATGACAAATATGGGTGGAGAGTGGGCGGGGCTTAAAGTACATACTGCAATACAGCATGGCTCGCAGAGCAGCGCATGCGCTGCCCAGGCTCGACCTGAAAATGAACACATCTGGGCACCTTTACGGGATTTCCTTTGAAAATTCTAACCATGCTGCAGACTAATTTTTGCTGTTGTATACAAATGTAACAATAGTTTCCCATGTTGTTAGGGAATATCTTAATTTGCCTTTCTCATTTTGGAATGTTTTGTTTATCAGTACCTGCACGGGGGCAGTGATGGGATTAGATGAGCAACTCTTGCATGCTGTGGTAGAATGATCTCTCATATAAGAGGCTACTATGGGGGGGAACACACTCCCTTACAAGACACATTGCTGCTAAGGACTTTAAAACATGTAAATGGAGAAGCCTCTTTAATAACTACATTCCCAAATTCTCCGATAAGTCTCTCTTACAAGGTAGTGGTACTAGGTTTTGTTCTATAAGGGGTTATCCCAGAGTGGAATACTTATTGAATATGTTCTTACCTAGGTAGCAGTGTTCTGTCAGTCATTCCTAATGGATTCTTCCAGAGGGACCCCATTTGATGTATTGCCATATAGCTGAAGCTCTTGTAAGAAAAGCACTATTTGAATGAATTTTCAAGACGTAGTGACACTCCACAATTCACGTTCTGAAGATATGATGATCAAGGGGGTGCTATTTCAGGGAAGGATCTTGAAAGAGAGAATTGTGTAGGTATTTTATGATTTAAGTCCGTCCCATAGGTGACTATGAACACAATGGATCAGACCCTTGTAAGAATCTGCCTCATGGAGTTTGGTACTATGAGGCCTCCTCTTGAGACTGTATTCTCACCTCTATTGTCAGAACTCCCATTGTCTTGCACTACGTTTCTTGCTGTACATTAATTATATTAATCAGTTCTTCTTACTTTTTCAGCCGGCATTACGATTCAATAGGGTCCCAGCTGCACCTCAAGAAAAGAAATTATTTTTGAGAAACCATTATGGCAGAACATTAATCTACTGTGTCTGAGCCAGACTGTCTGTGCAGGACCTGAAGATGATCATCGAGGAGCGTGTGCATATCCCCGTGGATCAACAATGCCTGACCTACAGTGACCAAGAGCTAGAAGACCACAGCACACGGGGGTTCTACAGAGTCCCCAATAAGGCCATATCCTTCCTATTAGTAGGCCTACGGGTTGGTGCAACTACAAGGACAGCGCATGGGAAACCTCTTGAGTCCAGTATTGGGATGGGGGACAAAAACGTGTCCATAAAGGGATGGGAGAACCTTAGGGTGACAGCGCACGAGAAGGAGAACTTGCAGTGACAGCAAGGGGATTTAAAAGGACGGTGACAGGAGAACCCTGGAATGAGAGTCCAGGGGCAGTAGAGCTCTAGTGAGAGCACAGGGGCAGGAGAACCCTAGAGTGTCAGCAGAAAGGCAGGAGAATGTAGAGTGACTGTGCAGCGGCAGGAGAACCTAAAATGCTTCAAGACGACAGAAGAACCGTACAGTGACTGCACAATGAGAGGTGAACCCTAGAGGGACATTAAGGCACAAGAACCCTCCAATGACATTGCACGGGGACAGAAACCTGGAGTGAAAGCACCAGGAAGATGAGCCTACAGTTACAGCAAGGAGAGGAGAGAACACTTGGGGGGTAGGAAATGAATGGAAAATAGTCAAAACCGACTGGACAGATGCAGCGGAACTCTAAAATAGACAGTACTGGGGTGCAAAATCCCTAAAGGAACCAGACAGGCACAGGAGAACCTAGAATGAGAGCACATGGACATGAGAACTGTAGCCTGGCATCAAGGGGAAGGAAGAATCTTATAGCGAGAGCACAGGGACAGCAAAACAGTGCGACAATGCAGGAAAGAAAGAAGCTTGAGTAATAGCACAAGAGTGACGACGGGAGAGCCCTAGAGCTGCAGACGAACCGTAGAATAACAGGCTAGGGTCAAGGGGACCCGAGGGTGGCAACACATAGGTGGACTAACCCTCGAAAGACAGTTCAAGGTGAAAAGCACCCTATAGTGACAGCACTGGAACAGGAGAATCCTAGAGTGACATCACATAGGTCAGAGAAACAAGTGTGGCAGCATTGGGGGAGGAGAACCGTAACTTGACAGCACAGTCCCAGGTTGTTAATATAGGGGGGAAGAACCTTAAAGAGTGATATCAGAGGGGCAGGAATGCAAAGTTACCACCAGTGGGATGAAGGGCCCTCATGGCAACAGCACAGAGGTATTAGAAGCAGAAACTCAGAGTGACAGTAGATGCAGTTGAACCCTTGAGACTCTCAAAGGTGACTTCACTGGCAGGAACGTCATGGGGACAGTAGAGCTTTCGAGCAGAAGATGGTGGGACAGACCCCATACTGGAAGAATCTGTGGAATAATTCTGATTCAGAGAGTATGTGATAAGATGTGAATAGCTTTGGAGCACATATACATATATTTATTTTGTTTTAATAAATTGGTATAATTACCTGAAATATAAGTGGCTTCAATTTGTTTGCATTTTCTTTCTGGTTTCAGCAGCAATATACAGCAATAAACAGAAATATACAGCAAAAGGCACAAATATCCCTGCAAACAATCTGCAACCTGCGACGTTGACGTTTATGATAGCTTTATGTACCAAAAAATCAAGCTGCTAGGGGGCCGCGGGGCAGGGGAAGCAGGGGGTGGTATCCCAGGATTGAAGTAGCACTGGAGAGAATGAATGAAGTACTGAGTTCAGGGTGATTATGGGATGCTTGAGTTCACAAAAACCTCGGCAGCAAGTGATACAAGAGCAGGGGTGGGCTTAACTGTCATTACTCTCTCTAGCATAATTACTCATAATTACTGCAAAATTATGCGTAATTGTGTGAGAAGTGTAATCCAGCATTTAGCGCTATTGCCTTAGTGCCAAATGTATCCTCACATCCAAAATGGATGCTTTTTGGTCTAAGAAAATTCCACTAAATGCTATAGGACATGAACCGCAATAGTCATCAGTCACTCATTCTCTCTTACTTCATCGTTCCTGTGCTCCTACTGTAGGATTTTGGCTTCAAATTACTCCTAAATACTCAAACTGGCATAATTGCTTAATTTAGTTAATTTGACATCACAAGAGTAATGAATAATTGCTGAAATGACTCTGATTACGCTGGCATAATTAAAATTTCTCCCAGGCCTCGTCAAGACCTATTTTGACTCTGACTTTGCACTATTAATTCCAGATTCACTGTGAGTGAAACAACCATTGGCAAAGCAGTGCATTCTCATTTTATTGGATTATTTAAAAAATAATCATTAGCGAATCCAGATAAAAATACACATTTACATAATAATGAAGAAACTCATATAGCACAAGATAAAAACACTTGCTGATATATTATCATATAAAGCAACAGGTAATGAGATAAAAACAAGGGATCATAGTCAATTCAATTCCTGGCGAGTCAGAGCAATAAGCTGTTACAAAATCTCACGGCTACTTTTAACCCCTTCCCCGCTCATGACGGAACCGCTCCGTCATGAGCCACGGTGGCCGTGTGCTCATGACGGAACGATTCCGTCATGTCACGGCCGTTGGCGGCCGCTCCGCCTACGCGGCGCTGTTTCCCCGCCTGTGCGGGGGGACAACACAAATGGGCGGAGTCATGACGGAACCGTTCCGTCATGAGCACAGCTCAACCGTGGCTCATGACGGAGCGGCTCCGTCATGAGCACAGCGCCACCGCGCTGCCCCCCCGCACCCCCCAGCGCTGCGGCGGAATTCCCGCCGCAGCGAAAGGGTTAATAGCATACCAACACTACAGCAAACGTAAGGGCTAATCAAAAGCTGAAGATAAAGGAAAGCCGGCCGGCACTCATCAAAATGCTGTCTTAGTAATATTGTAACTAAGAACTTGCAGCATAGAGGTCTGCAAAATTTGCAGAAAAAATACAAATGTAAAAGGGTCTGGTCAGATACTTCATCACACTGACTGCAGCACATACTGGAGCCATCATATTGCCCTAAAGAAAAACCCAACAGACACTGGATGGAGTTGAATTGGAACCTGGTCAGGAGCGCACTTTCCCATGAATCAGGAAGCAGCTCCAAGTAGGGTTCCAATATGACAGGAGATTAAATCATAATACAATTCTGTATATAAGATTTCTGCAACTCTTCATTCTCTCTAAGGTGGATTATCATGTGCAAAAAAAACTCTTAGCGATAAACTCCCTTTCTGATTTTCTTACCCCTAGTGGCAAAAAATAAAGGGATCGGTTATCAAATCTCTACGGAAATTGCATTAATATATTTAAGCCAGGATATGCTCCCCGCATTGCAAACTAAACAGTATTCATTAACTGTCTTATTTAGTAAGGCATGCTCATAGTGCCATATTGACACCCAAAGTAATATGGGTGCAGGTTTAATGTGGTCCCCAGCACCTGATATGCTGCTTAATGGAGACTAGAAGCTGGAATACCTAGTAAGTGCCTACAAAACCTATTCTCTTCAACTTGGGGCACTTGCATCCCTATAACACCACGGGAAAGGCAAATGGTTCTAACCTTCATAATGCAAGGGCTGAGACAATATTTGTCTCAAAATATTGTTAAAAAAATAAAAGAAAAAAAACATTTTAAAATACTAGAGTAAAAGCAAACCCATATCTTGTCATATCTGTACATTGAATGTAATGATTTCAACCTTTTTTAAATGGCATTTAAAAAAAAAATACTTTTCACTATGTACTCGCTACAGATTTAAATTTTTAAAAAAAGAATAAGGAAGTGTGAAACACACTTGCCAAGGCCTAATTTACTCATCTCTGGATTCAGCCATTTTTTTTTGTAAAATATATTTATTGATTAACCTTGTCCAATACTTCAGGAGCACTTCAATCAGGAGCTTCCGCTCACATACCAGTACCCTAATACACAATACTCCTTGTACACTCAAGACTTTTCGTGATCTATGGTTTACAGTCAACGTTGTCCTTACACATTCTAACATCCTGTGATACACCACCCACTAACTGTACCTTCTTCTTTTCATAGCAAGATGCAACGTAACAATGCGAATAACAGTGAGTGCACTCGGAAGTTCCATATCTCAATAAGATAAAAGTACATAGAATCCTAAAACCTGCCCCATGTTACCTCCCCTCCTCCCTCCTACCCCCCATTCCCACAACTCCCCTGGCATGACTTGTTGAGTGGATACAGAATAAGGTCTTCGGTTTTGCTCATACTTACATCTGTTACAATTGTAAGGTACACTGCAAACTTTCCCAGTTCAGGACTACTGACAAGCTGACTAGAACAACCATCCATTCTCCCAGAATCGTTCTAACCAGGCCCAGAGGAGGGCATGTTTTGCGGCTCGGTAATCTCCGATCCTTCCTCAACATCAGAATCTATGGATTTCAGGAGTTCTGCTAACGCTCTCCAGGCTCGGGCCGAGTCCATTGCCTTATCGCTATGAGCGCGAGTAGCCGCCTGTAACCTAAGAGCCGTTTCACATTCCGCCCACCTAATGAATTCCGCCTTCCACTTCTGCAATCGCGGGCCTCGCTGCGCCTTCCAATTAGCTGTAATCTCCCGCTTGGCCAGTACCAACCCCAGATCTATAAATTTACTAGTTATTTTAGTCTTCGAGGTGTGGGGAAACCAGTGCAGCAGGTAAGGAGCGATACCAAATTCAATCTCCCTATCCGTGACTTCGCATAGTAAGGACCAGACCTCCTGCCAATAGGCCCCTATCCGAGGGCAACTCCACAGCATGTGGCGAAAGTCAGCCCCCTCTGCATGACACCTAGGACAAATCGCCTTAAGCGTGTGAAAATACTGTTGAATTTTAACAGGAGTAAGGTAAGCCCTGTGCAATATGAAAAGTTGGATCTGCTGGAATCTGGCGTTTCTAGAACATTTTCAGGGCCTCCCCAACAACTCAGCCCATATTTTATCAGGTATTTCGCCCTCAATATCCTCCTCCCAATGCTGCTCTCTGGATTCAGCCATTTGGTCCTATGAAGTAGTCCAAGGATCAACTTTATGGGTCTCCAGGAGAAGTGTCATGTTAAGTACACCTTCTAGCTCTGACGCAATCTGAGTGCCAGAAAAGCCTTTGTGTGCCAAGGTTTGTGCTTTTGTGCAATGCAGGAGATAAAAGAACAGCCATTAAAGCCTGCTATTCAGCCATACCCCAGCAAAAATTTCCTTGTTGCTCTGCTTTTAGAGACAAGATGGGAGGGGTGGGGAGAGACACAGAGTGAGTGGGGTTAGGGAGAGGAGCAGGTATATGAGTGGGGGAACAGGACAGGAGGGAGAGATCTAGAAAATACATGAATTCTCATGGAGTGTTCAATGAAAAAGAAAAAAGGAGCTCCCTGAATGTGAGCAGTGGAAGGATACAAGTCAGCCAAACAAACAGGATACACTGCAGGGAAGAGACAAACACAGGAATAGGAAGTAAAGCCATTGAACAGGAAACAGGCAAATTAGAGTTACAATAAAGTCAACCAATAGTAAGCAGTGGGCGGACAGCAAGCCCACTGTAAGTTCACAATAGGGGTTTTGTGACCAGATAGTCTTTTCTGTCTGGTCACGAACAAGTGGGTTTGAGAAGGAGGAGAGGAGATCTGAGGAGGAAACCAATTAAGCAGACCTGGGGGAAAGCAATGACAGACATGCACTTCAAGAAAAAGGTAGCTCCCTGATAGCAGATGTAGATAGATACAAGTAATTCAATCAAAAGGACAGTAAAGAAGGAAGGATTCAAGGCTGGAACAAAAAGAATACGTAGAAAATCCACTGATTCAGGATCTTGGAACTGAGTCTCTAAAGCCATCCAGTTATGAGCAAGGGGCTGACCCAAAGCACACTATGTATATTTGTTGCAAATGGGTTAAGCCCATTTTATCTACTAGAACTTTTTGCTTTTGTTCATTCGGTTTTTGGACATTTGCTGTGAGTGAGTCTCACTCATAGTAAAATCATGGTAATGGAGCAGAGTTTATTTACCGCCAGTATCAGCCTTTTAAAATAAGGCTGCTGTGGCACGGCTAGGGTATGGGGCTCCGAAAACCAAGTAGTAGTCACAAGTCAGCTCAAAACGGTGAGGCAGAGCGGGGAGTATGGCCACCGAAAAGGGGGATTGATGCAAATCACTGAAGCAGTTTGTGATTTGCAAAGGGACAGGGGGAGCTGGGCACTGCAGGTTGGGCTGACTGCAGTCACTGTAGAGCGGGCGAGCACTGGTGGTCACTGCAGGTGGGTGAACACTAATCACTACTGCATGATGATTTGGCACTGGTCTCTGTATAATTGGGAGTGAGCACTGGTGACCACTACTGGCAGGTGGGTGGGCACTGATTGCAGGTAGATTGGAACTGGTCACTGCAGAGTAAGTGACCACAGGTGGTAGTTGTAAGGCTTGGGTGAGCTCTGTATGATCTCTTAGGAAGACACTGAGATACTGCTGCAAACCCTCCATGTAATGTTACCAGATGACACTATGTCATCAGCGCCACTGTGTCCTAGTCCTGGGCTTTTCTTTGACAAATCATTACTTTTAGGGTCAAAGCCCAATTGGGTCAGTTGAAATGAACCAAAACTAAATTTCCCAGAATGCATTAAGTTGATAAATAGGTACCCAAGTGTTGGAAAGTTGTGCCCATTTTGACATGGAGTCAGTCATCTGGTGAACTTAAAACGAGGAATGCTATAGATTCTCCTGCAGTTCATGTGTTGCCCTTGTACTGATGTCTGTAGACACTGTGCTTGCAGTTTAAATAGATTTACACATTTAGAAAAACAGTCTTTGGTGTTACCTCATAACTGCAGAAAGGAACCCTTCATGCTTCTTTTACTGCATACTGCTTTACTGGGGATAAGGTGTTTTGAGCACTTAATGCTGGTCCCTAGAGATGCCAACAGGCTCTGGTAGCTAACGAAATAGGAACAATCTACCTGGGCTTCTATCAACAACTTCGTGCATTGCAGGAGTTGCTGTCTTTGAGCTCCGCACTACAGTCAGAACCAGTTAACCCTCGAGAAGAAGGAAAGCCCGGGAGTGGAGTGAGATGCTCGGTTGTGCATGGAATCATGGGTAATTCTGCTGTGAGGCCTTTCTTCCCCGCTGTGCTGGGGACAGTGCCGGAAGTGAGTAAGGAAGCTTGGTTTGGAAACCTAAACCATCGCCACAGCAAACACTGGAGTAGTGACAGAAAGCATAGTACCGCCAGGGGCACCCCTCTGTCCCTCCTCCCCCAAAATGCATACCCAAATAACACACACACAGACTGTAGAGTTGGGTAAAATTGCTGCAGGTTTATTACATAATCCAGATATGTAATGGTGGGTTATGTTACGGGCGATCCAAGGGCAGGCAACCAACTGGGCCGCCTGCCCGCCTGATGAGCTGGGCAGCACGGGAGCGAACCCCGCCGTTGCTGCCATCTAGGTGATTCTTTCTAAGATCACGTGCCGTTGGTAACTTCTACTCACGCCCCCCCTCTCGGGGGGGAGCGTCGCATAGCAAACCCCCCGGTTGTTCAGGCCCACAACCGCCCGCAGGACTAGTGGGGCGCCGACACGGCTTCCGGGACCCTCCCCTGAGGCTCCTCGGTTTTGGCTCAGGCACCCCCTATGGTGCCGCACAGAGGTACCCTTTGTACCGGCCTGCTTCCAGATCGCCCTGTAACTCCGCCTGCAACGAAAAAAGAAACATTACAACGCTCCGAAACCCCCCCCCCCACCCAACGCCTACGCCGGGTAAGCGGTAGGGAGGGATGCGGCGTGGTGGGCGACAAAGAGGTCGCCAGGAGGGTGGGGGAAGGCTAAATAGCCTCCCCTTCCCCACAGGGGCCAGGAAGTGACGCGCTTGTGCATCACATCCGGCCAGCGTGAGGAGAGGGGGGACACCGGTCGGCGTCCCCGCCCCCTCCCCTTGGGAGGGGGTGGGGAGGGGTGACCGGTGCCCCGGTGGCAATAGTGCGCTGACCGCTGTAGTGGCCCCCTGCGGGGGCCGCGGTCGGCGGCATAGTACCGCCAGGGGCACCCCTCTGTCCCCACTCCCCCAAAGTGCATACCCAAATAACACACACACAGACTGTAGAGTTGGGTAAAATTGCTGCAGGTTTATTACATAATCCAGATATGTAATGGGTGGGTTATCTTACGGCCGATCCAAGGGCAGGCAACCAACTGGGCCGCCTCCCCGCCCTATGAGCCGGGCAGCGCGGGAGCGAACCCCGCCGTTGCTGCCATCCAGGTGATTCTTTCTAAGATCACGTGCCGTTGGTAACTTCTACTCACGCCCCCCCCCTGTCGGGGCGGAGCGTCGCATAGCAAACCCCCCGGTTGTTCAGGCCCACAACCGCCCGCAGGACTAGTGGGGCGCCGACACTGCTTCCGGGACCCTCCCCTGAGGCTCCTTGGTTTTGGCTCAGGCACCCCCTATGGTGCCGCGCAGAGGTACCCTTTGTACCGGCCTGCTTCCAGATCGCCCTGTAACTCCACCACAGCCCTGGAGGCGGCTCACCGTCACCGCTGGGGCCCCCCACTAGAACAGCTGCAACCTCTTCTGTCTCGAGCTTCCTGCAAATCTAGATGCAGAAAACCATCCCTAATGGTTATGGCTGGCCCCATCTGTGTCCCAGAGCCCTTGACGCTAGCCTGGGTCAGATAGTGTCTGAGAAACCAAATGCCCGTTGAGCCTGAGGAGTTGTGCCAAGAACTATTCACACTCCTGCGGGCATGTCCCACTGCATCACATGCCTCTGTCCCGTGCCCACTGTGGGCCGGGCGACTGCATGCCCAAGGCTCACGTTGCCCCATCTATTTGCTTATCTCACCTGGCTGCCATCTTTTTAGCACCGTGTGTGCCTGGACACCAGCGTGCCCCATCTATGGGACAGCAGCCCCCATGCTAGGTGACCACTCCCCCACCCGCCTGCCTACTTTGGCTTTTAAGGCGAGAAGGTTCATACTTAACCTTTGAACAGTCCCTTTGTCTGCTAAATCCTGACGCACAGGAACCCCCCTACGCATGGCACAAGTGTCGGGGTCCCAGGTTCCCAATTTACTGCTGGCTGCAGTACACTCCCAGTGGATCCGCTGGGAGATACCACAAGCCGCAATGGTCCTCCGAACATTTAAGAATGCACCAAACTCACCTGGGCATGCCTCTGAATGCTGGTGGTTTCACCGCTGTGAGGCCAGAGACGCAACCCTTGAGCCTGTTTACTGGTTATTGCTACTCGGCACCCTTCAGTTCAGAGCTATGTGTTTGCACAGCGTGCGTACTCCCAGGGTACGGTGTCGCTGAAGGGGCGGAGACTGTTACCCACTTACTGTTACTTATCTATCAGCGTTTCCCAGCGCCTCTCAAGAGTTGTAACTACCAGGGTGAGAACGCAATTATACTTCCCACTGGAGGACAGTTGACCGGTGGCAATGCAGTCTGCCCTGGGCATTAAGACTGATCTGGAGTACGTCCCTGACCCAGCCTATGTGTCCCATAACCCTCTTGCTCCAGTATCCCAATGTGCCAAGAATTTAGCCCGTACATGGATGGGAGGACAAGGCGTAACATACTCGGCCCTTGTTCTGAAATAGCGAAGCTGACCTCCTATCCTAGCGAATGACGGCACCCCTGCATGAAAGCTCCTGTGCTAGTGGGAACAAAACTGGCACCTATCCACTTCTGACTAATTGGATACCTTTCCCCGGTGGTATCTGGAGCTGACTAACATGAGGTGCTTTCTTACCTGCCTCTGCGTAACTGCGGTCATGTGACCGGCTGGTGGAGAGCTATCTCCGAACCTATTGAAATTGAAAACCCTGGAGCTGCAGCCATGAAAGCTTATTAACCGAAGACCAGTGGACCGGTGCAGCTCCGGGCGTTCGTACTCGCAAAGCTGGGTCCTGGGACACCGACGCCTTTAGGGTATCGGGGGTGTTCAAATTGGTCTCTCATCCTTCGTGAATGCCTTAACCTATGATGCCTGGGTCTGCTTGGCCACCCTGTGGACTACCCCCTTCGTGGATGGCCCCTAATTGTATGTGGCAACCCGCTGGTTATCCCACTCCGGTTGCTCTCAAAGGACGCCGTCCTTTGTCCACTGGTGCTAACCGAGAGCTGGTTTCAGTTCGATCCTCTCCCTGTGGGAGCAAATGAACGTCAAAGGTCACGATACCGACCCACGGCGCTTCACTTAACGACCCTGGTATGCCTACCTGCCCAGCTTCCCCTTGCGCTGCTTAGGCCATGTGTTCCCCACTTACCATCGCTAGCCGGTTTCGCTGGTAAACCGAACCTCCTGTGTGCTAAGAGGGAGGGTGCCTGTTATTTCCGCCTACTAGTGAGCTGCTGCTGTGTAACCATGCTGCCAAAGCGCCACACCCGAGTACTGTCAGTACCTTCCCTTGTGTGGGCGTAAAACGGGGGTGCTGGGCTTTATCAAAACCCGCGCCGCTCCAGCCGCTGATACTACCGCCTGTGCTGTAGTACGCAGGTGGCATTCCTCCTCTAACCTTAAAATGCCATGGAAAGCGCACCTGAGCCAGAGTAGCTGCTTTTAGTCCCCCGTTGCAACTGGCCAATGCAAGATCGCAGCGTGCGTTAGGGTCCCTGACAAGAACCATAAAAGCCCTTGCCTTTTATCGGTTGCATGCGTCCCCTGTGTGCTGGCACTGCCATTTCTGTGGGCAGCTGTGTTGCTGGCTCTTAGTATGCCCGCAGGGCTGGACTACGACTATTTGTTTATTTAAATTCTTTATATAGTTTTTATATGGCGCGAGCTGCGACCCAAGACGTCGGGACACCGAGCACTTTACCTGAGTACCCATTCCGTAACCCGGGGACCCTACATGTTGTAAGGTGCAAGTAGCCGGCAGCCGGGGAAGACGTAGCCAGGGCGAGGGTCCCAGTTTGCTAGAGCCGGACCATTGTCCATGCCCTGTCAGGGATAGGCCCTGGGATACCTCAGGTATGCTTCAATTCTGGACTGGCGGGCTGGGCAAGAACTGTGTTGAGCCTTCGCCTGCCTGGGTCAACCAACCGCCAGTTGGCCCTGACTAACCTGGAGACATGACCTACGCCCCATTTTTCTTTTTTTTTTAAACATTTGCCCAACTAGTCATGACTAGGGGGCCCATAAGACCTGGCCGCCACTGGGAGATAGGGGCTACCTCACTGTGGGGGCCTTGCTTCCGGATACGTTGGACGCATGGCCTGCCACCCGGGGGTGTTCTGAGCTTAAATAGTTGACCCTTGGTCCCTAAGGAATTGCCCCTGGGTTCTGTCATTATGCTGGCCCTAATTCCGGCCTAGCCTGAATCTTGAACCATTGGTCAGGAAACCCCACGCATCCTGAAGGATGCAGCGCTTTACAGGTGCCTGATATTTGCCGCATGCTAGATGCATCCCAACATTGTTAACAAAGGCGCACTGCACCAACGCAATCCCTTCTATTGGCTTGTGCAATGCTTGTAGTTGCATGCGAAACCGGGCCCCACTTATGGCTGTAGTGCGTTGTGTATAGAAAGTGCATCCATTTGGAAAGGTGAAAGTGGCGCATATGCTTGGTAACCTTTGGGACTTCCCCTACTAAACACATACAGCAGGGTGCCTGTCCTAATTTCCACCTGCCCCACGTGGGCATGGGGAAGGGGGACATGACATTCAAAGCGCGGTCGACCTCGCCCTCCAGTGCCCACGCAGTGATGTGCAAGTGACCACACTGTGGGCCTAGTGCTGGGGACTGCCTCCCCGAGTGCTGGGACCGCCAAAAGCATCAAATAAGAGGAGACCATCTTTCTGCGCACAACCATGTCCTACCTTTGCTCTGGCAAACAAACTCAATTGGCGACCGTGGATTGTGCCTTGGCCGGCAATCGGGCGGTGTCCTTCTCCTGGACTAGGCACCGTAACTGCCCCGGCTAAAAGCACCTGGCGTGCCGACGCTTTGGCCTTCCCAGACAGGAAGCCTCGAAACCGCAGGTGCACAAGAGTCGCCCCGTTGTCTCTCCCATTGCGCGACTCCTAGTAGCCCCGGACGCATGTTTATATAGCATGAGCACGGACCGAAGGTAGTGGCCCGCTTGGCGAGGCTCTTGCAAGCCCTATTCGCCGCTCTCCCTCCTGTGTTGCGAAAATAAATCCGTATCCTCTACCACCACCAATACATCCTGTTATGTTCGCTTGACCTGCACTTACCAGCGCTACCCTTTCCCAGCGGTGGGACGAGACGGTGCACATGGAAGTGTTGCACATCACAATCTGAAACCTGGCCTCTATGCACCGTGTTGGTCTCAATAGGGCGTTCTAAAAGCTCAGGGAAGATTAGCCGGCGGTCCCCGTGCGTCTGGCGACGCCCCATAAATGCAATGGATGGGGAGCGCTCCTCGCTAGGCGAGGGGGTGGATAGGACGTTGTATGATCTCTAGCCAAGCCCGCAGAAACCGGATGAGACGTGTCGCGAGGCCCCATTGTACCAAAACTCATGGGCGCATTGTCCGTGACCCGTTACGGAACCCCGTCAATGTTGTTGGGCACGGAAAATATTCGGTAATCTGTCCGTAATCACAAAGCCCTTCCGCACGCAAACCCTGTTCCACCCGCATGGCAGCATTATTCCCCTTCGTGGCATCCTGTGACCAGGCCGTGCTGTCCTCGAAACCGGTTTCCCCCGCATGACCTCCCATGACTCCAATATGCGTGACCCGCTGCGGCCCATTGAATTCTGTTGGCTCGAGGGAGGTTGGGTAATCTGCCAACCGTCCCGGAGCCTCCCCCCTCGGTGCGTTGCCCGGAGACGTCCTCCGTCCTGCCCCTCGCACTGGCCATACCGGAGGAAAAGTCAAAGGGGTTTTCGCAGCTTCTCATTGAATTCGTAATTAATGTTTGTCACCGATGGGAATTTACATTATCTGTGAGCAGCCATTTTAAAGTGCCCTGTCCGGATCTCACGTTTAGAGAAAAGGATTTTGGGCGCACGGTGCACTGCGCGGTTAATGTAAGGTGCACAAAGGCAACACATGGAGCTCCAAGGAGCGCTGTGATGTCTGCGTTTCCGCCCCATGGACTGCATATCTCCTCTTTGTCGGCCGGAGGAGCGGAGACCTGTCTGAGCACATAGATGCCGGTCGCAAGGGCCGCAGATGCTAAATCCGCGTGGCGCCAGACCATATCGTGACACCACATGACTCACTGGAGTATCGAAAGCGCGAACCCGCCCGAAAGTATTGTAGCGCTATGCATGGCAGGTTATTTACATTACACATTCCGGTGCGGGGAGCTTAAATCATTTGCTCCGCATCACAGGATGTGGACGCGACCTCGAGACTCAACCGTGGTTTCCTGCACTCGACCCGAAGGTATTGGAGCGCTTTGCCTATCGCCGTATTCACATTGCACATTCAGGTACGGGGAGCTTAAATCATTTGCTCCGCATCACAGGGTGTGGACGCGACCTCGAGACTAAAACCGTGGTTTCCTGCACTCGACCCGAAGGTATTGAAGCGCTTTGCCTAGCGCCGTATTTACATTGCACATTCTGGTAGGGGGGCTTAAATCATTTGCTCTGCCTCACAGGATGTGGACGCGACCTCGAGACTCGAACCGTGGTTTCCTGCACTCGACCCGAAAATATTGGAGCGCTTTGCCTAGCGCCGTATTTACATAGCACATTCAGGTACGGGGAGCTTAAATAATTTGCTCCGCATCACCGGATGTGGGCGCGACCCCCCAGCTTGAGGCCGCAGCGCGAACTCGCCTGAAGAGTATTGGGGCCCGTGCCTAGGCGCCGTATTCCCATACATGTTCCAGCTCTGGGAGATTAAATTGCCTCACCCAGCGAGCCATTTATACCTCAATTCCGGGCACGGGAAGGCCAAGTGCTTTGCCCGGAATCACAGCGCGGGCTCCCCGAGGGCATTATGGGGATGAGCATGAGCCCCGTTTCACCTATATGGTCAGGCACCGAGCGAACCTCGGGTCTCAGGGCGCTTTACGTCGCCCCGTTGCGGACACCATATCTTGTTTGTTCGGCACAGGAATATTAAGTGATTTGCCCAGAATCACAGGATGCTCGGCGTCGTTGCCGAGACTCAAACCCCAGTTCCCACGCAGGCTCGCGCACCCCTACGCCCCACCTCCCCGCTAACCGCTACTCGGCTGCCGAGGTCTAGACCTGCACCCAGAGGCGCGGGACCCCAAAACTAATCCTAATTGTTTTTTGTTGCCTATTTATATGGCGCGACTTCGCCCGAAGGTATTGGAGCACCTAAATAGCACCGTATTTACATTATACATTCCGAGCACGGGAAGATTAAATGAAGCCACACCCGGACCCAAGTCGAGGCACGGGGAGATTAAGTGATTTGCCCAGGATCACAGGATGAGGAAGCGACCTCGAGGCTCGAAACTTGCTGTCCCGCACCAGAGGCGGCAGCGCAGCCGACGGCCCACATCTTCGTCAAGGAGATTCCGTGATTTGAAATTTATGGCAAATTTTAGTATGGAGAGTGCGGACATCGATCCCGCTACCTCTCGCGCACTAGCAAGTACTCTACTAATCGGGCTACTTCCCCTGCGGTGCTGACCAGCGCCGCAAATCGGCAGCGCCGCCGGCGGACCGCCTCAACCGCCCTCTCAAATCGCCACCCTTGCGTCGATCTTGCGCCCCCTCTGCCAGTGGCAAATCCGTGCCACAGGGCCCCGTCGACCTGGTACTGCCCAGGGACAGGGCCGGGGTGGAGTGGGTGCAGCAAGACTCACCGTTAGTAAAGAAGCGCGACGACCAAACGACAACCTGTGGCGAATGCGGCGTGGTGGGCGACAAAGAGGTCGCCAGGAGGGTGGGGGAAGGCTAAATAGCCTCCCCTTCCCCACAGGGGCCAGGAAGTGACGCGCTTGTGCGTCACATCCGGCCAGCGCGAGGAGAGGGGGACACCGGTTGGCGTCACCGCCCCCTCCCCTTGGGAGGGGGTGGGGAGGGGTGACCGGTGCCCCGGTGGCACTAGGGCGCCGACCGCTGCAGTGGCACCCTGCGGGGGCCGCGGTCGGCGGCAGAGTTAAATGTTTGACTTCAAGCCGTAGAAATCCCCTCACAGCCTGTAGAGGGGGTGACGCAGCCACGGAGCTCTCTCTTTCTCGTTTAATTACAGATAACAGTCATGGATCAGTGTGACAAATTCATATTTGCAAAGTGGTATCTACGTGCCCTAAGTGAGTGACACTTTATCATGAGCAGTTGATTAAGAAAATTGGTGAAATGCGGAAACTCCAGTCCTGGTTTATTGTATGAATGGGGTATCTGTCCTTATGCTTTCGATAGTAAAACTAAAAGGTCCAGAATTCTTAGAAAAACAGTATAATATTAACTGTTTACAGGTACCTTTCACTTTGAGGCTTAGGCAGAGCGTTCACGTTTTCACGGTATTTTGAACTATGAATTTACATAATTCGAGGCCTCACAAGGATTAACATCACACAACCTTTTATTTCAATGACATCACTGAAAGTGGCATAATGCATGCTACATGAAATATTAGGCTTCAGACTCATTTTCATGTTTCCGCAGTCTCCCACATCCACGTGACTGCATTTTCCTAAAGACCCTTCCTAACATTCTCCTATAATTTCATTTTTCTATCTAGATTCTTCACAACTACGTCCAGTCATTTAGCGCCGTCTCTCCTTGAGGCCCTCTTTAGCCCACGCCTTGGTTTCACTTCTCAAGTGACGCTCTCCGCCCTATTTCCAGGATTTTTTCAGGAAGTTCTTCCTCGGTAACAAATATTTTCTCCTTCTCCCTATCTCGGTTTCTAGTCGCCTCCGGCCTCTGCCTAGTTTCGTTTCTCCCCCGCCTCCCAGTTTCATTTTCCATTCGGCGCGTGGACTCTTGTAACCCAGGCTCCTCCCATCACCTCGTGCAGCTGTCAAACTTGGCCCCTCCTTTGAGCACGCACATCTGACGCCTGGGAATCCCCCTTCTCGAGGGGACGCCCATGAGGAGGCAAGCGCTCTGTCGTGTTTAAGGTGGGACAGAACAAACACGTCTTGCTGACTTCTCCGAAGAATAGTTTGTTTTTCAATAACAGAGACATCCTAATCTGAAGCACCATAAAAATACTTGAAGTTAAACTTACTATATGCAGAAAAACAGGCACAATTGACAAATAAACTGACAGAGCAAACACGTAGAAATAATTTAGGGGAAACGAGCGTTGTAAACCGTTTATGAGCTTAGCACCCAGTGTCATGTGTGACATATCCGACAGTTATGGCATTTAGCCAACAACCGGTTGTATCCTAGAATTTGTAGTAACACGTATCCCATTAGTATGAGTTTAAATATCCCAGTATGAAAACGGCTGCTGGCTAAGAAAACAAGCATGTGCAATTTTTATTTATTTATTTAATTCATTTTTATAAAGCACGGACTTTACCCGAAGGTGTCAGAGCGCTGTACAACAGAACCAGTTATGTTACATGAGAGAAATGTTACAAAATAGAATGCTACAAAAATAGCAGGACACAGTATCAAACACAGCAGGCAAGAGGAGGTAGGGAAAAAAATAGAAGGCAAGAACACAACATCAAACACAGCAATTTACAATGACTAACGAACTTCCTGGCGGGGTCTGAGAATGAAGGAATTAGTTCTGAAAGTGTATTTGGAATAGAAGATATGTGAGGTCAGTTTTGAAGATCCGGATGGAGGTGGTGGCACGGAGCAATGGAGGAAGGGAGTTCCAGATGCTCACTGCATTACCTGAGAACGATTGAGCCATGGATTTTTCCTTTTGAAGGAGGGGGGCTCAAGCAGAAACTTTTCCGCATTCCAAGAAGGTCTCAAGCCTCCAGAAAATTTCAGTTTGTTCGCCAGATAGCGAGGGGAGGAAGTGTGCAAGGCTTTGTGGGTGATGCAGGCCTTTTTAGGTATCGCCTGGCGAACGCGCCAGCGAGATCTATTGTTACTGACTTGCCTCGGAAGTGGGACAGGAGATGGGCACGCGCATGGTCTCGGCGGATTTGAGTTGGTGTACGCGCTTTCAGCCACGCGGCGTGCACATCTCCTGTCTCTCTTCCCTCAGCAAGTCAGTATCCAGTTTCACTTTCTTCCTCATTAGTGTCTGTGAACGCTGATACATTGGCCCCAGCATTCAGTGACTCACATCAGCGTTTGCTTAGTTGACTGTTTGCGCCACGTTAATTTGCCTCTTGCGTTGCTACATAATTAGCATAGCTCCAACTCTTAGCAAAACATTAGCTGCCGTCTCACTGCCGCCATATTTTTCTTAAAATCCGTAACGTGATTAAATAACAAATGACTTTTTTTTCTCTCTTTGCTAAGTTTGTCTTTTTTTTTCCCTTTCAGCCTTATAGGAACTTCATAGCAAAACATTGGCAGCCGTCTAACTGCCGCTATAGTTTTCTTAAAATACGGTAGGGGATTAAATAACAAATCACTTGGTTTTGAACGCTCATAGATAGGCCCCAGCATTCAGTGAAATACGGTAGGGGTTTAAATAACAAATTACTTGTTTTTGAACGTTCATACATAGGCCCCAGGATTCAGTGGCTCACATCAGCGTTTCCTTAGGTGACTGTTCGCGCCACGTTAATTGGCCTCTTGCGTTGCTACATAATTAGCATAGCTCCAACTCTTAGCAAAACATTGTCCTTTATGCACTGTGCACAGAGTATTGGCCTTCTTTATGAAATGCACCAGCGTTTTTTTTTTTGTTAAAAGCAGTCTGCTGATATCGCCACATTAATTGTCTGCTTGCGGCCTACACGATTAGCATAGCTCCAACTTGTAGCGAAACCTTTAGCAGCCGTCTAACTGGCGCCATAGTTTTTTTAAAGAACGGAAAAGGACTAAATGAAAAATTATTTATTTTTATCTCATTGTTAAGTTTTGCTTTTTTTTCCCTTTCAGGCTTAGACGAACTGTTTTTGTGATATGCGTTGGATTTACGATGGGCTTTGCTGTATTAAACATTCATTGGCTGTTTAATTTATTAATTATGTTATCGTAGACAATCAGGATACAAGCTCATGTTCATACGGAAACATGAACTTCTATAGCGATTCTGTGAGCTATATTAAACGCCATTATTACCGCTGTAAGAGCAGTTGTCTACTGATCTTTATATAATAAGTTTTAGCATACTTTCAAATATGCTCAATAGTATTCTGCTTAATATATACTCAATAGTATTTGGCTTACCATCTAATATTGTTGCCTGGTCCTTTGTGCTACGAAAGGAGAGACACTTGACGCATTTGCTGTTTTTGGGGCATGACGGCCTTTACACACTGTGCACAGAGTATTGGCTTTGTTTATAAAACGCACCAGCGTTTTTTGTTAAAAGCAGTCTATCCATATTAGTGGTACTGCACACAAACATATACTCCATTTCATGTTCGCAGTCGTATCTCATATTGTCATCTAATTCTTTGTGGCATCAAAGAATAAATACTACTATAATCCTTTACTGCATATTGGGGTTTGGCAGCGTTTGATATTGTCCTTTTTTATGAAATTGAACCAAGTTTTAATTAAAAAGAATACGTCTATATAAGTAATGCTACAAACAAACTAATACTTTAGCTGGTGTTCACATTCGTCGTGTTTTTATCGTTCTTGCATACCTTATACAGTTTCCTTTACTAGATGCATTTATTTGGAATATGCGCTTTTGATGTTACATCGTGTAAGAACTCGTTCTCCACATTTACAATGCCCACATGTTGTTTGTAGCACCTGCCTATCTTCACACCATCGCCATGCGTCTGCTTGGCTGACTCTTCGCGCCACGTTAATTAGCTCTCTCTGTTCCTGCACGATTAGCATAGCTCTGACTTGTAGCAAAACCTTTGGCAGCCGTCAAACTGGCGCCATAGTTTTCGTAAAATCTGTAAGAGGATTAAATAACAAATAACTTTTTTTTCTCTCTTTGCTAAGTTTAGCTTTTTTTTCCCTTTCAGCCTTATAGCAACTTCGTAGCAAAACATTGGCAGCCGTCTAACTGCCATTAAAGTTTTCTTATAATCCATAAGGGGATTAAATAACAAATGACTTTTTTGGCTCTCTTTGCTAAGTTTGGCTTTTTTTTCCCTTTCAGCCTTATAGCAACTTCGTAGCAAAACATTGGCAGCCGTCTAACTGCGGCTATAGTTTTCTTAAAATACGGTATGGGATTAAATAACAAATTACTTGTTTTTGAACGCTCATACATAGGCCCCAGCATTCAGTGACTCACATCAGCATTTGCTTAGGTGACTGTTCGCGCCACGTTAGTTGGCCTATTGCGTTGCTACATGATTAGCATAGCTCCAACTGTTAGCAAAACATTGTCCTTTATACACTGTGCACAGAGTATTGGCCTTCTTTATGAAATGCACCAGCCTTTTTTTTTTGTTAAAAGCAGTCTGCTGATATCGCCACATTAATTGTCTGCTTGCGGCCTACACGATTAACATAGCTCTAACTTGTAGCGAAACCTTTAGCAGCCGTCTAACTGGCGCCATAGTTTTTTTAAAGAACGGAAAAGGACTAAATGAAAAATTACTTATTTTTATCTCATTGTTAAGTTTTGCTTTTTTTCCTCTTTCAGCCTTATACGAACTGCTTTTGTGATATGCGTTGGATTTCCGATGGCCTTTGCTGTATTAAACATTCATTGGCTGTTTAATTTATTCATTATGTTATCGTAGACAATCAGGATACAAGCTCATGTTCATACGGAAACATGAACTTCTATAGCGATTCTGTGCGCTATATTAAACGCCATTATTACCGCTGTAAGAGCAGTTGTCTACTGATCTTTATATAATAAGTTTTAGCATACCTTCAAATATGCTCAATAGTATTCTGCTTAATATATACTCAATAGTATTTGGCTTACCATTTAATATTGTTGCCTGGTCCTCTGTGCTACGAAAGGAGAGACACTTGACGCTTTTGCTGTTTTTGGGGCATGACGGCCTTTACAGACTGTGCACAGAGTATTGGCTTTGTTTATAAAACGCACCAGCGTTTTTTGTTAAAAGCAGTCTATCCATTAGTGGTACTGCACACAAACATATACTCCACTTCATGTTCGCAGTCGTATCTCATATTGTCATCTAATTCTTTGTGGCATCAAAGAATAAATACTACTATAATCTTTTACTGCATATTGGGGTTTGGCAGCGTTTGATATTGTCCTTTTTTATAAAATAGAACTTAGTTTTAATTGAAAAGAATACGTCTATATAAGTAATGCTACAAAGAAACTAATACTTTAGCTGGTGTTCACATTCGTCGTGTTTTTATCGTTCTTGCATACCTTATACAGTTTCCTTTACTAGATGCATTTATTTGGAATATGCGCTTTTGATGTTACATCGTGTAAGAACTCGTTCTCCACATTTACAATGCCCACATGTTGTTTGTAGCACCTGCCTATCTTCACACCATCGCCATGCGTCTGCTTGGCTGACTCTTCGCGCCACGTTAATTAGCTCTCTCTGTTCCTGCACGATTAGCATAGCTCTGACTTGTAGCAAAACCTTTGGCAGCCGTCAAACTGGCGCCATAGTTTTCGTAAAATCTGTAAGGGGATTAAATAGCAAATGACTTTTTTTGCTCTCTTTGCTAAGTTTAGCTTTTTTTTCCCTTTCAGCCTTATAGGAACTTCGTAGCAAAACATTGGCAGCCGTCTAACTGCCGCCATAGTTTTCTTAAAATCCATAAGGAGATTAAATAACAAATGACTCTTTTGGCTCTCTTTGCTAAGTTTGGCTTTTTTTTCCCTTTCAGCCTTATAGCAACTTCGTAGCAAAACATTGGCAGCCGTCTAACTTCCACTATAGTTTTCTTAAAATACGATACAGGATTAAATAACAAATTACTTGTTTTTGAACGCTCATACATAGGCCCAGCATTCAGTGACTCACATCAGCGTTTGCTTAGGTGACTGTTCGCGCCACGTTAGTTGGCCTCTTGCGTTGCTACATGATTAGCATAGCTCCAACTGTTAGCAAAACATTGTCCTTTATACACTGTGCACAGAGTATTGGCCTTCTTTATGAAATGCACCAGCCTTTTTTTTTTGTTAAAAGCAGTCTGCTGATATCGCCACATTAATTGTCTGCTTGCGGCCTACACGATTAGCATAGCTCCAACTTGTAGCGAAACCTTTAGCAGCCGTCTAACTGGCGCCATAGTTTTTTTAAAGGACGGAACAGGACTAAATGAAAAATTACTTATTTTTATCTCATTGTTAAGTTTTGCTTTTTTTCCCCTTTCAGCCTTATACGAACTGCTTTTGTGATATGCGTTGGATTTCTGATGGGCTTTGCTGTATTAAACATTCATTGGCTGTTTAATTTATTCATTATGTTATCGTAGACAATCAGGATACAAGCTCATGTTCATACGTAAACATGAACTTCTATAGCGATTCTGATCGCTATATTAAACGCCATTATTACCGCTGTAAGAGCAGTTGTCTACCGATCTAAATATAATAAGTTTTAGCATACCTTCAAATATGCTCAATAGTATTCTGCTTAATATATACTCAATAGTATTTGGCTTACCATCTAATATTGTTGCCTGGTCCTTTGTGCTACGAAAGGAGAGACACTTGACGCTTTTGCTGTTTTTGGGGCATGACGGCCTTTACACACTGTGCACAGAGTATTGGTTTTGTTTATAAAACGCACCAGCGTTTTTTGTTAAAAGCAGTCTATCCATATTAGTGGTACTGCACGCAAACATATACTCCACTTCATGTTCGCAGTCGTATCTCATATTGTCATCTAATTCTTTGTGGCATCAAAGAATAAATACTACTATAATCTTTTACTGCATATTGGGGTTTGGCAGCGTTTAATATTGTCCTTTTTTATAAAATAGAACCCAGTTTTAATTGAAAAGAATACGTCTATATAAGTAATGCTACAAACAAACTAATACTTTAGCTGGTGTTCACATTCGTCGTGTTTTTATCGTTCTTGCATACCTTATACAGTTTCCTTTACTAGATGCATTTATTTGGAATATGCGCTTTTGATGTTACATCGTGTAAGAACTCGTTCTCCACATTTACAATGCCTACATGTTGTTTGTAGCACCTGCCTATCTTCACACCATCGCCATGCGTCTGCTTGGCTGACTCTTCGCGCCACGTTAATTAGCTCTCTCTGTTCCTGCACGATTAGCATAGCTCTGACTTGTAGCAAAACCTTTGGCAGCCGTCAAACTGGCGCCATAGTTTTCGTAAAATCTGTAAGGGGATTAAATAACAAATGACTTTTTTTGCTCTCTTTGCTAAGTTTAGCTTTTTTTTCCCTTTCAGCCTTATAGGAACTTCGTAGCAAAACATTGGCAGCCGTCTAACTGCCGCTATAGTTTTCTTAAAATACGGTACAGGATTAAATAACAAATTACTTCTTTTCGAACGCTCATACATAGGCCCCAGCATTCAGTGACTCACATCAGCGTTTGCTTAGGTGACTGTTCGCGCCACGTTAGTTGGCCTCTTGCGTTGCTACATGATTAGTATAGCTCCAACTGTTAGCAAAACATTGTCCTTTATACACTGTGCACAGAGTATTGGCCTTCTTTATAAAATGCACCAGCGTTTTGGTTAAAAGCAGTCTGCTGATATCGCCACATTAATTGGCTGCTTGCGGCCTACATGATTAGCATAGCTCCAACTTATAGCAAAACCTTTGGCAGCCGTCTAACTGGCACCATAGTTTTCTTAAGGAACAGCACGGCATTAAATGACAAATTATTTGTTATTATCTCATTGCTAAGTTTCGCTCTTTCTTCCCCTTTAAGCCGTATACGAACTGCTTTTGTGATATGTGTTGGATGTTCGATGTACTTTGCTGAGTAAACAATCATTGGCCATCTAATTTTATTCATGTTATCGTAGACAAGCAGCATACAAGTTCACGTTCCTACGAAAACATGAACTGCTATAGCGAATCTGTGCGCTATATACAACACCATTATCATGCTTGTAAGAGCAGTTGTCTACTGATCAAAGTATAATAATTTGTAGCATACCTTATAATATGCTCAATAGTATTCTGCTTAATATATGCTCAATAGTATTTTGCTTTACATTTAATATTGTTCTCTGGTCTTTCGTACAACGAAAGGGGGAACACTACTATACACTTTTGCTGGTTTTGGGGCATGACGTCCTTTATACACTGTGCACAGAGTATTGGCCTACTTTATAAAATGCAACAGCGTTTTTGTTAAAAGCAGTCTGCTGATATCGCCACATTAATTGGCTGCTTGCGGCCTACACGATTAGCATAGCTCCAACTTGTAGCGAAACCTTTAGCAGCTGTCTAACTGGCGCCATAGTTTTTTTAAAGAACGGAAAAGGACTAAATGAAAAATTACTTATTTTTAACTCATTGTTAAGTATTGCTTTTTTTCCCCTTTCAGCCTTATACGAACTGCTTTTGTGATATGCGTTGGATTTCCGATGGGCTTTGCTGTATTAAACATTCATTGGCTGTTTAATTTATTCATTATGTTATCGTAGACAATAATGATACAAGCTCATGTTCATACGGAAACATGAACTTCTATAGCGATTCTGTGCGCTATATTAAACGCCATTATTACCGCTGTAAGAGCAGTTGTCTACTGATCTAAATATAATAAGTTTTAGCATACCTTCAAATATGCTCAATAGTATTCTGCTTAATATATACTCAATAGTATTTGGCTTACCATCTAATATTGTTGCCTGGTCCTTTGTGCTATGAAAGAAGAGACACTACTAGACGCTTTTGCTGTTTTTGGGGCATGACGGTCTTTATACACTGTGCACAGAGAATTCACCTTATTTATAAAATGCATCAGCGTTTATATTAAAAGCAGCCTGCCCATATTAGTGGTATTGCATACAAACATATAGTTCTCCTGATGTTCTCAGTTGTATCTTATATTGTTGTCTAATCCTTCCAACATTAAGAAGAAATACTACTATAATCCTTTACTGCATATAAAAATTTGTCAACGTTTACATACTATGCACATAATATTGTTTTTTTTTATAAAATACAACCAAGTGTTAATTTATAAGAATACGTCTATATAAGTGGAACTGCACACAAACTTATAATTTAGCTGGTGTTCACATTCGTCATATTTTTATCGTACTTGCATACTTTATGAATAGACATTACTACTAGATGCATTTAGCCGAAATGTGCGCTTTGATGTTACACCGTATGCAAAAAGGCGTTCTCCGCATTTACAATGCCCACATGTTGTTTGTAGCACCTGCCTATCTTCACACCATCGCTATACATTTCCTTTACTGTGTCTTCCCCCATTTTATGAGTTTTCTTCATGGCAATGTGCTTTTCAAGGTCTATTTAAACGTGATACACCAACCATTCTACAGAATGCTGAAGCTGTGGTGCCCATTGTACGAGCTATATCTTTATCTACATACTGCTGTTATTGTGGTAAGTTTTACTGAGGTTTTATATTATTTATTTACCTGTTCATAATTATTGTACAATCTAAAATACTTACTAATTGCACAATCTTTTTTCATAAGTGCATATGTATTATTAAGCTTATAATTTTCTTTACGTTAGTTTTATAATATTAATTATTTACATGTTATGCTACTTTAGTAAAATACTGCGTTATTGCACATATATTACCTACTTATAAGTACCATATAACTACTCGCATCTTAACATGCATACAGAGACATAGTTTGTTAGGAGCCTTACTCAACTAGCTTCTTGTACAATTTGTTACGATTACACAGCATTTGCTACAAGTGCGACTTACATACGGATACTGTACGTAGCATTGTATTATTATGCACCTTGTTTTAAAACTCTTATTATGTGTGTAGCATATCTTAAAGCATTCTGTTAAGATGTTTTTTTAACATACATTATTTACCCAACATTATAGAAAACATATCTATAACCTTTTGCTTTGCACGTAGTACAAACGCATGTGTTTAATGCGCTTTGCCCGTTCAGCTGCTATGTATTATGCTACTTAATAATTAGTGTTGCCATGTATTTACATGTACCTGTATATTTACAACTATCTTTTTTGGATTGCAGGGTAAAAAGCTCATTGTGCCATATCGTCATTTGGATTTTTAGCTGCCTTAAAAATAATCCTTGGCTATAGTACTTCAACGAACATACGTGTGAGTAAATAATAACCTTTGTATAGTATACACTGCAATTCAAATGCAATTATGCTCTTAGTAAAATCAACTTTAGTAATTGCCCAATTTAACAGTTACTAACGTCGCTTAAGCAATTGCACTTTTAATGCTCATATAAAGCGTATTAGCAATTGCGTATTATTTCATTAATAAACTGCTTTTAATAGAAAAATATTTTTACGTGCTTCGGGTTTGCCACTAACACAGGTAATGTTTGCTTGTATATAAAGTACATATTACCAAACACTTTCAGGTTAATACCTATGTTTCTATTTCCTTACAAATTCACCACAATGTACTTGCCTGTATTTATATGCCGTTTTATATATGTAGTTTACACGTACTTTGTTTACCTTGTGTGCGTGATATCTTAACCTAATATATTAATAACGAATAGTTTACTTGTTGTGGTTGATTTTTAATTATTTGCCTGGTTGCGAAACAGTAATACACGTAATTTTGTATTACAATTCTCGCTCTTATGTTATGCACATGCTGTGGTCTATATTACGTTAAAAAGCATCTGTTACTGTTGCACTCAAAAAATACATTTTCCAAACTGAGTACCTCTAATACATTGGATCTTATAAGCAAGCTGCATTTTATTGAGTCAAATTCCCCTATTTTTTTGGCTCTCCACTTTCATTTACCCCTTAGGTTTTCCTATATCTTTTTCTCCATCTATATTATAACGTGCATTAGTTGCTAATTAGTATATTAAAGTATCCACATGTAACTTCCTTTTACTGCTACGTGTATCTATACTCCGTTTTACTAGTTCGCATTATTTTAGATTATTACAACAAAAGCATATATAATTAGAACTATCCATGATGGTGCAATTCTTAACATGCTGCACACCTACTACTTGGCATTTTTCACATTGCTGATTATACAACGGTCTATTTAACTGCTATTTTCGATTACATTTGCTACTGTCCTCACCAAACCACCAAGCTGCAATTTCCACTACTTTCTAACATTTTCGCAATAAAATCAATTGTCAGTTCGTACTTGTACTCTCTTACCAACACTAATATATAAATATAGTCTTTCCAATCCTGTGAAGTAGCTCTTACTCTATCTGCAGTACATAAACACTGCACTACCAACGCGGTTCCTACGCTATACCTTTTGTCCTACTACAACATTCAATATCTTTACTTTGGCTTACCTACAACTATTTCTTTATGCTAAGACTGCACACTCCTCTCAACGTAATAATCTTCTAAGGTACTTACAGTTAGCAGCATTTAAAATAAGCTGAGTTCAAGTTTTCATGTACACATACAGCTAACGTTCGCATTATGCCTGTATATCACATCGTAAGCAAAATGTTCTCAGCAGCAATAATACATGCACGAACACACTAGCGAGGTTGTATCACGTGATATTTTTTTCCCGTCTAGCATACGTTCAGTAGACGAATAGTTATAAGATAAATGCTCCTTCTTATTAAAAATAGTCTACAAATAAAGATATATTTTACATTATTGCTTTTACGATGTTGCTCTTTAGGCAACGCACTAATTATATGCATTTTTAAACATATAATGTAAACACGTGTATATATGTTTAAAGTCTTTCCTTAAAAGCGAAAAAAACATAACAACAAAACCATTAAACAGGCATTTACAATGCAATAGTCTCGGCATTGATAAAGTTAGACTTATTGCCATTGCTCATGAAATTATTTTTGCTAATGTTTTTTGTTTTTAATGCATTTAAAAATACGTCATTGTCACTGTGCAGCAGACGTAGCACAAAAGGCATAACCTTACAGACACGCAGTGGTCTTGTCTTTTAGAAAGGCAACCTAATGCTGCCCACGCTTCTAATCGAGTGGATCCCGTTCGTAGCAGGACGATCTCGCGCTCTTGTCCCCTTCGCCTCCATCCCTCAAGCACTTCACTCCTATCGCACTATCTATCGGTAATAGGAACAGAAGCAGTATTAATAGTCTCAATTTGTGTTCCCTTTGGCATTAAATATTTATACGATCGATCGCTTGGTTTAGGGTTTTATAGATGTCTTAACACATCTTAAGGCAGGAGTCTTCGGTGGGTTATTTAGATAGCTAACTTCTAAGCCTTTGTGTGCAGTTTATTCACCCCTCCGCACAAAATTCGTGTCCAGGACGCCACGCTAATAGATATTCATTAAAAATACTCTTTTAATACTCGCTAAAGTATTATTAAAACCCATTAGCATAAGAAGTGCTGCCTTCTTACCTCCACCGGCGAATTGTCTTTGTATACCTTGAACCTTAGAACGGTAGAGGCGAGAGCTGGGCGGAGCTACGAATTCGTTCCTAACACGTATTAAGAGCTAGTAAATGTACAGTGCCATACAAAATTATATTACAAAAATCAACGCCCTTTATTTAACTTGCTTTCTTGTACAATGTAGTGTGTGAAACCATTTTTAAAAGTTTCGCTTAAAAATGAGCATGCTAGCCGAGATGTGCATCGTGTATTACATCAATAATATAAGAGTTCCGTAAATTAGACAATCATTGAACAGAGCCAGTGAGAGGAAACAGCTTCCTGTAGCCAGGCATGCATTTTTTTACTCACCCATTAGTTCGTAATCACTATATATAAGTGTCCACATGTAACTTCCTTTTACTGCTACGTATATCTATACTCCGTTTTACTAGTTCGTCTTCTAATATATTATAACAACAAAACCATATACAATTAAAACTATCTATTATAGTGCGATTCCTAACATGCTGCACACCTACTCCCCGGCATTTTCCACATTGCTGATTATACATCTGTCTATCTTACTGCTATTTTCGATTACATTTGCTACTGTCCTCACCCCATCTCACTAAACTGCAATCTCCACTACTTTCGCAACATTTTCGGCGAAACTCCATTTTTACTCGTATTTACCCATTTGCGCTCTCCTACTAACACTAATATTTAAATATAGTCTATACTCCCCTGCAACCTAGCACTTACTCTATCTGCAATACATAAACACTACACTACCAACGCGGTTACTACGCCATACCTTTTCTCTTCTTACAACATTCAATCCTTTTACTTTAGCATTCTTACAACTATTTCATCATGCTAGGATTCTACGCTCCTCTTAATGTAATAATCTTTTAAGGTACTTACAGTTAGCAGCATTTAAAATAGCCTCGCTACGAGTTTCCATGTGGCCATCCAGCTAACGTTTCCATTGTGCCTGTGTATAAACGAAAGCAAAATGCTCCCAGCAACAATGTGCACGAGCACGCTAGCAAGGTCGTATCACGTGATATTTTTTTTCCCAACTAGCATACGTTCAGCATGACGAACAGTTTTAAGATAAATGTTAGTTATTATTAAAAATACTCTATAAATAAAGATATATTTTATATATTGCTTTTACGATGTTGCTCTTTCAGCAACGCACTAATTATATGCATATTTGAACACATATTGTAAACACGTGTATACGTGTTTAAAGTCTTTACTTAAAAGTGAAAAACCATAACACAAAAGCATTAAACAAGCTTTTACAATGCAAAAATCTTGGCATTGGTAAACTTACAGCTATTACCTTGCTCATAACATTATTTTTGCTTATGTTTTTTTTTTAAATTCATTTTCAAAAACGTCATTGTCACCGTGCAGCAGACGTATCACAAACAGCATGACATTACTGACACGGTCGGGTCCTGTATTCTATAAAAGCAACCTGTAAGCCAACCACGCTTATAATCGAGTGGGTCCCATTTGTGGCAGGAATGATCTTGCGCTGTTGTTGTCCTAGCCCCCACTCCTCAAGCACTTCACCCATCGCACTATCTATCGGTAATAAAAACAGAAGCAATGTTAATAATTTACAATTTGTGGTATTTGTAACTTAAAAATATATAGCGATCGATCGCTCACTTCAGGTTATTACATGCGGCTTAACACATATCAAGGCAAGAGTCCTCAGTGGGTTATTTAGATAGCTAACTTCTAAGCCTTTGTATGCGATTTCTGCAGTTTATCAACCCATCCGCCCACAATTCGTGTCCGGGACGCAGGGCTAATAGATTTTTATAAAACATACTCTTTTAATACTCGCTAAAATATTATTAAAAGGCCATTAGCATAAGAGGTGCTCCCTTCTATTATAAACTTACGCTCTGTCTCTGTGTAGCTTGTATCTTAAAGGGGTATAAACGAAGGCTACGCAGAATTAGAATCCCTTCCCAACAGGTATTTATAGCTACTGAATGTACAGTGCCACACAAAATTATATGACAGATTCAAATGCTCTTTATTTAACTTGCCTTCTTGTAGAAAAGTAGTGTGTGAAAGCATTTTTAAAGTTTAACTTCAAAATAAGCACGCTAGCTGAAATATACATCATGTACCACAGCAATAAGAATGAAAGTTTTGTGAAGCTAGACAACCATTAAACACAGCTAGTAAATAGAAACTGCTTCCTATCGCTAAACATGCGTTTTTCAACCCATCTATACATACACACACACATGCAATCATCCATACGTACATTAATCCATTCGTTTGTTGATGCATTTTGCCTATTCATCCATACAACAAACATTATTTTATCCACACAGGCATCCATTCAGTCATCATCAATTTCAATATGAGCAATCATACATTCATGCATCCAATTACCAATCAGCGCACTCACCCACCTACCCATCCATCCAATCAGTTCATTCTGCCAAAAATACATTTATTCATACATCCTTTTCCTTTCCATTTCTTAACTGTATACACATATATAATGTATACCATGTATATTAACCATACCATACCTCCTAGAGGCACTGTTATATCATAGGAAAAACACAGTTGCCTCACATGGGTACATTACACTAGAACCTGGAGGTGCAGAGAACAAAAGATTCTCTCACCTGGCCTTGTGTTTTTATACTGAATTAAACATCCTAAAGGTATCTTTTTAATATGCAAGTCGCTTTATTGCTAAAGTTATTATCAATTATAGAAAACAACTGCCCAATATTAAATTGTTTTGTAAACTTTAAGTATTAAGTACAGTGCAGTGCAAGTAAATTGATACATGTTGAAAAAATGACATAATCATGGGCCATCCTTTACAGACACTCTCCATCCAATGCAGTTGAAGTGGCCATCACTAGAAAAATAATAACATTCCAAGAGTGTGTGTAGTGTGTGTTACCCACGTACAAAAATGCACACACAGCTACAAATGCGTCATTACACACATATGCATAAACAAACATACAGTCATATACATACATACAATGACATACAGACACAAAGCATATGTCAACTTGCATACACACAAAAATACACACAAATAAATATGCACAAACATAGTCACAACCACATATACATACAGAGAATATACACACACACAGAGAGACACTCAAACATGCATATATTTATAAAGTAAAACATACACAATTAACAGTCATTAAAAAATAACTTAGTACATGGTAAGCTATCTGCAATACAAAATATAACTCTGCCACAACCAGAAAAGGTATTGAATAAGGCACCGTAATTATTAGACAGGACTCAGCTGTTTGTGTATACCCCATTCAGGTAAACAAATATAAGTTTCAATTAGTTCCCCTTGTTTGCTTCCATCCTGATATCAATTACAGATGCAGGAAAATCTATCAAAACATAAGCCTAACGTGCATTAACTCTAGCACATAATAACTGTTTTTATTTAAATAACAACAACGCGGTAGGAGGTAGCGCTCTCTACAAACTAATACAAGCTGTAGCCAAAGACAAGACATAGTTGCACACACTGCAATTTGAAATAGCATAAAAGTAACACAACATAAAGTTTTTACTATTTGTTTTTCTATCCTCCTTTTGAAAAATTATGTAGCTTTAAAATAGATATCTATAAAACACTCATGCCAGTCACTTACCCAAGGTGAAGGCGTCTTTAAAAACTGGGCGCCTAACCTAAGTCCACAAGTACACATAGAAAAAAAAACAAACCAGTCTAAACCAGCACTAATGTTAGGGCGCTAAACAAGCCATCTGGATCAAGCAGAGGTGGCACTAGTATAGTATTATCAGGCTTTAAGTAAGAAAATTTTAATATAAAATACAGCAAGTCATAATTGCTGCTTATTTATTTTATGCAAATAACATCTATTAACAAAGCCAATAGTCCTGCCCTGTTATACATATAATATTACTTACATCATATATCTGGATGCCGTAACACGAAACAAAAAAATATATATTATGCACTACTATACTACAAACATATTTAAAGTTTATGTATAATTAAGCTACAACTTAAAATTACTTAGTTATACCCCTTTAAAAGAAGTCCCTCTTTGTTTTTAACTGACTTATAGCTATAACTAAATATAAAAAAAGCTTGCTAATCAAATAAGCATGGTGTCATTTAAAATTGATGTACCATATGCCAAGAAAAAACCCGAAGCATCAAATCTTACAGCATTGTTGCATAGTCACTGATTAATATATACTAGTCCTTTACAGTAGTAAGCAACATCTCATATTTGTTGACTAACAGTTCTATTATAATCTAATATTTTAACTTGCATAAACACAGAAATAGAAAAGCCACAATTCTTCATTACTGCAGGGCACTTCATGATCAAATTTCATTAAATGACATATTAGGCTTGCCTTTATAATACCTATTAACTAGCCTAATAATATTCTTTCAATTAAACTCACACACTTGCATGCCTACTGTTAACAATAATTTAATAAGTTTTTATATTACCTTCACAGTTATCTACTTTAATTGCTAAACTAACATGCTACTCCTGGAAAAGATTTTCTAATATTCTATCAAAGCCAGGCGCTATATATATTGCCGCTCCTTTGTTTCTCAGCTATCCTTTACAATACAAATAACTTTCTTGCATGATCACCCCTCAAATTAATACATATTGTTTTATACTAATTCACCTCTATGCATTTTTACTGCTAAAATAATATATTGTTTACAAAAAAAATAGTTTACTCACGTTAGGGATAGTAAGCACTATAGAAATGCAACATTCAATTATTATATTTGCTTACAGATCCATACTATGTGCCTGCAAAAATAGGCAATATCTAATATGTTACAGCTACAACAGCTGTTACAATTATTTATTTAACTTGCAGAAGAAAAACAACAGAAAAGCAACAATTCCTATTAAAGGGCACTTCATCATTAATTAGCAGATGGATACCTTAATAAGGCTTTGCCTTTTGCAAACTTTCTCACCTGCCTCCCTATTATCTTTCCCAATAAAACTAACAAACTCCACAATTCCTATTAAAGGGCACTTCATCATCAAGTAACTGGTACATACCTTAATAAGGCTTTGCCTTTTACAAACTTTCTCATCTGCCTTCCTATTGTCCTTAGTGATAAAACTAACAAACTTACATGCTCACAGCTGACATAAACTATTTTCCTATATTATTCACTACTAATCTTATAATTTCTAAAGTAACATGTTACTTTTAATAAAAGATTTCCTAATGCCTTAACAAGATGCCCAGCCTACATGAATTGTCGCTCTTGTATTTGACAGCTATCCTTTCCAAGCAAAAAAAACTAACTTGCATATTTATCTACAAATTAATTTCATATTTACCCTACTAATTCATCTCTAACCATTATTATTTAAGAAAACACACCCATACACAATGGCTACATAAATAAGCATGTTTTATATACTACAGCTGAAACTTGTTATTATTATCAGATTCTAATTTACAAAAAACAAAACACAGTTCTTACTAAACAGCAGTTTATAATGAAGTACCAGGTAAAAATTAATTAGGCATAGCCTTTTACAAACTATCTCACTTGCCACTTTACTATCCTTTCCAATTAAACAAACACACTTGCATGCTTACATTTCACATTGCTGATTTTCGGATACTACTTGATTAGTAATTTTATTACATTTGTGTACTAGTCCCACTTCTACAAAGAAAATTTAACACATTTTTGAGATATGAAGCACTATATAGTTGCCACCTCTGTATTTTCCAGTTATCATTTTCAACCAAAATAACTGCTTGTTATATCCATTCTTCGTTTCATTACATATTGTTTTATAATAAATCTCTATTGTTTTTATAAAAAATCATCCCTAAGCATTTTTAAATACAAGAACACTTAAATACTTGCTGAATGATATCTTAATGTTACATCATGGGTAGTAAGCACTATATAAATGCAAGTACAATCACTATATTTTTTTACAGCCCTATAGCAGTATGCCAAATAAGTATACTGTAGTGTTAGCGCCTAAACCTATACTCCTTCCCATACCTCTACAATTCTAAAATCCTTGAACAATATACTCGCATACTCAAATTTTACTTTAGTTACAACCACAAAAAACTCATTACATGTTATAACTATAATTCAACATTTCTAAATTAATAATTACTTCTAAGACAGATCACTTTAAAAAGTTAGTCTAAACAATTTTATTGCAATCTAACATTTTTTATTGCCTATCTAAGCAAATATCTTGTTATCTTTTGTAAACAAAAATATTACTTCGAAAAGTTATGAATATAATATCTAACAATAATATCAAGATATTTTTTTTACAAAAAACTTCTACTGCCTTATAAATGCTACAATGTGTAAAAAAATACTTTGCAAGCAATTTAAAATAGCTAATACTATAATGTAGTAAACATTTATAAATTAAAGCAAATTTTAAAAATATTTATTTCTTTTTATTTGCAGATACCGAAAAAAGAAAAGAAAAACCTATTGACAAGGTAAGATATTTATTACAATCAATCAATGTCAATATATACAAATAGTTTATACATACCAGTATAATATACCTCCTTCAAATTATCTAATTAGATCTAATTTTTATTAAGTAAACTGATATAAAAGTATTCATATAATTTAAAAAAAATACAAATATAAATATACATATAAAGTTGCATATCTATACAATTCAATATTTTAAAAAACAATTATAAGCAGTAATACTTTAAAAACCACATCTGTATAAAGAAATATAAATGCATAACATAGTACAAGCCAATTACCACCAAGGAAATAAAAAGTTTGCAATGACTTCTAGAGGTAAACAATGTTTGCCAAATAGTACATTTGCTATTCTTTACAATTATGACAAACCAGCAAATATATGGGATGTTGATGATTTGCATTATATAATGGACCTTGGAGATGCTTTATATACAGAAATGCACTCCATTAACAAAGAAGATCTTATGCATCCTGATGATCTACATAAATATATACAACATATGGATAATGTGTATTCTATAAAGCTTTATCAACCATATTATGGTAACATATTTAAACGTTTTGATTCATTATATCCAGATATACAAGCTGCATTAGCTATATCATTAACATATTCTGGAGTCCTGCTTTGCATGGATATATATGTTATTTCTATAATAAAAAATGAAGATAAGTATTTCATTTTTGATTCACATAGCCGAGATAGCAATGGAATGCCACATTAACTTGGAACATGCATAGTCCTCCAAAAAAAAACCTTTGAAGAAGTAATAAAGTACATTAACAATTTAGCATCTTGCATAAAATTATATAATGCAGAAGATGTTCAATTTGAATTAACACCAATTGATATAAATACAATACAGAAAAAGTCCTTTAGCAGAGCTCAACGCATAAACAAACAAAATACACCAAATCAAACTCCTAAATTATTTATACATAATACTGGCTTATGCACAAAACTTTATAACCCTGCAAAATCTTTTATTAAACAAACATCACCACCACAGTTGCATAATACAAATATTAATACAAGTGACCATGTACAAAATTCACTGTCATTATTAAATACACAACATACAATTACTACACAAAAAATAAACATTAAAAAAAGACATAATCCAAACACTATTATTTGTAAACCACTTAAAAAAACTAAAAAGAGTACAGCATTAGAAAATGATATATCACAATATAACATGACACATAACACACCAGATACAAATATGCTTGAAAAAAATAAACCATTAGACACAAATATACAAAAGATACCATTAGATTTTAGTCATACTTCCACAAACAAAAACACACAACAAACTACAACAATAGATACTCTAAACACAACAGAAACACTTACTAATGTAATACATCATACAAATACAAACCCCCAAAAAACCAAACACACTAATACTAAACACCAACACCTCAAAAAGCAAACAGTTACTATAAACAAACAAAATATAGGTACCATAGACGAAACCAGCAAAGTGCAAATAGAAGCATATTTCAAAATAGAACATAACCAGGATAAACAATATTTAATAAACAACACATATAATTGCAATAATATATTTGCTATTATATATAATCACCACAAAAGTGCCTCCAAGTGGATTTCAGAAGATCTATATAATATAATGGATCTAGGCAATACATTGTATATAGAATTGATAAACTTTTATAGCAAAACAGAAATACAGTTAGAAGATATACCTACTTACATAAACTACATTAATACAATATATACAATTAAAGTTAGGAAACCATATTCATATAGTATATCTATAGATAACACATTACAGCCAGCCATCAAAACAGCATTGCAGAATGCATTAGCTATATATAATTCCATAATAATATGCTTACATACAAATATAATTTCTATTGGTAAAACTAACAACATATATTATACATTTTACTCACATACAACAAACATTAAAAAAAGTTTACATATAAACTGTAAAAGTATAGCTATAACATTAAATACCATTGATAATATTACACAACATATAATTGAACTTGTAAATAATGTAATGCCCTGCAATGCACCATTAATATTATTGACAATAACACCAATTACTGTAAACACAATCAAACAAGAATCCTTTAAAAAAGCACAAAAAAGAATTATTTTAACACAGAATGAAAATAGACACCAAAAAATGTATATACATTATACACAACAATTGTCCAACTCAACAAAAACTATTTTATCTACAAGTATACAAACAAACGCTATTAAAACACAGATCGACAGTAATATTCAAAAAACAAATAACATTGACAATAGTACACCAATAGTCACCAAGAAACTAGTTGATACTACTAACATCTCTTCGCAGGGAAACCAATGTCAAAATGAACTTTTGATTAAAAACATTACTCAGAATTGTACAAATAACATTAGCACACAAAGAACATTACAAACGTTTTTAATTGATAACTTTCATAGTGAAATACATTATGGACCAGAATATGTTTGTACTATTTGCAACCAAATGTGGCACAAACAAACAATAAAAGAAACACATAATATTGATAAACAAAATACCTTTATATTATGTAACATTAGTAAACATAAAACAAACTATATATGCACTACATGTTACAAATATATTAGCAAGGAAAAAATACCACCATGTTCTGTGTATAATGGAATGAGTTTTCCAGATATACCACCTGAACTATATTTACATAACTTAGAAGAAAGGTTAGTATCACCAAGAATACCCTTTTTGCAAATTAGGACATTGCCACGTGGTTTTCAGAAATCATTATCAGGTGCAGTTGTTAATGTTCCATCTGATGTTATGACAACTGTTACCATTTTACCTAGACAAATACATGATAATATGACAATTCCAATTAAATTAAAATGGAGATTAAGCTATAAATCATATACACATTTTGAAAATGTAAGACCAAATGTTGTAAAAAATGCTGCTATGTGGCTAGCATGCAATAGCAATTTATTCAAAGAATATGGAGTAACAGTCAATACAGATTGGGAATATGCCCCACAAGAAACAAACATAGATATTAACACTTCCGAAGCAAATAATACATCAAGTAGTACAGATACCGTACCAGTCGGCAACTTAGATACATTATTAACAAATGAAACAGTCCCTATCGATAATATAAATATCTTAAGTTTAGCCCCTGCAGAACATAATACACCACGTGGGTTATACGAAGATAAAGATTCTGAATATCTAGCATTTCCAACAATATTTGGTGGTAAACGTAGACCATCTAACAAAGAAAGACATATACCAGTACATTACAGTACAATATGTCAATGGGAATTAAGAAGCTGCGACAAAAGAGTAGCTAATTGTATAACAAATATATTTTTTAAGCTAAAAAAATTACATATAAAGCAAATTCACGACAAAATATTTATATCACTAAAGAAACATTTTAATGATGGTAAAGTTATAACAGTTAAAGATATAAAAGACAACTTACAAGGCATACTGCAATATAATGAAGGATACAAAATACTAAAAACTATACGAAGTTCGCCTCCATATTGGGAAAATTGCAAAAAAGATTTATTTGCAATGATAAGGCAATTGGGAATACCAACATTCTTTCTCACTTTATCAGCGGCAGAAACAAAATGGTATCATTTAATTAATATACTGCTGCGTATTAACAATAAAAATGAGTGCAGTAAAGAAGAATTTGAGAGCATGTCGTGGGAAACAAAATGCACATTAATACAACAAAACCCAATAACATGTGCACGACACTTTGACTATCAAGTTAGGAAATTGTTTAATTGTATATTACTACACAAAAGTAATCCTATAGGAAAAATTTCTGATTACTTTTATAGAATAGAATTTCAACAAAGAGGATCACCACATATACATGCATTGTTATGGATTAATGATGCTCCGCAGTATAACAAAGCAAAAAATGAGGAAGTTATAAATTTTATTAACAGTCACATAACATGTAGTAAGACAGTAGACACATGTATAAAACCATTACTACCATTACAAAAACATGGACATACTAAAAATTGTCGCATAAAACACAAGAGAACATGTAAATATCAGTACCCTAAATATCCTATGGCATATACTGTTATACTAGAACCTATTGAATTAGACAAGACAGATAGTATACTAAAGCAGCACATAGACTTAATACATACAACAATGAATTCAGAATGCTTTAATACTTATTCATTTGAAGAATTTTTACAACATATGCACTTGACTGAAAACCAATATATAAAATGCATACAAACAATTATAGATAAAAAAACTATACTTTTAAAAAGAACACCAGCTGAATGCTTTATCAATAACTATAATAATATAATATTACAAGCATGGCAAGCTAACATTGACATACAGTATGTTTTAGATGCTTATGCTTGTGCTGTCTATATCGTGTCATATATTAGTAAATCACAGCGAGGGTTAAGCAAAATAATTGCACAAGCTGCAAAAGAAGTATACCATAATCCAAGCATCAAAGAACAATTAAAGCACATAAGTAACACATTTTTAAATTGTACTGAAATTAGTGCACAAGAAGCAGCATATCTCATTTTGCAAATTCCATTAAGAAAAAGTTCAAGAGCATTTGTATTTATTAATACAAATATGCCAGATAAAAGAACATACCTAATGAAAGACATACAGACAATAAACTCATTGCCAGATACGTCAAGTAAGATACAATTTGACAATATAATTGTTAAATACAGCAAACGTCCAAAAACATTAGAACAATGTACATTAGCTGACTATGCATCAAAGTACAATAAAAGAGCAAAGAAAACAAAAGAAACACTACAAAACAATCATGATAATTTTCTTCTAGAAACTAACTTTTACAGTTCAGATGATGAAGAAATTGAGATAGATAACTTACTTCAGGAAAAAACCAACATGTTATATATCAAGCGTAAACAACAAAAAATAATTCGCTACTGTAGATTTAGTAAACTAAATGACTGAAAATTATTACAGGGAATTATTAATGCTTTATTATCCATGGAGAATAGAAAGTGAAATAATTATACCAAAACACACATACTTAGAAAGATACTTACAAGTACAAAAGCAAGTTGATGAAAATTATTTTCCGTATAATAAACAAACTGAAATAGCAAACAATTTTAATGCAGCAACAAATAATGACCTTATTGTTACACCTCCATTATCACCTATAGCAGCAGTATCAATAGATGATATACAAAATAACACACAAGAATATCAAGAACAAATACAATATGACATATCATTTGATTTAGGAATTAGAAGCACTGCAGAAGAAGAAATCTTCGTAAATAATATATTACCAGAAAACGAATACAATCTTATCATGCAAGATTTAACACTTGAACAACTTAACTTTATATATCACCACTTAAATTTGATTAAAACTCAAACCACACCCTGTTATACTTTTTGTACAGGTGGTGCAGGAGTAGGTAAAAGTTTTCTAATAACTGCACTCTATCAAACTTTATTACGATACTACAATACTAAAGCAGGGGAAAATCCTGATAATATATATATATTACTCACAGCACCAACCGGAAAAGCAGCACATAATATAAATGGAAAAACATTACATAGTACATTTAAAATACCAGTATCCCAAACATTAACATATAAACAATTAACACATGAAAACAGAAGCATGCTACAAACACAACTCATGCATATAAAAGTGCTTATAATAGATGAAATATCAATGGTAGGTGCAAATATGTTCAATTTTATACACAACAGATTGCAAGAAATAAAAGCATCTAACCAACCATTTGGTGGCATATCAATACTAGCAATAGGAGATTTCTATCAATTAAAACCTGTTTTTGACACATACATATTTGACAATTCGAGACATTTATATGGACCATTAAGTACAAACTTATGGCAAACACATTTTAAATTATATGAACTCACAAAAATAATGAGACAGTTAAATGACTTGCCATTTGCACTAATGCTTAATAGACTAAGAATAGGTGAGCATACACAAACTGATATAGCAAATATAAAATTAAGAGAAATTGTACCTCACCCAAGTATTATACAAACTATACCATATATAATGTCTACAAATAAAGAAGTCAATGAAATAAATAATAACGTTCTAATGCAACATATAAAGCACAATGCAGTATATACAACATTAGCAATAGATACAGTTGCAGCAGACTTAAGCCAAGAAGTAAAGCAAACAATATTAAAACAATTACCAACAGACTCAACAAAAACAATGGGCTTACCACACATATTGCATATTGCAATAAAATTACGCTATGATTTAACATCTATATTAATGTAAATGATGGCTTAACCAATGGTGCAACAGGTATAATTGAATATGTAGATAGTAATAATGGCATACCAATTGTAGTATGGATACAATTTGATCATAGCAAAGTAGGCAAATATACAAGACAACAAAACAAACACCTATATCATATTCACATTTCAGATAATTGGACACCTATTGTACCAATATCAAGACATTTCCAATTCACAAAAAAATTCATCACAATAATACGCAAACAATTTCCATTACGCCAATCTTCTGCACGCACTATACATCGAACACAAGGTGAAACAATAGAACCATTATATATACATTTTAATAATTCAAAAATACATCATTTACATTATGTAGCTATTAGCAGGGCAAAATCTTTAAAAAACATATATATTAAAAACTTTGATCACACTAAAATATTAATACACCCAAAAGTGCATGCCGAAATGTTACGCCTAAAAACATATATGTTATTGGAAATATCAATACCACAAATTAACAAATATCATGACTACTTTACAATTGTAGTACATAACATACGTTCATTACCAAAAAATTTCAAAGCAATGCTAGCTGACACTAATATATTGAGTGCTGAAATATTATGCTTAACCGAAATAAATAATACACAAACCACAAATCCAAATATATTTAAAATTGACCATTATCATATGATGTTATTTGACAAACATTATAGCAAGCATACAAACCATGGAATTGCAATATATTACAACAAACACCACATATTGCAACCAACATTTACAACTGAGCACGAAATTGACATTTTAAAATTCACAAAATGTATTAATAACACACAATACCTTATAGTAATTATATACAAACCACCAAAAGTCACAATACATACCTTATTAGACATCTTAACAACCATATTAAATGCCTTCCCCAACTATAAATATATAATAATGGGTGATTTTAATATAGATTTAAAAAAAGCAACACACAGTACCAATTTGTTATTAAATTATATGATGGAAAATTATAACTGCATTCAAAAAATAAGCACAGTTACAACAGACTATAATTCTTTATTGGATCATATATATACAAACACAGACATCCCATATTATGGAACATTAGAATCATATTACAGTGATCACAAACCAATATGGATAGCTATTTGACAAAAATGTATTCCATGCAAGTATATTAGCAAATATTGTTTAAGCCAAACTTTATTACATCATTATTTACTGCTGCATTTTATTTTACAGATGATTTCCATACAAGAATTAAAAGACATGAAACAAGAAGATGCAAAGCCATACCAAAAGGCAATACGTGTCAACATTATTCAATGTTCAGCAAAAACCTATTATCGCAATGCCAAACAAGAAAACAAAGTATTGTATTATATGGCTCTGGCAGATCAAACTGGATCTATTAAAGCTACATGTTACAATGAAGATTATTATACTCAAACCAAAGAGCAAAATGGAATGCTAATTCGCAATTATCTGATCAAAAATGCTATATTACTAATAACCAAACAAACGAAATTATCAAGAATGCCGCCAATTACAATATCACCAGCTATTATTCAAGAAGCTGAATATATTTTGCAGCCACCAGCTCCACCACTGTCTCCTATAAAGACAGTTAGAGAAGCAAATGAAAAAACACTATTAAGTGTGTCCGGGACAATATCTGAGGTAAGTTAAAATATATCACTTTTAAATGAAATTTGTCATTGTTTGTTTTCCCATAGAAACATAAAACACAATACTACTAAAAAATGCTTCTTAATATAACTATTGTGCCTAACTAATGTATAAGTGTTACTAGAAGTGGTTACAAATATTAATGCTTTTAACTATACTTGTAAATGCAATAAAATAATTTGCATGTAACATTACATACAAACATATTCTGCAACCATGAAGGAAACCTTTGTTAGTAAGTAAAATAAAATTTAAAACATTCGTTTGAAGATAATTTCCCATTAATGCATATCAAATGAATTTACAAAATTCCCAATTTTTATATATAATATATTTATTATTAAAAAAATGAATTTCCTCTTCTATGTCTCTCTCTTTCTCTCTCTCTTTCTATCTCTCTATAAAAAAATTTTGTTTCTATATATATATATATATTGTTTATTTCAATGGCTATATATTCACAAAAGCATTCAACAGTAGAAAAAAAAAAATCTTCATTGTTCATGGCGTTTTAGCAGTAACAGGTAATATGTCATAGTTCATCATTGCCAACACGTTTATAAGCTGTCTGCTTATTCTTCATAAGCAATGGAGAGGCAGACTTGCAAAGTTACTAACAGCTCCATGATTCAGCTGTCCTTTAGTAGTAGTTTATTCAAATGTGCGCCATAATTAGTTCTTGCACACTCACAATGTATGTCAGCATGTAATTTTGTCTTGCTATATTTTTCGCCAATAATCTGCTCCACAGTGCCAGTAATTTATCCAGAATCACAGCAATTCAGTAAACATCATCTGTGATATTTTAAAAGCACTTCAATGTGCTAGAGATTATATTACACCTTCATTACAAGAGCCATCTGCTATACCCCTTCAAACAGAAAACTCCTGCTGGCACCTCCTCCTTTTCATGAAGCTGTGCTAATCGCACAACGAAGCTGTCTTACAGTTACATTTTATTTAATGGCTCTATATTCACAAAAGCACTCAGCAATTGACAAAAGAAATCTTCATTGTTCATTGCATTTTTAAGGTAACAAGTAAACTGTCATTATAATAATTGCCAACGCATTTCAAAGCTCTCTGCTTCTCCTCCTTAGACAATGAAGAACCAAACTTGCAAGCTTACTAACAGCCCCATGATTCAACTGTCCTTTAGTACTCGTTAATTCAAATGTAGGCAATGATTACTTCATGCAAACACACAATGTATGCTGAACATGTAGTTTTGTCCTGCTATATTTTTCGTCCATAGTGGGATCTGCAGTACTATTAATTATTAACAAATCACAGCCACCAGTACACAACATCTGTAATATTTTAAAAGCACTTCAGTGTGCTCCAGATTAGATGTCATCTTCATTACTTGAGCCGTCTGCTGTACCTCTTCAAACAAGAAACTCCTGCTAACCACCCTTCCTTTACATGAGATAATGCTAATCTCACAAAAAGCTATCACGCTGTTAAATTTTATTTTAATAGCTCTATATTCACAAAACCACTCAACAATACAACAAAAAGAAAGTTCATTATTTATGGCATTTTTGAGAGGAGCAAAAATCGGTCATTGTTCCTTGTTGCTAACGCATTTCTAAGCTGTTTGCTTATTTTACTTCGACAATAGAGGCAGACTTGCAAAATAACTAATAACCCCATGATACAGCTGTCCTTTAGTAGTACTTGATTCAGGTATGCACAATAATTAGTTCATCCGCACTCACAATGTATGCTAGACCATGTAGTTTTGTACTATATATATATATATATAAAACACAAAGTAACAAAATAATAAATACTATTAAATTATTCATATCAACCTTTTAGATATTACATTTTATAGAAAACAAATATGATAAATGTAGTATTTTGCACAATTAATATACATAAATATATTTCTTTGCCCAAACGATATCTTGAAGCATACTTTAAAGGTGAGTAAAATAATAATATTATTATATTATGTTTAAATAAACATTAACAGTAACTATATGACATAAATGTATTTTTTGCAAAAAAAGTATAAATATATAGACAAAAAAAAAAACCCTAATAACGCTATTAAGGTAAGTACAATAAATCAACAGTTATAAATAGACACCAATGTATATTAAACAAAATTACTAAAAATATATAAAGATACTTTCTTTTGCAATTCATGTATAAAGTATATCTACTATCTCTCTCTATGCTTATATAGCAATATTTATATGCACCTCTAAACAACTATAATAAAATAATTAATATATATTAATCTTCTATGCATGTGTATATATATATATATATATTTTTTTTGTGTGTATATATATATATATATGCACACAAACATATCTATATAATGCATTAAAAATAAACTATTCCTATATAGTTCATATCAACTTTATCTATGAAACAACATAACAGGTAAGCTACTACTAACAAATAATTATTCAGCTAAGCAGCCTCCAAGACATTAATAAAAGGTAAGTAAAACTAACAGAATAAATTTGCAGCAAATATATATAACAACTTATCATCTAAACTGCAATAGCTATAAATCGATATTATTTTTTAACATAAATTTTATATATAAATACTTTAGACATGTTTATCTGAATTGTATAGAAAAAACATGTTTTTCATTTGAAAAAACCTTACATATACAGAAACATAACAGGTAAGTAATAATTTCCATATCTGCAATAAATACAATAATATATACAAAAACAATTAGTGCAGCTACAACTTTAAAACATCATTTGAAGGTAAGTACAATATTAAATAAAATAATATGCTATTGCAACATACATATGAATGCAAAAAATGCAAAGCATTTACTTATTATGTAAGCACATATCAAAAAAGCATATCAAGTACTACATTTAAAAACTATAAGAACTTATATTGATATTGCATTAACTTCTTGTAATATGTCATAAAATGTACATATATTATTATGTATTGTAATAATTTTTTCATTGTAAATTGAATAACTGTCTGACAATAACTAACATACTCATAAAACTACTTGCCAAAAATACTTTGAGAGTATGTGATAATAATGATATATCCTACATGTACATTTTAAGCAACATAATATTGTATAAATATATAAGACATTTTTACCAATAAAACAGTAACCAAAGCATATTTTATATTACAGGAAGAAGCAACAAAAAAAATATTCATCGGAGGACAGGAAACAAAACTAAAAAGCATAACTATAACTGATGCAACCGACTCAGTAAAAATCACTCTGTGGAGAGAAGCAACAGACTTCCCTATAGAAATTGGAAAATATGTAAAAATAACACATCTAACAGTACATCAATACAATGGAGAAAAAATCTTGAATACAACTCGACATACCCAAATCCAAGTAAGTCTACATTTATATAATAATTTTCTTAAAAAACCTGTAAGCAGTGCCATGTAATCAGTGCCATTACTAAAACGATTTCTCTTTAGGGAATACAACCACCAAAAGAAAATATAACTGTTACACTATATGGACTGGAAAAAACGTTTCAAGAAATAAGTACTATGACAGTGCAAGTTGAAGGAACAGAACATTTCCAATCAATGGATATACATAACACTACTATCATGGATTTCTTGGATATAACTTCAGATACTGAAGACTTTGGAGATGCATTAATGCCACACCTGCCAATAACCCTTAATGTACTATTCTCTAATGGATGTATCACACAAATAATAAAGGAAATTTAATGTACAATTTAAACAACTATGTATCAACAACCTATGCATACAAATGTATATCTAAAAGAATTTGATTGTGTATTCCAAATTTTACAAAGTAATACTAAATACTATTTTGTACAATACGTGATCAAACTATGGTATCTTATTATATAGACCACTAATGTAGCCAACTGCAAATACTATATAGCAATGTGTACTAATACTTAATTGTTTGTTGACATTTTATATAACAAAAATACTTGTATTGCAAAGTACTTTCTAAATATTTTTGAACTATGGTACATTATTAATATATATATTAAAAAAGCAAATTTGCCTTATAAAACAATGTATATACATAGCTATCAACATTACACTGTGCATTAAAAAAATAAATATGTGTACTATTTACCTTATTATTAAAATGTTTTCATAACACCTACTATTCAACAAAAACTGATTAAAATGCAAAAAAAATAATTAAAAATGTTTACTGTTTTTACACATACTTTGCAGAATATTTTTTTTAAAAGGGCTTAAATTACAATGTGTATTAATATAACCAAATAATTATTAATGTTATAACAGAAAATGCATGTTTACCAAATAAATTTAAAAACCTATATTCTTAAGATATGCATTATTAAAACCAAAAATTAGCTGATGCACGCCTCACACTGCTGCACGCCTCACACTACTGCACGCCACATACTGCTACACGCCACACACTGCTGCATGCCACACTGCTGCATGCCACTGCACAAAACAAACTACTGCATGCCACACACTGCTGCACCCCACACACTGCTGCACACCTCACACTGCTACACGCATCACACTGCTACACGCCTCACACTCTCTGCACAACGCACACTGCTGCACATCGCACAATGCTACACAAAACGCTACTGCACAACACACACTACTGCACACCGCACCCTGATGCACGTCACACACTGCTGCACACTGCTGAAATACTCATTGCTGCATGCTGCACGCTACACACTGCTGCACGCCACACACTGCTGCACGCCACACACTACTACACACCACACAATGTTGCACATCACACACTGCTACACTCCATACACTGCTTTAATGCAAGTTTATGCTACTGACATTGTAAATGACAATGCCTATTTACAATGCCAATAGCTCAAACTCTATCATTGCGAGACCTATTGCATTGCAAATGCTTGTTGTAAATAGTTCTTGCCTCGATGGGAAACCATCGGAGAGAAGACAGGATAGGAGTGATGTTGTCACTTCGTTTGGACCCTGAAATGAAGCGAGCTGCTGAATGGAGGATGGATTTGAGGGGGGGGGGAGATGAGATTTGGGTAGGCCAGTCAGAAGAGAGTTACAAAAATCCAGTCTAGAGAGAACTAGCGATTGGACCAAGGTTTTTAGGTCTTTCTCCGGGAAGAACCGGCAAATCCCCCACAGAAGGCGCAGCTGATAACGTGCATTCTTGGCAATGGAGTTGATGTGTGAGATTAGGTTGAGTCTTTTGTCAAGTATGACACCTAGGGATTTAGCGCAGTCGACAATGATGGGTTTACTGTTGAGTAAATTCAGCTGATCCATCCAGGATTGAACAGGAGGCGGGGAGAGAGTGGTAGATAGGAGGAGGAATTCAGTTTTGGAGGGATTGAAAATGAGTTGGTGAACTAACATCCAGTTATGAATAGAGTTGAGAGTAGAGTTGAGTAATGAGAGATCTTGTGAGGAAGACACCTTGAGGTAGAATTGGGTGTCATCCGCATAGAGATGGTAAAGGATTCCAGATTTGCTTAGGAGGTTCCCTAATGGTTCCAGATAGAGATTAAACAGAGTGGGTGCAAGGATAGAACCTTGAGGGACGCCTTGACCAACCACCAGTGGAGACGAGAGACTGTTCGCAATCTTGATCATTTGGGATCGGTCCAAGAGGAATGAGGCAAACCATTTAAGCACTGTGCTTTCCACGCCCATTCTCTGTTGAAGAGTGTTAAGGAGGATGTTGTGATTAACAGTGTCAAAGGCTGCAGAGAGGTCAAGAAGAATCAGAAGGCACGATTCCCCTGAATCGAGTATATGCAGCGCATCATCGATCACTTGCAGCAGGGATGTTTCAGTGCTGCAATTTTGAATAAAGCCAGATGGAACACGTCAAGGAGATTATTGTCCATAATGTATTGGGAAAGTTGTTTTGCATCACATTTTTCTGTGATTTTTGAAAGAAAAGGGAGATTGGTGATGGGGGCGGAAGTTGTTGAGGTCGTTCGCATCTGCGGAGGTTTTTTTAGAAGAGGGGTAACCTGTCCTGTTTTGAGGACGGCTGGGAGGGATCCTTGACTGAGGAAGAGATTAACTAGCCTGGTCCAATAAGAGAGAGTATTGGTATAGAAATCGATGGCGATGACACTAGGTATGGGGTCAGAAGAATGGTAGAAGGGTTTGGTTTCGAAGATGCATTTGAGGAGGTCATCTTCTGCCAAGGCAAAGTTCTGCCAAGTGACTAAGGCTTTTCTCTCCTCAATGGGGGTGGTGTTGGTGACCTGATCCACCAGTGATTTGACCTTTTCATCAAAGAATATAGCAAATTCAGTTGCTTTCTTTGAAGCATCCTCAGGATTGATGGTTTGGGGAGAGCAGTTAGGGTTTTTGATGATGTTGAAACGTTTTTTGGGTCTGTTTTTAGCAGAGTCGAGGAGGGATCTGAAATATGATGATTTTTCATGGAAGATGTGCTTGTTGTATTTGGATCTTGCTGAACGTAAAAGAGAGAGATTGGAGGTGGATGGAGATTGTCTCCACTGTTTCTCCAAGATTCTAAGGTTTTTCCTTTCGTCATAGAGAGCTTTATTGAACCAAGGTGCTGAGGGGGTGGGTCTTTTCCTTTTGCTTTGGAGTGGAGCGACAATGTCAATTTCGACTGCTAGGATTGGGAGGCAATGGGGGGTGAGATCGTTGACATCCGCGCTAGGTCTGGTCTAGGAAGTGAAGAATCACACAGAGTCTCAAGATCAATGTTTTTAGTGTTGCGGAACCAGGCAGAAGCCCTTTTAGGTTGGCCGAGAGTTATAACGTGCAAAAGGTGAAAACGGAAGGGAATGAGGAAATGGTCTGACCAGTCTACATGGATAGGGGGAGCAATGGTAAGCAGGTCTGATTTAGAAATAAAAAGGTCCAGAATTGAGCCCTTGGCGTGTGTAGTTTCAGAACAGTGTTGGACAAGATTGTTAGTTGAGAGAAAGGTGGCAAGCTTGTTGGCAGCCGAGTATTCCACGGAGCCCCTGTGGAGATTGAAGTCACCTAGGAAGATCTGCCTGTTGCTTTGAAAAAAATGGTCACTAATGAAGTCAGTGAATTCCTCCATGAAGGAAGAGCAGTTACCGGGCGGGTGGTAGATGGCATGGTACCTGAAGGGTGAGCCGTGATGAACTTGAAGTTCTAGGTATAGGCATTCGAATGTGCGGAAGAAGATGGTAGGAAAGGCTTCAATTTGAAGTGAGTTTCTGAAGATAATAGCAACACCTCCCCCGATCTTGTCTGTTCTGTCGTTTCTGAGGATAGAGTAGTCGGTAGGTATCAGAAGATCAAACAAAGTGTGAGAGGAGTCATTAAACCAGGTCTCAGTGAGGAAGAGCATGTCAAGATTGTGGTGGGTGATAGTGTCCGAGATTTCCAGTTTGTGTTTGGTTGCAGATCTGAAGTTGTGGAGCATACAATGTAGCTCTGACACAACTGTTTTGGTGATGGGAGACATATTGCAATGCAATAGGTCTCGCGTTTGCAAGAGTTTTGAGCTTTTGTCATTGTAAATGACAATGCTTCATTTCTGTGTTTTGAAAATCTGCAAGCAGTGTGTAAACACGCACTTTGTACTTATAGTCGTTGCTTACGAGAACTGCGCCTCTTTTACTGCCAGCCTTGCTTCTTGTAAGCAAGGTCTATAAGTACAAAGTGCGTGTTTACACACCGCTTGCAGGTTTTCAAAACAAATAAATAGAAAGGCAGTCATTTACAATACCAATTGCTCTAACTCTCGCAAATGCAAGACCTATTGCATTGCAAATGTTTGTTCCCTTTGTCACTGATTTCCTATTTGCCAATCCCTCCTTCTTTCTCCCTTTTCAGTTTTTTTTTAACTTACTCCTGGGCAAATCTGTTGGTGAAAAATAAGTCTTGGTTTCCCCCAAAAAAGTGGTGGTGCCCACCACCAGCAACCACTGGCACAAAGTAAGTGCTGGGTATCTTTGAAATCACAGGAAAAACCTGTGTACTTTGATGGAATGCAGCAGGGAGCAGGCTCTGTTTAAAATGCATTTGCCATATGCAGATGCTCTTGTTTCTGCAGCTTGTCAGGGGTGAGGATGGCTCCCGGTTGGGTCATTCATTGTCTTACATATTTTCCCCAAAACAGTTGTTGTACTGTTTTAACATTAGTATGTGCGGGGGGGCGTGGCCAGCCGCCGAGCGAAATGGCCGCTTACTAAGGTAGCTCCGACCAACGGCGCCCGTCCCTGAGTAATCCAGCCACATATCCAAAGTATAACTGGTTTCGAGTCCACCTTGCAGCACTGGAACACTCTGCGGACCGATTGAGCCGTGAAGCCGCTGATCCCACTGTGCGATTCCGGCTCTTGGTCCGACGACGCGCGCTGCGGCCCGGCGGCGCTGCTGCTGAATCCGCGCCTGCTGGTGAACTGTACTGCCGCTGGAGGCCCTGTCCGGAGCCGGCGTATCAACTCTAACAGCCGTGATCCTGTGGCACTATCGAGGGGGCCGGGACTGCCTGCACGCTGCGGGGTGACCCCGCGGTGGGAGCTGAGCTGTGTGGCATCCGGCGGGCTCCTGTGAAACACCGCTGCTTTCCTCGGTGACGGGCGGGCCCCTGGGCTTGCCCTGTGGGGCGTGGACGGCGCGGATCAGCGCGGTGCTCGCTAGGGCGCCTAGTGTTGAGGGTAACGAGCAGCAGGAGCGCCCATACATCCAGAGGTGATAATGGGGCCACCCACATAGCTGACCCAGGAGGTGTGGCCGCCGAAGTCCAAGGTTGGGCCCTGAGGCGAGGAGATCCATCGCCTGCACCGGGACGGTGTGAGTCGGCCCTACTCTTCCCATATAGCTCAGGGCGGAGGAGGTAGGGAAGCACGCCCCCCTGAAATCCCACATTGCCCGGGCCTCGGGGGGGGGGCCTGTTTGGTCGATTGCGGGGGGCACGGAGACAGTCGTTCTTGGAGGCGGTGTACACAAAAAGATCCCCTGAGGCAGCGAAACTCACAGCCGAGAGGCCTCATGTCTGGCCCGAGCTTTGAAATACTGCAGAGAGCCCTCACTGGCGATATAGCGGGCCTTGGCCCTGCTCCCACCGTGCTTCCATTGAGCCTAAAGTGCCGGGCCTGTCACACACGGTCCGGGTGCTCTCCTGCGGCCCAGCAAAGGACTCATCACCTTGACACCGGGGGTCTCCTTTCACGGCCTGACGACTTTGTCTGTTCCTGGACATCCCCCGGCCCACATCGCGATCCACAGCCTATCGGGGGCAGCTCCACCGATGTTTGGCGGTACCTGAGGGGGCACTGGCCTGGTCCCCTCCTTGTTCCCCTGGTAACATTTGGTTTGCGAGGATCGGGCCATGGCTGGAGGTCGAGGCGCGAAATCAGTGGTCCAGGCCAAGTTGAGTAAATTCGCATGGGACAAGGCCCCTGGTGCAGACCTGGAGGCAGGTGAGGCCGCGGGGGAGCGTCAGCAATCCGGAGGTGAGGTGAGGGAACCTACACTGCAGGATATTCTCACTGCCATCACGTCTGTATGTACCTCGGAGTCACGGATTGGTTCTGTGTCCTCTGAAGTTTCACTCATACGGGCAAATATGCGCTTCAGGAAAACCCGATTGAAAGATGTGGAACTTAAAGCGAGCTCCCTGGTTGAAGACACTTCTGACCTGCAGCGCAAGATGGACGAACTCCGGACCCACACCGACAAACTAGCGGCGCAGCTGGACGACTATGAGGGCCGCTCTTGACGCAATAATGTCCGCATACTGGGAGTCCAGGAGAGGGCAAAGGGACCGGCTGCGGACCTGTTCGTAGAAGAATTGATCACCACTTACCTCAAACCAAGCTGTCTCTCCAACTTCTTCTCTGTGGAAAGGGCGCATAGAGTGCCGGGCGTCAGACCAAGACATGGTGCCCCTCCAAGGCCTTTGCTGGCTAGGATCTTTAACTTCAGAGATAGAGACATTATCCTTCAAGCTGCCAGATCGTCGCCCCCATTAGACTTCCAGAATAGTAAGATCACCTTTTTACGGACTTCACCATTAAAGTACAGAGACAGCGCCGAAGCTTCCTTGACGTCAAGAAAGCGCTTCGTGAAAAAGGTCTGAAATTCGCCATGCTCTTCCGGGCCAAGCTGAGGGTGGAATCCAATAGGAAAGCTTGGTTCTTCGCCACCCCGGAGGAGGCCTGGGACTGGTTGGATGGCTCTCGCACTGTGGGCCGGAAGAGCAACTGTGCCCGAGGAGTGAGGAGCGACAAGGGCGCTGATGGATCTGATGGCGGTTCACTGCCTGGGGAACTGGAGGTGGCATCTGGAGGGTCTTAATGACTGGTCTGTATATTATCCTTTTTTGGGGGCTGGGGACTCTTTACTGACCTCAGGACTGGGATGCAGTCAGGCCCCTCTCAGTGACTGAACTGCTCCTGATCCAAGATTCCTAGTACTTATGGTGATGGTCATAACATGTCTTGGTATTGATTGGTGCTTCCGAACGAGTAGTGTTTAACTGTGTGATTACCAGTTGCTTATTTCTCAGGGACGGGTGCCAGGTTGGTTACAGGCACGCACGAGTTTGAAGGGGTGGGCGATAGGCACTCTGTAAGTTTGGGTGGGTGGAAGGTTCTGACACTGCCATGCAGGGAAGCAGGGAGGGGGGTTCCGGCTAGCGAGATCCAGGTGCTTGCTGGGGTGGGGAGGGGGATTGTTTTAATGTGTGTTGTTTTTTTCCTGTTTGGTTGTGACATATTTGATAGGCTTCAGGTATTGACAGTTATTGGCCCCATGCTCTCAGTATACCTATCCTTGAAGGTCTACGGATCTCCGAGTATGTCTCCTTCTGGGGGCCTTCCTGGTTGGTTTCCTCCATTACTGAGCATACTCTTATGAGGGGGTGATGGGTACAACGATTAGACAGGAGCTTAAGTTGCTGTCATGGAATGTCAATAGACTAGGGGACAAGATCAAGCGAGGTGTGGTTCTCCAATTTTTAAAACATCACTTCCCAGATGGCGTCCTCCTACAGGAGACCCACCTGCTTGGGAATGCTTGCAAGGCCCTGTCACAATGGGGTTTCCAACTGGTGGCCCACTCGGCTTTTGGCTCTGGTTCCCGGGGAGTGGGTATACTGGTCCGGAAATCGTTCCCTATGACTGTTGACTCGGTCCGCACTGATGTCCTGGGTAGATTTGTGGCTGTCTCTGGGACCTGGGAGGGGCGTAAACTCAATCTCCTCTCCGTTTACATACCACCAGGATTACACTCTCAGGCCTTCATACATCTTGGGGACCTCCTTCTGAACTTACCCGATGGCAGGCTGTTGATTGGGAGCTACTTCAACTCTATTGTCTCTGCCTCCCTTGACCGATGTCCCCAGAAGGCCCTGCCGCCCTCCCGCAGGCAGATACACGGCTTTTTGGGAGCGATGGGCTTGGCCGATATGTGGAGGAACTTGCACCCGACCGAACAACAGTACACTTATCTCATGGCAGTATGTCCCTCATTGACTATGTGACGCTAGCGCATCAGCTCCACGTCGTCGGCTAGGGGGATCTCTGATCACTCACCCATTCAATGTCGCTTAGAGATGGGCGAGCCCACAATCGGTCGTGTTGCCCTGATTAACTCCTGGTACCTCACGACTCCCCACATCAGGGACAAGGTCCTGAGCGAGTCTGATCTTTACTTTCAGGAAAATGAGGGGTCGGTCGACTCGCTGATTACGCTTTGGGAGGCCTACAAGGTGGTTATAAGGGGGGGGTGGTATTGGGCCAGATTGCTGAACAGCGCAGGGAGAAAGCAGCAGACGCGACCCGCTTAGAGGGGGAGATCTCAGACTTAGAAAATGCAATCCAGACACAGGACACGGTGGAAGTGCATCAGAAGCTGCGTATTAAGGTCAAGGAGTTCTCTGACCTGGCCACGGAGGCCGCCAAGACGCATTATAGGGCCACGCTCAGCAGAATCTACGATGTAGGCGACAAGGCCAGTAAATTACTGACCTGGTTGGATTGAAGCGATAGGGCTCAGTGAGTAGTGGTTGAGATAGAAACAGACTCACACTCTCGCCTCACTGCACCACAAAATATTGCGGACGCCTTCGGCCAATACTATCAGTCACTTTACACATCCCACATGTCGCATACGGAGGAGGAGGACATTGGATGGCCCTACTTGTTTGCAGTTCGTCATAAGCTCGGTTTTGGGCTCGAATTTATCAAATGGGTGCGGCTTCTGTATCATCAACCACTTGCCCAAGTGGTCGTTAACAATAGGAAATCTCCTGTTTTCGTTCTTGGCAGGGGCACCAGACAGGGTTGCCCCTTGTCTCCGTTTCTCTTTGCATTGGCCCTAGAGCCCTTGGCGACATGGGTTCACCAGGACCCCGTATTACGGGGCCTTAAATGGACGGGATGGGAGGACCGCATCTTGCTGTATGCGGATGATATTTTACTTTACTTGGCCTCCCCGGCGGCGGCCCTCAACATGGTTTTGGATATATTTCACGTGTTTGGTAGGTTCGCGGGGTATTCGATAAACTGGTCTAAATCGGTGCTCTATGTCCTTTATGGCGAACGGCCTTTACTCCCTCGGAGTTGCCAATTGGCGGATCTGGGTCTCTAAAGACCTATCTAGATTCTACGACTGTAATCTCCTGCCGCCCCTAGTGCGTCTCAGATCCGACGTCCAACACTGGAAATCACTCCCGTTGACCCTTTTGGACGAGCAGCCCTATTCAAAATGATGTCCCTTCCTAGACTTTTATATGCGTTACAGAACACCCCGCTTTCTGTTGCAGCCTCGTATTTCAGGGAGATCAACAGCCTCGTTTGGGACTTACTGTGGGAGGGTAAACCAATTCGTATTGCAACACACAAACTCACGTTGGGATGGTTTGACGGGGGCATCGGACTCCTGTATATTAGAAAATACTATTGGGCAACCGCAACTTGCAGCAATTAACCAATGCATGTACAAACCACAGGGGGACCCGGCCTTTCAGATTGACAAGTGGCTCCTCCCGGGTGGCGGCTTCGAGGGTGCTTTATATGTAAGATCTTTGAAACCTGCTCTGACTGGCCCGACCGGACACGCGGTGCATGTGTGGAGAGTGGCTACTAGGAGTCTGGGATGGGAGGGAAAGCTCACACAGGCCATGCCACTCTGGCACAGTGAGCAGCTAGGCAAATTGATCCGCTCGAAGGGCTTCGATAGATGGGATCTCATAGGTATCTCCAAGGTGGATGATCTATGGAAGTCGGGGGATGTGGTACCTTTTCCCCGGTTACAGCAAGAATATGACCTAGCCCAGTCTGAATATTTCAGATATCTCCACATTAGGCATGCCTTGCTAGCTGTGCTTTCCAGGGGTAGTGAACTCCCCGAATCCTCCCCACTCAAAGATAGGATCTTAGACGGTGATCTACCGGAGGCGGCCATTTCACTTATCTACAAAAAACTCATCAACAACATGACGGACCCCATGACCCGCTTGAGAGCCAAATGGGACCATGATGTGGCTGGTCTAGATGATGAGGAGAGGCAGGCGGCAGTGGCCTCCACTCGGGAGGTGGCCATCTCCTCCAGGCTTCACCTAGTGCAGCTAAAGCTTCTCCACAGATCCTACTTGTCGGGGCCCTGATGGTCAGCATGGGTTGCACATTGGATGGGGGCTGTGTGCGACAGTGTGGTCAGGAGGGAACTTTTATCCATACCCTCTGGGAATGCGCAATTATCCAGAGTTACTGGGAGGGGGGGTGCGCCAGATGGAGGAAGCGTTGGGGCAACAGATCCACTGTAATATTAAATTGGCTTTGTTGAACATTTGGGACCCTACTGACTTGAACTCCAGGGAACGAACGTGGGTCACTTTGGGGCTGATGGTTGCTAAAAGGAATATTGCCCGATTGTGGAGGGCACAGAACCCGCCTCACGTGGCTGATTGGGGCAAAGATATGGATTGGTGTATGGTTACAGAGAAGTCCATCCATGAAGCCAGGGGGTGCCCGAACAAATGGACGCAAATATGGTGGCAATGGAATGTCCACAGGGGAGAGATTTGTGAACCCCCGAGATCCAGGGAGGATCCTATTGGTGAGACCTGATTCTGTACACTTGAAACTGTCAATGTCATTTGTGATAAATATGTTTTAGAGACCCATTTCATGTGCAAATCTTATTGCTATCTCACATATACCTGTATAGCCTATGTGTCATGCCTAATTTTCAATAAAAATAATTTTTTAAAAACAACAAAAAAAACATTAGTTTGTGCGGTATATTACTATGTCATGCAAGTGCAAGGCATTTTGTCCTAGTGTGTACTGTGGAAGAAGTCATACTTGTGAATGCATTTAATTTTTTCTGTTTTTCTTGGGGGTGTAGTGATTGGCGTGCCTATCTGCCTGGGTTACGTTTGATTAATTGAGCATAACGATGTGGTTTCTACAAGTGCTGTCACGCTGCACAGGCCGATTGCTCAATCATCTTAATGTTGATCATATTGGCAATTTTTACATTTTATGTTTTAAGGTGCTCACCAGTGGGTTAATTCCTTGGTATCTAAGGACAACGATCATGAGCACAAGGACACTCATATCCTTGTTCGAGAACTGATAACTTAATCAGGCGGACGTACCAGCCTCCCTTAACATCTGCTGAGGTCTACAATGAAGAATTTATACCAGGTTTGGATATTCACATGTTCATATTGCCATCATAATAATGAATGACAGATTGGCATTTGTGCCTGTGCATTACTTTGATTTACTTTGCCAGTTAGTAAGTTTATTGTCTAAATCGTGGACAAAAGAATAACAAAAAAAGAGATTGAAACAAGCTTAAAAAATAACGCTAGCAGTTATAATGTCTAATCTGTATATTGACGGTTGTGCATGGCAATGACGCGCTGGGAACAGGCTGGAAGCCAAAAATACATCATGGGCAATGTAGGGTAGGTGGAAACCCAGAGTTGTACCAGCTGAATCAACGCAACATGTGGTGAAGGGGGAATAATGACAATGTATATACGAAAGAAGTTTCAAACATAAAAGCAACTAGACACATGGAGGGCTTTATTTAGCGCTCTTGATGCCCACCTGGGTGTAGTCCGCAAGATACAAAAGAAGCCAATTAAAACGGACACAAGTGGGACTAATTAAGCACGCAGATTTGAGGTAAATGGGGGTAAAGTAAGTGTTATATTGAAAGTGCCTGCACCGGCAGTGAGAGGGGTTCAGATGTGCTTATCTGAGGATGCCCAGCGGAGGGAGATGGAGAATAGCCAGGTTTTACCCAGTCATAAGGAGAAAGGGCTGTCCGTGGGAGTGGGTGGGGAATGGGAGCCTCCTGAGGGTCGTGAATAGAGATTTACAAGGGGACAAGGGAAGAAGGCCCTAATGCAAAAGTTTTTAGAAATTGGGACTGGGAAGGAGGCGGTGGGCACAGGCTTGGGGCATCCCGCTCCCGCTCTCCCTCCTTCCGCACAGGTGGGCAGGGGATATGAGGCCCCGAGGGCAGGGATGAGCAACGGGGCCGCAGCGTGGCCGGCAACGAGCAATGGGGCCGCAGCGTGGCCGGCATCTCAGTTCCCAGTGACAAGCCGGGGCAGGATGCCAACAGATAGCCTGCGTCCCTCTTCCGGGTGCTGCGCACAGCTCTCTACCTCTCATGCACCGAAATGGTGTTTCTAAGTGGCTTAAGCGAAGCTGGCAACCAAGAAGATGGGCCTTATATGGCTGGCGTGTTGGAACAAGCTTGCTGTGCTCACGTTAACCCTCTCAGTGCGTCCCTAAACACGGCAAGTTCAAGATAAAATCTTGCGCTTACGGTATCATTTCACAGAGAGTCGCGGTCTTCAAGTATCATGGTCTGATGAAGCGAAACTCTGCATTTGTTTCGGGGGGGGGGAGGACTTATAACATGAAGCAGAAGGGGGAAGTAATCAAAACAAGCTGCGAATGGTGGCAAGCAACAATTCCCCAAAAATAATTCTCCAAAAAAACAAATAAAGAATGAAACTGTAAGGAGACTGTACTTGGCCAGTGCTTATCTGCCTCTAACAAAACTGAGGTATCAGCTGCCAGAATGAGTTAGGAGGCAGCAAATAAGAGCGACACATGAGTGAACCTATGGCAAGCAGCAGGCGGGAATAACGTAGTTTTAGTGATTACAACAGGTCTTGCAGACAGCGCATGCGTGCAGGCTAGGTTCAACCTAAAAAAAACAGGACCGGCTGAAGGTGTCACACATATCATGGGGCCACCTGGCATCACTGCTCCTGGACACAGGTGAAAGTGCAGAACCAGTGCAAAGTGTTTACCACCCTGGTAATCCTTCACACCAATTACCGGTCAACCCTCCACCCATAGCAGACCACTTTTTAACACCACCGCTGTCAGTGATCCCCGGTGCTTTAAATGGGCAGGTACTGATTACTAGCAATTCTTTCATATGAAAGGGAGAGTACCTGCACTTCTCAACACTTGGCCAATACGTTTATATAGGTGAGTACCAGCACTTCCCAGATGTATGCAGGTGTTCTAAATAGTGAGTACCTGCACTTCTATATTTACCATTTAAGGCACTGGTGATCCCCTTACCCAGTGCTGCACAATGTTAAACAACAGCAGGCGAGTCAGCTCAGCTGATGACCCCGGATGCCTAAGACTGGCCAGCCCAGATGCAGCTGTCAATAGATGGAATGGATACCATTTCCAGATAAAAATGGCAGACATTTTGAGACCCCAGAAAGGTTGGAGATCATACTTGGGGAAAAAGTCTGTGTAATCTCCTCTGTATTCTTTTTAAACACTGCTATTTTAGCTTCAGAGTGCTGCAACAATGTTCCTAATGCTGATGTGGCAGGGACATTAGCTCAATAAAATTACAGGGATTCTAAAAAACATGCTGGTGTTATATAACAGTCAAGGGCGTCAAATAAGCAAAAAACTTTAATTAGGGATTGTATGCTTGAGGGAGAGAAGAATATGGAAATTTGCAAATATGTGGTTCGATAGTACATTATGATGCAATATTCTTAATTATATGGATAAACTATGTTCATTTTTACACAAGAAAGTAGTTATTTTAAAGAAACCCTAATTAAATAAATCAAAGTACGTGTGTGTGTACACAAGGGTAAATGTTTTCTCACCCTACTTCGAAACTTGTCACCAACTTCCTCAATTAAAAGGGCCAAATGAGGCTACAGTTTAATAATAGTGAGTTTTAAAAGGAGCTATTTCTTCATTGGTGCATTTCATATACCTCATTCTTTCATTCTCTTTAGTATAAAAAGAGTGGCAAAAGTTGATTAACAAATATCATCTTTTTCAAGCAGATAATGTAAACTTAAAACATCCATTACAAGCAAATGAACAGTAGTTTGTTAAAAGTTGTTTCATAAACTCTCCATAATTACCATTGGCCTTTCCCTGCATTTGAGCACACAGCTAATGCTGTCTGAAAAGAAAACTGATTAAAACGCTTATCTTTTTGTCCATTTTTGTTCATAATGACGTCTTGAGTTGCTACCCACCTAATTCCGTCCCCCAATTTCACTTTAATAATCATCCAGGACTAGTTCAAGCCTCTCTAGAATGGGTTTACACTGATTTTTTTAATTGTATTTATTGTTTCAAAGTTTCTATTTCAAAGGCGAAAAAATGCACCCTTGTTCAGTTTCATATTACAGTTTAACAAGGTTGATCCCATACGCCACACCCCATATAACCCTCTCCTCATTAGCTCTCCAACAGCCTCCCAGTGCCCTGCCATGGCCTAAATGAAACCAAGTCCCTTTGAAGCTTTCTGTTTTGGTTGGTTGTTTTGGTTGTCATCCTTCAGCAGGAGAAGAGGAAAACCTATCTGCCTGCCTGTCACAACCAGATCTCCAATGTAGCGTCACCTAAAGTGCCCTTTGTGACATGCGGTCAGTGGATAGTGTTCATCATTGGTGTCCCAGGGCCTTTTGTACTCTTGACCCTCCACGGTAGAGCTAGCAATTTGCTTACCTTTAAATTTATCTCAAGTAATTTATTGCCTGTGTATCAGGATAGTGGTGTAATAGAAACTGTTAGATACATATCTTGTTGTCTTTGTTTTTTCTTTGCCCTGTTTTTAAGTTCTCAATTACAAAAGTCAGTTTCATATGTTTTAGACTACACCCATATTTACATGGGCCACGCCGCTTGTACAGGTTGTTTTTAGATACACTTCTTAGGCCAGACATTTTTTGAGCTTCTGTCCACTTTCATCTCACTTAAACTGCTGCAGCCTTCTATTTGCTGTTGAGCTGTTAAGGGAAGGATAAAAAGATCAAATTACAGAAAGAGTACTAAAAGACAAGGTGGGAGTAGCCCCTTCTCCCTGGATACTCCTCACTGATGTCAATGAGGAGGTAGGGACATCACTTTCTGCGGTATTCTACCTTTACTACGCGGTCATTACTTCGTATTACCATTATGACGCATATTTTAGTTTGCAGATGCCATTACTTAGCATGCATTTACTTAGCATGCATTTACTACGCAAGTTCCGTTACTTAGCATGCACCTACCACGCATAATGGAGTTACTGTGCAAGTTAAAGTTTTGGGGTACAGGGGTATTTTTAGGGGTCAGGGTGGGTTAGGGTTTTGGGGAATAGGGGGTATTTTTAGGGTTCAGGGTGCATTTAAGGTTTTGCGGTGCTGGGGTATTTTTGGGGTTCAGGGTGCGTTTAGGTTTTGGTGTGCTGGGGTAATTTTAGGGGTCGGGTTGGTTAGGGTTTTGGGGGGTAATTTTAGGGTTCAGGGTGCATTTAGGTTTTGGGGTACAGGGGTATTTTTAGGGGTCTGGGTGGGTTAGGGTTTTGGGGTACATGGGGTATTTTGAGGGTTCAGGGTGCGTTTAAGGTTATGGGGTGCTGGGGTATTTTTGGGGTTCAGGGTGCGTTTAGGTTTTTGGGTACAGGGGTATTTTTAGGGGTCAGGGTGGGTTAGGGTTTTGGGGTGTAGGGGGTATTTTTAGGGTTCAGGGTGCATTTAATGTTTTGGGGTGCTGGGGGATTTTGGGGGTTCAGGGTGCATTTAGGTTTTGGGGTGCTGGGGTCATTTTAGGTGTCAGGGTGGGTAAGGGCTTTGGGGTGTAGGGGGTATTTTTAGGGTTCAGGGTGCGTGCCAGGGGATAGGTTACTATTACGATAATGTTTTTGGTTTTAAAGTACCAATAACGCGTTGTAACAGTATGCGTAATAATTAACTGCGAAGTTTTAATGTATTTGTATATATTTGCGAAGTAAAAGCATGCGCACTAAAATCATGCGTAGTAAAGGTATTTGCGAAATAAAAACTTCAAAGTAAATACACCAAAATGCCAGGGGTACCAAGAATGACATCACATGCCCTTTGACCCTTGACATCATGGGATGAGACTTCAAATGATCTTTAGCCCTGATGACATCACTGATATCGTCATCATGTGTCGCTTGGCTCTAGTTTAGCCACAGAAAGCAAAATTTAGGAAGTGGTGTACAATTATGAAAATAAGCCTGGACAGACCTCTGACACAAATCCTTGTGATTCCTTCCTTTGTTGGTGCAGTTAGGGCTGCCACGTTGCAAGTATGTTAATGACATGGCTAGCAATATATTGTCTATTCCAGTGAAACATTTGAAAAATGTGCTAATAGCTAATCAAGGGGAATTCACTTCAAAGTATTTTAACGCTTCCTAAACTAACCCTATTTGTTTCTAAAGCAGACAGAAGTAGAATTACCTTGTTATATAACTATGTAAAACATAGTCACAACTTCTTATTGGATTACCAGCTCTTCGCTAATCAAAATCCTTAAAATCCATGAACAATTAGTCATTATTGTTCTCTAAGAAAGCTGGCTAGCCTAGATGCAGTCCAATCCAGTGAAACCTCAGAATCCAGAGCCTGCAAGATAAGCAAAGCTCTGCCTAATGCCGCTTGGGCCACAGGAGGCCTTAAAGGAAAAGTTACTTGACGGCAAAAACTGAAGCAATTTGATGTTTCACCTGTGTATTGTCCCCAGCAGCCTGGAGCAGCTGCTGTTTTTCAGACAGAAAAGTCCCAAAGCTGTTTTTTTAAATTTTCTAACAGGAAAATAGTGCTCCCTTTGTAATCTGAAGCCAGGGGTCTCAAGGGCAATTTAAGGGGTGACAAGGGACAAGCAGGGGTCGCTGGCTGCTTGGCGACCCCTTAAATGATGTCCATGCCTGCTACCCTAATATGGCAAAACTACCAGAACAATATGCTACTCTAGGCACTAGCCAGTGGCACAGGTGCAATATAATGACTGTATGAGAAAAGTAGTGGGTCTTCACCACACATATTACGGGCAGAGTGAATGCACATAACTGTGTGGGTAACAGTTTTACACAACTAAAATTCAAGATTGCAATGTGAATATCTGTCATGCATGAATGTTCATTATTTGTGCTAGTCTGTGAGCACATGTCAACAGTGTTGCTAACTGACCCAGGATAACATGAGACACTCGCCAGTTCCAGAATTTTATCCAGTAATCGTTCATGCTTAGGCAGGCAAACCAACCAGGGCTTGAGTCTAGCTCGGACTGGATGCCTGGCCCTAGCCTACCCCATGCACAGCCCTTAACTTGTAAACACCTGTATTCGGGCAACAGAGAGACAAGGCTTCAGGCACCCCAAACTTCTGGGACCTGTTTAAATATACGGGAGCTCAACGGACTCCCGAGGAGATATTTCTCTTCACTTGGTGACATAGGACGAAGTTTACTGATTACGGGACAGTGGCACCTATTTTGCAAAGGTCAATTTTTGGATGCTTATATATTTACGGCATATCAAATAGGAAATATTTGGATGAATGACCTCCTAAGCCTATTGTTCGCATTAGGAGGTTTCACTATCCGAACATACTCAATACTCTTAGCCCTGAGGAAGTCGTAGGGGTGAAACTCCCGAGCGACAAAACGCGTTGGCTAAGGCTAAAAGAAGTGGATGGAATAAAAAAAACACACAAGAATATACAGAGTTTTGTTATTGTGTTTTGATATTATTGAAGTGTTTCACACTGTTATTTGACTTCAGTTGCGTGAGCTTCGAATGTTGTAAATTGTTTGTTTCAATCTTGGATTGATAATTGGGGGAAGCAGGATGTATCTCCCCATTCTGAATGCACTGCAAAAATCAATAACCTTGAATTGACGAGTATGTGTTTTTTATAATTTCTATACGAACGCCTGAACCCCACGCACCCATTTCAGTAGTCATTGTAAAAATAAGTGCCAGTCCCCAAATTGAGAGTTAGGCCCTACCTTCAACACTTCCTGCCATCTCTGTAAGAGGCCCACCTATCAGCTGTATTGTCAGCCTAGTTAGAAAGCAGCATGCACACTGGCCTGGAGAAAGAGCAGTTGTCCTCCTTTCATTTTCATTTTGATTCATGGAAATAGAAGAAGGGCTACCAAAACATGACTCTGTATTGGCTGTCCTTCTATTTCCATTCTCGTTGGAAACATAGGTAGGATTTACCAGCTCTCTTCTGCTGATCACACAGGGACTAGGACAGTGCAGGAGATGGCATAGAGTCCTGGGCCCTCATTACTGATTGGGCACACTTCTCTTATGTTTATACCACAGCGCACCATTAAACAGGTGCGACAGTTGCAAACAGGCACAGCACAACCTATTACAAATAATTCCCTGACCCTTCAGTAGCCGCGAGCTCGCATCTGCCCTGGGGCAGCACATTAAAGTGAAAAGCAGAGCAGCTGCTTCAAAACCGCTCCTTGTTTCTCTGTGCAGGTGGCAGCCACCTGTACTTTGAGGAGGGGTGAGAGATCCCTCTGCAGGCGGGTGCAGTGAGAGACTGCACCCGCCTGCAGGGGGACTTCTGGGAGAGGGTCCATAAAGGTCCCCTTTCGCCCTTCGAGAGAACTGCCCTCAGGGAGAGCAATGACTGTGCTCCACCATTTTGTGGCGCACTCTCAGTGTGCCTCCTAAAGGCAGGTTTGCCTCTGCACCCACATCCATAATACTACGCGGGCTCAGAGGCAAAGTGATTCCCTCATTTACATGAGGCCACTCCCTCATACAAATGTGGGAATGCCCTCGGACGATATCGCTGGAGCTACATGCACCAGTGGTATCAGTATTACAGAAGGGGCTGAACAAGTGTCTGCCGTCCTTTCTGTAATACCAAAGTGCCCATCAGAGGTGCACAAAACAGACACACATGCCCGCTGCATCTCTGGGGCATTTTCTGTTATACGGAGAGTGGTCTCCCAAAATAAGTGCTGGTGGTGCCCATGAGCAACCACTGGCACAAATTGGCCACTGCAGCCTGGCACCTGAGGCACCGATCCTCCCCTCAGTAGTGCAGTTTTTAGAAGGCAAGAATTGAGTTTTATGGTAATCAAAGGACAGTATGCAACACATGGACATATATACAGTCTGAAAGAGTGACTTGTGCTTTGACGTGTTCCTCTGAAATTGGAATTTAAATGGAGAATGTGTACATACAAGTATTTTTACTGTCTGCAGTCAAGCTTCTCTTTGCAAGAGTCTCATCCAAGGCATGGTACCAGGCAGCAATCTCTGTGATCTATTTGTTTTTATTAAAATAGTTAATTGCCTGCATTGGAGTAGTATGCCTCTACTGAAATTGTGTGTTAAATTAGGGTGGACTAGAGCCGTGATATACATTGATTTGGCATGTTATATAGTCCTTTGGATTTGAATATTGACATAAAAATAAAGTCTTCCTTTCCTTTACGCTTAAACTGTGCACTATGAAGAACAACTCACATAGTTTCCTGGAATGAATGAATGAATGAGATAGAACTTATTAAGTACAATGCACAACGCTCCAAAACAACAATTTTGACACTAAGCACATCAACACCTGAAGAAGGAATGTAGTGTGAAGGATGGCTCGACTAACAAAAAAAAAGATATGTTTTGTTCTCTCTACTAAATGTGACATGAGCAGAGAAGGATTTGAACCTTAATGGAAGGTAATTCCATAGTTTGGGACCAAGCAATGAAAGAGATCTCCCTTCAGTTCTCGACACCCTTAAATGAGGTGTAAAGAGGCACAGCCGCTTGTTGGACGGCAGGGCCCTAGTAAGCGTATGAAGCCTGAAATGATACATAAAAGGAGATTTCTCTGTAAAGTACTTTGTGCCTAAGGGAAATAGTCTTAACGTCACCCTCTGCTTGACAGGATGCCTATGCAGGGCCATTCAGGTCTATACACACCATCTCATCCTTTACGACCACGGACTAGTCTCACCACCAAGTTTTGAAATCTCTGAAGCTGTAGAAATGCGCACTCGTGGAGGTCACTAGTCTGGCCTATGCATTATACAGGCTGCTACTATCTGCCCAAGGAATTACGGTGACTGAGAAGGTAGTATCTCTTTAAAAATTCTGATTTGGAGAAAAAACATCCTAATGTCACTCTACATCTCTGGAGTCTAAAGTTAGATGTTCGTCCCGAAGGATAACAAGAGATTTGACGTTTGGTGATGGGGCAGGAACTTTGCCTGAGGAAGAGAGCCAGTGAAATCGAGCAATCTCTCCAGGTGGTTGCTAGTCAAGGCAATCTCCATGTCACCCCCCTTCAATTGCAAGAAATATCTGAACAGAAGCTAACACCTCTCTGTTTCACCGGCCATGTTTGCTGGTGACCGGTCCATGAGAACTGTTGACTGGATGTGATCAGGGTAATGCATAATGGTAAATCCAGGTGATCTGAGTAACTGCAGGGTACAAATGCTGCACAACATCGGAGACTGGAGCCCTGAGGGGCTGACTGACTGACCTGCTGAGTGGAAGTTTGAAAGAACCCCTGACGGCGCACATTCAGTCAGGAAAGTGACAAACCAAGCTAGACCCTATCTGTCAAGTCTAATTTCCTCAAGGCGGTTCAACAAAGTAGGGTGGTCTACAGTGTCCAAAACTGCACACAAATCCATTAACAGCAGTGCCGCAGAGTCTCCGCGATCTTCAATTAGAATTGAGATGTCCAGGGTCACTGCGGGGGCTGCTCCTGTGTCTCTCCCTGGCCAAAAGCAAGTTGCCAGGGATCCACAGTGTCTGATTCCACTGAATAGGTTCCCTGTTGCATCGCTATTGCCTGCTGAGTGCAGGGTGCTGAGTAATGGCTCTGTAGTTCTTGACCATCTTTGGATCTAAATTGTTTTTTTTCAACAGGGGCTTCAAAATGCCCTTTTCCATTCTTCTGGAAACTGATTTGTATCTTGGTTCACAACATAATAAGGGGCGGGAGTGGATTCCTAAACGCTTATGTTTATGTTTATAGACTACTACTTTTATTTAATGTTACTCTGTGCAGTGACATTATGTAATACATTGGAACACAAAAGTGTATAAATGATATTTGTTGTACGGTTTATATCATCCAGACGACTGGCTCTGGTCTGTCTCGGCTTTCCCTCCGCATTCGCCTTACCTGCGTCCAGTTTCATGTTTGTATTTTGCACAGTGTTTGTACTTTCTTTTCGCATTTATTGTATGGGTCTTCAAGTCCCATCATGTAAAGTGGTGCTGGCTAAAAGCCGGCACTAGCCAGAGGTGTCACGATGACACCCGACCAGTGGCGACTTGTCATGTCTGCACAAACTCACCCTTCATGGGCCACATATGTGACTGGTTGTGAGTTGTGTGGGCACTGCTTGTCTCCATGTCCCAGTGGTCTTTCACTGTGTAGTTCTGAAAAACGATACATGTAATTTTGACCTGCATCTTTCTGGAGCTGTGTAGCTGTTTTTCTATTGCTTGGTTGTGCCACGGTTATATTAATGTGGACTGCTTGTGTGTTGATTGTTTTAGTAGCCTCTGTGTGATACCTGTCCGCTTGGAGATGTTTGTGGTTACCATGTAAGTGTTTACTTTTATTTATTTGTGATTGATATTGTGATTAAAATTGGTTCTTATTAATCAGTTTTTCTATGTGTGGTCATGAAATGTCTTATGGTCGAACTAACTGTATGTTGTTTGTGTCTGTTTGTGGCTGCTTATTCAGGAGTGTCTGTGTGTTTTGCTAATTTAGGAGTGTGTGCCTGTGTGTTTCACCACAGTTTTCAAATTAATCCGCCCTATAAACAATTGGCGTTATTACCATTCAATTAATTGATACTTATTTTATCAACCTCAGAAAGACAAAAAGCTGTGTTGGCTTCATTGAGATGTGTGTGGTGATCTTCAAGCTGCCCTTAGGTTCCACATTAGGAACATTTGCTATATTACCTGCTTTATCTGCTGGCCAAACCTACCAGCTGGAAAAATTGATTGGTGAGTAAAGGAAGCCTCTTGGAGTGGAATTACCTGAATACTTAACAGTATTCCTTATACATCTTAGCCCCACTTGTCCTTGTCCCAATCATTGGTAAAGGGTGTGAATTTCAACCCTAGAAATGTGGATTACTGAAAATTAATCAGGATATTACTTTTATATCCCTCACCTGGTTCGTTCATTACTAAATAAGGTATACCGTGATCAGTAGGCCTTCGTCACAAAAAAATAATATCATCAAACAGTAGCCCCCAAGGCAACATCCATACGACATGCTGCATTAATTGGCGACTAATAATCCATGAATAAACTGAAATCATATTCATAACATTAAAGTCATATCCATAAGAAGAAACCAAAATCATACCAAAGTTTGACTGAACTCAAAACGCCTGATCCAAAATTGTCACCATTGTTTAATAACTCCGGCAAATAATAATGAGAATCCATGATAAGAGGCCTAAGTCCCAGCTTTACATACCTCTTTTAGAGAAATACCATGCCACACCGCACTCACATCACAGCACACCTGAAGGAGCTCTACTGCTCCCCGTTCACAAACAAGCACAATTCAAACTTCTCACCCACACTTTCAAGGCACTACATAACACTGGTTCAAGCATACCTCAACAATCACATCTTCTTTCACAAACCTTCCAGACACCTCCACTCATTAGGATTCCTACTTGCATAAATCCCTTACATATGGAAAACCAGATCCAATGGACAAGTCTTCTTTGACATCAGTCTAAAGTGTGGAATGACCTGTCTTTATAAGACCCTCCTTTTTAGGTCTCGCGAGCCAAAGGCTCGAAGAGACATTTTATATGTGGGATTTTCAAAGTGCTACCCACAGTCTTTTGGCTGGCCTAAACCTTGAGTGCACGAGATCACATGCACGTGCACAGCTGCTCCTCTGCTCATTGCATTCCCCCCTCCCTTCTCACCCAGCCCTTTGATGCTCTGCTTGATTACTTTCACTTTCGCCCGCTTTGACCCTTGCATTCCCCCTCCCTTCTCACCCAGCCCTTTGATGCTCTGCTCCCATCTCCCTCCTCCCTGGGCGTGAAGGGAGACAGAGCCATCCTGCTTGATTAATGGCTTTTTTATTTTACTGCTTCAACAGAACCAGCAGGCCACCAGTCACCCACTTCAGCTCTGTCAGTGCCCCACGGACTTTCGGTTTATGCTGCTGAAAGAGCATACAGTGAAAAGACTATGTGCCAGCTGATACGTTAAGAGCGTCTCACTCTGGGGCTCTGTTCAGTAATGATGTAGCTTTAAATTAATGTCTGCCTCAATGAGTACTTAATAATGATGAAATACAAGTCAGATAAAAAAACTTCCGCATTTCGGTAGCAACATTATCTAAGAACACAGAAGATCGTATGGCCTGTGGAACAAAGAGTTGTTTTTGTGCGACTTCCTTGTTTAAAGCACATAGTCATGGGCTCTCAATCACATGCATGATCAAACAGGGACATGCAGCTGAAATGTGATAAAAAGTTCCACACAAATTTCACAAAAGAAAACCACAAGGCTTGCGTGCAGATCAAAGACAGTTTATATGCAGCCAAAAAGGATAGTGCTGATCTCAAGGCATATGACTAACTAATTGACTCACTCTCACTGACTCACTCTCTCTCTCATAACTCACTCTCACTGACTCACTCTCACTAATTGACTCACTCTCACTGACTCACTCGCTGATTGACTCACTCACTGAGTCACTCTCTCACTAATTGACTCACTCACACTGACTCACTCTCTCTCTCATGACTCACTCTCACTGACTCACTCACTAATTGACTCACTCACTGAGTCACTCTCTCACTAATTGACTCACTCTCTCTCTAATTTCCACACTCTCACAGACTCACTCTCACTCACTCATTGGCTCACTCTCACTGGCTCACTCTCACTGGCTCACTAATTGACTCACTCTCACTGGCTCACTCTCACTAATTGACTCACTCTCACTGACTCACTCTCACTGACTCACTCTCACTAATTGACTCACTCTCACTGACTCACTCTCACTGACTCACTCTCACTGACTCACTAATTGACTCACTCTCACTGACTCACTCACTAATTGACTCACTAATTGACTCTCTCACTGACTCACTCTCACTAATTGACTCACTCTCACTGAGTCGCTCTCTCACTAATTGACTCACTCTCACTGACTCACTCTCTCTCTCATAACTCACTCTCACTGACTCACTCTCACTAATTGACTCACTCTCACTGACTCACTCGCTGATTGACTCACTCACTGAGTCACTCTCTCACTAATTGACTCACTCACACTGACTCACTCTCTCTCTCATGACTCACTCTCACTGACTCACTCACTAATTGACTCACTCACTGAGTCACTCTCTCACTAATTGACTCACTCTCTCTCTAATTTCCACACTCTCACAGACTCACTCTCACTCACTCATTGGCTCACTCTCACTGGCTCACTCTCACTGGCTCACTAATTGACTCACTCTCACTGGCTCACTCTCACTAATTGACTCAGTCTCACTGACTCACTCACTAATTGACTCACTCTCAATGACTCACTAATTGACTCACTGTCACTGAGTCACTCTCTCTCTTATGACTCACTCTCACTGACTCACTCTCACTAATTGACTTAGTCTCACTGACTCACTCACTAATTGACTCACTGTCAATGACTCACTAATTGACTCACTCACCGAGTCACTCTCTCTCACTAATTGACTCACTCTCACTGGCTCACTTGCTCACTAATTAACTCACTCTCACTGAGTCACTCTCTCACTAATTGACTCACTCTCACTGACTCACTCTCACTAATTGACTCCCTCTCACTGAGTCACTCTCTCACTAATTGACTCACTCTCACTGAATCACTCTCAGTAATTGACTCACTCTCACTGAGTCACTCTCTCACTAATTGACTCACTCTCACTGACTCACTCACTAATTGACTCACTCTTACTGATTGACTCACTCTTACTGATTGACTCACTCACTAATTGACTCACTCACTAATTGACTCACTCTCACTGACTCACTCTCTCACTCATTGACTCACTCTCACTGACTCACTCTCACTCACTCATTGACTCACTCTCACTGGCTCACCATACCACAGGAATGTTCCACAGGCAAATATAAACTTTCTTTACAGTATTCTTGTTGCATCCTTTTGTAGTGTGATCGAAGTATACTACAGTTACACATATAAAGGAATCAAGGCCGAAAGCAAGTACATTAAAATGAAGTAAATATTGCCTACTTGACACTAGAGATGTGGGAAATAGTAACTGTGGTTAATTTATATAATCTATTCACATTAAGTGGCGATTAATGGTTACTTTAGTTACTCTTTTCCCTTGCTCCGTGCCATAAGCAGTGACTTGAAAAAAAGAACACTTATGCCATAGGTTGGCTCACTCACACTGACTCACTATCACTAATTGACTCACTCACTGACTCACTCACACTGACTCACTATCACTGACTCACTATCACTAATTGACTCACTCACTGACTCACTCACTAATTGACTCACTCAGTCACTCTCTCACTAATTGACTCACTCTCTCACTAATTGACTCACTCTCACAGACTCACTCTCACAGACTCACTCTCACAGACTCACTCTCACAGACTCACTCTCACAGACTCACTCACTAATTGACTCACTAATTGACTCTCTCACTGACTCACTCTCACTAATTGACTCACTCTCACTGAGTCACTCTCTCACTAATTGCCTCACTCTCACTGACCCACTCTCTCTCTCATAACTCAGTCTCACTGACTCACTCTCACTAATTGACTCACTCTCACTGACTCACTCGCTGATTGACTCACTCACTGAGTCACTCTCTCACTAATTGACTCACTCACACTGACTCACTCTCTCTCTCATGACTCACTCTCACTGACTCACTCACTAATTGACTCACTCACTGAGTCACTCTCTCACTAATTGACTCACTCTCTCACTAATTTCCACACTCTCACAGACTCACTCTCACTCACTCATTGGCTCACTCTCACTGGCTCACTAATTGACTCACTCTCACTGGCTCACTCTCACTAATTGACTCAGTCTCACTGACTCACTCACTAATTGACTCACTCTCAATGACTCACTAATTGACTCACTGTCACTGAGTCACTCTCTCTTATGACTCACTCTCACTGACTCACTCTCACTAATTGACTTAGTCTCACTGACTCACTCACTAATTGACTCACTGTCAATGACTCACTAATTGACTCACTCACCGAGTCACTCTCTCTCACTAATTGACTCACTCTCACTGGCTCACTTGCTCACTAATTAACTCACTCTCACTGAGTCACTCTCTCACTAATTGACTCACTCTCACTGACTCACTCTCACTAATTGACTCCCTCTCACTGAGTCACTCTCTCACTAATTGACTCACTCTCACTGACTCACTCTCACTAATTGACTCACTCTCACTGAGTCACTCTCTCACTAATTGACTCACTCTCACTGACTCACTCACTAATTGACTCACTCTCACTGACTCACTCTCTCACTCATTGACTCACTCTCACTGACTCACTCACTCATTGACTCACTCTCACTGGCTCACCATACCACAGGAATGTTCCACAGGCAAATATAAACTTTCTTTACAGTATTCTTGTTGCATCCTTTTGTAGTGTGATCGAGGTATACTACAGTTACACATATAAAGGAATCAAGGCCGAAAGCAAGTACATTAAAATGAAGCAAATATTGCCTACTTGACACTAGAGATGTGGGAAATAGTAACTGTGGTTAATTTATATTATCTATTCACATTAAGTGGCGATTAATGGTTACTTTAGTTACTCTTTTCCCTTGCTCCGTGCCATAAGCAGTGACTTGAAAAAAAGACCACTTATGCCATAGGTTGACTCACTCACTATCACTAATTGACTCACTCACTGACTCACTCACTGACTCACTCACACTGACTCACTATCACTGACTCACTATCACTAATTGACTCACTATCACTGACTCACTATCACTAATTGACTCACTCACTGACTCACTATCACTCATTGACTCACTCACTGACTCTCTCCATAATTGACTCACTCAGTCACTCTCTCAATAATTGACTCACTCAGTCACTCTCTCACTAATTGACTCACTCAGTCACTCTCTCACTAATTGACTCACTCTCTCACTAATTGACTCACTCTCTCACTAATTGACTCACTCTCACTGGCTCACTCTCACTGGCTCACTCTCACTGGCTCACTCTCACTGGCTCACTCTCACTGGCTCACTCTCACAGACTCACTCTCACAGACTCACTCTCACAGACTCACTCTCACAGACTCACTCTCACAGACTCACTCTCACAGACTCACTAATTGACTCACTAATTGACTCACTCTCAATGACTCACTAATTGACTCACTCTCAATGACTCACTAATTGACTCACTCTGACTCTCTCTCTCTCATGACTCACTCTCACTGACTCTCTCACTAATTGACCCACTCTCACAGACTCACTAATTGACTCACTCACTAATTGACTCCCTCTCACAGACTCACTAATTGACTCACTCACTAATTGACTCACTCACTAATTGACTCACTCTCACAGACTCACTAATTGACTCACTCTCACTGACTCACTCACTAATTGACTCTCTCACTGACTCACTCTCACTAATTGACTCACTCTCACTGACTCACTCTCACTGACTCACTAATTGACTCACTCTCACTGACTCACTCACTAATTGACTCACTAATTGACTCACTCTCACTGACTCACTCACTAATTGACTCACTCTCACTGACTCACTCACTAATTGACTCACTCTCACTGACTCACTCACTAATTGACTCACTCTCACTGACTCACTCTCACTAATTGACTCACTCTCACTGACTCACTCACTAATTGACTCACTCTCACTGACTCACTCACTAATTGACTCACTCTCACTGACTCACTCACTAATTGACTCACTCTCACTGACTCACTCACTAATTGACTCACTCTCACTGACTCACTCACTAATTGACTCACTCTCACAGACTCACTCTCACAGACTCACTCTCACAGGCTCACTCTCACAGGCTCACTCTCACAGGCTCACTCTCACAGACTCACTCTCACAGGCTCACTCTCACAGACTCACTCTCACAGACTCACTCACAGACTCACTCTCACAGACTCACTAATTGACTCACTCTCACTGACTCACTCTCACTAATTGACTCACTGACTCACTCACTAATTGACTCACTCTCAATGACTCACTAATTGACTCACTCTGACTCACTCTCTCTCATGACTCACTCTCACTGACTCTCTCACTAATTGACTCACTCACACAGACTCACTTACTAATTGACTCACTCTCAATGACTCACTAATTGACTCACTCTCACTGACTCCCTCTCTCCCTCTCACTAATTGACTCACTCTCACTGGCTCACTTGCTCACAAATTTACTCACACTCACTGAGTCACTCTCTCACTAATTGACTCACTCTCACTGACTCACTCTCTCTCTCATGACTCACTCTCACTGACTCAATCTCACTAATTAACTCGCTCTCACTGACTCACTCACTAATTGACTCGCTCTCAATGACTCAAAAATGGACTCACTCTCACTGACACACTCTCTCACTAATTGACTCACTCACTAGCTCACTGACTTACTCTCACGGACTCACTAATTTACTTACTCTCACGGACTCACTAATTGACTCACTCTCACTGACACACTCACTAATTGACTCACTCTCACTGACACACTCACTAAGTGACTCACTCTCAATGACTCACTAATTGACTCACTCTCACTGACTCACTCTCTCTCATGACTCACTTTCACTGACTCACTATCACTAATTGACTCACTCACTGAGTCACTCTCTCCCTAATTGCCACTCTCACTGACACACTCTCACTGACACACTCTCACTGACACACTCTCACTGACACACTCTCACTGACACACTCTCACTGACACTCTCACTGACACACTCTCACTGACACTCTCACTAATTGACTCACTCTCACTAATTGACTCACTCTCACTGACTCACTAGTTGACTCACTGACTCTCTCTTAATCTCACTAATTGACTCGCTCTCACTGACTCACTCACTAATTGACTCACTCTCAATGACTCACTCTCTCATGACTCACTCTCACTAATTGACTCAGTCTCATTGACTCACTCTCTCTCATGACTCACTTTCACTGACTCACTATCACTAATTGACTCACTCACTGAGTCACTCTCTCCCTAATTGCCACTCTCACTGACACACTCTCACTGACACACTCTCACTGACACACTCTCACTGACACACTCTCACTGACACACTCTCACTGACACACTCTCACTGACACACTCTCACTGACACTCTCACTAAATGACTCACTCTCACTAATTGACTCACTCTCACTGACTCACTAATTGACTCACTCACTGACTCTCTCTCTCAATCTCACTAATTGACTCGCTCTCACTGACTCACTCACTAATTGACTCACTCTCAATGACTCACTCTCTCATGACTCACTCTCACTAATTGACTCAGTCTCACTGACTCACTAATTTACTCACTCTCACTGAGTCACTCTTACTAATTGACTCACTCACACTGACTCACTCTCTCTCTCTCATAACTCACTAACTGACTCACTCTCACTAATTGACTCACTCTCACTGACTCACTCACTAATTGACTCGCTCTCAATGACTCAAAAATGGACTCACTCTCACTGACACACTCTCTCACTAATTGACTCACTCACTAGCTCACTGACTTACTCTCACGGACTCACTAATTGACTTACTCTCACGGACTCACTAATTGACTCACTCTCACTGACACACTCACTAATTGACTCACTCTCACTGACACACTCACTAAGTGACTCACTCTCAATGACTCACTAATTGACTCACTCTCACTGACTCACTCTCTCTCATGACTCACTTTCACTGACTCACTATCACTAATTGACTCACTCACTGAGTCACTCTCTCACTAATTGACTCACTCTCTCCCTAATTGCCACTCTCACTGACACACTCTCACTGACACACTCTCACTGACACACTCTCACTGACACACTCTCACTGACACACTCTCACTGACACTCTCACTAATTGACTCACTCTCACTAATTGACTCACTCTCACTGACTCACTAATTGACTCACTCACTGACTCTCTCTCTCAATCTCACTAATTGACTCGCTCTCACTGACTCACTCACTAATTGACTCACTCTCAATGACTCACTCTCTCATGACTCACTCTCACTAATTGACTCAGTCTCACTGACTCACGCTAATTGACTCTCTCAATGACTCACTAATTGACTCACTCTCACTGACTCACTCTCTCTCACTAATTGACTCACTCTCACTGGCTCACTAATTTACTCACTCTCACTGAGTCACTCTTACTAATTGACTCACTCACACTGACTCACTCTCTCTCTCTCATAACTCACTAACTGACTCACTCTCACTAATTGACTCACTCTCACTGACTCACTCGCTGATTGACTCACTCACTGAGTCACTCTCTCACTAATTGACTCACTCACACTGACTCACTCTCTCTCTCATGACTCACTCTCACTGACTCACTATCACTAATTGACTCACTCTCACTGACGCACTCACTAATTGACTCACTCACTGAGTCACTCTCTCACTAATTGACTCATTCTCTCACTAATTTCCACACTCACAGACTCACTCTCACAAACTCACTCTCACTCCCTGACTCATTGGCTCACTCTCACTGGCACACTCTCACTGGCTTACTCTCACTGACTCACTAATTGACTCACTCTCACTGGCTCACTCTCACTAATTGACTCAGTCTCACTGACTCACTCACTAATTGACTCACTCAATGACTCACTAATTGACTCACTGTCAGAGTCCCTCTCTCTCTTATGACTCACTCTCACTGACTCACTCTCACTAATTGACTTAGTCTCACTGACTCACTCACTAATTGACTCACTGTCAATGACTCACTAATTGACTCACTAAATGACTCACTGTCACTGAGTCACTCTCTCTCTTATGACTCACTCTCACTAATTGACTCACTCTCAATGACTCACTAATTGACTCACACTCTCTCTCACTAATTGACTCACTCTCACTGGCTCACTTGCTCACTAATTAACTCACTCTCACTGACTCACTCTCACTAATTGACTCACTCACTGACTCACTCACTAATTGACTCACTCTCAATGACTCACTAATTGACTCACTCTGACTTACTGTCTCATGACTCACTCTCACTGACTCTCTCACTAATTGACTCACTCACACAGACTCTCTCACTAATTGACTCACTCACACAGACTCACTTACTAATTGACTCACTCTCAATGACTCACTAATTGACTCACTCTCACTGATTCACTCTCTCCCTCTCACTAATTGACTCACTCTCACTGATTCACTCTCTCCCTCTCACTAATTGACTCACTCTCACTGGCTCACTTGCTCACAAATTTACTCACTCTCACTGAGTCACTCGCTCACTAATTGACTCACTCTCACTGACTCACTCTCTCTCTCATGACTCACTCTCACTAATTAACTCGCTCTCACTGACTCACTCACTAATTGACTCACTCTCAATGACTCAAAAATGGACTCACTCTCACTGACACACTCACTCTCTCACTAATTGACTCACTCACTAGCTCACTGACTTACTCTCACGGACTCACTAATTGACTCACTCACTGACACTCTCACTAATTGACACTCACTGACACACTCTCACTAAGTGCCTCACTCTCAATGACTCACTAATTGACTCACTCTCACAGACTCACTCTCTCTCATGACTCACTTTCACTGACTCACTATCACTAATTGACTCACTTTCACTGACTCACTATCACTAATTGACTCACTCTGACTCACTCACTAATTGACTCACTCATTGAGTCACTCTCTCACTAATTCACTCACTCTCTCCCTAATTGCCACTCTCACTGACACACTCTCACTGACACACTCTCACTGACACACTCTCACTGACACACTCTCACTAATTGACTCACTCTCACTGACACACTCACTAATTGACTCATTCTCAATGACTCACTAATTGACTCACTCTCACTGACTCTCTCAATCTCACTAATTGACTCACTCTCAATGACTCACTCTCTCATGACTCACTCTCACTAATTGACTCAGTCTCACTGACACACTAATTGACACACTCTCAATGACTCACTAATTGACTCACTCTCACTGACTCACTCAATCGCGCTAATCGACTCACTCTCACTGGCTCACTAATTTACTCACTCTCACTGAGTCACTCTCTTACTAATTGACTCACTCACACTGACTCACTCTCTCTCTCTCATAACTCACTAACTGACTCACTCTCACTAATTGACTCACTCTCACTGAATCACTCTCTCATGACTCACTCTCACTGACTCACTATCACTAATTGACTCACTCTCACTGACGCACTCACTAATTGACTCACTGAGTCACTCTCTCACTAATTGACTCACTCTCTCACTAATTTCCACACTCTCACAGACTCACTCTCACAGACTCACTCTCACTCCCTGACTCATTGGCTCACTCTCACTGGCACACTCTCACTGGCTTACTCTCACTGACTCACTAATTGACTCACTCTCACTGGCTTACTCTCACTAATTGACTCAGTCTCACTGACTCACTCACTAATTGACTCACTCAATGACTCACTAATTGACTCACTGTCACTGAGTCAATCTCTCTCTTATGACTCACTCTCACTGACTCACTCTCACTAATTGACTTAGTCTCACTGACTCACTCACTAATTGACTCACTGTCAATGACTCACTAATTGACTCACTAAATGACTCACTGTCACTGAGTCACTCTCTCTCTTATGACTCCCTCTCACTGACTCACTCTCACTAATTGACTCACTCTCACAGACTCACTTACTAATTGACTCACTCTCAATGACTCACTAATTGACTCACACTCTCACTAATTGACTCACTCTCACTTGCTCACTAATTACCTCACTCTCACTGAGTCACTCTCACTAATTGACTCACTCTCACTGACTCACTCTCACTAATTGACTCACTCTCACTGATTGACTCACTCTCACTGATTGACTCACTCACTAATTGACTCACTCACTAATTGACTCACTCTCACTGACTCACTCTCACTCACTCATTGACTCACTCTCACTGGCTCACCATACCACAGGAATGTTCCACAGGCAAATATAAACTTTCTTTACAGTATCCTTGTTGCATCCTTTTGTAGTGTGATCGAAGTATACTACAGTTATACATATAAAGGAATCAAGGCCGAAAGCAAGTACATTAAAATGAAGTAAATATTGCCTTCTTGACACTAGAGATATGGGAAATAGTAACTGTGGTTCAAGCATGCAGACAGCGGGCTTCTTTGCAATTACATTAGAAATGCTAAATTAACAAGTGTCAGCAGGAAACAGACCAGAGGCGCCACTAGGGCAGAAGCCAGACAGAACCATCCTCCTTGATTGCTGTTTCCCCTCAGCGGTGTCCGTGCTGCATATACTTAAGGAGCCTGCGAGGTTAATAAGGTCACATTTAAAATTCTGCTTTGGCTTACAGCGCTTCATATTTCACTGCTCCCACACGCAGGGGGCCAGAAGCAACGGATATGGTGTGATACATAGAAGTAAGAGGGAACAACTGTCAAAATTGAAATGACAAAAAAAGGTTTTAATAAAGGCGCGTTGTTAGAAACCTGCATGCCACTGTACAACATAAACGTTACATAAATATACTAAGAAATATACAATTTTCTTTGTACAATATTTCTATAGTGGATTAAAAACTTTAAAGTTTGGTGAATGGGAGCCCCACCATAAATCAGTGTGACTCTGGCCACACCTAACACATGGCTACCCTGCCTCGTCTAACATATAGGAAAACATCTACAAAAAATGCTTTCATTTATTCCAAATTATAAACACTTAATTCTGATAACAGAAATCTACACATTTTTTTCATACGGTACCATACGAAAATGCACCTCCTTATAAACCTTCCGTTTTCCTTCTGCCTACATGGAATTGTCTTTTCCCTGCTCCTATGGGACAGAACAGCAACTTCTCAAGGAGATAGCAATCTTAAGTGCCAGGCCACATGTCTTTTATTATGCTGCCACAGGCTAAACAATTGGAACTTTTGACACCACGCCAGACTTCTTGGGGCAGGGAGGAACTGATAACAGTCAACAGTTGTACACTGGCTCAGTTACTGCTCACTCATTAAGCCACGGGTCACGACAAAGGAAAATGCAGCTTTGTTATACCCTACATCCTTAAATCCCAACTTTTAAGTGTGCTGCCGCAGTCTCTAACAGAAGTACATTTAAGAAACAATTGCAACATTTCACACCACGCCACACTGCTTGGCACATCTTTCTTTCTTGAAGCACAAGGTGTGAATACATTTAAAACAGACTGAACTGATAGAATAGCCTAAAGGCAGCATTACGTTTTTAGCCAATTACAACGCAGCTTTCTAAAACAAGCATTTGCAAAGCAATATGTATCGCATTTGCGAGAGTTTAAGCTTTTAGCATTGTAAATGGCAATGCTTTTATTTATGTTTTAAATACCAAAAATAAATAAGAGGCATTTTCATATACAATGCCAAGAGCTCAAACTTGCGTAAGTGCGAGACCTATTGCATTGTAAATGCTTGTTAATCTTGAAATCGTCAAAAAGCTGAAGACCTGGCTTTTCAAGTAGACCCACTAGGACCTTGGTGTGCCTAAACTCACACCTGCTCAGGGCCAGAATACCCTCCCGGGTGATAGTGCTCTCTACACATCTGCATAACATAGCATAAGATATGGTAAGATAACATAACATAGCATAAGATAAGGTAAGATAACATAACATAGCATAAGATAAGGTAAGATAACATACCAAAATATCATGTCCTGTAAATCTAAACACTCTTTACCTTCTTCAACCAATTTGAAATGTCTCCTGAAATTGGAAATACATAATTAAGAGGTATGCGCTCTGTAACTGCCAGCCCTAAAAGCCAAATGAACAGCTGAATAGATCTTCTTCAAAGCTGAGTTGACTTTTCTATTGGCTGAAATCTTAAGAATGTTTTCATCTCCCATAGATGTTCCTCCCATCAGAGTTGCCGCAACAGAATCCACTGGCATAGAGTCAGACAGCTTAGTATCCATCTGTTCTAACGGATATCAAAGAGACATCATTTTAGGCACATATGTCTTGTTTTTCCAATCCCTCATGATGATATCAAGCATATAATGATGGATAGGGACTCCTAACTCTGGTTTTCTTTCAAACCGGTAAAGCAGGGTCTTTTCAGAAGTACCAGAAACCTCAAGGACTGGAAAACTACATGTTTCTCTTACATGGGATAAAATGTCGGGTCATAAATCATTGCCAAGATATTTTCATATTTGACCTCCAGAAGACACACCATCATCACTATCACTGGAGTCAGAAAACCCAGACACATCACCCACAGGTTCTGAGGATTGTTTTTACAAAATTCACCAGGATCCTTCTTTTGTAAAACAGACCATGTCTCTATTAGAAGTCTTCTAATCCCCTCTTCCTCCTACCATGACTGGGTCTTTTTGGGTTAGGCAGACCTGGAGAAATCAGAAGAGGTCAAGAGAAGGTTTGCTTCCTCTTTCTGGAATGCTTGACCATACCTAGAGGAATCTTTTATCAACCCAGAAAGTCAGGTAAGAACAGTACAAATCACTTACCTGTTCCAAAGTCAACGTTTAATAGCTTTCTTGACACACACAAACTGCCACCTGCATGCCCCGATGAAAGAAAAAGCTTGCACTTATATCTACCTTCATAAAAGCTCTACGAATGAGCTGGTCGCACACCATCCTTGTTACATAAACCTAGGAGGAGTGCTATAGGAGGTCTTAGAAACAGGAATCTTTATGCCTGAGAAGCTGATTAAGTACGGCATACCTCACACTAGTGTGCATTCCAAGAAGGCAGGGATTAATAGCATCCTACCAATGTGATTTCTAGAGTGCATAGCTACCTCATTTAAGGTGTCTCAGCACTTGGTAACGGTGTCCACACGCCTTCATGCAGTTATCAAACCCCCTACATCCTTCATGAAATAAAAAACTGGTTGATGTTTTTTTCTGAACAGTTCTTCCGACTGAAGCTCACAAATTGCTAAGGGCAGAGCATTCCACAATTTAGGTGCTAGGTAGCCAAATGACTTCCCGCCCATACGTTCTCTCCTAAATCTGGGAACTATAGTCAACATCTCCCCTGCTGGTCTAAGGTTCCTTCGGGGAAGGTAAGGTCTGAGAAACGGTTGCAAATACCGTGGACCTTTGTCATTCATGGCATTATAGCAAAATCACAAGACTTTACAAGTGGATCTCTGTCTTACTGGGAGCCAATGAAACTGCTTGAGCGCAGCCTCCATGGTCACGCATCTTGGCTGATTCAATATAAGCCTGGCCACCACATTCTGCACTCTTTGTAATCTATTGACCCTGTCCTATGTCACTCCGAGGTATAAAACATCACAGTAGTCCAGCCTTGACACTATCTAGGCTTGGACCACTGTCTTCCTGGATGTGTCAGGCAAGAGGCTAGAGCCTCTCACTTGGCCTGTGCTCTCATGTTGTGATACTATCTACCCTAGAGGCTGAAGCCTGGCAGGCACCTCTACTTTCCAATGTTCTCATCTTCACCAGAGACAGAAAACCACAGGAAGATGCTGGTAATGCCAGCCCTTTTATGGCACTCAGGTACGGTTGGGCGGGACTTGCATTGGCATCATTTCTTGGAGTTTTCCTGTCTCTAGAGGTGGAATTTACCTCAATTAGTAAATTCTGGAACGAATACGTGACCTAGAGGTAATGTTACACATAGAAAAAAGTTTCATAGTGGTGAATATTGCATGGAGACATATGTTACATAAGTTACATGGAGTGGAATGGAATATTGTATGTAGTGGTATTTTACACCAAAAGAAAGTTGCAGATAAAGGGAATGTTGTATGAAGAGGACTGCTGCCAGCGCAGGAATGCTATATGGATAGGAATGCTGCATGTGAAGCTGAATACACACAGCATTTAACATTTAATGTTGCATGGATTGGAATTTTGAAAGGAGTGGACTGTTGAATGGAATTGAATCTTACATGAAAAGGCATGCTGCATGCAGATGAATGTAGTGAAATACAGCACAGAGTGGAATGCCACACAGACTGGTATATGGAGTGAAATGTTGCATGGAGTTGAATGTTGCACATAATTGAAAGTTACATGAAGTGGCATTTTACTTAGAGTGGAATGTTGCACATACAGGAAAGTTGAATTTCTGCATGGAAAGGAATGTTGCACGGAGAGGAATTGTCTTCCAGAGTAGAATGGTGAGGAAAATGTTGCATACAGTGGAATTGCATGCTATCTCTGATGAGGCACTGAAGTACTTTATGAAGGGTAGTATGCTATTCTGTTACCCGAAATCAGCAGATAACCAAATAGTTATTAGCAATACTGGAAAGTAGGAGGATCGTGTCATATCCCAGTTCTACCACCTAGATCTGGGATCCTGCCGACCTAGGAAAATATGCTTATTCAGTCCTGGGGTCATTTCCAGACTCTGGGACATAATTTAGCTGCACCAGCACATTGTCTGCATTTCAATCAGTGCAGCAACCTGCAGCTAGCAACGGGGTTTTCTTATTTTCACTTCCAGCCAGGCATATACAAATGCCTGATTTAAAGGGGCATCAGCCCTTCTTTTGTTCAAGTATCATCCTGGTTAGGAGCCTTTTAATGCCTAACACATAGATGTCAATGCAATGGAAGGAAACAAAGGCACATAACTTATCACTTCACAAATACGTTAGAGAAACTATGACTTGGAGGCAAGTTTTCAACTTTGTTCAACCCCCATGTAAGAAATGTGCATGGACTCTAAGAATGCAAGATTTATCTCTATGAATGAGCAATTACACTAATAATGAGTTAAATAGCACATACTAATGTATGTTTTGTTTAATTATTCTTATTGTGTTATTTATCCCAATGTGGGGTGTCAGAGTGCTTTACAACACATAGACACACACAATAAATCATGCAAGTGTTTAAATCAATGTGCAGCAAATGTTACTTAAGACAATGAGGGTTATAAAGTGTAGGAATCTTATATTGTCCATACTTGTAGATATTATATGTTAAGAGTGAATTGTCAGGAGAAACACAAAGTCAGGATATAAACTGTAACACAGTGATTGGGGATGTCTGTACCAACAAGACATAATTAATTGCCACAGGAGCCCTTTTTTGCAAACTATATAATCTAAATAACAGATTAAGAAAAAAACAATAAGGATCTAAACCCATAACTTACAGTTTTCATGGAGTGCATTCATGCTGATAAATGGATCACTGTGCTGTATTAGAAGGATCACTGCTAATGAACTGGAAATAACAAATTTATATCAGTGTCAAAAGCAGTAGCCCAATTACCAATCTAAAACAAGCATTTGCAATGCAATAGGTCTCACATTTACGAGACTTTGAGCTTTTGGCACTGTAAATGTCAATAGCTTAAATTCTCGCAAATGCGAGACCTATTGAATTGCAAAAATTGTTTGTTTCCATGCGCCCCATAATTGTTTGTTTCCAAACGCCCCATGCCGCGCTTGCACTTAATAGAGGCCACACCCCTTTCTTTAGACAAGCCGCATCTAAAGAAAGGGGCATGGCCTCTATTAAGTGCAAGCGTGGCATGGGGTGCTTGGAAACAACCCACCCCAAAAATATTTGTAAAGTAATAGGTGGCGCATTTGCGAGAGTTTAAGCTTTTGTCATTTATAAAGCCAATACCTCAAACTCTCCTAAATGCGAGACCTATGGCTTTTCAAACAAGCTGCCGCCATTGTCCCGGCTGCTTGGAAAGTGAAAACGCGGATGGGCGCTGAATATAAGGAAAGCACGTCGTGACTGCAGTAGGGCAAAACACATTAAAAAAAAATAGTGCTTACAGAGTAAATATCACAGACGGCATAACAACCGAAGTAAAAGGGCCAGTCCTCTTGGGAAGTTACAAATGAAGACAAGGCGGTACTAAGGAGGGACTGAGAAGGCGATTACTGTATCAGAAGCCAGCATTTACAAAGGACAAAGATACAAGCCAATGAAAACTAAGGGTGGAGCTTCAAGTGCATAGTCTAATACAGCATGCCTGGCAGAGCAGCGCATGCACGGCCCAGGCTCGACCTAAAAAATGAATATATGGTGTGCATGTCACAAAGTGTGCATTGCAGCAGGCACATTAACACTCTGTGCTACCTTACGCGGCAAAACTGTGATGGGACAAAACACAGAACGCACCCAGAACGGCATTGGCCACCAGAGCTGTCTTGACGCTATGATAATCCGCTCAAAAAATGCTTAACACGCAAAGATCTCTGCAGCAGCAGGTGTCTTCACCTTGTTAGCTATTTTGTGGACAACTAAGTCAGCTATAACAGATGTGCTGTCACATATGTTCTCATTGCCGATATCTTTGCTGTAAACGTTTATTTTTAATCTAAATATACAAGTTGACTATTAGATTTTGCTTTTCAAGCTTCACCCTCAGTAATTATTTTTCGATTCCAGCACTGGTTATCAGTGGTAGAAGCAATTGCCGTAACGTGGCCACCTGAACGACGGGTGGGGTTTCAAATCTGAGTTGCACTCTTGAGTGAAAAGTGGTTTCCATTTCTAAATATAGAGGAAATGGTTCGGCTTCACTTCCAGGGATCCTCCTTAAGAGAAGCAACAAGAGGGTGGTGGGAGGGGCGTGGGTCTTTAAAGGGTGGAGCCTGCAGTCATATATAGCTCTGACAGTGACGGTGTGCAGCGAGTCTTGACCAGAGCGCATGCTGTGTGCGGCAAGAGACAGTAAGAGCTGAGGATACACGGCAACAGACCTTTATACAGCGCCCGGAGTGACAGCATCATCAGCTAGGCGCTCCGAGCCCGGGATACAAAGTACTGGTGTACTGCACAGCCAGGGAGTGCGGCAGAGCCTTAGAAGCACAGCACCGACAGCGGACATGGAGCTGTCCGATTTGGCACTATACGAAACCCCCTCGGACAGGCTGGACGCCTGGATCGCCGAGTGCCTGCTGCCCGACGAGGAGTTCCGCCAGCAGATCCGAGAGGCCACCCGCAGGATTGTGGAGTTCCTGAAAACGGGCTGCTTCCGGGATGCCACTGTCCACAAGGTGGTCAAGGTGAGAGGTGGTGGGGGGCAATGGCAGCGTTGGGATTCACAAGTGTCTCAGACTCCCAAATGGACTCGCCCACCCTGTCTTGCAATTCCTCGCCAGCCACGTGACTTACCTGCCACAGTTCCACTTCAGTGCACTGCCGGCAACACTACACAAAAGACTTCACTATTACGCGCGGCGCAAAAGGCATATTTAATTATACAGGTTTGTCCAGACATGTCCCACCTGCCCTAATGCGAGTAAATGTCTTTGGCTATGCTATTTCGCCATGGTGTGCAGCAGCGTGGCTGCGCAGCACTGGGGCGTAGCGATCAATGGAGCAGCAGGTGCAGTGCACCGGGGCCCAGAGGTGGGAGGGGGCTCAACAACAGCCCTGCCCCTGAGAGTGCCCCAAAGTAACCTCGCTGAAGGTCCGAATGTGGACGAGCATTAAATTTCCCTTTGTGTCAAACCTGTGCGTTCAAAGCCAGAGGTCAAATGTCAGTCTAGCCTTCCAAGAACGCTCCGCTTATGCTGCTAAAATGGAGGCCAGTGTTTACTGTTCCCTTCTTTCTGGAAAGGGTGAGGATTCGGTGAACTATGTGAAAACCGTACTGGTGTGAAAATAATTTGTTTTCTTCGACACAAAACACAAATTAAGAACTTAAACATGAACGGTACAAATATTTACCAAATAAATAAAGAGAAATGCACTCATCAAGGTTTTTTCCTAATTTTAAAGATTGATGGAAACCAAGATTTTAATAGGGTCACCACAAAATCAACACACTTTACTTAAGTGATACGCAAATGAAAACTACTCGCTGAAACCCAATTTCCGCACATTATATTTGTGCATTATATAGTTTTATCAGTAAAATTGTACGTCTGTGCACATGTAATGGTCATATCAATGTAAGATATGCGGTCTCTAAATGACTGTGGCTGCCACACCACGCTTTAGTAATATATTTGCAACAGCTTGCTCCTAAACCCATTGGTGTATAATGTAGTGGTCGGAAATAAAATATGAATGACACAACAGACCAATGGATGAAAACACCTTGTTGAAAGCCCCTATAAGTATATTACATATGTAATTTTCTAAATGAAAAGGTCTCGGCTAACAGGAGGCATAAACATATCTCCTCAAAAACCTGGGGCCTCAAGAGTGTGGGAGAACCGCTAACAGCCATCTAGATGCGCAGACTTTCTTTAACTCTTAACAAACTCATCCACACCTAAACTAATCAGTCCCTGGCCCTATGTCAGCTGCAAGCACCACTCTTCCAAAAGGCCCAATGGTAAGACATTGTTGCTTCCCCTCTCCTCAGGCCCCCATTGGGCGAGCCTGCTCCAATCACAATAGACTCCGTCCTTCTCAGAGTCTTGCAGCTCACCTGCACCAGCCACCCCTTCATCTGGCTGGTGTGATTAGTGGCCAACTCAGCCCTCATGAGACCACATTAAGGTGTCTTCATTCTCCGACCCAAGAAAAACCTTCCCTCAAGGCATTTTCCTGACCCACCACTGCCTTCTCACTCTTCCTATCCTACCCCTGTGATAGATTTAACAAATGGCAAATCTCATCGCTGCAAACAAGCCACCGCAATCCTCACCTCCAGAAGGTAGTACTTGAGGCCCAAAAAGGTAAAATGGTACAAATTATAGTCCCCAAATTTCGTGCCATTGAATTGAATTATTGGAGTGCCCTCATTGGTACAAAACCACTGCAGTTCCCTGGTGGCTTTCTTCTGTGCTTTATTTTTTGCCGCCAGTTTCACCGTTTCCTACTATATTCTTCTCAGAACTAGTTTACTCCAGATAAGGGCATCGATGTCATTTGGAGGTAGTCAGGGGTCGCAGCTGTGACCTCTAGCTTGCTTCCTGCTCCTGGGAAAAAGGGGGTGGTGATGGACAGAGTTTCTGAATGATGCAGAATACTCTTACCAAGTCAAGAGATCATGGTTTTAATCCATCACCGTTTTTTAGCTCACTGCACCATCCCAGCCCAGAACCTGGCTATATGCAAATTAGTCTGTACCTGTCCCAGTGCATGATGGGAACAGGGCAAACCAAACTACCAAGCCAATTCTTATACTGGGAAGGAAACAAGCTTCCGGGGACCGGTTTCTGGCATCACAGCCTTCGTCGGCCCGGCTTGCCTGAATCCTGATGGTGCAATGCCCAAGGGACTCACGTCTGAGCATACCCTCCCACACTGAGTGTGGATAAAATCGATTTGGGAAAAAGGGGGTGGTGATGGACAGAGTTTCTGAATGATGCAGAATACTCTTACCAAGTCAAGAGATCATGGTTTTAATCCATCACCGTTTTTTAGCTCACTGCACCATCCCAGCTCAGAACCTGGCTATATGCAAATTAGTCTGTACCTGTCCCAGTGCATGATGGGAACAGGGCAAACCAAACTACCAAGCCAATTCTTATACTGGGAAGGAAACAAGCTTCCGGGGACCGGTTTCTGGCATCACAGCCTTCGTCGGCCCGGCTTGCCTGAATCCTGATGGTGCAATGCCCAAGGGACTCACGTCTGAGCATACCCTCCCACACTGAGTGTGGATAAAATCGATTTGGGAAAAAGGGGGTGGTGATGGACAGAGTTTCTGAATGATGCAGAATACTCTTACCAAGTCAAGAGATCATGGTTTTAATCCATCACCGTTTTTTAGCTCACTGCACCATCCCAGCTCAGAACCTGGCTATATGCAAATTAGTCTGTACCTGTCCCAGTGCATGATGGGAACAGGGCAAACCAAACTACCAAGCCAATTCTTATACTGGGAAGGAAACAAGCTTCCGGGGACCGGTTTCTGGCATCACAGCCTTCGTCGGCCCGGCTTGCCTGAATCCTGATGGTGCCATGCCCAAGGGACTCACGTCTGAGCATACCCTCCCACACTGAGTGTGGATAAAATCGATTTGGGAAAAAGGGGGTGGTGATGGACAGAGTTTCTGAATGATGCAGAATACTCTTACCAAGTCAAGAGATCATGGTTTTAATCCATCACCGTTTTTTAGCTCACTGCACCATCCCAGCTCAGAACCTGGCTATATGCAAATTAGTCTGTACCTGTCCCAGTGCATGATGGGAACAGGGCAAACCAAACTACCAAGCCAATTCTTATACTGGGAAGGAAACAAGCTTCCGGGGACCGGTTTCTGGCATCACAGCCTTCGTCGGCCCGGCTTGCCTGAATCCTGATGGTGCAATGCCCAAGGGACTCACGTCTGAGCATACCCTCCCACACTGAGTGTGGATAAAATCGATTTGGGAAAAAGGGGGTGGTGATGGACAGAGTTTCTGAATGATGCAGAATACTCTTACCAAGTCAAGAGATCATGGTTTTAATCCATCACCGTTTTTTAGCTCACTGCACCATCCCAGCTCAGAACCTGGCTATATGCAAATTAGTCTGTACCTGTCCCAGTGCATGATGGGAACAGGGCAAACCAAACTACCAAGCCAATTCTTATACTGGGAAGGAAACAAGCTTCCGGGGACCGGTTTCTGGCATCACAGCCTTCGTCGGCCCGGCTTGCCTGAATCCTGATGGTGCAATGCCCAAGGGACTCACGTCTGAGCATACCCTCCCACACTGAGTGTGGATAAAATCGATTTGGGAAAAAGGGGGTGGTGATGGACAGAGTTTCTGAATGATGCAGAATACTCTTACCAAGTCAAGAGATCATGGTTTTAATCCATCACCGTTTTTTAGCTCACTGCACCATCCCAGCTGCGACCTCTAGCTTGCTCCCTGCTACACCTGGCACTCCCTTTGCGACCCCTGTCCTCAGAGGAGGCAAAACTTTTCCCTCCGAGGCCAGGGGTCGCACAGGAAGTGCCAGGAGTAGCAGGGAGCAAGCTAGAGGTCGCAGCTGCGACCCATGTCTACCTCCAAATGATATCCATGGATAAGGGGGAAGTAGTTGCACTGATGGTGGTAAAAAAGGACATGGCTAAGGAACTAAGAAGACCATTAGGATTGACAATGCAGCACCCCTTCCGGCCTCATATAATCCTTGCTACAATCAAATCTTCATCCATCCTTGTTACTTATCTCCTTTGACAAAAACCCCACCTCCATCACTTCTCCAGTTCTGGATGAATGAGGGTTCACTTTGAAGACCCAACTCCCCAGTCGTTATCATCAAAACTCTCAACACTTAAAAAGCTAGACAATTCCATCCCATTACTATGTACTAAAACAGAACCCCCAAAATTGCACTGTCCCCTACCCTCCTAAACCGGCCTGCCTTGGATATCCTAAGCCATATCTTAATTGCCTCCCCATCGCACCAAACCTCCTCCCTTTGTAGACCCTCTCTCCTTTCCATCTTAACATTTTCACCATCCTAAAAGTGTACCAATAAAACTTTCACCTGTGGAAAACATATGTTTCCCAAAGAACCCACTATCTCTCTTGAAATTTCCACTGTGACTGGATGACATCACCTCTTCTCCTTCCCCTTCTCCCCAGCCGACTCCTCCGACACCCTGTAACCCATTTGCCTTGCTGAAGATTCATCGGCAATTTTCATAAAAAGTCCTTCAAGCCCACCTTTCCCAGAGGCGTCATCAGTGACAAATTCTCATACTACAATGTGTAATTTACCACGACATTCCTTCTCCGCTCTTCGCTTATCCCTAACTTCAGCCTTTGACCGCATTTGAAAATAAATCTTAATGTAACTTAGCCTAGTAAATGAAGCCAGGTATCCCTTAAGCAAATGGAACACCCTGACCCCTCTCTTTCACATTTCCTCTGGATTTGCAGTCTTTGTATTGCTGCTTGCCCATGGCATCAGCCCACAGAATCTCTGTCACTGCAAATGAGATGAGGCATCCAAAATATTGTTATCAGTTCCTGTAGCAGATCTGTACTGTTGCTCATGAACAACAGCACATTGGAGATGTTAGCAGTCTAGCTGCTGTCTCGAAGAGGAACTTCTGGGAAGGGGAGGAGGCGGAAAGTTGGGCAGTAAAAGGGAGAGGAAAAGCCAGACTGGCGAGGAGCTGGCCGGCTCCTCACACTGGGGTACATGTATGTGCCAGGAATGCATAAATAAAGACAGTTGCCACAAATAACCCTCGCGTTGTGTCTAGGAAGATGGTACCCAACACGATCTGGCCCTAAAAATGCTGTTGTATGTCAGAAACACTGAGCAAAAATTGTCTGCAACCTTTCATCTTATCATCCTTCTCCTATTGGCCAATAAGTGATCCACCGCAGCCTCATAGTCTACGCTGAAAGTCATATTCTTGTTTGTCAACTCATTACCATCCAACCCCCAGAAAGAAAAAAGAAAAATTGTAAAACTCCTACCTTCCCTCAGTCGTTGTTCTGGTCGCTGCTTTTCATATCACCTACCCCATCAAAGAAGACCCCAGCAAATGCCATGTCTGAAACAAATTGCACCCAGCACTCTGCTCCTCCATCGACCACATAGTCACCCCATTACATTTTATCACAAAGCCGGTCTAGGCTCCTGGGCCTGCCCTCACTCCCACGTTCTGCCTTAACCGATGATGTAACATCATTGTCCCTGGCATTGCAAAGCCCAGGCACCTACAAAAAGCTTGACCTGCCAAAGAACCCCGCAGACAAAACAGTGTTCCAACAGCACCAGAATTCCTCATTGGTCTTCATCTAGCTTTTTTTTTGCCTTGACATCAAATAACCGCCAAAATCAAAACCTGGCAGAGGGTCCTCCGGGGTCTCACCAGACCTTTATCGGTACCCCTCAACTCTCTAACCCCCCTCCATTCATCCTGTGCCCACTTCATTGTTAGCTCGTTCTCTGACCCCTTTCTCCATAAATCATAAATAAAATATATTTATTTCAAGCATTAAACTTGAGTGCATTGAAAGTGGCAATATGGATGCTTATTAATTAGAGAGAATACAACTATATCTACTGAGTTATTTAACCATTCTAAATAGATCCCAATTTTATGTTTAAGGCTTTTATTACTTCCCAGAAAGGAACTAACACAGTGGGAAAAAAATAATAGATCTTCAAACTCCTGTAAACTGTAATAATTTTAAGGAGAGTCGTACATGTTTAATATACATTTGTCCAAGTCTATATCTTTTGAAGCTCATTTTTTGGAATAGTGCACCGGAATGGCTACAGAAGCCTTATCTCACTCTACTTCCAGGGAGGGGTTCATTTAATATTTGGATTATCCTTGCAACATGTGTTCAGTTGGTATGAAGTGGGCCATGGGTCAGAGAAGACTGTGATCAACACTTCTTGATTTTCTGCACTAATAGACGGTCAATACATTATGGAATGATGCTTTAGCACATTAGTGAGACATGAGATTCTGGATGAAATATTCCTCTCTGAGTATTGGACGGAACAACAATATCTAAAGCATAAAATGCATAGTATGAACTGTCTGTATTGATAAAGGATGTGATTAGCATGTTTGATAATAACGGGATTAAACTGTCTATATTATGACTATAAAGATCATTAATGAGATGTAAACTTACTTTTATTTCTTTTTATTTTAATATTTTAAATTGGTAAAGATAATATTGTAATGGTTTTTATTTAACTTGTCAATAAAATATTAATAATATTGTTATTACTTATTCTTTTATTGTTATTATTCCTTATTCTGTCCACATATGAAAGCAGCATTGTCAGAGCTGCACAGAATGTTTGCACACACACACACACATCCCTTCTTTCTGTGAGAAAATAATGGTCTTAGGGACTGTGGACTGTGAAGACCTTGAAATTTGGATTATTAGGTGAATTTCCTTTCAGTAACTGACGGTAAAACCTAGCCACTATAGGAGGAAATATGCTGCAAAATGAATTATTTAGTCCATTTAAAAAAAAATAATGTTATATTGATGATGATGGTGTTGTGGTACCATAACACAGATGGCACCTTCCTGCCTAGCAAGGTTGAATCATACCTGTAAATCAAGCACAGAAAGAGTTAAGCAGCCAGATATGAGCATATATGCTCCACAGAACAATATTTGATGAAAAACAAATGACTGAGCTAGGGATTACCCTAAAGAGAGCATGGGGGAGGAGTTTTTGAAAAACAATGGGGTGGGAGTTTTATTTACTTTTCATTTTAAAGGGCAAGCATGATTGTCTCTCTTGGTTGAGGCTTGTGCCTAGGTAGGTAATGGCCATGATTAACCTGTTGGGCTCTAGCTCTTGCAGAAATCACTCATTTTCTCATGTTTGTCCAGGGTGGATCCTCCGGGAAGGGTACAGCCCTGAAGAATGGCTCAGATGCGGACTTGGTGGTCTTCCTAAGCTGCTTCACCAGTTTCAAAGACCAGACGGAGGAGCGTGGTGACGTCATTGAAGAAATCCACGTAATGCTGAACAAGTGTCGGCAAAGTATTGCCTATGACATAGAAATCGAAGAACCGAAAGAGAAATATGACCCCGAGGGTCAACTGCTCCAGCCACGCTCACTGTCCTTCACCATCCAGTCGCGGAAAGTGATGGAGTCCATATCTGTTGATGTTCTTCCGGCATATAATGCTTTAGGTGAGTACATCAGTCATGGGATCTACTGGGTAGAATGTAGAAGCTCTACCAGATGACAGGAAACGAAAGGGGATTGGCTTGCGAGAGAAGAATAAGGATTTGGCTGTTTTAGAAGCTCGGGATAGGAAAAAACAGATCTGCTCAAAACTTGTGGAAGGCACAACATTTTCCATTTCACATTATAAATCTGGATTGAGGACAACCCTTTAATATTTGAGGAAGAAAGGAGTAAAATGCCATTGCCTGGATACAAATAGAGCAGGGCAATATGCCATATCCTGCATGAACATTCTAGGCTGATCACCTGTGAAGGTAAATGCTGATTTATAATTATTTGTCAAAATAATGGTGGTAGTTCATGTGGGTGCTATTAGATTTCTCAGTGCGCTCAATGCCGCCCCCAGCAAACAAACAATCTCTCTCTCTCTCACAAAAGAAAAAGTAGCTCACCATTGTGGATCCACGAATGACTCGGATTTCTCCCTTTCTGATCTTTCCTGCAGGTTGTCTATCTACTGATGTGAAGCCAGACCCTGAGGTCTATGTTTCACTCATTAAGGCTAGAGGTGGACCCGGTGAATTCTCTCCCTGCTTCACGGAACTGCAAAGGAACTTTGTGAAGCGTCGCCCAGGGAAGCTGAAGAACCTGATTCGCCTGGTGAAGCACTGGTACAAGGAGGTAAGACAATAATTAATACCTATGACAGCGTCTTCCTCTTCCTCATTTCAGTCCTCGCTATCGAGGCATGTTTGACTTCAACAGACAGGGATTCCAAGTTCCAATCATGTAGATTATAAACAACAACTCTATTGCACTTTGTTTAATAGGTACCACCTCCCCTTCAGCACATCTTGCTTGCTTTCTGTTGAAAAAACAATCTCGGGTCTTGGCTGTAACGGCAGCAAGGCCTAGCCTAATAATAACAACAAACCTAAAGAGCTGCCAATGCTGTCCATTATTTAACAGTTAAATTCATAGTGTAATGATTGAAACATTAACACTGATGACTTTTATTGTCAGATTGAATCAAAAATAAATTGAGATCATGAAAATCACATAGTACTACAGTAAACCACGAACCTAAAACTCATCTTAAAGTGCTATACATCAATTGTTTTAGTGTGCAAATTTTAGCTTTTTTTAGAAAGACACAGAAAAAAGACACTTTCTATTTACAACAAACATTAACACAACATCACTCATACCCATTCGTACAAATCATATCTACACAAACAATATTGATTCATAATACATCAAGAGGGCCATCAGAAGAATTTAACACAGTTGAAAAAAAGAGAGACACTATTTGATTTTGAGTGAAATGATTGGCCTCAAAAAGTAAGGTCGACGCGTTTCAGATCTCTTTTCTTGGAGAGATCCTCATCAGGACCAATGGTAGGCTGAAATCAAACGAGAAAGTAAATTAACTAAACGACCCTAACCAATGGATGTCAGCGTATTATAGCCTCTACGTTTATTTCTTACCTGCATGAATGCAGACACAACCAACAAATGGTAGTATTTCCAAATTAGACCTGAAAGATAACGACATAGACACTCAGCTAGCAACCTAATTTTCCAGTCATTGTCAGTTTTAACCCAACAAGCACAAATGTCAGTAACCAGTAGTACCGTCTTACTTGTGGTGTCTTGGTGGTTCGTGGACCCGACTATGGGCAAAGAATAGGAGGATTCTAAAGTGGGAGAAGAGCGCTGTTTTAGAATCAGAACAAACTTAGTTGCGCTGCTTTACAAGTGTGAGGGACTGAATTTGTACAAGGCATACCTTAGAACGTAGCGTTTCGTCTATCGAGCTGGGAGTGGCCGGTATTTTTATTCATTTGGCTTTAGGTTCTTTCTGTGTGGAAAAAATTGGTGGCCATGTCAAAAAAGTATTCCCACGGATGGATGCATGTGCATCGATACTATGACTCTCCTCTTACAGACACACAGGTCTCTTACCTTTGGATAATGGTGTCCGAAGTGTTCTATTGCTCACTGCCCTGGAAGCGTCGGCGTCTTCCTGGTGTACGGCTTCATTGACGATGTTTAAATCTCGCGGTTTATTCCAGTGCCTCTGGGAAATGTAGTTTCACATTGCGTTGCCTCTGGGAAATGTAGTTTTCCATTGCGTTAGCGAGCGTGTGTAAAAACAAACTTTATTGAAATGCTGATATTTTTTGCGGACAATGGTGTGTCCTAAGTGAGAATATGTTTTTCACATTGTATTAATGCTGAATTTAAAGAATAATGCGCATTTGTATCTCGAGGTGAAACTCGATCCATTATATGGTCAGCTCATAGTATTTCTTTGTCGAGAGGCAGATACTAGTGCTTTATGTCTAAATTTTGGAAACCTTTTTAAGACACGTAGACTTTTCTTCCCCGAGTGGAGGCTGCATAGACGGCCTTCGTTGGAAATACGTAACCACTTTCTTTAGTGAATCCTTTAGTAGACTTCTGCTGAGAATGGAAAGCGAAGGCTTGTGTAAATCAGCTGCTTTTTAAACTGACAGGTGCTCGTAAGGGTGTAAAGTAAATACATTCAGACTGGACTTGGCAGGTGTTCACAAGTTGTAAATTTCAGATAGTTCGTTCAGTCCATCCAGAGATGTATTGAATTTGACAATAAGCATTGCTTCCCGTCTTAGTAGTTTGGAATCTAGGTCGCCTCCCCTCATGTCTTGTTCTACTTTAGAAATTACAGTCCATTTAATGTCTTTTTCTGTGTGACCGTGGGCCAACCAGTGGTTGACTAATGGTGCGTTCTGGACATTTTTTCGTACTCTGGACTTATGCTGTTGAATTCTTTGTTTGATTTCTTGATTGGTTTTCCCAATATATAGCTTGTTACATGGGCAGACTATCCCATACACAACATACTTGGATTTGCAGTTTGAAAATTTATCATGTTTCCAATAGGTTCCTTTATGTGTGAAAAGAACCCCTTCCATGGTAGATTCACAACTGATACAAGAGCCACATTTGTGATGTCCTTGTATAGGTGGCAAATTTAGAAAACTTCTCATCGTCATGTTTTGAGGTTTAGGAAGGGCGGCTCGGACTAGCTGGTTGGCAATACTTTGATCTTTTTTGAAAGCAAAGAGAGGAATCTCCTGAAGTGTTGGATCTAGATTCTTCACTAAATGCCAGTTTTGATTTATAGTCTTTTTGAGCCAATTGGAAGAAGGGCAAAAAGTAGAAACGCAGACAATCCTGTCTGTTTTTGTTTTGTCTTTTCTTTGAAGTAATGAATCACGTGGGGTCCACCATGCTCGCTTGATTGCTTTTTTCAAAAGTTTTTTGGGATAACCTCGAACTAGGAGGTTGTTTTTGAGAGTCTCAGCATGGGCAAAATATTCATCTTTGAAAGATTCTTGCGCATAAGAAGAAATTGCTCTTTCAAAGATGAATATTTTGCCCATGCTGAGACTCTCAAAAACAACCTCCTAGTTCGAGGTTATCCCAAAAAACTTTTGAAAAAAGCAATCAAGCGAGCATGGTGGACCCCACGTCCATTGATAAATTTTCAAACTGCAAATCCAAGTATGTTGTGTATGGGATAGTCTGCCCATGTAACAAGCTATATATTGGGAAAACCAATCAAGAAATCAAACAAAGAATTCAACAGCATAAGTCCAGAGTACGAAAAAATGTCCAGAACGCACCATTAGTCAACCACTGGTTGGCCCACGGTCACACAGAAAAAGACATTAAATGGACTGTAATTTCTAAAGTAGAACAAGACATGAGGGGAGGCGACCTAGATTCCAAACTACTAAGACGGGAAGCAATGCTTATTGTCAAATTCAATACATCTCTGGATGGACTGAACGAACTATCTGAAATTTACAACTTGTGAACACCTGCCAAGTCCAGTCTGAATGTATTTACTTTACACCCTTACGAGCACCTGTCAGTTTAAAAAGCAGCTGATTTACACAAGCCTTCGCTTTCCATTCTCAGCAGAAGTCTACTAAAGGATTCACTAAAGAAAGTGGTTACGTATTTCCAACGAAGGCCGTCTATGCAGCCTCCACTCGGGGAAGAAAAGTCTACGTGTCTTAAAAAGGTTTCCAAAATTTAGACATAAAGCACTAGTATCTGCCTCTCGACAAAGAAATACTATGAGCTGACCATATAATGGATCGAGTTTCACCTCGAGATACAAATGCGCATTATTCTTTAAATTCAGCATTAATACAATGTGAAAAACATATTCTCACTTAGGACACACCATTGTCCGCAAAAAATATCAGCATTTCAATAAAGTTTGTTTTTACACACGCTCGCTAACGCAATGGAAAACTACATTTCCCAGAGGCAACGCAATGTGAAACTACATTTCCCAGAGGCACTAGAATAAACCGCGAGATTTAAACATCGTCAATGAAGCCGTACACCAGGAAGACGCCGACGCTTCCAGGGCAGTGAGCAATAGAACACTTCGGACACCATTATCCAAAGGTAAGAGACCTGTGTGTCTGTAAGAGGAGAGTCATAGTATCGATGCACATGCATCCATCCGTGGGAATACTTTTTTGACATGGCCACCAATTTTTTCCACACAGAAAGAACCTAAAGCCAAATGAATAAAAATACCGGCCACTCCCAGCTCGATAGACGAAACGCTACGTTCTAAGGTATGCCTTGTACAAATTCAGTCCCTCACACTTGTAAAGCAGCGCAACTAAGTTTGTTCTGATTCTAAAACAGCGCTCTTCTCCCACTTTAGAATCCTCCTATTCTTTGCCCATAGTCGGGTCCACGAACCACCAAGACACCACAAGTAAGACGGTACTACTGGTTACTGACATTTGTGCTTGTTGGGTTAAAACTGACAATGACTGGAAAATTAGGTTGCTAGCTGAGTGTCTATGTCGTTATCTTTCAGGTCTAATTTGGAAATACTACCATTTGTTGGTTGTGTCTGCATTCATGCAGGTAAGAAATAAACGTAGAGGCTATAATACGCTGACATCCATTGGTTAGGGTCGTTTAGTTAATTTACTTTCTCGTTTGATTTCAGCCTACCATTGGTCCTGATGAGGATCTCTCCAAGAAAAGAGATCTGAAACGCGTCGACCTTACTTTTTGAGGCCCATCATTTCACTCAAAATCAAATAGTGTCTCTCTTTTTTTCAACTGTGTTAAATTCTTCTGATGGCCCTCTTGATGTATTATGAATCAATATTGTTTGTGTAGATATGATTTGTACGAATGGGCATGAGTGATGTTGTGTTAATGTTTGTTGTAAATAGAAAGTGTCTTTTTTCTGTGTCTTTCTAAAAAAAGCTAAAATTTGCACACTAAAACAATTGATGTATAGCACTTTAAGATGAGTTTTAGGTTCGTGGTTTACTGTAGTACTATGTGATTTTCATGATCTCAATTTATTTTTGATTCAATCTGACAATAAAAGTCATCGGTGTTAATGTTTCAATCATTACACTATGAATTTAACTGTTAAATAATGGACAGCATTGGCAGCTCTTTAGGTTTGTTGCTTTCTGTTGAGGCAGGCAGTACCCCAGAAAGAAGGGCCAGCTCAAACATACCTTGGTGTTTGTTTTACTGATTACTCCTTTGTTGGCTGTGAGGTTGAGTAAACGTTGTTTGACCTTATAGAGTAATGCCTAGTCCGGTGGAGGCTAATTGGTCAGCTCCCTCAGTGTGGTTGCTTCTGAAGGCGATTCAGTATGAATTCTGGGGCAAAGCTTTATGCTGCCTGTGTCGTCCAACAGCTCCATTCGGTAGGGACATGAAACCGCACAGGAATGCAGAAGCTCAGCGTTTCCAGTGAGGCAGACTCTAGAGTGTCAAATAAATGTGGAGCTGTCACCACATGTATTTAAGTCCTTAATTACAAGTGAACCAGAGAGTCATGAGGGATCTTGTACACATGTTTTATTACACAAGCAATGGCCCCTAGATATAATTGATCGATGATACTTTCAGCCAAGTGGTTATTTTTTTAAGACAATCAAAAACACTTTTCAAAAGATCATAGACAACAGCACAATGGATGTTGGTCAAAATCATGTTTGGTTTTCTCTCATAGGTGACACACATGGGTGACAATAGTCATCAAAGTCTGTATCTAAAAACATGAATAGCATGTCTTGTTAATAATTTGTAAACAATGTGGATAGGGTCAGGGATAAAAGTCAATGTTTCGATCCCTTAACTAATAGCGGGATCATCATCAGGATTCTTTACATGACAGAGCCCAAGAGCGTGCTAGAATAAACAAAAGACAGGAAAGGTGAGTAAGAACATATATTGAGAACATTTCAAGATAATGTAAGGTACAAAATCCATGAGGAGGTACTTACATGTGAATATGGGTCTTTACAGAATTGGGAAAACTAGAAAAGTAAAAGAATATGTAAAGCTTCAGTGGGTGCCACAGAGATGGAGTAGTGGAAATATTGCAAAGTCGGACTGTGGCTCACCCCTGAAAATGAATGCACGTAGTATCTGCACATAAGGTAGAAAGGAGTCTTGGAATGCAACTGCAAGCCGACTGAGAGTAAGAGGTGGTTCCCTGGTTGTGATTTCATGTAGAATCATGGGTGAATTACATTCTATGGAAATGGAATCCAGTTTCCCACAGCTGTTCCCTGGCCCAAGGAAGGAACTGAGCTGGTGGATGGATTCTTCTCATATGGGCGTTCCTCTTGCTCCTACAGAATGGACAGTGATGACTATAAATGCCAGTGATTGGGGCTAGGGAGCTCTGATGGAATCACAGTCTATCCATAGCAAATGGTCTCTTTTGAAGAAATTACTTTTCTAAAATAGGAAGGAGTTAGATGCAGCTTGATTAGCACTAATGGGGTTTCCTTCTTTTCTGATGGGCAAATCTATGTTGATCAGAACAGACACTGTGCCTACCATTCCTATATATGCAGATAAAAAGGAACTCATTTCCTGTCTTTGAACACGATTGCTACAATGATTTTTGTGAAGCTGATATCTCTTTCTGCAATTCACATTCTGGAGTTCAGAATGTGTTAGCAGACACCCTAAGCAGAAAGTTGCCTCCTTACCAAGCCTTGTCTCAGTCCTCACAGTTTCATAACCCTGCCAGGAGTGGAGCACTGCAGTCATAGATCTCTTTGCCAATCAAAAGGATGTTTTTCTCCCAGGATTTTTTTTCAAGGATGATGCAGGAGAATCGTTGCAGGATAGCTGTTGTCTTCAAATCCTTGGTTCCATAGTCTTTTGTTTGCCTGTCACCCACTTCCTCTGATTTCGAAGAACCTGTTGAAGATCAGGAAAAAGAAGGCTTCAGTAGACTTCCTCTGCTAGTAAAAAGGAACATTTGTCCACAGAAGGGATTTCCAACTTGTCGTAATTTCTAGAGCTACTCCAGACTTGTCCATCAGGACGGCCTGAAGGATCAACATGTAGGATTACAGAGGAAAGGGTTTTCAAGAGATAGCTTTAGCGGTTTAAGCTTTCAGGAGATAGCTTACTATAAGCATTGGGATTAGTTTAAAGCCTGTTGTGGGTTCAGGGATATAGTTCCTTTAAGGAGTGATAATGTTAATATGCTTTCTTTTCTCCAGAAGGGATTTCATATAGACTTCACCATCCCAACCTTTAGGGTTTAGTGGTCTGACATTAAGGCCTTAAAGAGAACCTGAGCTGGAGTGCAATATTGCGAATCCTTTGCTCTTTGAATCTTAAGAATTTTTCCTTAGCCTATCCTGTTACTACATCCCAGTTGTCCTCTCAGGATTGCTCTTTGGTGTTAGATGCGCTGCAAAGATCACCCTTTGAAGTCTTGGGGAACATTGATGTTATAGCACTCACTCTCACTCGGAAGACTCCTTTTTATCTGGTAGCCATCAGATCAGCCGAAAGGTTGGGGCAATTATGCTCGCTATCTTTCATGCATCCTCTTTTAAGGATTTTTCTACGTAGGATACTTTTGAAGCAGATCCTTCTTTTCTGCCCAAAGTCGCTTTCGCCATATCATTTACATACCAGTCATTCCATTACTCTGAGTCCAGTATTCCCTTTTTCTGTCATAACATAACATTCTCCCTCCCAAGGATGGTCAGCCGGGCCACACTGGTTATGGAGTGAGGGATTAATACAGTTTTTCTATTCTAGCTTGTTAAATACAGGATGTGCTTGGGGTAGGTGGTGCCTATAACTCCTGGTGCAAAAGCGTAGTCATTTTTTCTTTTGCTGGGATTGGACTTTGGAATCTCTGTCTGTTGGAGGTGGACATTTCTCATTACTGAGAGCTAAAACTAGGAACGTTGGATACTGAAAATACTGGTAATTAGTGTAAGTATTGAATTGTGTGTGCCACAAAGTGAATCACTCTTGGAGCATAAACCATAATGGGTATAGGGTAGGGGTAAATTTGTATCGGTATGCCAGGGAAATCAGTCTTCATGCTGCCCCAAATGTCAAACCTCTGTCTTGAGAGACAGAGCTCAGACTTACTCATTCCTTGGCCTCTACCTGTGAGAAGCACATCTACAGAATAAAGCCTGTGTTCGCTCACACTGTAGGTAAACATCAAGTTTGAGGGGTTCCGTAAACGTAAGGTCCTTGCTTCTTCAGTCCCCACTGCCTCCCATGAATCAATAGGAGTGCAGCTCAGTTGCTAGGATTGTTCACTCACCGGCCTCTCACTGGGGGGATTGCCCATTCCCCGTCTTAAGAAGCATTCCCATCGGGATGCGTAGTGGTGAGTCTTTCAACTACACTGGATGACTGACTTCCTTGCTAGTTAGGATTTGAGTCTCTATTCAAACTTAGTGTCTCCAGTTGAACACCTGCATGGCTTTAAAGATGCATTTATAAATGGTTCCATGGACTAACGCAGAGTCTTTTTTCTTGCAGTATGTTAAGAGCAAGTATAAGGGGTTTTCCCTGCCACCTAAGTATGCCCTGGAGCTGCTGACCATCTACGCATGGGAGAAGGGCAGTGCAGCTGATGACTTCTGCACCGAAGAAGGCTTCTGCACCGTCCTGGAGCTGCTGTGCAAGTACCAGAAACTCTGCATCTACTGGACCACAAACTATGACTTTAAGAACCCAGTTGTGGGCAAATTTGTGAGGAAGCAGCTGAAGAAGCCGAGGTGAATCAACCGTTCACATATGCAAATATGTATTTCATTACTTCTCACTTCTTATATGTGAATACATCTGTTGATTGGCTGACTCACTCCTTATATGTGTGCCGGTCCTATCAGTGTAACCTTTCTCTTTTCTCCTTTTTTTACACCCTCATTCACCCATTTTTTCCTTTTATCACCTTTAGTTCCACATTACCCCTGCTTTCCCCTCCCTTATTTCCCATCTTTACCCTATTTATCCACTTTTTTCATGTTTTTCAATCCTTCTTCCCTTGTTTCTTACCATTTATCTCTATTTTTGCTTATCAGTTTTTCTCTTTCTTTCCATCTCAATTGTTGTTGATCCCAAGCAAGGGACCGCGTTTCCTGGCAAAGAACTATTGAAGTATAACTCAAGCTTTCAATTGAGATGTGTTCATCACTGTGTAAACTTCCATTGCTTGTATGGCTTCGTCAATTTTGTTTACTATTGTCTGTGCCTGTGTGTTTCTTCAAGTCTACCACTGCCTTTTTCTTAGTTCCAGCCTCTTTATATTCCTTTCTGTCTGAGAAAGCGGCGAGGATATCCCTTTCTCCAACAATTAATGGTTTCCTTTGCGGTTCCTTTTCAGACCTGTAATTTTGGACCCAGCAGACCCGACTGGAATCGTGGGCCATGAGGCCTCCTGGGACCTTGTGGCTCAAGAGGCAGAAGCCTGTCTGCAGGAAAGCTGCTGCCAGAACTGTGAGGGGGAAATCGAAGGATGGGATGTGAAGGTAAGCTTACTCCATTGCCTAACCAGCACCTCAGAAAAGGAAAAAAAACATCTCTGATGAGGCAACCTTCACATATTCCATGCAGTTAGTGGCCCTTTTACCCACCTGTTATCAACCACCTTCCCACACAGCCAAAGCTGTTTCATACCACCCCACACATATAGATCTATTCTCCCATCTCATGCCCCCTCCAGCATTCGAACAATATCCAATATGTTCATCTTTACGTGCCTTTGCCTGCCTCACACGAATCCGAAACATTAATACCGGCCCTTGCAGCCTCCAGAATAGTTCCCACTCATCTGGCATTCATGACCACTTCCAGATGCAGCAAGGATTTCACACCCACTTACCCTCACAACCGCACTCTTACACCTTTGTTAAAAACTTCCAAGCAGTCACATCCCGCGTGAACGAGACAGAGGTTTCCCGTGGAAACCAGGGTCTCTTTTATGACAGTTTTGGTACATTCCAGTTACCTCCAGGAAAATGTTCCACCTCTCGCTTCCGGTGATCAGAACATGCAAATTTAAAGCATACAGACCCAAATCAGAAAGCAAAGGGGGTATATACTGCCTTTCAATCCCACATCGTTTTTGCAGAACCACAGAATTCATGCAACTTATGGTAAAACTGAAAATACACAGATGTCATACCTTTTCCGAGTCCACCCTCTGAGCCATCTGCCTCTCATCTTCGCCTGTAACTGGATCTGGGGCCCAATGTTTCTATTATTTACCGGTTATTTCTTTACTCTGACTTCTGCAGGAACCACAGGTAGCAGGCTCACCCCACCCCACCCCACACACCATCAAAAGAAACAGGGTCAGAGCGGCAGAAATACCAACTTAGAAGGAAGCAACCCTACACAGAAAAGTAGTCACCTCCAGCTAACAGCTTGGGGGCAGGAAATACTAAACTGGTACAAGCCAAGCTCGACATGGAGGAGGGCCCTGTCCCAGCCGAAAAACAATTTCCACACCAAATAAAGACTGGGGAGGCAAGGAAGGACAGCAGTGTGGACAGGAAGGTGGAGCCTGCACCCCAAAATACCTATTTCAGAGATCAGAGTAAGACCACCCCTTCTCCCATGAGTAAAAAATTAATTTGTGACCAAAACAGAACAGGCTGAATGCAGTCCCAGGCACACAAGGAGCACAGGGGGTGGCCTACCGCAAACACCTACCCCAGACAAAGTGGGGTGAGGAACCAGCGATCTAGTAAACATCTCAATCAAGGATCGTAACTCCAACCCCGGCAAGGAGTTATGGAAGGTAGGCCAGAAATTGTAATCGGTACCACTCAAAACCCCTTTAAGACCAACAAGGCAACACACAGTCTACACACGCATCTGTGAAATAGTGCACATATTCCACATGTCAAGCAGGGTGCACAGGAGTACAATAATTGAGGACAAGGTAGTGATGGAATTAGGTCGCACATCTATTCCCTAGTCGCTAGAACAGTATTTCAAGGTGCCCATCCGGATAGAGAAGCATCCCACTACCTAGGATGTGAAAGTCCACTAGGCCCAGGGTGCACAGGAGGTAGCCCAAAACCAGACCGCACGCTAGCAGAAGAGTCTGGGGGGCACTGAGCTCAGCAGGGTGCCAGACAAGGGCAGTTAAAACACTAGAACCCGTACCACACAGCCCCGTACAAGGAGGCCGAAGCACATGGCTGAGGCACACCGCGCCTAAACAAGAAGCACATGATAGTGAGATGAGACACATCCCACAAGCCTCAACCCCAGCAGGGAGCAGAGGTAAAGCCCACCCAGCCCACACTAGTGAAAGAAGAGAAAGCACTCATTTGTCATTAAGGGAAGGGGGCTCAGCCACCTAGAGCAGTTACACCCTGCCCCTAACCCAACAGAGAGCACACAAGGGATGGCCCACAGCTTTGGGGGGGGGGTAGGGGCATCAATACTCATTTACACAAAGCCACAAAACTATTAAGAGCAAATTCAGGACCAACCTCAAACCCAGCTGGGAGCCGGTGAAGACCAGGGAACACCACAAGACCCCCGCAAACAAGACCACAAGAAAGGAGAACACAGTCTTGTAACAAGAGGTGATGAGACAGGGAAAAAAGAGCAATATCCTACACATCCCATACCTGGCAGGGAGCATAGTGGGACGCTTAAGCCCAGTCAGTATCCTAGGGGGTCAATTTACCTGTCCACTCACAAAGTCGTCTCTGGCACTGAACATTGAGGAGGGTCATCTGAGGGCATCCAAGTAGCCTCTTTGCCTGGAAAAGGAGGGGTTATCCACATCTATACCAGAGGCCCACAGCAACATCAACAAGCATTTGCAATGCAATAGGTCTCGCATTTATGGAAGTTTAAGCTATTGGCATTGTAAATGACAATGCCTTTTAGTTATGTTTTAAAAACAAAAACAAAATAAAATTGCAATGTCAATAGCTTAAACTTGCGTAAATGCGAGACCCATTGAATTGCAAATACTTGTTTACCGTAAGTTATTGCTAAACACAGCACCCCCCCTGAGGTCAGCGCCCCCCTCTCCAGGTCAGCGCCCAGTGCGGTAGCACCAGTCACACCGACCTAAAGCCAGTTACTCTATTGAACAATCAGAGCGAGGAATGAGCGGTAGTATGAGCACCACAGTACACTGCCGAGTGGAAGCTTTAACCCAGGTTCTTACCAGCCACAGTGCTTTGCTTGTGTTACCTTTCACACACAATGTGCTTCACCGCGGTTTTCTCAACTGCCTGAGACTTCACACACACGCCACTTCACACTCCACCTGAAACAAAGAAAATTATGCACCTCTTCTCGTCTTTATGTTACAGTAGTTGCATGTATTATGTTGTTACATGTGAAGTATGTCACTTCCCACATGGGTAGGTCTTCTCTGCATAAGTACTGTAGTACATAAATAATTAAATGTAAAAATAAATAAAGTAATGACTCCCCAGAGGCTTCAAACATCTTTTACATGAAATGGACGTGTTTTTTTTCTAAAATGGCACTGGAGATGCCATTTTCACAGCCCACGCTAAATGACCCACTGCCATTTTCACAGCCCACGCTAAATGACCCACTGCCTGATGAATGGCAATCTTAAAGGCAGCAGCAAGATTATAGGAGCAAGAAGGGCAGTGGCATCACACTCATATTGAAAGAGCTCCACAAGTGCCCGGCCAAAACAAAAATCCCTTTAAAGACCTGCAGCAGAAACAACAAAGCCCTGCATCTCCAGCAGCAAATGACCTGTCTAATGCAACACACACAAGAAGTAAATCTTGCTCCCTTATTGATATTTTGGAAATGGAAGTGCAGAAATCCTTATCCAGGTGGCTTCATGCCATACATCCTCTAATAGGAAATGCACTAACACATATTGTAAGACTGAACCACAACATTGTCAGCTTTAAGAAGGACACCCCAAACTTCTTCACTCCGTACTGTTGCACTCAAATAAAAGAAAAAAGGAAGTGAGAACAGAGACAACTCAGTGAGGATAAATGTCAGTACACCAAAAGGTCTGGGGTAGCAGTAGTGACACCACACAGAGGGGCATATTTACAAGCCGCTAAATCTCGCAAATGCGAGACCTAATGCATTGCAAATGCTTGTTTTGGTAGGCACGGAGTGATTAAGTGATTTGCCCAGAATCACAGGAAGCTGAGCCAACGCCAAGGCTCGAACCCAGTTCTCCAGCTCCAAATTCTCGGAATCTCTTATTTCAAGCAGCTCTCTTCTATTATTTTTTTGCAGAGATATGTAGCCCGAACTCGACCCGAAGGTATCATAAATCGCTTTACATGAGCACCAGTTACCTTTGGGTCGAGTTCTGCACTAAAGAAAACCGGAGTATTAGCTTTGACAACGGTTGCAAATTGCATTAGATAAATAAGCAACAACTGTGACTTCGTCGTATATAATTTTGAAAATGTTTCAGTTCTGGTTCGTGAGGTTGTGGCGTACGTCTAGACTGCCGACTGAGATGAGAGAGCAGGATCGAGCCTGACGTTGACAACATCCTGTGATTCAAAACATTAATATGTCATCATGTACCTGGTGTTCATGTAAAGCACTCCACGTTTGCGCTACATAAAACTTAAAAACTAGTTTATTTTAAGTTACATCGAACGCAGTGACGGATGGTACTTTTGCAGAATTACGTTTTTTTTTCATACTACGTGGGTAGGCAGGCTTACAGATAATGGTGAAACCCTATCGCTGACTGGAGGGCAGACACAGGCATATGTGATGCCTCACGTATGTAAACCGTAAGAAGAAAAACATGCAGGACACACAGAGATATCCCCACACATTATTACAAACACCACAATGAAGTGTCACCTCAGCACCCTTATTCACAAGCTCACCTCCACCCGACTCTCGGCTCAGCACACTCTTTGCCTGAGGTTGCCAACTCTGTTCCAGGAGAGCGTCATGAGACTTTGGTGGATAGAGAACGGGATTAGAGGTGTAAGGGGTCTGCAGAGAGGCCTCTCGAGCAATGGACTGCCGGCGCTGCACAGGAGACATTCATTCGCCCGTCGCCAGGCTCTTAGAGGGGTCCTTAGGAAGTTCGAGGGGGTGGGGGGCAGTGTTTTGTTTCTGTGTACAGTTTGTCGCATGCCCCGGGAATGTTTATGGGCTTGCAGTAAGTAGTGTCGGCGGAGCCTTGGCTTAGAAGCACGTGATGTGTTTTTTTCCCCTTTCTAATGCGCCGTACTGAAAGAAGGCGCATAGCTGTTGTATCCCTCTAAAATGTGTAATCTTGTTTTGAGTGCTGTTGCCGAGTGCAGATTCGCTGTATTTCCAACATGCCCGTCTCCTCCATAGCAGCACTCCTGAACTAAATATACATGAAGTGTGTGGTGCAGAGATTTAAAAGCGAAAGCACAACGTCAATGAAGTGGGCACCGTGCTGAGCTACGAAAACACTGCACAGTGAAACCAAACAAGGAGCGACGGGCGGGTGTCACTGGGTAGGGGTGGGGGGGGTGGGGTGGGCACACAGGGCGGTTGGCGGTGGGGGGGGGGGCAACGACGGTAGGGAGGATGACACATGATGTGCATCGAGCACTGCCACAAGCATCAAGCAATGCAAAAACACAACAAGCATTGGCCACAGGCGCGCCTCGCGCTTACAGTTTAAAAAAACAAGAAAAACAAGCATTCGGCCGCGCGGCCGAAAACGAAAGTAATAGCGATCGCGATCCAAGCGAAAGTGATCACGATCGCTTGGACGGGAGAGCTGTGTGGCAAGCACGCCAGTGGTGCGCGCGCAGCAGTGATTGGCGGCTGCGCGCGTGCACGTTCACGTGCACTGTAGCTTTAGGCCACGGCAGCACTTTGAAAAGCTCAGTTATAAAATGTCTCTTCGAGCCTTTGGCTCGCGAGACCTAAAAAGGGCAACCACCACCCCAGTCCCAAATCCATCAGGAAGCCACTGAAGCCTGGGAAATACAAGCAAGGTAATGCAATTGCCACCCCACCGTCTCCAGCAAGCCAGCAGGTAGGCTTGATGTACACACTGCCAGAAGTACCTAAGCCACAAACCCTGTAGGAGTGCAGGCAGCTAGCAAAAGCAGGAAGAGATTCAGAGCAGAACAAACTGCTATCCACAAGGAGAAATGCCACTAGAACAGTATCCACAAGGTAAGCGAGCAATCCCATTCAGAGACAGGAAGCACAAGGTGATTATCTCTTAGAGGAGACAGATAAAGGAGGTTTCTGGGTACAGGATATTATTTTTAGAAACACCTAGGGGGTGCTGAGTTTACACTTTTTGTTTTTAGAGGGTGCCTGTCTCTAGAGTGTGGTCACACTTCCTGACCCAAGGACTGCAACAAAGTGATAAGAGGATAACCCTCTATGAGCCAATGCTACACCGCCCTCCTCTAACCATAGTCACAGCCATGCACAAGTTGAGACTGCTCTTATTATAAGCTTGCAATGTGGAATCTGTATCTTTGTACATGCTTTAGGCATCTTCTTTTTGTTTTAACCACCCCTCCTGAAAGGATAAGTAAGATTACATTTAACATGAGAAGCGTCAAGTGCCAGAGTACCTAGATGCCTTGGTCGTGCCTTGAGTCTTTCGCTATCGGCTGATGTTTGCGATGATCAATGATGTTAATAGGTGACACTCAAGGAAAAATTAATACATCTGGCTACCTTTACAGGAACTTCTCTGAAAATCCTAACCTTGCTGTAGTCCACATTTTGCTGTTGTATACAAATGGACCACATTTCTTGTCCACATGGATTTTGTTAATCAGTTCTTATTCCTTCTTCAGCCAGCAGTACGATTTCCTTGGTTCCCAACTGCACCTCAAGAGAAGCAGATCTTTGTGAGAAACCCTGATGGCAGAACCCACACCTACCATGTCCAAGGCAGACTGTCTGTGCAGGACCTGAAGATGAAGATCGAGGAGCGTGTGAATATCCCGGTGGATCAACAACGTTTGACCTACAGTGACCGAGAGCTGGAAGACCACAACACCCTGGGACACTACAGGATCCCCAATGAGGCCACCCTTTTCCTGTTACTGAGACTGCGGGGTGGGTGAAATTCTAATAACAGCACACGGGAAACCACCTGAATCCAGTATTGGGATGGGGACACCAAAGTGACCATAAAGGAATGGGAGAACCTTAGGAGGACAGCACACGAGATGGAGAACGTGTAGGGACAGAAAGGGGATGTAATAGACAAGAGTCCAGTGGCAGTAGAACCCTAGAGTGAGAGCGCAGGGGCAAGATAAAACCGAGAGTGACGGTTCAGCGGAGGGAGAGACTAGAATGTCTTCAAGACAACAGAAGAAGCATACAGTAACTGTAGAGGGGAGGTGAACTCTAGCGTGACATCCAGGCAAAGGAACCCTGTAATGATCATGCAGGTGAAAGAGACACTTGAAGTGAAAGCACCAAAAAGCTGGACCTAGAGTGACCGCAGGAGGGGGAGAACACTTTAGTGGCAGCACGGGGTTAGAAAAAACTCACAACTGGCAGCACAGTGTTAGGGGAACCCTTAAAAATATATGGCTCAGGGGTGCAATATCTTTAGAGTGACAGCCCAGGCATAGGACAGCCTTGAATGAAAGCACAAGGGGGAGGAAGAACCCTGCAGCGAGAGCACTGGGACAGAAAAGCAGAGTGATAGCACAGAGAAGAAAGAAAGACAATCTTCAGTAATAGCACAAGAGTGACAATGGGAGAGCCTTAGTGGTTCAGAAGAACCATGGGGTGACAGAGCAGGGTCTGTAGGAACCTAGGGTGACAAGACACAGGTGGACTAACCCCGAGAGGCACTCTGGGTGAGAAGCACAGTAGAGCGAAAGCACAGGGAAGGAGAATCGTAGAGTGACAGCACAGAGGTCAGGGAATCAAGAGTAGAAGCATAAGAGTAGGAGAACCATAATGTCACTGATTGCTGATATTGGGGTGGAATGACCTTAGAGAGTAACCTCAGAGCTGCGGGAAAGCAAATTCACCACACATGGGCTGGAGAGCCGCCTCCATAGTGACAGTACACAGCAATGAGAAGCAGAGACTTCTGAAACACAGTGACGGTAGAGGCAGAAGAAACCTTGAGTGACAGTGCCGTGCAGGAAATTTCCAATGGTGATCTCACCGGTAAGACGTCAGGGGGACAGTAGGTCTTTAGAGCAGAAGAGTGTGGAACCAGACCCCATACTGGAAACATGTGTGGAAGAAATCTGATTCAGTACATGATGGTGATGGATGTAAACTGCCTGAGAGCATATATATTGTAATATTTTAAATATTATTATATTTTAAATAAATTTATATAATTAACTGAAATATAGATTTGTTTCAATATGTCTGCTTTTTTCTACTGGTTTCGTCAGCTATATTCATCAAAAGGCACAAATCTCCCTTCTTACAACCTGCAACTATTTTGCCCCTCTAACATTTATGCTAGCCTTATGTAGGGCAGCGAACCAAGCGGCTAGCGGGCCATGGGAGTGGGTGTATCTCCGGGATGAAGTAGCACCGGAGAGAATAAATCAGGTGCTAGGCTCAGGGTCAATAAGGAAGGCTTCAGTTCACAAAAACCTGGACAGTGAGTGAGTCAAGAGCTATTTTGACTTTGGCCTTCCACCAATAATTACATATTCTTTATAACGGCTGCAAGTGAAACGAGCATTGTCAAAGCCAATCGGTCTTGCCTTTATAATGCAAGCACTGAGCTCTTGGCTTTCCCAATATTTTCCTCTAAAGTATTGTTAAAAATTAACATAAAAAAAATATCAAAATACTGGAGGAAAATCAAACCCATGTCATGACATCATACAACTCTACACTGAATTCAATGTTTTCAAGCTTCTTAAATGATATGGTTTATATCGCAAATACTTCTCACTGTGTAGATAGTGTACATATTTAAAAAAGAAAAAGGAAGTCTTAGAATGTAAAGCAAAACACTTGCCAAGACCTAGATTACTTTCCATAAGATTCAGTCATTTGGTCGTATGAAGTAGTTCAAGGAACAGATTTATGGATCTCCAGGAGAAGTGTCATGGTAAGGACACCTGGCTTTGATGCAAGCTGAGTGAGTGCAGCAAATGGCACTTCTTCCAGTGCCATAAAAGCCTTTGTTTGCCAAAGCTTGTGCTTTCTTGCAATGTGTGAAATGCAGGAAATAAAAGGCATACCCCGGCAAAAATATTCTTTGTGCTCTATATTTACAGACAAGATGGGAGAGGTTTGGAGTACCAAAGAGCATGTGGGCTGGGATGGGAGAGCAGATATTTAATTGGGAAAGCGGGACAGGAGGGTGAGAGTAAGAAAACACATACATTCACACAGAATGCTCAATGAAAAAGAAAGTAGTTCCCTCAATGTGAGCAGTGGAAGATTACAAGTCAATCAAATCAGAATATGCTGCAAGGGAGAGACAAACACAAAAAGAGGAAAGAGAGCCATCGAATAAGAAGCCGGCAAATTAAAGTTCCAATAAGCCTACCGTAAGTTCACAATAGGTCCTTTGTAACAAACCGCTTTCTCTGTCTGTTATGTGAAAACTAAAAAGAAAATAGTAAAATTAGGAAGGGAGGGGTGAGGATCATTTAACAAGCAGGGGAGAGAAGGAGGAGAGGAGATCTGAAAGGGAGCCAATTGAGTGGGCCAGGGAGAAAGCAATAACAGATATGCACTCCCATGGAATGTTTGAAAAAGAAGAAAAAAATTGTTCGCTGATCTCCACGTTAGATAGATACAAGTCATCCAATCAAAATGATGGTAAAGAAGAAATGTTTCACGGGTGGGACAAAAAGAAGAGGTAAAAATCGACTGAATCAAGAACATGAAACTGAAATAGTCACCATAGACATCCAATAATGAATAATGGACTGACCCAAAGTCCACAGTGTATATACTTATTGGAAATGGGTTCAGCCCATTTAGTCCTGGACCTTTACTGAGGTGAGTCTCACTAACTGAGTCTCACTCGTGGTAAAATCATAGTAATTGGTCTGAGCGTGATTCCAGCCCTTGTTGGCCTTCTAAACATCAGGCCGCTGTAGTGCAGTTAGGGTAAGGAGCTCTGAGAGGGTAACACATGTGCACACATGTGCTGGCTGCAAGTGAGAGACTATGACTGAGCAGCCTGCTAGCTGCACACATGTAACATGCCTGGCAGCTTTAAAGTGCAAATTTGAACTGTCAAAATAACCCTTTTGACTGCCATAAAATCTCTATTTGAATATTAATAAGGCACCCCTTAGTAAACTGTAGTGTAGTTCCTATGTCCCTTATAGGCTCTGCGCATTGGAATAATATATACTATAGTTTTTGCATAGGACTAAGGTCAGTATGCCTCTATCGAGTACATTAAACTTAATTACTTTGTGTGCCAGCTAACTCAGAGGTCACTAGAAACTTCTCGTATAAACAAAAGGGAGTAGTTTCTTACAACCACATAAACATGACAACTTTGTTTCCCTTAGAATCGGAACATGTCTCAGAATCGTGGCAACAATAGATAACCGTTTCACTCAGTCAATGGTGCATGCTTAGTTTCTTCAGAGTTACACAGAAATAGATAGACGGGCGTTTCAATAAAAGGATTTATTGAACAGTCTTGTTTCTCGTGTAAGAGATATGAGCTGTTACAATCATTAGACAGTAAGCAAGATATAATACGCACAGCATAAGCAGTAAGAGGAAATAATACTGCAATAGCATTGTCTTTTAGCTATGACATATATTCATATATACATACATAAATAACACAGGTTAAAAAGTGGATACTCGTCTGATGCTTCTAAAATAGTTCTACTCCAGTGTACCTAACCTAAGTGTAGTACAAGGAAAGAAGTAGGTGCTGTTTTCTATAGTATGGTATATACTAAGTTTATATGCCAAGAGTCCCTCTAGGTTCTAGTCAGCTCCATACCTTAGAATGAGAGAGGTAGGAATCTCTTTCCAGGTCTCAAACTCTAACACTCCGCGAAGGGAGTCAGAACACTGGAAGCTGGATTCTCTGCGAGCAGGGATGACAGCGTCTGGTCAGTGCGTCAGGCGGGAACTTGAATTCCTTCCGAACTTGCCGTGGTGAGCCGTATCGAGCTGTGTAGGCGAGTTAAGCCGAGCCGTGGTAAGGGAAGGTATATTTATGCCTGGAAGGTATTTAGGAATGCTAGCATTGACGTAAAGTCGGGCAGAGTAAGACGTCATGAATGAACCCCTAAGGAATAGTAGTTCATGCATAATAGATGAGTTCTTGGAGAAATCAATAATCCTAGCTAGGGAAAGTCCCGCTGGCTTAAGGGTCTGGTTTCTAAGAACTCGTTGTGACGTAGGATGGACGGATGTAGGTGACCATGCCTGTATTTGGATAGCATGGCTAATGCCTAAATAAGGACTGTGATTCTATGCCTAAATAAGGGCAATGTGAATTGTGCCTATATAAGGACATGATTCAGGGAAACCTATGTATGGGCATCTAAATCGAAACACAACAAAACCTTATTGCCCATAAAGGCAGAGTGCATGGAATTTAAAAGTAGGACAGGTCAAAGTTAACGCTGAACATGTCCTTATAGTGAAATATGTCCATAAGTTATTTTCACTGTAGGAAGGCAGGCTTCTTTAATAAGGAGACACTGGGCTACATTGTTACATTTAAATAAATGCTACATTTGGATTGGTAACAGCGAGAGAAAGAATTCAAGGACTCATTTTAATAGTTATTCAGAACTCCAATTGAATATTAAAATATAATTTTGTCTATTGAGCAATAGATACTTTTTAAAATATACCATTGTCCATGTCTAATGCCTCTGGAGGCTGGTTGTAGACATTCAACTGTCACTTGGCAGCTGCATGACCCCTGTGGTTGGATGTGTATTGCTCCCAGAGAGTGGACAAAGGCACCTGGGTGTGGGGAGAGCGTCCACCTCTCATTAATAGGATGGCCTGGGGACCATGCCCTGTAACTTGATTAATTTAAATGGGGTCTTACCTGAGAAAGGCAGATGTAACTAAATCCTGGGATTGCCCACTCTATTGTCCTTCTAGTTAGGCTGGCTTCAAACCCAGTAAGTGTGTGGGCACAGACACTGTGCACAGGGGAAGAAGGGATCTGTCATATTGGATTGTCCCACAATGCTGTGTAGGAGGATGGAGCAGGGATGGATGGATGGATGATGTAGCATCCCAGGATTGACCAGGGGCTAGAACTTTCCACCCGCACTTATAAATCCCTGCACAAGTGAGAGACAGTGAGCAAGGTCCTGGACAGCAACAATATCGGAATCAAGGACAGCTGGAAGAAGAAGCCACCTCCTGCCCCTGAGGGACTGAGGACTCTGTCAGTAACTAAACCCCAGGACTACATGGGTCTCTCCATGGCCAGTGGTGCTGGTAACTCTATGTCTCCTGGGGATTACCTTAGGGAAGACTTGGACTCCACTGCACACATGGGTGCCTGGAAGTGCAGGCAGAATGGTCTTCTGCTGGCTGGTGGAGTGGCTGCACAAAAAACCCCCACCAGCAAGAGAGGAGTACCAGGAGATGAGACGATTGGTGTAGGCAGACAGTAAAACATGCGCCCCATGAAGTGCAACCTTTAGAGGCAACGTAGCCTGTTGAAAATATTCCAGGTGGCTGGAGCTGGACAGGAGAGAAATAAGCCAAAGATCACTGAAACTGACACAGCCTGAGTTAGGTACCTTTGAAGATTAGCCTATTTCAACGTTGAGAAACAGAGTGTGTTGGACTCAAACCATAAGTCCTCAAAATACCCCCAGGGTGGGCCAGCGCCTGGGGGCCGCGATTCTTTATTTTTTGTTATTATCCTTGCATGGGGCCCTCTTCTTGTATCTTCTATTGCCGCAGTATCACTTTCTACATGCCCCGGAGCTATCTCAGCCCCCGAGTACATAGAACGACAGGAGAGGTATCATTGGAAAGGGGAGAATCTCCCCTTTCCAATGGTACCCCTCACTAGTGGATTCCTGCTTGGGGATCGCCCCAGGAGGGCAATCCCCAAGCAGGGCTCCACCCACTGGATACCAGGGATCCTTTTTTATTGGATTTAGGGAGTGGGGGCTGCCCGAGATGGTCATGTCAATGCCCCCGCAAAATTCCACTGCCTTTCTGCCCCCCCTAGAGGCAGATGGGGGCAGTAAGCCAACTAGAGGCCAGGGATTTTAAATAAAATATTTTTATGGGTGGTCTTTCTGCCCCCCTTGGAGGCAGATGGGGGCAGTAGTCCTCGATCTGCCCATTGGGGGGCCGAAAGCACACTAGACACCAGCGATTATTTTTTACTATGTATAAAGGGGTTGGGGGCTGCCCAAAATGGGGATACCAATGTCCCCTCCCCCTAATAAAAATTAAAGAGTTTTTCTGCCACCCCCCACTGGGAGATGGGGCAATAGCCCCCGATCTACCCCCCAACCCCCCAGGAGGCATAAAGCACACTAGGCACCAGGGATTTTCTTTTTATGTATATAGGGGCGGGGGCTGCCCAAAATGGGCATGCCAATGCCCACACCCCCCAAAAAAATCCCATATCTGCTCCCGGGTGGGGGTGGGGGGGGGGGCGCAGAAAGACCACTAAGCACCTGGGATCGTTTTTTTCAAATAAAGGTGGGAGCTTCCCAAAAAACAATTTGCCCAGGCAGGTGGGGGCAATAGTTCCTAATCTGCCCCCCCCCCCGAGGCGTGCAGAAAGCCGACTAAGCACCAGAGATGTGTTGGTTTTTTTATACGTAGCAGTGGGGACTGCCGAGAATGGGCATGCTAATGCCCCCCACCACCAAAAAAGGCAATAGCCCCTTATCTGCCCCCGCAGGGAGGGCATAAAGCCCACTAGGCACAAGGGATATGTTTATGGGCATGGCAGTGAGAAGCCCCATAGGAAAGGGTTGCTCCCTTTCTTTAGGCACACATTTTGGTTGTTTCAGTGATATTTTTATTCTCATCTACACTCAAGCGAGGGGAGAAAACCACTAGAAACCAGGGAGAGTTTGTGTGTGTGTAAACTGGAGTTTGGCTGATGGTCTACTTATACTGATATTTGGCTGGCATTTTCCTGGCGGTGTGTGTGGACCAGCACTTTGCTAATGGTGTGGGTGGACTTGCACTGGATGACGGTGTGTGTAGGTTGGCGCTTGCCTGGTGGTGTGCATGGAGTGGTGCTTGTCTAGTGGTGTATGTGGACTTGGCTGGCTGTGTGCATGGATGGTGCTTGGCTGCAGGGCCGTACTGGCCATATTGGGCACAGGGCGTTTCCCCGGTGGGCCGAAGGTGTGTGGGACTGTTTTCTCACTGTGGGAGGCAGTTTTATCATAGGGGGCCGGTTTTGCAGCAGTGCTGCAATATCGGCCCCCAGTAACAAAAGCAGGAGCAGTGCTTTTTACGAGCACCCCCCTCCCAGGGCTGGTCGAGCAGCAATCTGGCAGGGCTGGTTGATATTCCTAGTCCAGCCCTGCTTGGCTACGGTGTGGGGGAATGGCGCTTTGCTGGCAGAGTGCGTGGGTGGTGCTTGTCTGGCAATGTGCGTGGATTTTGCTTGGCTGTGTGCGTGCATTGACAGCATTTGGCTGGTGGTGTACGTGGATGGAGCTTGGCTGGCGGTGTGCATAGATGGCGCTTGGCTGGCGGGGTGTGTGGATGGTGCTTGGCTGGCGGTGTGCGTGGATGGTGCTGGCTGGTGGTGTGCGTGGATGGTGGTTGGGACATACTCACACTTGGCTGGTGGTGTGACTTGCATGGATATCCCAGCATTTTCTTACCCAGAATCCCCCGCAAACCTCAAATTTACATACAAAGTCACATTTTCCTCACATTTATTTGTGGGTAAGTTGTAGGATCACAGCACAGGCACACATTTCCAACTAGAAAACAGAAATGGCTCAGCACTCAGCTAAAATTTATATGTTGCAGACAATAATATATGTCAATATCTGAGAGCAAACAAAAGTGCAATGTCTCCCAAAAGATTCACAATGAGCTTCAATGTCTTAGTGAGGAAATTTTCTTTATTCTTTTGTTCAAAATGTTCTGATTTTAAAAGTACAGCATACAGTTCATAGCCGACGCGGCGCGTTTTGTTCCAACGGGACTTCTTCAAGGCTATAAAGATATATACATAGAACATACATTAATATGTACAGTTAAAATTTATATAAAAAACAATTAGTACTAAACAGTCTATAATACTTTATCCACACCATTATCTAATATGTACAACCAAGCACGTGAATCTATAAGGACTTTAGGACATATTTATACATAGGGAGATATATGCATTGCAGAGGAGAAGATCTAACAAGGTAGTTCCTAGTCATTTCTGACATGTTTAAATGGTTATTATTATATATTTGTTCAATTCTTTCACAATTATCAAGAGAGTATCCTTGCAGTTTGTCAGCAATGATTTTTCAGACAAGGTATATCCGGCAGTAATCAATAATAATCAATAATATCAAACATGCAAATGAGTGTAACAATGAACCCTTTATATACCAAACTTTTTTTGTTTACATATGGTCACTTAAAAGTTACATACCTCAAAAGTAGTGCATATACAATCCAACGAGAAATTGAGTATTCTATGAGCAAATATTCAGAGTTCATAAGTCTATGACAAAGAACACAAGTTAGTATGGACTTGTCATTTTTATAAAAACAGGATTTTTAATATTTAGGGGATTCATTCCAATTGTTTTGAAAACTGTAAATATACACATAATAGGACATACTATAGCTAGATCAAAATTAATGCTTAGAAATGTATTTTCTGATTTGCATTTACATAAAAGCCTTAGAAAAATATATCCTTTTTCTTATTTCTTTTATTTTTTATTTTTTCATTCTAATAAGTTGGCACATCTAATGTGATCATTGTGGAATACATGTTTATATAAATTCAGACATTATGTCAAGATATTAATCCGAACCCTTTAAATGACCAAAACGTACCTGTATATTTATAGCGATCGACCTCTATATTTATGTAGTGTAAAAGTAGGTAAATCAAGGTTCGATAGCCTTGGCCCTATAAATCAGCGCCGTTCTGACAGGATTTTTAATAAAGTCACTGTGAAAACGAAATGAAACTAATAATATAACTTAGCGACCAAATGCATCTATGTGGTCATTGTAAATGTAAATGTACAGATATTTATATAGCGCAAATCACCAACCGGTCTCTAAGCGCTTGCTTAGGGAACCCGTCCTGGTATTCCCCTGTGAGATAACCCAACAGGGCATCCACAAGGTGAAAGCCAGGCATCCCGCCGCGAGGGGCCATTGTGGAGATTAAGCAAGCTATTGCCCAGAGTCGCAGAGTGTGAACCCATGAATCGAGTATGCACTGGAGCGAGAATTATCGAGTCCATGGACAATTTATGGGCTCAAGACCCAGTCGAGCCGGGAATTGAACCCTGGTCCCGGGCTGACCTCTGCTCCCAGGTCTGCCTACTCTAACCAGTGAGCCACACTTCTCCTCATTGCGAAGTCCCGCCTTTCAATGTCAACTCGTAAACAAAAAAATGAAAAGTGCATGTTTGAGCAACACTACGCAGAAATATGTGGAGATCGGCGCCATATTGGCGGAGTTAATATATAGCATCTAATATCACACAATCGACTTATAGGTAAATACCCCATATTTCAGCAAAGCTAAAATGATCAGAGGGAGGTATAATTTGATTAATAATAGCAATGTTTATCAAAAGAACAAATTAAAGTCCAAAGTTCCCGATTTGAGCTACTTACATTCGAGGCAGTCGATCGTCACAAGATCCGCGCACAGCGTGTCGTGTAGTGAGTCTAGAATAGATGACTGAAACAGCACCTCTATATATATACAAAGATTAAGTTTAACTATCTCCACCTGTGTATCGCAAACCGGATGTGAAACCTAAACGCAAAGCGTATGACGTTATTACACCCGGAAATAAACGTGTCTGCCATCTTAAAGTAGTTTTGCCAACAAAAAGAGAGTATCGTAGCAACAATGTTTATTAAATGTGCTACGAAAGACACTGTTTTTAAATAGTGTTATAATCAAATCGGCAAATATTTATATTAAAAAGAAAAGAATTATTATCGAGAATGTTTAAAGAGCAAAACAAAAACGTGTAATCTAATGATACGCGATTATCAACACAAGGCCATGTCCGCCATTTTGAATTGGTTTTGTCAGACATAAAATTACAATGAAAAAGAACATTTATGTCTAATTTCACTGAATAATTATAAAGTTTAGTCGAAGATAACTGGCCAAAATGGCAACTCTGTATATATATCTGAATACATTAAAATATCTATACCTTTATGTCGCCGATCAGATGTAAAGGCAGAAACTGAACGGTAATATTATTATATCCGGCAACAATCGTGTCCGCCATTTTGGAATGGTTTTATCTGCCCAAAAATGACATTATAGCAAAATAAGTTAAATTTAACACAAGGCATGCTTTATAAATAATATTATTGTCCAAATGAGCAAATATTTGTATTTTAGGGACCATTATAGCCAATATTTAAAGATCAAACCAGAACGAATAATCTTATGGCAGATGGTTGTCGACACAGTTTGTCAGAGTTGTCAACATTAAGGGATCACCATAGAGAAATAAGAAAAGTTTACTGCAAGACCTGATCCAGTAAACTAATACATTTAGAGACTACTATCATAATTATGGTCTCTATATGTAGTAGATTGTTGGATAAAATATTAGGAATGAGTACCGGGGCAAGCCTAGCAAGTGAAGGAATGGAATCATCAAATGCATATTGTAAGTCCAAAAAGAGCTTTTCGCCGAAAGGCTCAGATGGTGCTCTAAACATGCTATATTTTAATCTAGTTATCGTAGTTCATATTGAGTCACCAGGTATGTAACACCACAAGTCATGAATGTTTGTTTGTCACTAAGTGACACATATAGTGTCCTCCATCTCATCAGAACTGGATATCATTACAAATGCAAATTTCAAAACAATATTGAAATCACAAGGGGAAGGAAGGGAGACCACAAAGGAAATTATGGAAAAGGTATATATTGTAGGTAGTTAAAACAGCACTACGGTACAATGTGGTCAAGAAAATATAATTATATACAATCTAGTTTGAACAAATTTATAAGTGACCACAGAAAAGCCAAAGTTCTTTGCTGAAGATTGTCGACGGCGTTTCAGCCTGATTGATTTCAGGCCATCATCAGGACAATGGTCATAAATAAACGTGTGCTGGGCGTAGTACAAGTAAGTATGGGGAATCCAATAGAAGTGAATCAAACCAGGTGTAAATCAGCATACATGGACGCTTGATTCGCCCGTCCCGCCCCGTATTCTTTGTGGATTTGTTCCTGCCCTTCGATCCAGTCATCATTTTTGATTGAGATTTCTCTCCCGAGGCACGTAATTTTGATGCCATTGCCTGGCTCCCGGACTTCAAGTGCTTTCCAGTTGCAGACCCCCTTGATGTTGATCCCTGATTACTAAATCATTGATTGTACGCTGATTTACACCCGGTTTGATTCACTTCTATTGGATTCCCCCATACTTACTTGTACTACGCCCAGCACACGTTTATTTATGACCATTGTCCTGATAGTTTCTCATCACGAGCAGTCGCGAGCATACGCGACCACTCGCAATGAGAAACCTGACCTCCCTGCGTTGAAAATCTCGCCAGGAGGTTTATTTTCCAGACTCGCGATCGGCAACTTGATGTTGTTGATCGCGAATGAGGAAAAAGTCTCACTGGGATGTCATTTTGCTCGCTCTTGGTCGCCAACTTGACGTTGAGGACCGCGAGCGAGCAAAAAATGCCAACTAAGCTACACGTTTTGCACTGTGCTACGTGCAATTCACGTAGTTGCACAAACCACACAAACTACGCGAGTGTAGCGTAGTTTTCCTCCCAGGCCTAATGTGGGGTAAGTGGCAGTTTGTTGATCCACGCAAATTGCAGAACTTTCCATCACCGAAATGTGAGGAAAATGTGTTTTTTGTTTTTACAAAGTTTGAGGTTTGCAAGGGATTCTGGATAACAGAACTTGGTGAGAGCCACACAAGTCATCCCATCCTGGATTTCCCTGGGTGTCTAGTTTTCAAAAATATGTAGGTTTGCTTAGTTTCCCTGAGTGCCGTTAGAGCTATGGTTTGAAATCCCCAGCTAGGCACTTTGCAAAAAAAGGGTCATTTTCACTGTAAAAATGTGGTGTGTTCACGTTGCATTTTGGCCCGTTTCCTGTCCCGGGCACTAGGCCTACCCACACAAGTGAGGTACCATTTTTATCGAGAGAGTTAGGGGAACACAGAATTGTAAAGCAACCGTTATTACCTATTGACTTTCTACGCATTTGTGCCTTCCAAATGTAAGACAATGTGTTAAAAAAGAAGTCACTTTGAAAAGTATCCTATAATTCACATGCTAGTATGGTACACACAATTTTGGAGATGTGCAAATAACTACTGCTTCTAATCTCTATATTTGTTTCCCATTTCGTAAATACATAGGTGTCCTTGATACCTATTTTTCACTCTTTATATTTTACCAAATGAATTGCTATTTACCCCGTACACAATGAAAAACCATTGCAAGATGCAGCTCAGTTTTCGGCTCATGGTGCCTTGGATTCTTGGTAAACCTACATGTTCTATATATCCCCTCAACCAAAATTGTCCAGCGGATGTAACGGTATATTGCTTTAAAAAATCTGTCGTACGTAGAAGAAGTTACAGGTGAAAACGTTTTCACAAATGGCTGTTTTTTTCAAAACGTTTTTAATATTCCTTACTTTCAACTGTTAGTTTCTATAAAAAACCTTAAAGGATCTACACAAATGAACCCTTGCTCTATTCAGATTTGTGTATACTTTAGAAAAATGAATAGCTTTCCGGGATCCATTATTGCTTTCACATCCATTTCTATCACTAACTGGAAGGAGGTTCAAAGCACAAAAAGTAGCAAAAATAGGCTATGTCCCAGTAAAATGCCAAACTGTGTAGAAAATGTTGGTTTTCTGATAAAAGTCTGCCTGTCCCTGAATGCTGGAAAGATGGTGATTTCAGCACCACAAACCCTTTGTTGATACCATTTGCTGGGAAAAAATACAGATGCTTCCTTCCGCAGCACTTTAAAAAAGAAATTGGCTGTATTTTGGCTAATTTCTGGGTCCCTCCAGGGGAATCCACAAACCCTGGATACCTTTAAAATCCACATAATTTTGGAAGAAAAGGACACAAATTTGGCGTGGATACCTTATGTGGACAAAAAGTTACAGGGGCCTAATTGCGAACTACCCCAAATAGCCAAAAAAAGGATTAGCACGGCGAGGGGGGAGCCCTAGCAGCGAAAGGGTTAAAAATGAAAGATCCAGTTAATTGCTTTTGTCAGAATGGTAGAAGTAAACACAATTGTGATGTGGTGGCCATATAATGTTATTGACTATGCATATGCGATGATCAACCAGCTCACTTCAGTACTCTAAACCCTCAACTATGTCAGTGTTATTTCAAAATCCAAAATCTGCATGGATCATCTCAAGATTTTTGAGCTAACAGGTACTTGGCTTGACTATATGTTACATTTTCAAGGTCAATAATATTCCTCCACAATATCGACTGCTAGTATACTGTCATGGTAAGCATTCATAGGGAAACATATGTTTACCATTTTTAACTTCACTCGATCTACTTTGATATGTTGGTAGTCAATATTGTAGAGTCGATATAAATGCAGGTCAGTATGTAAACATAGATATGGTCGAACACACCGGAAATAGAAACTGTAGCTACTATACCGATGGCAACGTTGAAACATTGCAACACATTTTATTTGACTGCAATAATTTCGCAATTCTTCAGGATCTGTCATTAGAGCCACATGTTGATCCATTCTTATTTTTAGCCTGATACAATTTGTCCTGTAAGCAGATGTAAGATTCGAAAAGAATGACATTTAAGGGAGTAGGCGCATTTTTGGAATTGTTTCAATCAAGAAGTTATATTTAATTTATGTGATTTTAAATCTTGGATCTGTATATTTTGCCTATATATGGCCTGTACAAATAATTATTAAACTATTAAAACAAATAAAATAAATGCATTGAAATTGACACTAAGTTTATTGTACGTATTCGCTTATTATTGAGTATGTGATTTCCAAACCCTGTCACCTACTTGAGTGAGCCTTTAAAGCTTGCGATCACTACCCTTGGACACTCAATACAGAGGGAGTGTGAGATCAATGCAATTGTGTAATGTTTTACTATTGCAGCAACCATGGGGCAGATTTTCAAAGGTCGAGTAGAATTCGCGCTGCGCCAGAAAACCTTAGCGATGCGTGCATGAAAATAATTAGCGCTGCGTAATATTTACAACATGAGGCATAGCGAACTAACGCATGCACAAAAATAGTCTCGCGTCGCAGCGCAAAAAGCATGCGCGTCATGCACGTTCTTAACATTTTTTTTGCAAAACACTGCAAAAGGATGCAACGTATTTAGGTGGAAGTCCAGACACAAGAAATGGCAGAGAACCTTGCCCCACAACCCAACCCTGTAATGCAGCAGTCAGAAGACGATCCAGCTACCAGTATCTCCATGTAAATGAGTGATATTCTGTTTGTAGATTCTTTCCTTCCTCTGTGTTTTCTTTTTCGCCAATGCAACTATCCGCTGATGGAGACGGACAATAACAATCTCCGTCGTTGCCACAGCCAGTAGATATTTATTGTGCTTCTGCTGGTGGATCTCCCAGTAAATGGCTCCAGCTCTTTTTGCAAATGTTTTGTACCCGCGCTATTTTTCCTGCGCTAATCTTTTTTGCGCTACCTCACGTCACTTTGCGGGACTCTTGTAAATGCCTGTGCCTACAGGTTTTTTTTTTTTTTGCATGGGTAACGCCCTGACACACCCACTCTGGCTACATTAAATCGACTTTGGCGCAGAGTGACACAAAACCATTTGTGCATCACGCTAACTTAAGATATGGCACAAATACTTACTTGAGCCTACCTGAAAATGTGCGAGGTTTTGCGCCGCTTTGCGTCATGCAAGCGCCAGCGCAAACTCTTTGAAAATCTGCCCCCATGTTTCTTGACAGTGCATAAACCAATATTCTGTCTGTGACCTGTGCTTCTGTAGAAATCTTGTTTATATGTTAATGCTTTCCAAGGTCATCACTCTCTTGAGCTCCCCCGCTCTGACTTTATCATACTTACCTGGTATCTGAAGCTGGATTTTACTTCCACAAAACTAACTTGCTTATCCAACTGGAGTGCAATAATATCTGAGGCCTGTGACACTGGGGAAATACTACTGCAACTGCCAGGGTAGCTAAGGTATTCTACTCAGTCTGGTTAGCAATTAAGCTGCATTATATTGCTAACAGTGATACTAGCTGCCTGATGGGCACCATATGTATATTGTGTCTGCCCAGAGAGCCTGCAAAAGCTGAGTGCAATGATGCTGCAAGACAAATGAACAAAGGGCGTTTTACATGGTCTATTAGGGATTAGCTGGGGCGCTCCCATATCACGAAAGATAGCGCTTTTACTTACCATTTGAACTCCTATGAGCAAAGTGTAAAATTACACACAGACAATGAGGGCCTAGGTACCCTGGGATGATAAATATGACACTATTCATGTGTTTATTTTTCTTTTCCATCCTTTCTCTTTCAAGTAGATGTTTAGTCATTTGTCAGGTTGCCTGCTGGCAAGGCAAGAGGGGAATTTGGAACATAAAAGTAGTATTGCACGATGCTTTATAGTTTTGGAAACTGATGGACGTTGTGGTAAATTAAATGCCAGTTTATTCAAACTACCTGCAAAACCTGTGGCTTTTCAGCCATTTCTACTGAAACAAGCATTGGCAAAGCTAATAGGTCTTGTCTTTACGAGAGCTATTGGCATTTCCAATGTGTTTTAGCCCTGGTGTACACCAATGTGACCGCTGTTCGGCATGGCTAAAAGTTAGTGGCATAGAGATGAGTGATTTGGAGTGGAGGGTCGTAGAGTGGAGTGTCATGGATTGGCGTAAAGTGGAGTAGCGTGGAGTGTTGGGGAGTGGCGTAAAGTGTTGTGGAGTGGAATGACATGGAATGGCGTGGAGTGGCATAGAGTGTCATGGAAGGAGTAGAGTGGATGGGGTAGAGTTGAAGAGCATAGAGTGGAGGAGTCTAGAGTGGAGAAAGTGTCATACAGTGAAGTGACGTAGAGTAAAATAGAATGTTGTAGAGCAGAGTGTCATTGATTGTCATATAGTGGAGTGGCGTAGAATGTTGTAGAGTAGAATGGAGTAGTGTATAGTGGAGTGGAGTGGCATAGAGGGGGTAGCGTACAGTGGAGTCCAGTGGCGTAGAGTAGATTGCAATAGAGTGAAGTGGCATAGAGTGGAGTAGAGTGCCATAGAACGGAGTGGCAACAAGTGTCGTAAAGTGGAGTAGAATAGAGTGGAGTGGCGTAGAGTGTTGTAAAGGGAGTAGAGTGGAAGGGTTTAGAATGGGGGGCGTAGAGTGTTGGCCAGTGGAGTGACATAAAGTGTCATAAATTGGAGTAGTGTAGAGTGGAGCAAAGTGGCATGGAGTGGGGTAGAGGCAGTTGTGTACAGTGGAGTAGAGTGTTGTTGCGTAGAGCGGATAGGTTATCCTAGACTTGAGTGACAGAAAGTGGAATAGAGTACCATAGAATGGAGTGGCATAGAGTGTTGTGGAGTATTGTGGAGTGTCGTGGAGTGTCGTGGACGGAGCCATGGAGGGAGTACAGTGTTTTATAGTGCTATAGAGTGGTGAGGGGCACAGAGTGGAGCAGAGTGTCGTGGAGTGGCATTGAGTGTTGTAGAGTGGAGTGAAGTAGAGTGAACTAAAGTGTCAGAGAGTGGAGAAGAGTGGAGTGGCTTGGAGAGAGTTGTGAAGAGTGGAGAAGTGTGTTGTGCAGTAGAGAGGTGTAGAGTGGAGCAGAGAGTCACGGTATCGCACCCACCCCTGAACCTATAACTGTTCCTGATATCCTCCCCACTAGGGCTGGCGCTAACGGATTAAACAGGCGCCGTGGCCTAGATCAGATTAGGTTGTTTTCCCCGAGCAGTAATGCCCCAGTTGCCCCAAGTGTCAACTGCCCGATGGCAAATCAGGATGTTTTGAGTTTGCCGCCCGCTGCTTGTCCCTATGTGCTGGTACTGGCAGTGGTACCAACCTTAAAGAGGGATCAGTATAAGTCATGGGACCAGCTAACCAATAAATGTGCGGACTGGCTATCAAGGCCTACAAAGTTTCATGTATCTGAAATAAAGGATATTATTATGGCATGCTGGGTTGGGTGGTTCGGTGCATCCACAAAGAAATTGAAGGGGACTGCATCGTAATTTATTTATTTTTTTTTTAAATTCTTTTTATTGACATTTCCAATAACAAACTTAAAACATTGCTTCACACTGCTATGTACGCATCGCAGACAATGACGACAAGCCCCCCCCCCACCAAGGCACAGGGTACGGAATGTAAAGGACATCAAGTCAGTATTACATGGCAATCTACGCTTCAACCAACCGGCAATCCGCCACATCTGCCCATCCGGGTATCCCACCTCGACAGCCACCAACCCGCCCCACGAGCAGCAGCAAATATTAACGTTCCCCTCCCATCCGAGGGGAAGCAACGTGTTACAGCATTTGTAGCGGGGTTTGCTCCAGCCAGTGTATGAAGGGCTCCCAGATGTCTCTGGGCCTGGACCGCGTCGGCATAAGCTCCCAGTACAGGGCTAACTGGGTTTGGCAGTAAACAACGCTTTGAACCCATACCTTAATGCTAGGTGACGTGCCCGCCCCCCAATGCATAGCAACCTGTCTCTTAGCCAATAATAATAGCATTGCTGGCAGTTTACGGTGTTTGGGCTCAATCATGTGTAAAATCCCCAGCAATGCAACCTGGGGTGTGCAGGGGATCAGTAGGCCCGTGATAGTGCATATTATCTCTAGCACCCTTGTCCAGAACAACGCTATTGCAGTACAGCCCCACGCCATATGTATAAAAGTGGCCCCCGGTGCATGACAGCGCCAGCATTCATCGGTATCCCTTAGTCCCATGCGATGCAACCGTCTTGGTGTGCGGTAAAGCATGTGTATGTACTTGAAGTGGCTCAGGCGCAGCCTGTAGTTGGGGGATAGAAGCTCAAGCTGCCTACAGCACAGATCCCAGTGTATATCAGAAATTTCCGCTCCCAATTCCGCCGCCCACATGCCCCGCGCCGCCGGAAGCATCACGGGGTGGTTAGCCTGCATTCGCACATACAATCTGGAGACCAGCTTGCGGCCAGAATCCACAGACAACACATTCTCCAAAGCAAGCAGATCCGGCGGTGGCGCCGGGAAAGTGGGGAACAGCCTCCGGCTTGAATGGCGGAGCTGGTAATACAGAAGCGTGTCTAGTAGCGTCGGTGCCTTCGATCCACACATCTGCTCCAGCGTTAGGAAGGTGTCACCCGGAAATAGATCGCCTCCAGTGTGGAGGCCCAGCTCCGCGGCCCGCCCCCTGGTGCGCATAGCCCGCAGCGACGGCCACATCGGGTTCCCGCGCAGGGGCACCGAGCGGGTATAAAGCATATCTAATCCGGCCCTGCTTCTCAAACCATTCCAGGCCCACCTGAGCGCGTGCACCGGGTCGATTTCTGTGCACCTTCGGACGTGCGGCGCATATAGGGCAACAGTCAGCGGCAGCGGTGCCGCCCTGTCGGTCTCAATTGCCACGTGCGGTTGAAACGGTGTGGGGTGTGCCCAGTAGTGCAAGAACTGTGCCTGTGCACAGTATGCATATAAGGAGAAGTCCGGCGCAGCCAGGCCACCCTGTCTCTGTGGGAGAGTGATGGTCTCCCAGGACACCCTCGGCTGCTTACCCCCCCAGGCCAGCTCCACCATCAATGATCGCAGTCGTCGCAGAAAGTGTGCGGTCAGGGGCAGCGGGATATTCACAAATAAGTAGAGGAGTTTAGGCAGGATCACCATTTTAGCCACAGCAATCCTGCCAGCCAGCGAAAGGGGCAAATGCTTCCAGCGACCAACTCTTTCCTCCACCCAGCCGGTCACCCGCCCATAGTTTTCTGTCCAGATCTGCTGCATATCTGTGCTCACCCAGATCCCCAGGTATCGCACCGGCCCAGTCGCCCATTTCAGCGGGCAGTCCGGGGTAAAGCGGGTAGTCCCGGTGGTCAAGGGCAGAATGACTGATTTCTCCCAATTGATATTGACACCTGACAACCGTCCATAGTCCAGTAGTTCTTGTGTCAAAGGGGAGAGGTTGACCTGAGGATCAGAAACATACAGTGTAACATCATCAGCATATAGCGATATGGTCAGCGCCCTTGATGAGAAGCCAATGCCCCTGGCCGCATGATGTTGTCTAATGCGGGCAGCCAGAGGTTCCGTGGCGATGGCAAAAAGCAGAGGTGACAGGGGACAGCCCTGTCTCATGCCTCTCCGAATGGCAAAAGGCTCAGAGATCAACCCATTGACCCTTACCCTGGCAGTAATGTCTTTATAAAGTAGTCGTATGTAACCGATAAAGGCCTCGCTTACCCCCATGCGCTGCAGCAGAGGGAACAGGAATCCCCATTCCAGGGAGTCAAACGCTTTGGTGGCGTCCAGTAGCACAGCCGCAGCCTTAACATGCGGGGCCAAATAGTGCAGTACTCCGAAGAGGGTGCGGAGATTATGGGACGTTGAGCGGCCCGGTATAAAGCCCGACTGATCCGGGCGGATCATCAGGGGTAACACCGGCTGCAGGCGAGTTGCAAGCATTTTCGCAAAGATCTTGGCGTCAGTGTTGATTAATGATAGTGGCCTATAAGAGTCGCACTGCTGGGCATCTTTATCTGGTTTCAGGAGGGTGATGATGACAGCCTCCCTCATGGAGTCCGGGAGCATACCCGTCTCAACCGCCTCCGCATATACCGCCAGCAGGCGGGGGGCCAGGAGATCCACATATTCCTTGTAGAACTGCGCCGGGAGGCTGTCCGGCCCCGGCGCCTTACCAGCAGCCAATGACCCTATGGCCTCACGCACATCTTCTGCCTCAAATGGTCGATCGAAATAACCTTTCTGGTGTGCATTAAACCATATAAGCTGTATGGTATCAAAATATTCAGACAGCTCCGCCTGAGTGTGGGCCGCCTGAGACCTGTACAGACCCTTGTAAAAAGTCCGGAAGGCATCTAGTATTTCCGGGGGGGTATATACGGTATCACCTCCCCTAGTCATCACTGCGGAGACAAATGTCGAGGGCCGCTGTGAGCGCAGCAGGAGGGCAAGCGTCCAGCCAGGGCGGTCCCCCTCCCCATAACGGCGGGCCGTCGCATATTTAGTCAGGAATTTGAGCTCTCTGTCAGCCTCCGCTTGATATTCAGTGAGCGTGGTGCGGGTGGCCGCCAACGTGGCAGCCGAGGGGTCCGAGCAGTACTGCACCTCCAATGAGTGCAGACGGTCTTCTAATTTACCGAGCGCAGCCCTTATGTTCTTTAGGACTTTGGCCTGTCCCGCGATGCAGTGGCCCCTTATCACCACCTTAAATGCGTCCCACAGGGTGCCTAACGACGTCACGGAGCCCTCATTGTGCTCAAAGTAGTCAAGTATGTGTTGGTGAATATCCTCTCGAAACACCGGGTCCGACAGGGCCTGTGGCGGCAGGCGCCACGTGAAGGGCGTGATGTATGGCTTGGGGACTTTCAAAGTCAGCTCGACAGGGGAGTGGTCTGAGAGGGTGCGCGCCTTATGAGCAACTGAAGACACCCATGCATGGGTCTGCGGGGTCAAGAGCCAGAAGTCTAGGCGGGACCAGGCTCCTTTGTGCGGGGTGAAGCATGTGCCTTCCCTAACCGCGGGATGCAATACCCTCCACGAATCCAGTAGGTTATAATCAGCCATTAGGCCGCGTATAAGGCTAGCAGCTTGTGGGTGATGAGTGCGGGCTGCCCCCTCCCTATCCAAGTCTAGCGACAGCACGGCATTGAAATCCCCTCCCCACACGCAATCCCCTCCACCCAGTGATTGTGTCAAGTGCCAGATGTGGCGGAAAAACCCAGGGTCTTCCGAGTTGGGCCCATATGTGTTAACTAACGTCAGCGGCATGTGAAATAGTTTCCCACTCAGTATGATGTAGCGCCCCTCTGTGTCGGCATTTACCTTAAATGTTTGCCAGGGAAGGCCTTTACGGATAAGAATGGCCACTCCCCGGGAATAGCTGGAGCAGCCTGAAGTGTGTACCTCGCCCCATCTAGCGCCTCGCAGCTTGTCTCTGGCGCTTCGAGGCAAATGAGTTTCCTGCAGGAAACATATGTCAATGTGGTGGCGTGACAGATAAGCCTGCGTCAGGCGTATCTTGCGGTGGTCGTTAAGACCGCGGATATTCCATGTAAGGCATCGTAACTCGGTCAGGGAGGTTTATATGTGTGTGTCCCATACGGTGGCAAGGATATCAACGTCCCACAGACCAGGGGCCATCGGGGATCCCCCGCCACCCAGTCCCCGGGATAAGCAATATTATACAGTCAGCCTGCCGCAAGGGTGCGACGCCATTTCGTGGTGCACTAAGAAACCGCAGTGAGAGAGCAACAACCAACAATAACCAAAACCCTTCCCCACCCACTCCAACCCCCCAAACAGGTTGAGAAACAGTCCCCCCCCACCTCCCCACCCAACAAGAACTGCCATATAACAATGTCTCGGGAATCATCCCACAGGGCGTGGGGTCACCGGCTCACACCCCCGTCTAAAAAGCGACATGGTGGCCGAACAGTGCTGCCTTAGGTAAATACAGTACAATTAGCCACAGCGTAAGGCGGCCCGACAGTCCTCCCCCCGCAGCGCTCCATAGGGTCTGAGCGGCGCGGGCCGCGACAAGTCGAGCCACTTCGCACAGGTCCGGGACAAATCCCACGGCCCTCAAGGGCCCCCTGGACTCCCATCCGCGGCTACAGGCCGTGTACCTTACAGTTACGATGTCCAGCATCTCTTCACATCTCAGAGGGATAGCGCGCTGTGTCACTCTGTGTCGCTCAACTGGCCCAGCGGAGAAGTGCCGTGCTCATCTTCTCGTCCATGTTGCGAGCGCTCCGCCTGCCTGGCAAATTTGAGGGCATCCGCTGCGGCCGTAAAGAACATTGGCTTCCCTTTGTGGTGTATCCGCAGCTTGGCCGGGTATAGCATGGCATATTTAGTCCCCACCTTTTGGAATATTTTTTTAACCGGTATAAATTCTCGCCTTGCGGCCTGTACCGCCTGTGTAAAATCCGGAAATAAGGAGATGGCCATATTTTGGAATCGGAGCTCTCCTTTTTCACGCGCCAACCGCAGGATATTGTCCCTGTCCCGGTAGTTCAGAACACGTGCCAGGATCGGCCGCGGCGGTGCCCCAGGCATGGGCCGCGGCCCCAGTGTGCGGTGTGCCCTCTCGACCAGGAACATGGCCGACAGGTCCGCCCCAAACAGTTCGCGGAACATTCCTTCAATAAATTGTTCCATGTTACCAATATTCGTGGATTCTGCAATGCCAATAATACGAACATTGTTCCTTCGGGAGCGGGCCTCCAAATCCTCATTGCGCCCTCTAATCACCTCCAGGACCTTGTCCATGCGAAGTAGCCTCTCCTGGGTGTCTCCAATGCTCTCCTCGCAGTCGGTAATCCGCGCCTCCGCCGCAGCGATCTTCTCCTCGTGCTGGTCGACTTTATGAGATATGCCATCAAGCTGCTGGGCCATGGAGTCGAGCTTGCCATCGATTTCCTTGAGGCACCCTTTAAGGTCGCGAAACATACTTCTGACATCGTCCTCCGGTGGTGGGTCTAGCTGCGTTTCAGGGACCACCGTTGGCGATGGCGGAGCCGCCACAGCGCCGCGGGAAGCCTGTTTCTCAAAGTAGAGCTTCCGCTGCTTGGCGTCGGATTTCCCCATGTCGCCCTCCGGGCCCTACACACACCGGCACCAAGGAAAAGGGGGCAGACGGCACTCCGTAGGCCCCGGGCCCCAACCTGCACTAGACCGCAAGGGCCCCGGCAGCCTCTTCGCCGAGCGGCCAACACGTGTCCCCGGGAACCTCTCCAGGCAGGCTAGGCCCAGCCAGCTTTCGTCTCGCCCAGGCGGCGGGTCAGCAGCAGCTATTCATCAATCGGGGACTCACCGCAGTCAGGTAGCAATCTGGATGGGCACCCAGCCGTTCTCGCTCCGCGCTCCACTTGCCGCCAACTCGCAGTGCCGTATGTCAGTCAAAGGCCTGGGCACGGATCAGCATAGGCCAGCATGCTGGGGTCGCCACATCACAGGTATGGATCAGGCTCCGCGGCGGACGCCTCCCGTCGCCCTAGGCCAGCAGGATCTCCGGCTCCGTCAGCAGCGCCAGGCCGCGTCCCCGTCGGCAAGGCCCAGGCAGCCAGATCGTCAGGCCAGCACACTGTGTGCCCCGGAGCCGCCGCGAAGGCCACACTCAGACCAGCAGGGGCCCGCAGCTACATCTATGGTTGCAGTCGTCGGGCATCCAGCACTCTGCAGGCGTCCACGCCGGTCCCAACTCGCCAAACGGGCAGCGGCCTCCGACCAGGGCCTCGCGCAGCAGACGGCGCCGCCCAGCACGGAACGCCCCAGCAGCCGGAGTTACGAGGGCCCGTAGCCCCGGATTTCCGCAGCCGATTTCTGTCGCAGAAGCACCGCCGGGATCCTCGGCGTCAGGGCATCTCCCGCCGTAGCTTCCCTGCACGGAAAGTCAGGCAGAGAACGGATGGGCTAACGGATTGATTGTTCGGCCGGCAGAGCCCCGTTACACGGCGGCCATCTTGCAGCTCGGCTCGGCCACGCCCCCCCGACTGCATCGTAATTAATTTCCGCAGACCATCCTTGGTGAGAGATCTACTAAGGGGTTGCGAATTCACAACACCTAATAGTACTAATATATGCGCATTACCCCTTGGGTACTTTTACAAACCAAGGTATATCCCCTGCATCAATAAGTCCCCCTTAATTACTACTTGTAATATGTTTCAGGCCCTGTCTGGATTAGATACACAAGACTGACTATCGACTTCTGAGGAAAATACCGATCCTGTTAATAGGTTACTCCATGCCCTGCCTATAACAGAATCTACTATTCCCCACATGCGAATGAAGGCCTCAGCTTGTTCAGACCTTCGCATTTTAAGCTGAAAGTTGCAGGGATTTACTCTAAACTTCATCAACCAGACTGGGTACAATTTATTAAAGATCAAGACATTCTTCTATTCTAGGAAACATGGGCACCCAAGATTTGCATATAGAGGGGTTTGAATGCCATAATATTCTAGCAACAACCCCCAAGCACGGTCAACCATTTGGGTGCCTATCAATATGGGTTAATATCGAGACGGGGTTGCATAAAAACTGTACGCACAGACAACAATTTCCAATGTTGTTGTTTAACAGGGGAATTTCCTTCTTGATAATTAATTTTTATAATAATGATTTTTTACTCTGTTCCAAATATGAACTTTATAAATTTGTTTAATTTTATTGCATCTATTGAAAAATCCAAAGACTCTTTTAAGTCAGTAGGAATCTGCTTAGGGGGTGATTTTAATGCTAAACGATCTCAATCAAGGACAAGTAAATATTCACACAGCAGTGAACAAATATGAAATAGGGGTAGAAAGTTAATCGACCATCTGAATAACCACAACTTAATTAATGTCATGGAAATTGCTGCAATTACAAAAGATAATGCCCCCCTGAACCGACATTTAGAGGGAGGGGCTGCTCATCCACAATTGATTATGTCTTTGTCTCCCCCGTCTTAGATGCAAGCCTGATTAAAGCCGAAATTATGGCCACAACCTTTGGGGACCACAATCCAATACAAATAACATTACGAGTGTCCCCAATTCCAACGCCCCAGACAGAATGTGGTGCTAGTGATCCATCACAATCTACAGATAACCTTAGACTGGTATGGCGAGGTGTTGATAACGATGACCTCTTCAGTTCTATGGTTAGGGAAAACATTAATCTTATTAACATCTCTTTGGAGGTTCTGGACCAACATCCCAAGGCTATTACTGCCTTCACTAAACTTTGTAGAGCCATTAAATCCTTGCTGTCCAAACCTATTCTATCAATCGGGAATGCTCCATTGCCAACAGGAAGCTCCGCAAGGCCCTATCTCATAACCCAAGGTGTAATGGACTGGTCAAATCCTTAAGGTTGATATATAAGCGGCCCATTGCTAATAGGAAGGAACAGTTACTAAGTGAGCACTGGGATGCGCTCATTAATGCTGCTAGCCAAAGTAATGGGAATATATTTTGGATTGCCATTAAAGAGCTAAGATCAATGGGGCAACCATTAACTCCCATTAGCTGCAACATAATGAATGCTAGCTGGGAAAGTCACTTTTCTGTAATTTATCAAGCACCTGCTTTTGAACCTGATCTTTTTAATAACAGGGGATCTTTTTAATAACAGGGTGCCATCCGGAGTTCCAATATCAATAACTGAAGTTGAGGAGACTATACGCCAGAGTGCGGGCAATAAAGCCCCAGGCCCCGATGGCTTGTCCATTGATCTTATTAAACATAAACCAGATTTTTGGGCCCCACTCCTGACAAATATTTTTAATAACTTAACTAATGCTCCTTGGCCAAAGACATGGTCTACTAGTATCATTGTTCCGATTTTTAAAAAGGGCGATCGCACACAACCTAGCTGCTATAGACCGATCTCCCTCATAGATAACACCCTTAAAATTTTAGGCAGAGTTCTTAATACAAAAAATTTAACCTGGTCAGAGGATAATCACATTTTAGAACAATGCCAATTAGGCTTTAGGGGTAAAGTTGGCACAAACGAGCAATGTTTAAATCTTAACTTGATCATGGGGAAGTACACTATTGCACAGCACTCGCCACTTTATCAAACTTTTATAGACCTGACCTCCGCTTTGGGCCTACCTTCATACAGACCTGAAAGCGCGGGTCAGGATTGGTGGTGGGGGAGAACTGTCCAATGACATCAGTGTAGGCAGAGGGGTCAGACAAGGGTGTGTTCTGGTCCCCTCCTTTTCATTATTTATATAAATAACCAACATGAATCACTGATTACACTAACCAATGATGTCCCAAGAATTAAAGGAAAAACTCTCCCCGTGCTTTTATACGCAGATGATGCGGTTTTAATTGGGCACACACCAAATGCACAACGTACTTTAGTTCGAGGATTTACAGTTTTATGACCGGCCTAGATTTATGTACAAATTTTAAGAAATCTTTTATAATGTCTTGTGGGCCAAGGAAATATACCTTAAATCTTATTTCTGTGGGTGACCAAAAATTAACCAGCACTGTTACTTTCCCCTATTTGGGGATGGTCTTCGCTGCGAACGGTACCTGGTGTGAATACATGGCATATTGCAAAAATAAGTTCTCGAGGGCCTTTAACTCAGTCCTCGGTCTCCCCCGTCCTAAAAGATAGAGGACAATTCCAGCTATTTCAGAGCTCTTTAAGACCCAGTGTGTACCAATAGCTACCTATGGGGCAGAGGTATGGGGTATAGCCAAATGTTCCTGCATCCAATTTGAGGAAAATAGATTTTGAGGAAAACTCTTGGGCGCCCCAATCTCCACCCCCCTATATATATATGCCACAGTGAACTAAAACTAGGATACATCGAAGATATCAAAAAGGCCCGCCCCCACACTATTCGGCTAGCCATAATGAAGAATCCCGAAGCATCCCATATAATAGATGATCGTCTTCACTGCGAGAAAGAGATGGCTATTCCTTGGCTTGCTGAGGTAGCTAAGAGTCTGGAAAGCGTCACTCTTGGTAGACTGTTTTTTAAACCGAACACAGCCGCAACAATGGATAAAAAAGTTTTAAAGTCAGCACTGTATGCACTTTATAGCGCGGAAAGACTAGAGAGGGAATCTAAGAAACAAACTGTTTCAAAATTTATACCCATTGAGTATCCTAAGCATTGTCTATCAAGTTACATCGCCATACCGATGTCCCAATGGGAGAGAGGTCTTCGCTTTCGTTTAAGAGCTGGGACTGTAAGATATCTGCTCTGCTTTCCCTCTGGGTATCAAGCAAAACTTGACTCCCTGCCATGCCCATGTGATGGTCACAGCGGACAAACACTTTTACACTTTTTATTCTTCTGTAAATATTATATGAAATACGCACAATGGCTGTTAATTCCATTTTTTCAAAAACTGTCACCTATCAATTTAACTGATGCACTTGACTGTATACTTAAATTGGATAACGTTGAATTGATCCTGCGCATTGGCACTTGTGTGACCTATGAAGTTATTGGTATTTTGTAATTTACAATATGCACTTTACCTGTGTTTACTGTATGTTGCCACATTATGAATTTGATATCGCTATTTATTTCGTAATGTGTTTTTATCTTGCACATGTTTTACTTTTATGGAAACGTTGCTATCGGAATAGAGTCTTTGGATTGGATTGGAGTAGATAGTCATTGAGTGGAGTGGCATAGAGTAGAGTAGAATGGCATGGTGTGGCATAGAGTGGAGTGGAACGTCGTAGATTAGTGTTGTAGAGTTGAGTGCTATAGAGTGCAGGGTCCCAGAGTGGTGTGTTGTAGAGTGGAGTGAAGTATAGTGGAGTGGAGTAGAGTGGAGTGGAGTAGAGTGGAGTGGCACAGAGTGGAGTAGAGTGTTGTGGAGTGGCATGGAGTAGAGTAGTGTCATAGAGTGTTGTAGAGTGGAATAGCATAGAATGACATTGAGTGGAGTAGATTGGAATGGTGTGTCAGAGTAAAGTGGAGTAAAGTGGTGTGCAGGGTATTCATGCCTCATGTGTTTGGAAGTTCACTAGAGTCTACTGCCGCGTCTGTGACCCAGGACATAGGATAAATATGACCACAGGGTAAAAAATCTATGCATCATAAACATATGTGTCAAATTAAATAACTATAGCATTAACAAAATGTACAGTAGAAACACAGATAGTCTTCAGCTGATTGGACCTTTCATTTGGCACTACACCTGTCTGTGAAAAGGCAGACCTTTCAATTCCTCTCACCCTTTGGACAGGTATCGGGTCATCCTTTGGATTCTGGCCACTTCTTTCCCAGCACCGTCCTACCTGAGGACTCTGAGTGCACAGTGCTACCTACAGATCAGCAGAGGGCGCCATGAAGCAACTCGTGCTACATCCCAGAACAACACTGTGGAACTGATCAGATTTTCCATGCAGCATTAAGGACTGTGCTTGTGTATACTGGTCTACCACTCTGCAACCCCTTAACGATCTTGGTTTCTTGTGCTATATGTCTTTTCTATGTAACAAAATACTGCCTACAGAGCTCTGTGCAAGTCTCTCGACCCTTCTGGCATGCCGGATTGACTGTGGGAACTCCCACGTCCATTTCTAAGTGTTTTAAGGTGATGTCCGGTGCTGCCCCAGGCCTTGGTGAGAAGATGCATCCTGTCACTTTCAGTCCCTTATAACACACGTGCCACGGTCACCAGCACTTTTAATGAAGGCATCAGTGGCCCCAGGTCTTTTAGTCTGGAAACGGTAAGGAGGCATTTAAAGATGAAGAGGCTATAGAGTGAGAGAGCCTCTGTGTATAGGGCTGATGGAGGAGGCAAACGGAGTCGCGGACCTCCACAGGACCCCCCTTCCCCCCCTTCAATCACTGTACACGACTGCGTTTATAGCAGGCCAGAATACAGAGGGCTGGGACTCCGCTCTTAGATCAGGTTCTTAGGAAACATCCACCCTATCGCTGCACTGTCCCCAATCTGCCCCCTCAATACTCTAAAACCCTCCTGCTCCTGATGCTGCCCTGTGAGGTAATGTCACTAGGACATCTGCATGCTGTACCTGTCGGCCTGCACAAGCTCCAAACAGCGCACAGAGTACGTTCGCGCCTGCATGAATGGTGTGAATGTGGAGTGCAGGCTTTGAGTAGGGCCTGGATGTCTTACCTCGGCAAGGACACCTGCCGCATTGTCCCTCCCCCTTCTGAAGCTGGTGAGCATGCTCAATTAAGCAGGGCTTGTTTCACAACATTTGATGTGAGAGACCTATATTCCTGGGGAATAGTCCTGAGCCCAAAGCAAAAACAATACGTTTATGGACAGAGAAGTAGGGTTTACAATGCATGCGGTAAGGAGACCCAGCAAAAAACATTTTTAGATCAACCACATAACATTTTAATATAGGTCTAGTATGCTAGTATTTGAATGCTTCCCAGTGCACGATATGGAGCTCAGTAATAAAGCATACCCAATCAGGTGAATGAAATCCATCATCCTGTATGAGTACTGGAATGTATAATAATCCTATCATAGATTTGGGTATTTCATGCAAGAGCTTTGTACTTCCTGCATAGTTATATCTGTGTACGAACATTATAGAGTTCTTTAATGTCTCACACTCACTCTTTAGTGTGTTGGCTACTTGTGTTGTACCTGTCCTATTTGTGTGAGAAAATCATGTGATATTCTTTCTGCTGCTGCCACCTGCCCTTAACGTATCTTTTGTGTTAGGGAAGGTTGCGTTGTCACTATCCATGTTATATCTTTATTGTGTTGTGAAGCTCGGTATAAAGTTTACAACTCGAAATAAGAAAGGTTAGAACCACATTGCCAATGCTTGTTTCAATGCCAGAAATGAGTGAAAGCATGAACCCTCACAACTTATTTGAGTGGCGGTACATTTTGGTTTTACGAGTAAAAGAAGCAGTTTTTTAAATGGAGTAGTTGACTTTGTCAAATTTTAAAACATAGCTGACCACCATAGAAGGGGTCCCATGTCATGTCTAAAACCTCCAGCCAAGTTTGGCATTTTAGCCAACATCACTTTGCAGGCTGGGGATTTAATCCCATAATGAAAATGTTGAAAGCAAAACTTCAAAATACTATTAGTTGAAAAAAAAATATATATATATGATGGTATCCTATATCTTATGTCATAAAAAAACTGTTAAAAGCTAAATTTTAACGTGCTGTTGGCTAAAAATAAAAAGTACAAAAATAGAGAACATTATTCTGTGTCGTAGTACCAAGCACAGAGCTGTGAAATTCAAAATAAAATTGAATTATTGACTTTCTCCCTTTATTTCTTGTGGGCAAACCAGGGTTAAACAGCCTAGTCATGTGAGAGGGCAAAGATAGGCTTTGAAACGCAAATGCTGCTAATAGCCAAACACTAACACTCCTTGGAAAACTAGCTTGCTAATAGGACATTTTAACCAAACAATGTGCACATGCAAGTTAGCCATATGTGATTTTATATTTGTAGTTTAATATAATGCTAACTCGACCCTAGGGTACAACTGCAGCAATGAGAAAGGTGACCATTCAACCTTTGCAAAGGGCCCTCCACTTCACAGCAGCACAAGTCACATTTTTTAGTAACTTTTGATGTGTTTGAGCTATAAACAATGTTTTAGTTAAAATCGTCAGATTATGCAGCAGATGATGTATTATGTGGCAAATATGGCAAAGCCATAGTTATGTGGAAAACATTTGCAAACTAGGATATTTTGCCATTCATGTTTGAACTCTCTCTCTAGGCATCTTGAAGCTGGAAAACTCCTGCATCCATCCCAAACTGGGTTTCGCCCCTCTCAAGGGAGTGAAACAGCCTTATTGGCAGTCGCGGAAGACTCCAGAAGGATTCTTGATGCAGGTGGTTCTCTAGCCGTGATATTGTTAGATCTCAGCGCGGCATTTGATATGGTTAATCACCGTATCCTAATGCATCGACTCAAAGATCTGGGTTTGACAGGAACAGCCCTGAATTGGCTGTGCTCTTTCCTCGAGGGTAGATCCTGCCAGGTCTTCGAGGGCAAGGCCATTTCAAGCCCTAGGCCCCTTTATTGTGGAGTGCCTCGGGGGTCGTCCCTGAGTCCCACTCTCTTTAATGTTTACATGGCTTCTCTCGCGGACATTGTTCTACCCTTTGGGGTGCATATAATTACATATGCCGAGGACACTCAATTAGTGGTGGCATTTAACTACAAAAGCAGCTCCCCTACTTGTCTTGGCCCATGCCACGAGGAGGTGATGAGGTGGATGTGCCATTCCCATCTAAAACTGAACGGTGATAAGACCGAGCTTATGTTGCTCGGTAATCCCTCCCCCCTCGAGGTTTCCTCTATCTGGCCAGCATGTTTGGGCCCTGTGCCTATCCCCAAATCTTAAATAAAGAGTTTGGGTTTCTGGCTCGATTCTGAGCTTAGCTTTAAAACCCAAGCAAGGAAACTTGTTGCCTCCTACTTCGGTATTCTAAGACTGCTGCGTAAAGTGTTACCTTTGCTACCCCCTCAAGCAAGAACGCTTGTGGTCCAGGCACTTGTCTTATCCCTCCTGGACTATGGCAACGCTCTTTATCTCGGTGCTCCCTGTGCGGTCTTTAAGAAACTTCAAATCATGCAAAATTGTGCCGCAAGGATTCTTGAGGGTAGTCCAAGCCGCCAGTCAGCCAAAGCTGCACTTAGGTCTTTACATTGGCTTTCTGTTCAGGAAAGAGTCCACTTTAAAGCCCTCTGCACCACCCATAAGATGCTAGGGGGTGTGGGACCGGCTATCAATTCTTCCTTTGTCCAGCCCTACCAAGCCAACAGGCGGTTACATTCAAATGACCTCCACCTGTCGTCTGTTCCCAGAATCAAGAGGTCCAGAAGTGGTGGCCGGCTCTTCTCTTACAACGCCGCTAAACTCTGGAACTCCTTGCCGCTTCAGCTACGTAAAGAGCCAGACCACACCGTCTTCCACAGGAGGCTCAAAACCTGGCTTTTCCCTAATTGATTGCCACAGCTTAGTGAGGTTTCTGCCCTAGCACTGGGATGCCTTCGGGTAACCATGCGCTTTATAAATGCTATTTCATTTCATTTCATTCATTTCATTTCAACTGCTCTTGTGGAAAAAGGGAGGAGAAGTGCTGATGACAGAAACTCCATGGCTGGGAGACAAATGGCTTGCGATTCCACTTTAAAGGATATTTGGGACATTCTGTGATTGGAAATGTATCCCACTTTGTGTATGTATTTTAATGTCAATAACACATATTTAACCTTGAATAAACATGTGTATCTATTGGTTAAATTAAATAATGTAATTAGCTGTAACCGGTTAGTGAAATGGGAAACAAATACTAAAAATTGGGATATTTTGCTCTTTCTGCCACCCCTCTCAATACGCCCACTGACCCAATCCATTGGTTATTCCCGCCCTCTGATTCTCCTCCCACAGTTCCCCTACTTTTTTTCCCCCACTTCGACCACTGCCTAGCACTAACATGCATTAGAGACAACTGTGGGCTTTTACCACTGGGTCTCTTAGAGAATGACACATCAGGTCCATACACGGGGGCTAAGCACAGCATGTTTCTGGGTTCTCCGCACAACGTGTTTGCTATTTGACGCCAGACTTCTGCAGCTTGTGTTGAGGAAATTAAACATCCCCTTGTGCTTGTATAAAACATAGCTGCCAAGTGGCATTAGCACCATGTTGTGTCCATTCGTAGCTTTTATCCAACAACACTTTGCATGCTGGAATGTTTAACCCCTTACTTAGATGGTCACAGCACAACTCCCAGAATGCAAGGCGCTGTTGGCTTAAAATCCCGGCCTGGCTGTCGGGGTGTCACACGTGACGATAGAGCCATTTGGAGGCAATGGTGAATCTGTACTTTAGCAGGCATGCCTATACTCTTAGTGAATTGTAAATACCGCCAGTGTTGACACACTGAGGTCTCAGGCCTCTGTTTGTTATGAACTAAGGCCCAGTCTGGTGGTTCAGGTCAGTCCTTGTGAGGGAAGCTGCTGGACTTGTTTTTACCATGCACTTTGAAAGTATTTTCACATTGATGCAAGAAGAAAGTTGGATTGTTTTACAAAACATGCTTGATTTTTGTATATTGCTGGACTGGTGATTGCTTTATTTTGCACTTTGAAAGTATTTGCAATTTTTCTTTTGCTTTACCAACTACAGTTTGTATAGATTGTCATTAGGTAATTGCTGATATGGTTTGTTTTTATTCTACATGCAGTGTTATTTATGGTGTTGCTTGCACTTGTCTGTAATACGTGTACCTTAAATCTTGTATTTAGCATTGTTTACACTACAGAAATGATAAATTAAAACAGACAAACATCTGCATCAATGTTCTGAAGCATCCAAACAGTGTTGTTCCTCAGCCTTGTCTGCCTGCCTGTTTTGAAATGCTTACTAATAAAGACATTATGATTGAAATCGCTTCCTCAGTTCACGTTATTATCATGCACAACCCTTGACAGTCGCTAGTGTGTGGCACGCAGATAATTCACCAGTCTATTTCTCTTGACTTTCGCAGGATACTGAGTTATAGTTTGTGTACTTCTCATGTATATTGTCAGTCGAGTTTTTATGGAATTGCAGGTTTGGGTTGGTCTTTCAAAGTTTCAAGGTATTGTCAATTCTATTTCGACCCTTCATAGTTGTTCTTTGTTCTTCAGCCAGAGGCAGTTCCTGAGACAATAGGATCGCTCCTTGGCATTGTTCTGATTTCTGCCTCAGTTAAATATTCTGCTTTTGACAGTATTGATACAAATGGCATAGCTTGCATGTTAAGAGTGTTTCCCACTTTCTCATTAGAACTTACAGAAAAACAATATAGAGGCATTTCATTTAAATGTTGGAGGTTTCAAATCAAAATATGCTAGATTTCTGGGTGGTAGGGCAAAGTGGTAGATGGAGGTCCGCGCCGCCGGTGGAGGGGGGGGCCCTCCATGTGCTTTGCAGGGGGGCCCCCTCAAGTTTCGTTACAACACTGATTCCATGGGTGGAGCGTGGGCTTTCCCATGCATCCACCCATGGATTTTGATGCACTCCCAGATGTACTAAAGCTAGTAAACTTGGGAATGCATCAAAGTACTACACTTTTCCCAGTGAGGAGTACTGAGGAGAAATATCTTTACTTCTCTTTGTTATTTCTTCTTTCCAGTGAGCTACATTCTGCAGCACACATATCCTGCAATAATTTGCTAGAGATAGTCATTACATGTCCAGCTTTCAGAATTTCAAATGAAAGTGGAATCTTAAATGAAGCGAGCAAGAGCGATGTTAAGGCAAGTGCTTGATACATTTTTAACAAGCATTGGCAAAGCCTAGAAAATCTGCTGTCTCCTAAGCGTGAAACCCTGTGCTTGCAATAAAAATCATACATTTAAAAAAAAAAAATCCTCTTATATATCAGTTTACTAAAACAGTACAAACTGCTACCTAGAATACAAGTGTACTTAGAACAGGTATAGAAACCCCCTTTTTTTGTTAGTTTGAATGCATCTCATATGAGAATATGATTATTATGGGCACAAGTAAAAGGTACTATTGGCTTTTTATTACTTTTCATAAAGACATAGTTTAACACCCTAGTATGTCCAAAAAAGTTAATGAAGAATAAAAAGAAAATGCACTGACAAAGAAGAGTATTGATCCACCAGTCCTGAAACTGAAGTGGACTTTTTTTGGCAGCTATGCACATCTGACCAGGCAAAATGTCTTCGTCCACAGTGCAAGAGACCCAAAGGTTGACGTGGCTGACCCACTGCCTCATGCTCTATATTATGGGGGCTGGAAGCAAAACTATGAATAACAGACCACTGAAAGAAGTGAGATGAACCAAAGCACTTCTCTGTGCATATAAATATCCCTGCATGTGTTATTGTTTTTTTTATTACACGAGGTTGCAAAAAGAACATAAAACTGTATCTAGGCCAGACCTATAAATTATTAGCAATGTATCACATTCACATCGCACAGTTTAATTCTAGTCACAGAACTGGCCGGACATATTCTCAACCTGATTTTTTCTAACTCTAAGATTATTAACCTGTGCTCAAGTGGCAGAAGTAGCTTTGACGTGGTGTTTAACAAGCTGGTAGTGAGGGTTCGAGAAAAAATGTCTACATGACCCATGAATGAACAGCAATTGCTCCTGCTAAGTCAAAGTCAACAATCAGTGAAAAGTTAATTTGGTGTGGGGAACGGAGGCAGAAGTGGGTGCTTCATAAAGGCTTAGCCAGCCTATTCAACCATTTATATGAGTTCACTCATCTACATTTTTGTAGTTCAATGACACTCTGGGTCGGGACCATGAAAAAGCCAACCTACAGTGGTCTGTCCATGGGCAGGGGATAGGTGGCTGTTGTATGGTGTCCTTTTACTGTTATTATTAGTATTAGAATTCTTGTATGTCAGCACTCTGATGTAAGTGCATTCTGTGTTACCTAGATACTTAGAGGAATGTTAGGATTCACTTCGTGTTCTGAGTTGACCGGTGCTGGAGGGTCTCTGTCATCCGCACTGGTGGGTTTACTTATACCTGAATTGAGAATAAATCATCTCTTCACTACTTCGTGTGAGACCCGTCCTTACATTGGCGACGACTGGGATAACCCACCGTGAAGGAAGGACCCGAGTATCTCTCTGCACTACGATTTTTTTTTATTCTCTTACAAGTTTTTTTTTTAAAAGAGATAAAGAAAAGTGCACGAAGGCATTGATACGGAAGCAGCTGAAAATTAATTGAAGGCATTGAAACGGAAGCAGCCTAAAATTGAAGAACTGAAGTCTTCATGGTCGTGAAATACTTCAAACGGTAAAGTTTACCTTGGATTGATGTGAATGACGGTTGAAGACGGGAGTTTCTTCTGCTCGAGCTTCCATTGTTCCGGCGATTACGTGCGTCTGCTGCTCACGCTTATAAAACAAGAACCACTGCCTCTTGAAAGCACGTTCGTGGTGTGACGTTCGTGGCGGCCATTTTAAGTTGGGCAGATTTCTTTTCATTCAGAATTCAAGCACCAGTTTCTTCGTTACATGACATCGTTTGATGATAAGAAACGCATTGTCATGCTGTGAAAAGGATTGACTGGTACTGTTCAAGTAATTTTTGTTTACTTTTCTTCACTAATTTTGAATTTTGAGTATTATTGGATAATACTGTTTCGTGTGTTTTTTCTTGTTTCACATGACATGTATTATTCACTGCATCGCCTACTAAGATGAATATTGACATCAAATTCTTATTTTGGCAATTTGGATTGTTTTCTTGTTGAGTATACATCTCGTTTTTTTCCTTCAGCTTTGAAGTTCATTTCTACTAGGATTTTTCTTTTACTGCTTATTGCAATTTTTCCTGACTTTCTTCTACTATGGCATCTTCCCAAATATGCAATCAACCAGCAATTTTCTTAAGTACACCAGGAAATCCCACTTTAACGTGGAAAAAATGGTACAAAACTTTTGAAAATTATATAGTTGCTATTGATGGAAAGAAATTTCCTGCTGAAAGAAAACATGCGCTGCTTTTTACTTATTTAGGGTCAGCTGCTATTGAGATTTTTGAAAATTTATCACCTATTGCAGCACCTGCTGGAGCTGGCGATTCTTGGGACATTTTTAAAGAAGCTGTTGCTAGATTGGAAAAACAGTTTATTGAAGAACCTAGTATTTTAATTGAACGTCATGCTTTCAACAAGAGAAAACAATTTGCTGACGAAACGGTGGAACAATATGTTGCGGCGTTAAGGGTTCTTGCTGCAAATTGTGATTTTGGGGCAAGCGTAGATATTTGCATAAGGGACCAGTTTGTATTTAATTGTGAATCTAAAAAAATACAAGAGAGGTTGTTAGCCTGTCGCAATCCTACGCTAAATGAAGTTATCGATATTGCCAAAGGCATTGAAAGGTCCATACGTTCATCTAAAGTTTTATCTTCTGAAGAGATTCCAGTTGCTCCTGTATGTGCGGTTCAAGTCACTAAAAAAATATTTAAACCTAACATGGTGTCAAAGCCTACCAAACCGTCTTGTTTTAGATGTGGATCCAGATTTCATCTTGCTAATAGTTTGGAATGTCCTGCCATTAAAAGAAGGTGTACTAAATGTAATAAGGTTGGTCATTTCCAAACTGTTTGCAAGAATGTAAGGAGTGGTTCTACTACTATAAACAATGGTTTAACAGTGAATTCTGTGAATGATGTGACCAATGAGCTAGAGAATATGATTATTACATTGTATGATTCTTCCTTTGATGTTAATATGATTAATGTTAGTTTTAAAGCACCTTTAGGAGAAGTTTTAATTGGAGATGTTGTTTTAGAAGTAATGGCTGACTCTGGCTCTCCAATCACTGTGCTTTCTGATGCTACATTTGAAAAAAAATGGACAGGTATACAACTTTGTGTCACGGATGTCAACCCTAAAGCTTTTGGTAATTTTGATATTGAAATGTTGGGTTATTTTGAGGAAAAATTGAATTTTCAGGGACGATGTATTTTCACAAAGATTTACGTTGCAGTTAATGGCAAGAATATTGTCGGGTGGTATGATCTGGGCAAACTAGGAATAATGCTTTGTCCAGGTACGGATACTCCTATTAGATTACGTGACATTTCTGTTAACCAGATTGCAACACAAGATTCTAATACTGACTTTATTCTATCAAAATTCAATACTGTTTTTGCTGATAAAGTTGGTCGCGTGAATGGTTTTGTGCATCACATTAAGTTAAAGAGAGATGCTAGGCCGGTGCAGCACAAAGTACGCATGGTACCCTTGGGTGTTCGTCAAAAGCTCAAAGAGCATTTAGATAATCTGTGTTCTGAGGGCATAATAGAGTCCACTGATAGTTCAGAATGGATTTCGGCTATTGTAATTGCATTAAAAAAAAATGGAGACTTGAGGTTATGCATTGACTTGAGATCACTGAATAAGAATATAATTATTGACAGTCATCCGCTTCCTAGGATTCAGGAATTGCTCATGGCTGTCAATGGAGCTAAATTTTTTTCCATCATTGATCTCAAGTCTGCATATCATCAAGTAATGTTGGACGAGGAATCTAAAGACTTGACTGCTTTTGTAACTCCTTTTGGAGTCTATAGGTTTTTACGAATGCCATTCGGTTTAGCTTCCGCCGCTAGCGTTTTTCAAAAGCTGGTGGATATATTGTTTCAAGATGTGGTTGGGGTACAAGCATTTCAGGATGACATACTCATCTTTGCCAAGTCACATGAAGAACATGATTCCATTCTTGGCAAAGTACTTACCAAACTGGCACAAAGAGGTATGACGGTTAGCAAAGAAAAATGCAAATTTTTTGTGAAGGAAATTGATTATTTAGGACACAAGATTTCAGGTGAGGGCATTGCTCCTAAACTTGATCTGATTAGTGCTCTTAACAATGCTATTAAGCCGTATGACAAGGATTCTTTGAGGTCTTTTTTGGGACTTGGAGAGTATTATGCTAGGTTTGTACAGGGCTATGCTTTGGTTGTTGAACCTTTGAGACTTTTGCTTAGGAAAGGGACATCTTTTGTCTGGTCTGACGAGCATGACAAAGCTTTTGTTAGAGTTAAAGAGCTCATTTCTAGGGCTCCTACGTTGAAGACATTTGATCCTAATGGGGAATCTGTGGTAACTGTGGATGCCAGTTCTATTGGCTTAGGGGCTGTTTTCACTCAGTTTGTAAATGGGAAAGAAAGAACTATTTCTTTCATTTCAAGAGCTTTAAAAGGTTCTGAGGTACATTACAGTACAATTGAAAGAGAGGCGCTTGCATGTGTGTGGGCTGTAGAAAAGTTCAAGAATTTTTTATGGGGACAGTCTTTTAAGTTAATCACAGATCATAAACCCTTGGTGTTTATGATGGATGGTGTACGCTCAGGTAATGCTTCTTCCAGGCTCATAAGACTTATTGCTAGGTTACAAGAGTTTAATTTCAAAATTGAGCATATTTCGGGTGGAAAGAACATCACGGCTGATTGTTTGTCTAGACTGCCAGCTAAAGAAGTCGATGAAACTTCATGTGTTGATAATCATGAATGTGTAGTTGCTTTGGTGGATGTGTTAAATAATTGTGAGGGAAAAATTTCTGAAGCTGACTGGGTTAAATTTTATGATGAAGATGTTGTGATTAACAAGGTCAAAAAGTTTCTTGTTCAAGGATGGCCCCCTCTCAGGAATCTTGAGGCAGATTTGCACAGTTTTGCACACATTTCTAGTGAACTCAGTATTGAGAGTGGATTGCTGGTCAGACATAGTTTGTTGGTTCCTCCCATAGGTCTCAGGTCTAGGTTGGTTGAGTTAGCTCACTTTGGTCACAATGGGGTGTCCGCTACTAAGAGAGTTCTTAGACAACACTACTGGTGGCCTGGTATGGATACTATGGTTGAAAGATTTGTTGATGCTTGTGCTATATGTGTGCGTTCAGATAAGCATTGTAAAGTTTCTTGTGAGCCGGTTGGTTTACAGGAAATTCCCAAGGGACCTTGGGAGAAGGTATCCATTGACTTTTCAGGTCCCTATGATATTTTAGGTAGACAGTATAGATTTCTTATTGTTCTGATTGATAATTTTTCAAAATGGATTTACCACACTTTTGTTGAGAACCCAAATACTGACGAAGTGATCAAATTTTTAGAGAGGATTTTTAGTGTTGAAGGTTTTCCAAGAGTACTTATGTCTGACAATGGTGTTCAGTTCACTTCGTCCAGAATGGTTTCTTTCTTACAAAAGTGTGGCATTAGAGCTGAGAGAGCTCCTTTATATTGTCCGAGAGCTAATGGTCAAGTGGAAAGGGCTAATAGATTTGTTAAGGATGGTATTCAGTGTGCTCTGGAGAGTGAGAGGAATGTTTTCAATTTTCTTGATGAGAAACTTTGGGCGTATCATAACATGCCGCATTCAGTGACAGGATTTTCTCCTTTTTATTTGATGAGAGGAAGAGAGTGTTGTACATTGGTGTCACCGTCTTGTGAGTCAATGGTTCATAAGGATTTTGACAAAACATTAGATAAGGTGAAGGACAACTTAGATGGGGCTGCCTTGAGAAATAAGATATATCATGATGACGTACATAGAACTAAACACAAAAACATTTGTGTTGGCAGTTGGGTACGCATCATTAATCCAGGTTTACCACGCAAAGGTCTGTCTAGATTTTCTGCCCCTGTGCAAGTTGTTAAGGTCTCGGAAACTGCAGTTTTTTTACACAAAAGGGGATGGTGGAATAAGGGTGCAGTAGTTCTTCTCAAACCTGGACAAGAAAAATTGTTTAATGTGAATGATGCTAATGATTCATTTTTGGATGTAGGAATTTCCAATGAGAGTAGTGTTTCTAGTTCCAATTTTAGACATGCTAGTGTTGATACACGTATGGCTAGTTCTTCATCTGATGATAATTCTAAGTCTTGTGCTGATTTGTCTGTTCCCATTACTGATTCTCAGAATGTCTCTTCTTCAGAGGAGATTATTTCTGGGAATGTCTCTTCTGGGGATCCTGTTAAGAGGGTGGTGAAATTGCCCAAGAAGTTTGAAGATTTTATTTTAAAATGATCTGTTTTTTTTTTGTGTGTTTTTTTCTAAGTTTTATTTGCTTTTGTTTATGTAAAAAAGAAAAAAAAAAAAAAAAAAAAAAGAGGACATGTTGTATGGTGTCCTTTTACTGTTATTATTAGTATTAGAATTCTTGTATGTCAGCACTCTGATGTAAGTGCATTCTGTGTTACCTAGATACTTAGAGGAATGTTAGGATTCACTTCGTGTTCTGAGTTGACCGGTGCTGGAGGGTCTCTGTCATCCGCACTGGTGGGTTTACTTATACCTGAATTGAGAATAAATCATCTCTTCACTACTTCGTGTGAGACCCGTCCTTACAGTGGCACTACTGAACAATGCCTCACCCTTTTACGTACTGCTGGCCGAAGTATGCGGCTACAGTCTCAGATTGGTTATTAAAATAGCCCATTACCACTGCATGTGAGCCATCTAATGAGGTGCATGAGCTGAAGTCAGATAAGCTGTCGATCGCAACCATGTTTGCTTGAGGTGGATGATAAATATCAAATTCCATGACTTGGTAGGAGTTGTTATGATTTTAAAAGACCTCCTCTCCAACCATTCCAGACTATTAGAGTCCATTAAACAACCTTCTGCTGATTCTTCTTGCAACAGATAGGACCCAAACCTTTCCATTGGTGCGATTAAAGGGGAGCACTGCTGAACGGTTCATAGCTAAGCTGCTCAGTGTCTTTCACTCATCTCTGTGAACCAGGGTGCCCCATTCCAAGGGGTGAAAGGAATGTTGGATCACCCTAACTGAAACTGCGGGAGACGATGTAAATAGCTCACTTGGGGCTTGGATCGTCTGCATGCAGCTCTGCGTACCATTCATCATGGCGGCTGATGCTTGGCTCCGTGAAGTAGCAGCTCACCTTGCAAATGTTTCTGGATCCAAGAGCGTAGAGCAAATTGATTTTGTGGAATTCGAAAAATACATTTTAAATAACTCTCTGACGATTCTCCGGTTTCTGTGTGCAATGTCCTGGGCTACAAGGGCTTGGACTGCTCTGCAGGATTCCTGTCAACTGGATGGCCCAACCTGTTGAAGGTTTGGTAGGAAAAAAAGTGGGCTTCCTAACCCTCCCCACAGCAGGTAGCTCTGCTGTCTCAGGCTATGCTGAGTGACGGCTCTGAGGAGGGAAGGAGCACGAGAATGAATGTCTGGGGGCGGGGCGGAGGCTACTATAGTGGCACCTAGCCCAAATGCTGACAACCCAGTACTTGCAGTCATGATGCTATTTTAGGTACACAACAATATGACATTAGTACCACTTCAATGACACAGAGCCATGTATGCGGCAGCAGTGACAAGGCGGAGAGCAGAAGTGCTGGTGACTCATTCACTCAAGTCAAGAAAACATTTACTGACTGATTATTTGAAATCATAACACCAAAACAAAACTACTGAAATATAACTTAAATGAAGATTTCCACATACAAATGACAAAGTTGAAAACTTTTACAATTAACCTCAGTTTTATGATTAAAGCTGAAAATACAGCATCAGACACAGCATAGTTCATGCTGGAAAAACAAGCATTTGTAAAGTCAATAGGTCTGGCGGTGTTTGGCAGCATTTTGGGTTGTTAATGCTTGTATTGTCATAGTTTTTGTGAAACCTTATTGGTGAACTTTGGTATTTGCCAATATGAAAACATATTTTATTGTCTCAAAAATCACACATTGCCACAGTAGTTCCTCTAACTGAAGGGAACTGCTTTGTGTGTGGAAGTGCACTTGCAAAAACTGAAAGCCTTCACACATATGAAAGTTAGCCAATGGCTGAAGTGGATTGATCCATTGACCCATGCTGTGTATTGTACTCTGCAGAAGGTAAATGTGAAGGACACAAGAACAGACCAATAGATGAAGGGGGCCCGCTGAAGCGCCTAAAAGTAAGTATTATTCATAACATTTATTAAAATCAATAGGTCTTGACTAATGCCAGATCTAAAAAGGACTATTCTTCGAACATTTCAGGACATAAGCAGCTGAAATGGGGCAAGGTTTCATCTCTGTATTCACATAATCTGCAAACCCCGGTATTACTATGAAAGGAGACCTAACTTCTCCTAAACTCAGAAATTGGAATTTAACAAAAACTAAAGGTGTCATGGTCTAAATTAAATAGTCTTTCATTCCCATCCTGTTATAGGAGGATAAACATAATTACTATTTTCTTTGTGGTAGTTCTTGCCTCCGAGGTTTCCACAAATCATTTTCCCAATAGTTTAAAAAATAAATTAAACAACTTCTCCTGAAACCAAAGAATACCCAAAGCTACGTTTTCTGGGACATTCTTCAACGTAGCTGTGCAGAGATTGACTTTATTGGGGCTCTCCACTATTTCTAATATATTTATCTTTTTACATAAAAAAGAGTGCATTGAATCTGTTTGAGCATCTCAGTGGATGGCATAGTTCCACAAAGGCAAACTGAGCAGCAAGTGATTGCTTTATCAAGCTAAATTCTAGCCTACCTTGAGAATAGTTAGTAGAGTTTCCATGTTTCAGCCACATATTTGTGGGGATACGTCAGAGGCATAAAAGCCCTGCCCCAGATTAACCTTGGCCCATCTCCAAATGTAGAAAATGGGTTTAGCTTTACAGCAAGACACTTGGAATTAACCAGAGCACTACATTTGCCACTATCACTGGCCTGATAGTAGGTCAACAATACGCTAGTGTTGACCCCTGTTTGCAATTTGTAAGACATGTTGAGTAAGTGGTGATGGAAGAGTGGGGGTAAGGCTGGTGGGAGAGGGACTAAGAGCATAGGAGGAGGGTAACATTAAAAGGGTGGAAGACTGTGTAGGAGGACTGGGGGGGAGGTGCTGGCCTGGGCTGCAAGATCACCATCCTAATCTTATAGCCATTGTGTTACTAATAGCATGTTGTTTGAAGAGCAGAGTGTTAAGTTGATGTTTGAAGAGTAGAATGGGAGGTACTTTAGAGATCTCCATTCAGATGGCGGTCCGGGCTCTTGCGGGTTATTTGGCATTTTTTGTGCGCAGATACTGGATACTACTCTGTGGGTGCGTCTCCTTCAAGTCTTGCATGTTCATCCTAATGTCTTGATCAGTTATGTCAACTATGGTCGTGTTTCAATATTAGGAGCTGTGTAGAATAGACTGCATGTTTTGAAGGTGATGTGTGTGGCCAGGCACAACCAAAGGAGGCCTCTGAGTGCTGGCCACAGGTTGTATGCTAGAATATCATTGCAGAGATACCGTTTGACACAAATATTTTATCCTAAATGTCATTTACAATAAGATCTTCCCACTGGGGATAGAGTTTCTATTATTAACTCAGTGGGTCTATATTTTTGGAAAATTATCTTTAGGGCACAATATTATTCTCTAACAAAACGATATTCTGACAATTATATTCTGGTACTATATTGATGGTTAATATTCTGTTGAACATCCGAAGGCCTTGGATGAGTTCCTAGGATGAAACTCACGACAGTGAGTACAATGCTCCTTAGCACAGTCAGTAGGACTCAGTAGTGCACTGTCTCCATTGAGGTGAGACAGGAGCTTTGCCTATGCAACTCTTCTGAAATTCTCTTCCGGGTTTTACTTCACATATCAAAGCCAGTTGGTGTCAGGTGGTATTGGTTTTGTGGGTGATTTGAGCTTTGAGGTTGAGTTTCGTGTCAACCAGGAAGTTTAGGGACTTGCAGCTGTCTAGTAGAGGGTGTAAACTTGCCTGAGTTCATTTTTACAAACAGCCTACGTACATGTACTACTTGATGGTACATCAATGAAGAGGGACTGGATTCAGCTTGTGTTTGGTTGACTTCGAAGGCTGGATGGAGGTGAAGCAATCGGGTGATGTCTTGTGCAGAATTGTGTACAAGGTGGTGCTGAGTGCCATCTGCTGACATCTTTATTGCACAACAGAACTTTCAGGAGTTCCATGTAGAGGTCGAAGATTACTGGCCACACCGTTGAAACCCAGGGAAATAAACTAGCGATTTGGGTCGGCCAGAATGAGTTACTACGGTTCTGCTCTGAAGTTGTTAATGACCACCCCTCTCAATGGTATGTTTGATCAGTTTTAGAACTAAGTTAAAACTTTCCAGCATTTTAATGTATCTGTGGCTGTGCACATTACATGCTAATGTTTACAATAGGCACATAGCTTACTGCGCTCATTCACCAGGTTTGGAACTTGTCACCTGCAGTTACACAAGGTATGTACTCTCCAACAATCATATCAACCTCACTGAGAAATCTTAGTATGATGAGATCCTGTGCCCCACATGTTACAAGCAATGCCATGTAATATCCTCATTATTCCTTATTACAGACTAAGTAATAGTCCTAAGGTGGGTTCCAACTAACATGGCGAGACCTGTGGATGAGGCGTGTGAACTTCTGCATTTATCTGACTCTCTCTAACAGGCACCCTCCAAGTTATCTTAAAATGTGGTATGCTTTATGACCAATAAAATAGGCCAGAACAGATTTTCTATAGCATTGAATCCTGTCAGTCATAATCACTTTATTCGGTTAATTAAAACCATGAAAGTACACTACAAAGAAATTATAAAAACAACCATAAAACATATGCATAATTCATTCAAGATGTTCTTAAGCACCATAGAATATGAAAATGAAATCATTCCCATCCTTATGGTATGAGAAATAGATCTTGTACCAATTCCTTTAAAAATAGATCTTATGCACAAAAAACATTCAAATAAATGATCATTTCATTACAGTTAAAATAGAACTGAAATATATCATATTATGAGGTCCCTTTTTAGGTCTCGCCTGATCCAGCGCATGCGCTGGTCTGCGAGACTTATTGAGAGGGCTCCAAAAAGTGCTACCAGGCCAGCCTAGAGCTACAGTGCATGTGCGCGGGCGCGCGGGCCGCGCTTTACCGCGATTACTTTCACTTTCGCGGCTGCACGGCCGCTTTGCATAGCCAATAGGTCTCGCTTTTGGGACCTTATAAGTATTTAGTTATGCAACTGTTGCATGGCTAAACACTTATAAGGTCCCAAAGGCGAGACCTATTGGCTATGCCAATGCTTGTTTAGGTTGAGGCTAGAGCCAGCGCGCAAGCGCTGCTCTAGGGAAGATCTGTGGTAGTTCAGTACGTGAGGGAAGCCCCACCCACTCCCCGCCCATATTTTTCATTGGCTTGTGTCTTTGTCCTTTGCAAATACTGCCTTGAGATTGGTTTATAGGCTTGTTAGTCCCTCCTTATGATGGCCACATCATCATTTGTATCCTTCCATGGCTACTGGCCACTTTACTTTGAGTGTTATACAGTGCGTGTTATTTAGACTGTGAGCACTATTTGCTTTAATGAGGTTCTCTGTTTGCCTTCTCTACTCCCCCTGCCTTCTCACCCTCTTCTTCCCGCTCCCGCACTCCCGTTGTACGTGCCCCCTGCCCTCCCTCCCGTTGTCTGTGCCCCACGCCCTGCCTTCCATTGTCCATGCCCTCCCTCCCATTGTCCGTGCCCTCCCTCCCATTTGCAATGCAATAGGTCTCGGGTAAATGCGAGTCCTATTGCATTGCAAATGCTTGTTACCATATGTTTGTGAGTGAAAATTATTTCCTGTTTCCCTTGCTGCTAACCAGGGTCCATTCAGTCATAACACAAAGATACGCGCGAGGTAAACATTTATTTACAAAAGTTTGTTTACAAATTTTTCTCTTACTTTTTCTGGTCGCGTATAGGTCTACAACACACAACATTTCCCAAGAAGGCCGCCAAACTATTAGTTTTCTTTCGGGAATTACGGAGGAGTGGTCCTTTCAACAGTGCATGCACGTGTTTGCACATTTTGCGCATGTCTGATATTAAGTGTCTCCAGAGGATGGTGGGGACGGCGGCACACCGTGAGTATAGATCCTGAGTTACAGCATAACCGTGTTCCAATTTGTTTCAGGGTCTATGGGCTCACAGTGGTATTCGTATACACATCGTCCAAATTACGAGTTATTCCTTCTGCAATGAACAGTATGACAATGTTGCTTTATTTATTCCTAAAACCACCCATTTTGGGGGGTGATTGTCAAAAATGTGGCATCTAATATGCCTGTTCACTGGCTAAATTGTGAAATGGTCTGTGGTGCAGTCCTACACTCTTGACAGTGTCTGTCAGAACAAAAAGGGCACCAGTGGACGGGTGAGGTATACGTACCTCGCCCCCCGCCTGCCCAGAAGTGACGCGGGCATGTGGATCCTTGAGGGTCCCAAAACACTGGGTGGCTGACTCGTGTGCCATTGTGTGGCACTAAGGGGGGCCACCCTCTTAGGAGGGCCCACTTCGTGGAACCGGGGCAGCCCTGCAGACTTACACTCCTTGACAGTGTCTCTCCAGTATCTCGTCAGTCAGTGAGCTGTCCAATGAAGGTGAAGTAAGAGGTTTTAGAAGGTGAGCCCTTTAAATGCATGGAAAATGAGCAGTGTTTGGATGGTGATATACAGGTTGGAAAAGACGATGACCATATTGACTGACGTCTATGGAGGCATTTTCCTTTTTACGAGTATGAATCAGCGCTTCGTTGGGGGTAATAAGCACTATAACAATGCAATTACAATGCAACACATGATGAGTGAAAAGAGGTATGTGCGATTTTCCTGGCATCCTGGAGACCATCTCAAGATTTTTCTATGGTGGCATACCCGCCAAGTTCTTCTGAAAGTGCCTACTGGCTAGCACTTGGTTTAATATGATACATCCCTGTGCATATACACTCCCAAGCTGCATGTCTGCTAAGTGACTTTTTGTAATGTTCGATACGACTCTACCAATCCCAGATGTTTAGCTTACAGACACCGCCACACATGTAAGACCCAAATACATCAAATGCTTTACATTCTGGTTTCTGTAAACATGTATCTCTAAAGAGAACATTGAAACAAGAAAAGAATGACTGATCTGTCACTTGTAAATGAGGTAATTCGTCAGCTAAATGGGAACCGTCAGATAGTAAAACATCAAACATCCTCTGACATTGTTCACCCTGCACCCCTGAACCGAGACACTGAAGGCTTATGGTACGGTGTGATGTATGGCTTGTGTCATTGTCCTTCGAAAATGCTGGATTCTGATTCATTTATAGGCTTGTTAGTCCCGCCTTAGTACCGCCTTGTCTTTGTTTGTAACCTCCCAGGAGAACTTGACCTTTTACTTTAGTTGTTACATGGTACATCTTATTTTAGACTGTAAGCACTATTTTCTTTAATGCGTTTCTCCTACTGCAGGCACTACATGCTTTCTTGCAACATTCAGCGCGCCATGCCCACTTTCACAGTGCGCTTTTACAAAAAAAAAAAAAAATTGTTTGACAACTTGACGAAAGAATGAGGAACTTCACGCTGTGTTTCCAGCTTTGAGGCATCGCAGTGTCACTCGAGACATACCATAGTGCTGTTATCAGTGTGCTACATCGGCACAATAAAAAACAAACATTTGCAAAGCAATAGGTCTTGCATTTACGCGAGTTTGAGCTATTGACATTGCAAATGACAATGCCTTTTATTTTTGTTTTCGTTCTTAAAACATAAATAAAAGGCATTGTCATTTGCAATGTCAATAGCTCAAACTCGCATAAATGCGAGACCTATTGCATTGCAAATGCTTGTTACCAATTGTTTACGAGTGAAAATTATTTCCTGTTACTCATGCTACTAGCCAGGGTCCATTCAGTCATAAGACAAAGATACGCGGGGTAAACATTTATTTACAAAAGCTTGCGAGATATCAGCAACAAGATTTGTCCATCCAGTGCCAAGACACCCAAAAAAGCGCCTGGCTAACAGTGTAAGAGAACGTGCACTTCCAGTTTCACCAGTCCCACAAGAGATGTCTGTTCCAACCAAGTCTAACGTGAGAAAAAGCAGTCAGAAAGTGAAACAAGAAATTTCGCAAGACATTTTTAGCTCAATGATCGTCGAGAATACACTCCAATACTAAAAATTACACACAGTCCAAAAATATAATAGTTTTTATGAATTCAAGTTTGAGACAGAAAGAGCTTAAATTTTTCAGTAATTATGCCAGAATGTTAAAAGCTCTTAAAGGGCTATTTTTCTGCATTGCACACACATTTGTTTAATTTTGATGATGCAAACATGAAAATATGTTTATTTGGTTTAAGTTTTTAAAAAAAACAGAATTCCTGTTACCGTTAAACGCGTTTCCTGAGGAAAAATGCAAACATGGAAACCCAAAGGTGCATTTTGTGGTTTAAAGTCGTGAGCGACAAACACAGCCCCTCCCCTCAGTGAAAAGAAAACAAACATTTGCAATGCAATAGGACTCTCAATTGCTAGATTTTTAGCTGTTGGCATTGTAAATGACAATGCCTTTTATTTACGTGTTAGCTTTTAAAACTTAAATAAAAGGCATTGTCCTTTACAATACCAATAGCTTAAACTCGCGATCATGAGAGACCTATTGCATTGCAAATGCTTGTTTCCTTTCCCTAGCAGCCACAGCTAAAAAACTTGCAATGTTAAAACTTTCCCATGTATTATTCAACATCTGTAAGTATACTAACGGAGGTCTAACCTGCATAAAACCCTTGCCCTTTGAAATAGGTACTAAAAAACGTTTGCAGATATGCAGATAATGGCCGCAGAACATAGTAGAGTGCAGTGTCTTGGGAAGAAAAATTGTCACAGGAGCAGGGACCCAAATCTTTTACCTTTTGCCACCCATAAGGTTCTGCCAATAGAAGATGCAGATAGTTAAATCTAAATCTTGTTAAGAGAAAGCAGTGGTAGGGCTTTGTTATTTCATTTAAGTAGGGTTCTATCGCTGGGTTTGAAGTAAGTGGGCTTGTATCGTTGGTTTCATTAACTCTCTAGTCTCTCTTTCAGTTTGCATCATACATAGAAAGTGTTTTTTTGACCCACAAGAAATCCTGTCAATGCCATTGAAGGCAGAGTTTGTAAAAATAATGACAGACATAGGTTGAGTGTCGCTGGCTCTGCACCAGGTGACTCCACACTTCTGGTTTCTACCCATTTTCTGGTACATCCTCCTTCAAACGAACAAGTTACTTACCTTTGGTAATACTTAATCTAACCAGATTCTTCACCTTCTGATTCCTCACCTGTTGAATTCCTACAGACTGGATCTGAAAATTGTCATAGCAATTGTTCCCGCATGCCATTATGTGTTGCCGTTGACTCTGCTACGATCTTGCACCATCTCAGGATGGAACAATATTGACCATATATTGGCAACAGCCCTGCGCTGATGTCAATTTTGCTTGGAACTCTTCTGTGCTCCTAAATGTGGATCAACCATTTAAAACTGCAAGTGTGACAGAGTGCAAAATTTAACCTGGGACTCTTTTAAAACCCAAAGAGTCCATATCACAGAATTGAGAGCAGTGAGATATTTGCATTTAGGGAATCCACCAGGAAGAGTGTTCCGAAGGTAAGTAACTTGTTCTTCTGATGGATACTAACACAGATTCCTCATCCTTTGAATAGATACCAAAGCAGTGTCTCACAAAAGGTAGAGGGTCTAAGGCGTAGGCGTACAACAGGAAATCCTGTATGAGTTAGAGGGCAAGATTGCCCATCCTGTGGAGTTAATTGTTGAGATAGTAATGCCAGGTGAAGGTTTGAAAGGATCCCCAAGTCATATCCTGGCATATATCTAACACTTAAGCCCCCACCCCCAGTCAATGCTGCTGTGGAAGTCTTGGATCTGGTGGAGTGAGCCTCAAAGTTCTCCGGTGCTCCTTTTTAGCCACAGCGTAGTATGTTTTAACACACAGGAAGATCCACCTAGATAAAATTTGCTTCTGGACCACCGTTCAGTTCTTAGCATGAGCAAAGCCAATAAACATCTGGCCATCCAACCTGGGCTCTTTCATGTTTCTCGATGTAGAAGATAAGCTCCTTTCTATGGTCCAACACTTGAAGCTGCTCCTTCGCAGCATCGATTTATCTGGAAAGAAAGTGGTGTGTGGCGTTTGCTCTTATAGCGCTTGCAGCTAACTGCAATAATAAAAGTATAACAACAGGTGCAGGAGGAAACTAGTAGGCGAGTGATGGAAAAATATGGCCAAAAGGATTGTCAAAAAATCTTTAGCGTTGCCCATTGCCAAACCTTGTTGAGCCAGAGATGAAACAAATATCAAAACATATGTCAGTTAGGCCAGAAGGGGGTGAACTTTAGGGACTCTGCACCAGGCCACTAACTTGGCCCAATGACCAGAATAAATAGATTTGGTAGATGGACATCTAGTTGTGAGAATAACATCCACTACTTCTGCAGAGAGACCAAATCTCAATGTATAAGTAAAATAAACCTTGGGCACACACTATGAATAAATTATAAATGGTATTTGTTTTCCGTTCCGTAATAATCCTGATTAGACATTAACAAGAGGAAAAAAATATGTTCCACATGAATAATATAGTCATCCAAATCTTTGGTTTCAGCAGAGATCTTGTATTCGTGATCCTGATATCTCGAAAGTATTCAAAGGACGTAAAGGTTCATGTGCGGTCCCTCTAATGCGCCTCTTGTGGTGTACGCCAATGGTCATGCCACGAGAGGAGCGTTAGAGGGACCGCACACGGACCTTTACGTCCTTTGAATACTTTGGAGGTATCAGGATCACCCCTTACTCTGGGACCCTTACTAACAATAATATTGGATTTCTACTTAAATTATTACCGAAGATCTATTGGATACTTGGACCACCATATACACTGTGAACATGAATAATATAATATATCGGACTTCTAACAATTGATTACCAATCATTACCAAATCTAATCAGCACGGCAAGAATATATGTTGTGTGGCACACTGACCTTCGAGTACGGCTGAGCCTACCTTCTGATCTTATCTTATTCGAAACAGCCCTGATGAAGTCGCTAAACCAACGAGACACGTGTTGGCTACATGAACATTTGAAAAAGGTCTACGAATAAAAGATTTCTGCTGAAGCCAAAGATTTGATGACTATATTATTCATGTGGAACATATTTTCTTCCTCTTGTTAATGTCTAATCAGGATTATTACTGAACGGAATATAATTTATTCATAGTGTGTGCCCAAGGTTTGTTTTAATTTGTATAGGACTCCCACTTTAGGAAGTTCAGTTAGGAGTGTAGAGTAAACATTCCTTCCTTGTGTGCACCACTCTAAGAATTTCTTATCCTAAATACTGTGCCTTACTGTCAGGTGAGCGTCACCTCGAGAGCACTAATTTACCCAGACCAAATCTCAATGCTCAATCTCCATGCCTGGAGGTGTGTTTTGAAGAGATTCAGGTGCAGGGCTCTGCCCCATTGCTGAGACAGGAAGTTCTCTTGAAGAGGTAGACGGCCGTGAAGGCAAATGCTCGAACTCAGATGATCAGAGCAACACTTTCCTCTGGCCCAATCTAGGGCTAGTAAAGTGATCTGAGCCAAGTCTTTCTTGACCTTCACAACTGGGTGCAAGAGAGATAGGAACAAGTAAGCATACAGGAGACCAGAGTCTCATTGCAGGTGGACTGCATCTCCCAGATAGCCTCTTGGCAGATATTTCACCACAAAGTAGTCATGACAATGTGCATTTACTATGTTGATAAAAGATCTAGCCAAAGCATACGCCACCTGGCAAAGTCGCCATAAACATCCTCCAGGCAGAGATGCTTTACGCACTTAGCAAGATGACTTCTGCTGCGCTTGATCACCATGGCACTCAGTAACTCCTCCAAATGATTGCCCATCAGAGAGATCTCTTGAAGCTCAAGCCACTGCCAGAGACTCTGCGCTTCCTGGCACAGTGCCCAAGATCTCACAGAACCCTGGTTTTTGTAGTACCACCATGAGGCTGTGATGTTCATAAGAACTTCCCCCTATGGATGGGAGAAAGGCCTTTATGACGAACTGAATAGCACGCCATTCCAGGAGATCGATGTGGTGCTTCTGCTTCACCATAGACCGAAGACCCTCGACATCCACCTTGTCTGGATGACTGCCCCACCCCAAAGAAAATGCAACATGTCCTTACTTTGAGCACTGAGTAAGTTAGGGAGAATAGCCTGCCACAGGTCAAGTTGACAGGTGCCTGCCACCACTGAAGGTCCCAAAGCTGCCTTGGCCAAGAGACGGATGTTGACTATGAGGCAACCCCAGTGCTGAGCCCACTGTAAGAAGAGGAAGAGATTCCATCGCAAAGCTCACCTGAACCAACGAGAAGAGAGAACCAGTAGAATGCGCAAGGCAAGGAGGCCAAGAAGACACAGAATTACCCATGCCAGAACACAGGAGTGAGCCCGAAACAATGGGTACATAATCTGTCTCGCTACAGGGATGAAAAGGCCTTGAAAGTCACTGTGTCTCAGATGTACCTTGTGAAATGGATCCTCTACGTTGGTTGCAGATTTTGGATTGTTTATCGAGAACACCGGGAAGGGCAGCAGAGAGACGGCTACCTGCAGGTGGTCTGTGACTGACTGTGGCAAGCCGATCTCAGCAACCAAGATATGGGAATGCATGTATCGCCTACCTGCGAAGATGGGCCTACAAACACTGCCAGTATCTTTATAAATACCCGAGGGGCTAAGGGGAGAGTGAAGGGCTGGATGGTGAACTGAAAGTGTTAAAACCTAACTACGAATCAAAGGAAACATCTGTGGTAATGCAGCACGAATACATGAAAGTACAGTTCTGCAAGTCCAAGGACACACTCTACTCCACTGGATCCAGGGCGGAAAGAACCTGAGTCAAGGTCAACAACTTGAGAACAAAGGTGTTCATCAGGTGAAGGTCTAAAAGTGGTCTAAGTCCTTTGTCCCTCATGGACACGAAAAATGATGGGAGCAACACCCCTGTTTAATAAATTGATCAACTAAAGGTGGTTTTTCGCCAATCCTCCACAGTGTTGAGGCCATCTGAAATGGAGTTCAATTTAATCATTCACTGCAATTCTTAGCTTGATAACAAATTTGACTTGTCTCCACTGCATGGACCTGGTGTTTTTTGCTCAATCAACCACCAGCCCATGTCTTTCACTGTATGGTGTAGAAGCAAAAAATACTCGGCCAAGAGAGCTCCAGCAATTCCACACTTGATTCCACTGCAATGTTGCAAAATTCAACATTTTAATTTCTGAGTTGTCTGTCCAATGTATATCAAGTCACATGGGCACCACACTGCATATATAACATCTTGGGTGTTACAATTGGTGAAGGAATCCAAAGTGATTTTAACGTTGCCAAACATGAATATCTACATCCTCCTTGGAGACCTGAACTTCCACCTCGAGAACACCAACGACAGCAATTCCACCACCCTGCTCGCCAACCTCGCCAACCTTGGACTCAAACAGCTCGTCACAACCCCCACCCACTCCGCCGGACACATGCTCGACCCCATCTTCTCCGCCAGCAACCACTTCACTTTCAGCCACACCACTGGACCAACCACCGCTGCGTCCACTTCACCTTCGAAAAGCCTACAACGCACCAGCGCACGCAATTGGCCCCCACCGCAGCTGGAGCAAAGTCACCGAAGAACAGCTTGTCACCACCCTTGCCCGATACCCACCAACGGACACAACCGACACAGACTCCGCCGCCCTCAACCTCAGGCAATGGATCGACTACTCCGCCAACACCCTCGCCCCGTTCAAGAAACCCTCGAACAGACGCACCGACAGAAAAGCCATCTGGTGCACCGCCGACCTCCGGCTTCCAAGCAGGTCTGCCGCAGGCTCGAGAAGAAGTGGTACCACGAACAGACACCGGACAGCAACACAGCCTACACCATCCGCAGACACCACCAACTCATACGAACCGCCAAAAGGACCTCCTTCAAAGAGCGCATAGACAACAACGTACACAACAGCAAAGAGCTCTTCAACATCGTGAAGGAACTCTCCAACCCCAGCTCCAACTCCAACGACATCCCGCCATCGCAAGACCTCTGCGACTCCCTAGCCACCTTCTTCCACTGCAAGATCGCAGACATCCACGACAGCTTCAGCAACCAGGCCCCCGACAGACACAGAAACCTCAGACTCACCGCCCCCCAGCCACATGGACCCCCTGCTTTCCTGGACCCACGTCAACGACGAAGACACCATCAAAATCATGAACACTATCCACTCCGGCTCACCATCTGACCCCTGCCCGCACCACATCTTCAACAAAGCAAGCTCCACCATCGCACCCCATCTCTGCAAGATCATCAACAGCTCCTTCGAGACCGCCACCTTCCATGAGAGCTGGAAGCACGTCGAGATCAACGCCCTACTCAAGAAACCCAAGGCAGACCCCAAGGACCTCAAGAACTTCCGGCCCATCTCACTCCTCCCGTTCCCGGCGAAAGTAATCGAGAAGATTGTCAACAAGCAATTGACCTCCTTCCTCGAAAAGAACAACATTCTGGACCCATCCCAATCTGGATTCTGCAGCAACTACAGCACCAAAACAGCCCTCATCGCCGCCACCACCGACATCAGGGCCATGATGGACAACGGAGAAACCACGGCCCTCATCCTCCTGGACCTTTCGGCCGCCTTCGACACCTTCTGCCACCACACCCTCCACACACGCCTCCACAACATAGGGATCCACGATAAAGCACTGGACTGGACCACCTCCTTCCTCACCGGCAGAGCCCAGAGTGTCCGCCTCCCCCATTCCGCTCTAAAGACACCAAGATCATCTGCGGTGTACCCCAAGGATCGTCCCTCAGCCCGACACTCTTCAACGTCTACATGGCACCGCTCGCCAACATCGTTCGATCGCACGACCTCAACATCATCTCATACGCCAACGACACCCAGCTGATCCTCTCCCTCACCAAGGCCCCCACCACCGCCAAATCCAACCTCCACGAAGGAATGAAGGCTATCGCCGAATGGATGATAAACAGCAACCTGAAACTGAACTCGGACAAGACGGAGGTCCTCATCATCGGATCCACCCCCTCCGCCTGGGACGACTCATGGTTGCCAGCCACACTAGGAGCTGCACCGACGCCCACTGACCACGCACGCAACCTGGGAGTCATTCTGGACTCTGCGTTGTCAATGACCCAGCAAGTAAACGCCGCCTCCTCCTCCTGCTTCAACACCCTCTGCATGCTCCGCAAGATCTACAAATGGATCCCCACCGGAACCAGAAGGACGTTCACTCAGGCCCTCATCAGCAGCAGACTGGACTATGGCAACACTCTCTATGCAGGAACCTCAGCCAAACTCCAGAAACGACTACAACGCATACAGAACGCCTAGGCACGCCTCATCCTCGACATTCCCCGCCACAGCCACATCACAGCCCACCTGAAAGATCTGCACTGGCTCCCCATCAAAAAGAGGATCACCTTCAAGCTCCTCACCCATGCTCACAAAGCACTCCACAACAGCAGACCAGCGTACCTCAACAAACGACTCACCTTCTACACCCCGAACCGCCAGCTTCGCTCCGCTGACCTCGCCCTCGCCACTGTCCCCTGCATCTGTCGAGCGACCGCCGGCGGCAGATCGTTCTCCCACCTCCACGCAAAAACCTGGAACACCCTCCCCATCTGCCTACGTCGGACCCAGGAGCTGCTGGCCTTCAGGAGACTCCTCAAGCCCTGTCTGTTTGAGCAGGAGCAGCACCTCCGCCCCCCGAGCGCCTTGAGACCCTCATGGGTAAGTAGTGCGCTCTACAAATGAACTGATTGATTGATTGATTAAAACAGTATTTGCATGCTATACAGTTTCCACATTATTAATGGCCTATCAAGGTAGATACACCTCATTGGGAATTTAAGGTGGGCTAAGGCTGAGGGGGTCTCACACCTCTCACCAAAGAGTCCCTTGGGTTATTACCCCTCTGAAATAAGAACAGGGATTCTTCCTTGGTGGATAATGGTCTACAACCAGTCTCTAATGTTTCCGTACAATTGTCTTGACCTCATTGCCTGCAGGACTAAAAGTGCTTACACAGATAATGCAATTTCATTTACGTTGTTCTACCATTTCCTCTCGTAGGCTGTATTACGCCCTTGTCCTTGCCTGCTTCACTAAACGCCTGGGGTACCCCCTCTCAACGAGTTTTTTTTTTTAATGAAGATACCTGATTTATTGAAATAATCAGCAATTGGTATGTTGTAAATTAATTAGCTAGAGCCGTTTGAATACATGTTATTGAAGATTTTTTGAAACTTGATTTCTCTTTTTTGGTGCTACCATTAATCTTGCCTGTTCTGATTATGACCCTCACATAAGTAATTTAATAGGTTTGAACTGTCGACAAAAATACTAGTGGACTGTTTTTAATATGATGTGGAACTTTAGTTTATACTCTTATACAGAGTGATGTCGATCTAAATGGCATCCATATCAGCCACGAGTCACGTACATATTTTATGTATGGCACTTGTGCACTTTATTTCACCCATTTCACTTTCACTGCGCCGTTTTATTTTTGGAGCACCTTACTGTGCTACATGTTCTCCATTTTTTTTCTTGATGTCTGTTCTAATGAATTAAATAAACTTGATTTGATTCTTTTGCAAACCAATCTATTGATGGCTGCTAAGGTAGCTGAGGCTCACATTTCCCCCAAGGGACCATTGTTTTTCTCTATTCACCGGGAGTTAGGCAACGCGATTGTGGTGGTGGCAACATACCATGTAGTGATCAGTAGGAGTGAACAGGTACTTTATAACCTGTGTCATTGGAGTGAGGCTACAGACTCGCTCATTTTAAAGTTCATCTGCTTTGTGCTTAGCTCACCATTGGCCTACATCAATTTGGTGTAGAGTGCCGTGCAGCACATGAGTGATGAACCTGTGTTGGGTGTATGTGCACCAGGGAAGGGTACAATGCAGGGACAATGCAGCGCTGTGTAGTGCTGGAAAGCTAAGTGCATGTTCTGGATGTATGTGTGTCTATGAGTGGTACAAAATATGAAGGATGTAGTGTTGTGTAGTGTGTGCATGTTAAATGTATATATTGGGTGTATGTAAGCCAATAAATGGTGCAGGACAGAAAGAATACTGTGCTGTGCAGTGTGTGTATATTGTATACATGTATTGGGTGTACATGTGCCTTTGAACGGTAGCATACACGGAAGACCCTGGATATCATTTTGGGAGACCCAGGCCTGCATGGGGAAACATATGGGGTCTCATTTATGAGGTTTTGGCGCAAGGAATCTTGCTTTACTGCGCTGCTTCAAAAGAAAAGGCCAAGAATGCACTGTATCTCTGAGAAATGGTGCATTCCTGTCCTTCTCCACTGCGCTCGCGCACAATGGGTTGCCATACCACAACAAAGGCACCCTTGTGTAGTGAAAGAGCCACTCTTGTAGTCTGGCACACTATGATGACCTCCGACCACCACCATTTTAACTGACTTTAGTGTGTCATTTTACCCTAGCCTTAATGTAGGATGGTCCTGCATATACTTGCTTCTCTTCCGTCCTGTAATCTTGCTGTCTTTCTTTGACATGGCCTCATGTCATCCTGCCTTATGACTTTACCTTGCTTCAAACTTTTCTGTGTGCACAGTGGTGCTTGTAAGTTGTGTGGATGAGAATTATACGTGCTGACTATTGCCTTTGGCAGGTCCTCATGTTGGACTTTGCCTTGCTGATGCGTGCAAAGCAGTGCTTGCAAGTTGTTTGGGTTATTCACATTCAAGGTCTTGCTGTTTTCCTGAGCGATTGTTTTTGTTTAAATGTACTCTGGAAGGCCTTGTGAGAGCTTCGTCAAGACAGAGGCTGGAAGAAGTGCGAATGGAGGAAGAGACTTGAGAGCTCCTTACTGCCATGGAGATGCTTGCTTGGAACTTGGCCAGTTCTGGTAAAATTCCTCTGGCGGTGGGAGGAGGTCTTTCACAAATCTTCTAGTGTGTTTAAAGCTGAGGGTTGCAGGCTGAGAAACTGGGAGTTTGGATTCCGAGCGAGGGCAGACGCAGGGCCGGCTTTAGTGCTGGTGGCGCCCTGTGCAACAATGTTTGTCGGCGCCCCACCAATGACCACCTCCACCACGGATTCTCTCACTAGCACCCTTTAACAGTGACCAAATCTCCATAACCACACTCTCTCAGACGCATTGAATTAGTTATATAGCGCCACTCATACCAGTGTAGGGTGTCCGAGCACTTTGCATCACACACACATTACACAGAGACAATCAATCATACAAGTGTAAATCAGTGTATAGGAAATGTTACTTAAGCCAAAGGACTGAAAGTGTAGGAGTCACATGTCACCCATATTGGTAGGCAGTATAGTTTAAGAGTGCTTGGTGTGGAGAAGCACAAACGCAGAGTCGAAAAAGAAACAGCATAGGTGGGAGTTTTCTTTAATAATAAGAATCGATTTCTAGCCAAATTAAACCTTTTTGCAACATTAATCAGTGTTCTAATAATATATACTTTGCAGTGTGTATGCAGTTCTAGGATGAAAGTTGATAGCTCACTATTCTATATTAGGACTTTAAATTATAAATTGCAAGTAACAAAAGGATGTCTCTTTTCAAAGCAGTAACCTGCTGCTCTGTTTACATCATACGCACTCTGTAATCTACTTGGTGCACGTTCTTTACAGCAGGCATATTAACCCTCTGCACTAACTTCACATAAGTCAAAACCTCATCTGTGCAAAATGCTGATCTCTCTCCAGGACGATTATTAATCACAGGAGTTATTCTGACATTTATGTGAGGCCTGGTAATTGCCGGGGTAAAGAAACGCTGCAGCAGGGGCTTCAAAAGCATAATAAACTTTCAAGCACGGCGCCCCCAGGAAGCCAGCACCCGGTGCGGTGGCACCGGTCGCACCGCCCTAAAGCCGGCCCTGGGCAGACGTGTCTATCTCGGATTGAACCCTGGCTTGCTGAGATCTGATCCCCGGCTGTGATTCCCCCGGTCAGAAGTGAGCAGTGTATGAACCAGGTGATGTATTTAGTTGTGTGGTTCTTTGATCATTGGAGGTGTTTTCTTTGTGGTGTGGGAGGTGCACATCCAGAGTACTCCTCTGCTCTATATATATGTATATCTTTCTGATCTCTTGCAGGACGTCCAGTGTACCTTATCTTATATCAGTAATTGCTTGTTTATTAATCAGTATTATAGTATGCTCAGTTACCGATTTATGCCTTTATATTATAAGTTTGCTACATGTATTTGAATCTTATGTATTTGGTATCTGAGATAGCCTTTGTTTAGAGAGTATTATGTGGTAAACCCCAAGCCTTATTCTAAAAGTGATAGAGTCTTTGCATTTTGTTAAATAAAACCACATTTCAAAAGGTGCTGTTTGTTTTGTGTTGAAGTCTTGCTGTGCCAGGAGTGGTAAGACATGCTCAAAAGTGTATATTATTCAAAGGTGCAGTGATATATTTGCCTCCCAGGTGGGAGTGCAGGGATTGGGTGTGGCTTATTGGTGAGAAGCCACATTCAAAACACCTTGCGCCATGGTGCAAGAGTGTCCCGCACAAAAACAATCACAAGAGGTGTTTTCCTCTTTCTATGTGTGCTGCAGAATCGTTGTGCCTCCCTAACGCCACCCCTGGGGCGGCATTAGAATCTGACAGATTCCCAGGTTCACGATTCCTTGTAAATCTGGGAATGCTTCAGATTTCATGGGTGTTACGTGGGAACACCCACATCAACACCCATGGAAAGCCCCTTTCACACAGTGTTCTGCATGAAAGGGGCACACATTTACAAGCCTTTGAAAAGCTATGCAAAGTGGTTTTTCATGGCCTTGTAAATATGCTGCGGCACGCTGCCCCACTGGAGCATCAAAAAAGTGATGCTCCGGTGGCACAAAAGTGCTGTTAGGGGCCTCGTAAATGAGGCCTAAGGAGTTTAGGTAAAATAATTCCTTAGACAGATTTGTGTATTGCTGCATTCTTCTAAGCTGGATGGGACACACACTGGAGAGGGGAGAGCCAAGCTTCTCCCGTACATTTCAAAGGGTGCTCTTTGATTCAGTGAGAGGTCACAATGAATGGGTCTGGGCACATCTCAGGAAGGAGATAGGGCTGATAACAGAATCATAAGGAATAGGACTGGGGCCCTGGGCTAAGCTTTTGGGCTGACATCCACGAGTGAACTCTAGTCCTTCCTATGGCCTGTGTTGTGGGGACTGCTTTAAAGAGGAAGACGGGGTTGAGGAGTGGGCACTTCAATAGAAAGAACAAACCCATCATAAAACTTTGAAGACTCAGACTCTAAATCACATTTGGTGTCTGCATGTGGACTATGAGAAGGGGAGTTTGAGACCCTAAAAATTGTCATCTGCCAGGCAGGAAGCAGGCTGTGTGAGGAGGTGAAGCTTTGCAAGACTTCTGCCTGTGACCAGGACTGGGGCCCAAGGCCTGCTAGTCTTCCTGCTGGTTGAGGAGAGATCATCCAGTGAATTAAAGACACCTGCACTAGAGCCAGGAGCACCGGTGCCTGCTTGCTTTCCAACATCAGTGTCACCTGTGAGGGAGAGGATAGCGCTGGAGGGAGCAAGGTCCTGTGGGGAGCCCTGTAGAGTGGAATCCCTTTGCGAGGTGTGAGAAAAGCTGCTGCACTGATTGGGTCATTGCATGCGTGCAGGATGAGGTTGGTGACCTCCATATGCCAGAGGAGGGTGGACGTGAATTTAGCTGTGTGCATTGCAACGCTGATCGGGTGGAGCCCATGCATAGTGAGGAGCAGGAGACCCAGTATGGGAGGTGCCACTGCGAGAAGATCGCCGTGTTATGAGGGCCATAGCCCTTGTGCTGCAGGGGACCACGATCTCATGCGCCAGAAAGATCCATTGCCAGTGGCCTCTGCTTTCTCGCAGTGCGAGAAGCAAAAACATGAAATGGTAATAACTGAAAGTTATTATAATTTTATGTGTCCTTTGCGGACGGGCGGGCAGGGCTGCTCTGCTAAAGGAGCAGGGAAAGGGAGGATTGGTTTTCCCACTCTTAAGTGTGCAATGACTGTTTGGTTGGCCTTCTCGGGTCACCCAAACCAGGCATGCCGACTTTGAGTGTTCTCCATGCAGGCTGCATAACTGCCTGCAAGCAGAACATGCCCACCTCTCCATCCCCTGGCTAAGTGCCGTGTCATGGCGCTCAGACCAATCACAACGCTGCATTGCAACATTGTGATTGGCTTAGGGGAGGGAGCCTGGCTGCCTACTTCCTGTTCCAGTCAGAGGCAAGAGAGCAGGAGCAGAGGAGACGCTTGACCCAGCCTCAAGGTAAGTTTACCTTTTTTTTATTCTCCCCCGCGCGACAACCGCAACACCCCCTCATGACCAACGAACTCCGACCCCCGAACTCCGACCCCCACCCGTGAGCCATGCCAGCTGCCCCTGTTTATTGCCAAGGGCTTAGCTGCACTGATCAGGCCAGATCCAGTGCACAAAGAGGATATGGTGATCCTGATTGCCAGCGGGGTCCCCAAGAGCAGCAAAGATGGGTGACCTGATTGGAACCCCTGCCGGAGAGGTAAGGCCTCCTAGGAAGCACCGGCGCACTGCTATCAAGGTGAAGTACTCTCTTCAGGATCATCACATTCCTCCCACCATAGGACGGACCAGAAACTTACCTGGTGGGCCAGGAGAAGCCGTGAAGAATCTCTTCTGGTTGCTTTGGTGGTGTGACTGCATGTGAGGAACTCTATGATCTCTGAGTGCAGCCCTCCTGTGTTGGGTGCGACAAACTCATCTCATTAAGCTGCTGCCGCTCCAAGCGCCAGTGGCCAGGCACATTCAGGAACTCCAATCACTCTGTGCCTACAGGTATGGGTAAGACTGATTTCGGGCCTGTGGAACCCCGGGGAAGTTGCTTGCTAGATAGCACTGCAGCACAGGAACACTGTTGACTTTAAAATAGAGTCAGAGCGGACTCTGGATGTTGCCTATGGTGAATGGGAAATATTCACTATTGTGTAAAGGGAGGAGGTCCCAGGGGAACATCCCAATAGAGCCCTGACCTCAGGTGTGTAGTTTTTTGTGAAAGTCGTATTTCCCTTTGTGTAGATAGCAGAAAAAATAAAATATTTAGTTTACCACAAAAGTAAGCATTTGGCTGGACACTCATTTATTGCTGCTCCTGCACGCAAGTTCATTTATGAGCCAGTGTTCAACCTGTATCCACACCTTACCCCGAGGGAGCCTTGGACTGCTCTGACCACACTTAGCCTGAGAGACAAGTGCAGAATGAGTACTTGGCCAAGTTGCTTGGGATTTATAGGAGATACGAGATAGGATCCCAGGGCATCAGGAGTAAAAGGCCTCAACCCCCTTTGTTGGGCCCAGTAAGGTATGTGTGCCCTGGGGCCCTCTGAACTGGGTTCTGACAATCATCAATGTGGTGCCCAATAACCTTTGCCACCACTACATCCTCTTGAACCATGAAGGAACTGAGCAGGCTGATGTATGGTTTGTAAGGGCTGCTTGTGCCAACAGTTAGATCACAAATGTATCCTCTGAATTTTCTGATGGAGCTGAGAACCCAGGGCCGTAGCATGACTGTCCTTAAGGTGCTCCAGCGCAATGTCAGCTTTTTCACAAAAAGGACTAAAATGACATATTCCTAATGGCAGCCTGCAGGTCACAGGCGAAACCATTGGTGCGTATCCAGGCATCATGCCTGTTAGCTGCAGTGATGCTCATGATATGACCAACTGTAGTGAAAGAGCCACTTTTGTAGTCTGGCACCCTATGATGACCCTATGATGACCTCCGACCACCACCATTTTAACTGACTTTAGTGTGTTATTTTACCCTAGCCTTAATGTAGGATGGTCCTGCATATACCTGCTTCTCTTCCATCCTGTAATCTTGCTGTCTCTCTTTGACATGGCCTCATGTCATCCTGCCTTCTGACTTTACCTTGCTTCAAACTTTTCTGTGTGCACAGTGGTGCTTGTAAGTTGTGTGGATAATTATAGGTGCTGACTTTTGCCTTTGACGGGGCCTCATGTCTGACTCTACCTTGCTGCTGCATGCACAGCAGTGCTTGTAAGTTCTTTGGGTTATTCACATTCACATTCAAGGTCTTGGTGTTTTCCTGAGCGATCGTTTTTGTTTAGTGTACTGTGGAAGGCCTTGTGAGAGCTTTGTCAAGACAGAGGCTGGAAGAAGTGCGAATGGAGGAATAGACTTGAGAGCTCCTTACTGCCATGGAGATGCTTGCTTGGAACTTGGCCAGTTCTGGTAAAATTCCTCTGGCGGTGGGAGGAGGTCTTTCACGAATCTTCTAATGTGTTTAAAGCTGAGGGTTGCAGGCTGAGAACTCCTCTGCTCTATATATATGTATAGCTTTCTGATCTCTTGCAGGACGTCCAGTGTATCTTATCTTATATCAGTTATTGCTTGTTTATTAATCAGTATTATAGTTTGCTCACTTATTGATTCATGCCTTTAGATTATAAGTTTGCTACATATATTTGAATCTTATGCATTTGGTATCTTAGATAGCCTTTGTTTAGAGAGTATTATGTAATAAACCCCAAGCCTTATTCTAAAAGTGATAGAGTCTTTGCATTTTGTTAAATAAAACCCCTTTTCAAAAGGTGCTGTTTGTTTTGTGTTGAAGTGTTGCTGTGCCAGGGGTGGTAAGACATGCTCAAAAGTGTATATTATTCAAAGGTGCAGTGGTATATTTGCCTCCCAGGTGGGAGTGCAGGGATTGGGTGTGGCTTATTGGTGACAAGCCACCTTCAAAACACCAACACAATTTCTTGTATTTAGGTCAACCCTTAATACATATATTGAGCCGCATCCTGTCCATTTTGGATTGTGTAAGGGAATGCATTCTTTAGTTCTTCAGGTGTGGCCAGCAAGTTCTCACACTGGGCACTTCCCACAGGGCATGTGTGTAGCGTCACAGAAGGCAGCTGGCATTCAGGGACCTCAGTGCCAAACTGGTGGAGGAAAGGAGTCTTAAATGACTACATCAATGCACTTCGACAAGCTGTTCAGAGGTGCAGTCAGGAATGCGCTCAAATTTTTTTTGCTGGGGGAAGCCTGAACCACCAAGATCTCAGGAATCAGATGTTGGGTCAAGACAGCCACCTTTCCGAGGCAGGCCTTTGGTGCCTAGCCACTGAATGACTTACAGAAAGAACAAGTTAAACATGGTTTAGACCAGGGTGCCATCTATGTTTGTGCAAAGTTTCAATAAGGGGCAGCAAGGGCCCTGAGGTAGCACCCCCAGGCTGCAAGATTTCTGTCAGTAGGTTAGCCATAGCCTCTAGGGAACTGTATATCCCAAATTTCTCCTTGGTGAGGGCTCATGTTGTGCATTCTAGTTACGTTTCAGTGGAAGTATCTATGTCATCAGCATTTTGAAGATCCAAGTCAAGGCCAGCATCTGTGTAATGAAGGTGGGAAGTGTTTAAGTCCAAGAACAGCATAAGAATCTGATCCGAACAATGCCCCCATCCTATGATAGTACTGGCACTAGGGGAGAGGTAGGGGTTCATCCATAGTTGGAGGTTCTGCTTTTAAACGCAAAATAACACAAAGGTCTGGCACAGGCCGAGGCCAGCTCCGGATCGGATAGGCATCGGGGACAGTCCTGGGGTAGACGCAACTGGGGTCGGGGCTGGAGTGGTCAGAACTCTCAAGGCCTCTGTGTGGGAGGAGAGGTATGGGCTGGTGCTTCTTGAGGAAGGGGCAGAGATCCAACTGGGGTGCCCTGTGCCTCCATGGGCCTCGAAGATGCTCTAGGGGAGCTGGCATCATCCTAAAATTTTGCCCCATGGCCTCTACCTATTGCAGAGTCAACCATGTTCTGGGGAACTCAGGGCATGACAGAACTAGCTTTGAGATGGGTTTTGACTCGGATGATGGAAGCTCAGTTGGGTCCTTTGAGAACTGCACAACTTCTGCCTGGAGCAGCAATGATCGAGCAGAGACTTCTTGTGTCTGTAACAAGTCTTGTTTTTCATCTCTGTCTTCAACTTACCCATAGACAGTGATTTCAAGCTGGACAAGGACCTAGAGCAGGAGGCGGCTCAGGACTTGGAGTGGGCCTGATGCGTACAATGCAACCTGTCCTGTTTCTTGTGCTCGGCAACCTACAGCCTCAACCTCTCCCTGATAGCCTATGGATCCACCAGGGTTAAATTTTCACAATACCTGAAGTTGGGAAGACATGCGAATCTGTGACCAACATCTGCTTCCTGCAGTTATATGCTTGGAAGCCTGTGGTCTTCAGGGAAGGCATTTTCTCGAGCATGCGGTCCGTACGTGAAAAACAAGTTGTGGAGTAGGTAAACACTGACAAATGTTGGAAACAGAGCTCTGGATCTGCGTCAAAGGGTCCAGAAAGCTACAAAGTGATATCAACGTGGAGGGGTATCGGCTATATATGGCTTTGCGTCGTCACTTCCTGGGACAGCGTAAGATCACTGCTGAGTCAATTCCACCACCTATCAGCTTTCATGAACAATTGCTATAAAAAGTTCCAGATTCAGACTGGAGCACGGGGGGATTAAAAAACTCAGAAATCTGGAGTTAGAAGTGTCCATCAGAAATCAATGTATGAGTTCCAAGAGGATACTGGTTCAAAGAGATGGGCTAATATTTGTCATCAATAAAGAAGCCATTAGGATTGTTTGAGACATCATCCTGCGCGGCTTTGGGAAGCTGTGTATTTAAACCTGTTTATATGGGTGAAACAGGAAAAGAACTACCATGAAGTCTCTGAAAGCTGTACTGTGTTATGAAACCATTGTGTCATATGCTTGGACTATTGCAGAAGTGTACATCAGTCCTGCCAAGTATCATGCAACAAGAGTTAGACTAACGCATTTCAGTTCTGGTGCCCACATCACCGCACTAAAGTGCATTAGTCATGCATATTACAGGTCCTCTGGGGCGAAGCACAGCAGGATATATTTAAACAAAAGCAGCTCCTCTGCTTGTTCTGAACTGCTGCCCCTGGCAATTATCAGGTCAGTCATCTTCAGGCCTGCCCACGTGCCTTAGCCTACAAACAGCACTGTCGGTGGCCCCCAGCCCGGTCTGAAGGCCCTCTGATGCAGCATGTTACTGAACTCATCCTGAGGGCTAAGGGGCAGTGTTAGAGTGTGAGGTTAGGGTCAAAGACTTGGCTAAACAAGCATTTGCAATGCAATAGGTCTCGCATTTGCAGGACTTAGAGGCATTGGAATTATAAATTATAATGTCTTTTATCTAGATGCTTGCCTTTGGGACATTATAAGCGTTTAGCCATGCGTCACATTATCCATCACTCCTGCACACACCCACTGATGTGAAAGTCCAAGTTTAATGACTACTATTGCAACCCTCTGCACGTTCTCCTAACAGCAAAGTTTGTGCTAAATCATCTCTGATATACTGGCAACTATGTAACTCACAAATGTTGGCCTCTAGGAAATTGGTACATTGTGAATGTGGGCTCTTTAAGGGGTGGTGGGCCAGGCAAGCAGTGTTGTGGGAGAGAGGTATGGAGACGGGCAAAGGTATGGCGCTGGGCGAAGCGGAGTGTATGTATACGAATGCCATCTGCGCTCGGCATTAAGAACAAAGCAAACATAAGCGAAGAAAAGCAGCCCAGCAATCTTCAAAAGATAAAAATAGGGAAGCAATACATAGCGCACTGGGGTGTTTATTCTAAATAAAAACAGCACTTTTATATTGACAGTGATACATGCCCAAGCAGCGATGGGGGAAATAAGGCTGCCAACGCCACACTCAGTGGGCCCCAATAGGAGGGCGGCTACCTTAGTGCTCCATTGGGCACAAACCCGACGGGTCTAGTGTTTAGACCCCCAGGGTCCGGCACTACCTGTCGTCATTTCTGGCGCACCGGTGCACGGGGGACCAGGTACATCTACCACACCGCCCATCCGGCGATCCTTTTCGCACCGAGGTATCACGCCGTCTGGACGTGGCCATCGTGTCGGGTCCAGAGCCTCTTCCAATTTTTGCGGTAAGCCTGGCCACATGCCCCGTTGCCCCTATACGGGACACCTCGACCACCCCCCTACTACCGGCCACATTTCGGTCAGATGCCCCGTTCGGGCAAACGGGGCTAGTCGAAACACTTGGCTGGCATCCCGTGGGGGGTGGGCCTTGTCCAGTCCCGGGTAGGTACGGGCTCTGCCCCAGCTGCATGGTGCACACCCGGCTGCCGCATAGTGTGCCGCATTATGGTGGGGGCCTGCGCGATGGTCGAGGGGACCGCGGGATTACCTCGACCTGGCACCACAGGGTGTTTATGGGCGTTCAGGTCTTGGACACCCGGGAGGCACCACGACGGGGTTGTGTGCTTGCTGCAGCTCTCTGTGTGTGGTGCCCAGCAGTGTTTGGGGTGTACCGGGCGGCCGTTTGTCACGTGAATGCCAGTATGTTCTAAAAGGGCATGGCTTTGGCGGCGTACCACCCCAGCAAGTGTGCCCAAACCCTCCCGTATGGCCATGGAGTGTGGTAGCGCACCGCCCCACCAAATCGGCAATGCTTGGGCGGTATACGGGGTCAACCGGGGTATATGAAAGACGGCCGACGCGAGGGGGGCGCAAGATGGCTCATGTCCTCCCGCATGGCACCAGGTAGGGTCAGGCCTGGTTAGTACTGAGATAGGAGACTGCTTGGGAATACCAAGTGCGGTAGGCGTCTCCCTCGTGGAACCACCGGCAGACTGTGGCAAGGGGTGGTGAACTTACCTCTACTTCGGGCAATAAGCACGTCCAAGACCCAAATTTGGGGTAAAAGGGCGCTTTATTGGACAGGTAGGCAATATAAACATATTTATATACAGAACATAATTCAAACAACATACCAAGCTAACACCCCCCGCCCCTAAGCAATATCCCCATGGCAACTATTACCCAACCTTATACGGCCTAATCCTCCTCGCCAAACCCCTATCTCCCTCTCCTGCCTGCCTCTTGCCTCCAGCTTCTCTCACTTGCTTCCCTCTGTCCGAAGATATTCCTAATGCCCCCAACCCTTCCTGCCTGTCTTGATCTCCTCCAACTCTGCCACCTGTCCAACAGCAACCACTAAAAAGATATTTATGATAACCTCTTATCGCGAAGGAAACAATATAAAAAACTCATAATGTCAGGGTGGGAGGGTGTGCCAAAATGTGTACCTACCTCACCGTTGACTGACGAGAGGGCGCAACATGGAACGTTAGAATCTAAGGCTCGCGCTGATAAGCGCCGGCCAATCAAAATTGCCTACCTGTCCTAGGGCCATGCTATGTGCCCGAAGCTGCCCGGGGGTTCACACTCTGCGAGTGCCACCCCCAGGAGCCCCCATCGGGCAATAAGCACGTCCAAGACCCAAATTTGGGGTAAAAGGCCGCTTTATTGGACAGGTAGGCAATATAAACAATTTTATATACAGAACATAATTCAAACAACATTCCAAACTAACACCCCCCCGCCCCTAAGCAATATCCCCATAGCAACTATTACCCAGCCTTGTTCGGCCTAATCCTCCTCCCCAAACCCCTATCTCCCTCTCCTGCCTGCCTCTTGCCTCCAACTTCTCTCCCTTGCTTCCCTCTGTCCGAAGCTATTCCTAATGCCCCCAACCCTTCCTGCCTGTCTTGATCTCCTCCAACTCTGCCACCAGGAAAAACCCTAAGTCAGGCGTTTTTCCTGTCCCCCACCCCCTTATTTGTAAGTCTTCAAGAAAAGCTGAACAACTGTCAACCGTTATATTTGAAAAGAGTACCACTGTCGCCAAACAGGTAAAAATGTTATTGAAATATCAAATCATGAGCTTCTTACAGCATAAATTCAACCTGTCGCCAAACAGTGAATAGTTTACTCGTAATAACATAAGTCCGGAAAAAACTACCACCACAAGCTACCTAAAATTAAAACATTGTGAATGGGGAACAGGGAAATGGATATGGGGAAGAAAAAAGGGGGGGTGGATAAAAAAGGGGGCTAAATGGCAAGAATAATAGGACGGAGGAAAGATGGAAAGTAAAAAACAGGTAACAACTGCTCCCAAATTGGAATAATGTTGCAAAAAGATTATGACACTGTAAACATTCCCAGTTACGCTGTCGCTTTAACAGCATGAAGTCAACACCATGTGTGTATACCCAGAATCTTAGAAATGGTTTCTTTCATATTTAAAATATACATTTCATTCCCAATAAAGGACAAGTGCATGCCATCGTGCCTAAAAAACTGGTAATCATCTTTAGTAATTTCATCACGAATTAACCAATGTATCCCATTAAGAGAACAAAAACGTTCAAGATCTCTATTAACTTTCCTTCTTGCCCTTTCAACGACAGTAAATCTTTCCGCCCCCCTCCAGGTTCTTCGAGGCATCAGCGGAGTTAGGACGAGTTTTGTAGTAGGCCAAGTCTTTAAGAAAATTTCCAAATCTGTTTTTATTTCTCTCAGTAGCCCAAGCCCTGATAACTGGACCAAATCATTTTTTCCGAGGTGTAATATGACCACTTCTGGTTTGCACTTAACTGATAACTCACTCATTAGAGGCATGAGCTGGCCCCACTTCATACCGCTTTTTCCCCACCAACACAACAAAACTTCTTCAGAAGAAAAACCTAAATTTTTCCAGAACTGCCGTTTTTCCGCCTGTTTTGCCGCCCACTTGATGAATGAGTGTCCAATAATCCAGACTCGATGTTGAGACATTGACAACCCTGCCTCCGAACCTCAAAAGAGAAAAGAATTAATATCTCCACTTTTAACATCGCTAACAGAAAACCCCCATCTGGCGGCTTCTGATGCTGCCCCAATGCGGAATGAGTGTGTACCAAAATTGGCTGGATTCTTCCCAATTTTCTTTAACGACTTCAGCATTATTAATAGCACTTGTGAGGCGTTAAGTGGAGAACCATCCAGGTGCTGAAAAACAAACGTTGAAGTTGCACCTCCTACCTTTAAAAAATCTAACCATGCTTGTGAAGGGCATAAAGGACCACCTATAACTCGTAAAATTACTTTTGAACCTTTGCCTGTTTGGTCAGTTTTGGAATGTTCAAGAAAATTTTCTACATGTAAATGCACCCAGGATATGTTTTGTGTCTTTATGTCATCATTAATAGCAGTTCCTAGCAATTCAGAAATCCTAAAGACACCAAAGAAAAGTCCAATCATGCACAATTTGAACAAATGCAATTCAAACACGGAAAAACAAATCTCATGAAGATTCATTATTATCTTATACAAAGGTTTAAGAGATATTGGTTCCCTTTTGTATAGGCCTCTCTTTCTTGTCTTTGCCCATCCCTGCAGTATTCTCCTACCCATTTCCCCTGCCGATGGCTCATCTCCCCAGAAGAATTTTCCGTAAAATGAAATTCCCGCTAGCTTACCAGCTATTGTAGTAGCAAATATGTTCTTATCGACATTAAGCATAATGAACGTGACTATATCCTCTCTACGCTGCTGTAACCCCACGCTATCATAAACTCTATACATTGCACCTGAGTCTAAGAATTCCAGCCAAGCTCTTCTGTATGTCATTTTGGTACTCTTTGCTAAAGAGTTTTCGACGAGTTGATGAACATTCATATCGCCAAATCCCATATCTCGCTGGGTATCTTAGTCTTCCATATATCTGCTCCAGGCGCCAAACCACGGAATCTCTCCCACTGAAAATGAGATAGGGCACCTGCGATGTTATTTTCCAATCCTGCAATATGTCTAACTTTAAAAATAATGTTAAACTTTAAACAGTCTAGCATGAAAATTTGCAGTTACTTCAACATCTGTTTGTCTCTGGCTGTCTGACCGTTGATTAAATCAACTACCGTCTTATTATCTACGTTAAATAGTACTGTTCTGTTAGCCAGTTTGGGCCCCCATACTGCCAGAGCCACAATCAATGGAAAAAATTCCAGAAAAGCTATACTTTTCTTCTCCGCGACCCAACTGGCTGGCCATCTCTCAGCCCACCACGTCCCTTCCCAAAAAAGGGCAAAACCATTTGCTCCAGAAGCGTCTGAGAAAATTTGTATCTGCCAAATGAAGTCTTCGTCCATTGACCAGAGCATCACACCGTTAAAGCTTGTCAAAAATGTGGACCATACCTCAAAGTCTGCTCGCATGTGTACTGATACTCTGATTCTATGATGCGGTAACTTGATGCCTGACATAGAAAAACCCAATCGCCTGCAAAACGTTCTGCCTGCTCGAATGACCTTACAGGCGAAATTAAGATGACCTAACAAACATTGGGCTTCCAATAATATCAGTTTTGCAACTCTACGTGCATGTTCCAAAAGCCTGGTTATTTCAAGTATTTTCTTCTCAGGGAGCCTGGCCTGCATCCTATTGGTATCTATCTCAATGCCAAGATATGTGAGACAACTAGGGCCCTCTGTTTTGTCTTCTGCTAAAGGCACACCCATATCCTGTGCAAACATTTTGAAATCCTGTAAGGCCTTTTTACATTGGTGGGAACCAGCCTTACCCATGAACAGAAAATCATCAAGGTAGTGCGTCACTCCGGTATGTCCAGTACGAAAAGAAAAACACCACTGTAGGAAAGAGCTGAAAGCTTCAAACAGTCTACAAGATATAGCACAGCCCATGGGAAGGGTCTTATCTAGAAAAACAATTCCTTCAAAGAAGATTCCCAGCAAAGAAAAATCAGAGGGGTGCACTTGCAATAACCTGAAAGCTGACTTAATATCACATTTTGCAAATTCAGATTTCTCCCCTGAATTCCTTATCATTATTAAAGCTGAATCTATAGAGGCAAATTGCACCATGGAATCTTCCCTTACAATAAAATCATTGACTGAAAAACCCCAGGGGCCATGAAAGGTGTTGAATCATTCTAAATTCCACTTCAGTTTTCTTAGGGACTACTCGTAAAGGTGAGACAATGAGATTATCTAAAGGCCAAAAATCAAAAGGACCCGCCATCCTCCCTTCTTTCACTTCTGTCAGTAGTTTAGCTCTAACGACCTGTGGAAATGCATTCGCATATTTTTAATTCTGCGCAAATCTGCGACATCTAGGCCCTTGATATTCCAACTTAAATCCTTCCTTGAAACCCCATTCTAATAATGCTGCATCTTGTGTATTAGGGTAGAAATGCAACCATTTACATAAATTGTCCACTTTGATTGGAGTAGAAGTCCTTGGTACCAGACTGGAACGCAAAACCTCTTCCTCTGTTCGGAAAACTACTTCCCCAATTTGAGTGCTCGCCAAAACATTGCATAACTGCGTGTTTTCCACCGCACCTTGAGCATTTGTGTTTATATTTGCACGGATTTTTTGCACAGTACCCCTTATTGAAATTCCACCAGGCACCGGAGACAATTGTCTGTGGTCTGTTCCAAGTACCCACCCCCTCAAGGGTGGGCTTGTTCTGAAAAGGCCGATAAGGAACCGATAGACCACTAGCCGTGTGCATGGATGGTGGAGGCCGTTGAGGGTACATCCATTGGACCCAAAGCTCATTATCAACCTCCCCCCATGGTTTTTCTGGCATTAACACTAACTGGTCTCTGAACTCCTCATCATAGTGTAACCAGGAATAGTCCCCAAATTCTGTTGCTGCCTTCCGAATCGTGTCTAAATACTTAAATAATGAAACTGACCTATCCGGGAATTTGTCGCAATATACACTAGTGAAAATGAGAAAGGCAGAAGTCCATGTGTCTATATTTGTTGGTACCCTTGGTCCCCTTGCCAATTCCCATGCCTCTTCTTTCGAGCCTTCTTTCGCTTGTATTTCTCTATGGAGTAATTTGAATACATCAATAAATTCCCCTTTCCATATCTTATCTTTCGTATTTTTGTTTAAATGTGCACGTAATGGCATAGAAAAACCCACATAAGGTAAGCGGTTAAAATGCAATGTGCTCTTTTCTTCAGACTCTGTTTTGTTCATGGTGTCTGAACTTACTGAGGGTGTTATCTTGTCAACTGCTGTCCCGACCTCTTTGTTTGATTGATTGACCTTGTTTGGAATTACTAACTCATTAGGATTCCCTTCCGTGCCCACACTTTTATTCACCCGTAAACGTTTGTGCACAATATGTGTATGTACCTCACCTGATTTATTATGTATATTGTCTTCGTTCCGAAGTCTGTTCTTCGACCCCCCGTCTCTGATGTCTCGAAATGAGTCCGCACTGGGTGTCCTCGGTCACTTGGTTCTGTGAAAAATAAATTCTCGAGAAGTCTTTAGTATAACCTCCCCTTGCTCCAACAGAGTTTTGTCCACCTTCTGAAATATCCCCACATTCAAAAATGGCCCCTTCTTCCAATGACTCATTACCATCAAATAGGTTCTGAGAACCTACCACCCCCTCATTCCTTACACTACCACCCCTTTTGCTAATACTAGGTTGTTCCCCATCCCCAATAACCCCATCATATTGTTTCCAATTGATAGCTTTTTTGAAAACTGAAGCTCTTTTTTCGTCCAACGGTGTGGGGAATTTCGCTGAAAAATCCCCCTTATCGCCATGTCTTATGGTGCAGGACGCTTGAAGCCTGAAAGGAATATCTGTACTGCCCTTTCTCATGCCTGGCAGTGTCTCGCCCATGTTGAGCTGCAAGCCGCTTGAACCTGCAGCTGTTAGAGACCTACACTCTTTTAAATTAAAAAGTCTCTTGCTATCATTTATTTCTTTGGGTATCCACACCCATTGTCCATCTGTCTCAGGACCCATAGGACTAAAAACCTGAGTAGCTTCGCTCTTCCTGTTAGCTTCACCTAAAATGGGGTCATCTTTAACCGCATCTGTATTCCTGTTAAAGTTGTACAATATTTTACCGGAATTTTGAGGTAAACTAGGTAAAAAATCTACTCTCTTTGAAGTATTATCCGACATTACAATAGTGTTAGCACTCTCAATGGCTATGACAGGTGATAAATCTGTCAGGTAAACATTTCTCTGACATAACGACATTTTTTAACAACTGTTTCCCAAAAATACAAGCATCTTTATTTTCTTTCAATATTTGTGTATTTGGATTAACATTAGGGATTGTTACTGTCTGGCCACTAGATGGCGAAAGTACGTTGTTTTTTGTACTAACCGAGCCCGTTCTCTTCAGAATGACTCGTTTTTAGGTTTCGCCTGAGCCAGTGCTTTAGCGCTGCTCTCGCGAGAGCTTTTGTAAAAGGGGGATTTGGAAGTGCAAACCAATGCTTTCAGGCCGCCAACTACAGTGCATGTGCACCGGGCGCGCGCACCATTTGGCAGCCTGCGTGATCATTTCGCGGCCGCTTTGATGTTTTCAGTGAGCCGCGCGGCCACTGAGAACATCAAAGCGGCCGCCGAAGTGCACACCATTTGCCACCCCCTCCCTTATTCCACTTCCTGCTTGTTTCACAATGGCGACAGCTTGTTTACGTACCCCATGCACGGTGCCGCGTCCTCCTGTCGCCATCTCCCTTAGGCGCTGCCGGGGCCGTCCAACGTGTCGATAACGCAACTAGTGCTCATATAAGCACACAGATACCTTCAGGTGTAGTTTGCGCTATATAAAACTAGTTTCTCGCTTACCCGCTATTGCTCATTCCCTTTATAAATATCATTAATGTGCTCCGTGCGCGAGCAGTATCTGTCCGTCTTACCTTTGCTCCCGCCCCCTCCCCCGTCCCTCCTCTCTCCTTCGTCCCTCCTCTCTCCCTTTTCTGGGCACATGATACATTTTCAATCAAAAATGCACCAGCATCCAAGCTGATCTCCTATTTCCACAGCGCGTCTCCTATCTTCACACTATAAGGACAGCATCTGCCTGAGGTCTCTCGCGCTCCTCCTCTCAGCACGCTGTCGTAGCCTTATTTCCTCCAGCAGGCCCACTTGGCTTTTCTTCAATCGCTGCATGGGCCGGTCGTTCTTCCTTCTTGCATATTTAATACTTCCTCCCTCTGCCTTTCAGTTTCGTTCTTACTCTCCCTTTTCTCTTAATTTAACTCCATACATATTGAATTATGAAAATAATTCCTTCCTGTCCTGTTTCTTCAGTGCCGGGGGCTCCAGTGTTGTGTTAATTTTACATTTCACGTTTTTTCTTTTTCATTCCACCCTCTGGGCTTGATTTATCTCGGCAATTCAAGGCCAGCCTTCGCAGTTCCCAAGGGGAAAAGAAAATCAGCTCAACTGAAGAGCGACATTTCTCCTTTGAAGTCGGCTCTCAGGGTGAAACAGTAAATCAGCCCAAAGGCACTGCAGTCAGAGACTTTGCATTAACATCAGGGCTTTAAGTGGGATGAAAAAACTGTCGGGTCTCTCATAGGGGTGTGGCTGATATAATTCAGGGCGGGTTTAACAAGCATTTGCAATACAATAGGTCTCGCATTTACGTGAGTTTGGCATCATAAATGACAATGCCTTTTATTTATGTTTTAAAAACCAAAACATAAATAAAACGCAATGTCATTTACAATGCTAATAGCTCAAATGCGCGTAAATGCGAGACCTATTGCATTGCAAATGCTTGTTTGTATTTCCTTTGCTTAGAAAGGGGAAGGGATGACACTGCACGTGTGTGCGATCTCCCCCTCCACTTTCCGAAGTATCGGCAAAAACGGGAGCAGATGAAGAGCGGGGGAGCTGCTTCACAACGGAAGGCGACGTTTCTCTCAGCGAGTGGCTGCCGTCTATGGACGGCATTGGTGAGCCCTCGCTGGAGAAACAAGCGGACACAGCAGCTGACACTCCGTCTGCTGCCCGGCGCCCCCTCCGCTCTATACCGACCCAAGCCTGTGAAAGCACACCAGGTACTATTAAATCCCGACTGCCCGCCTCGCATAACACGCGCAGCGCCTCCCTGACAGAAGCGGCGGTATCCATGCACAAAAGGGGGGTAAATATAATATTTGAGACAAACGCAAATGACGCGCAGCCAAAATTCGATCCCTACCTCACCGTTGACTGACAAAGTGCGCAACATGGAACGTTAGAATCTAAGGCTCACGCTGATAAGCGCCGGCCAATCAAAATTGCCTACCTGTCCTAGGGCCATACTATGTGCCGAAGCTGCCCGGGGGTGCACACTCTGCGAGTGCCACCCCAAGGAGCCCCCATTTCAGGTCCCGGGGCCTCCGGGTTTGCGCCGAGGGGGCCGCGTGCGGTGCACCGTGCATTCAATTAGGTCCCAGGGTGGTGGCCCAATCCTTGCGGGTGGTGCAACTACTTGGGCGTCTGCCCACGTGCACCGAGTGGTGGGCGGGGCTGTGGCCTAAGGCTAGAGCAGCCAAGCTACGGGCTTAGATAACAGGTCCGAGTCCGGCGTCTCAAAAAAGTATTATGCGCCTGTGCAATCCAGCGGGGCTGATGTAAAGCCCTCCAAGTTTTCATGATAAAATTAGTTGTGTCACAGTTACATCTAAAGCAGTGATGTTTTGGCCACGTTCTTTCGTATCAAACTAGACATGTGGCTGTGCATGAGCTGCGGGCAGCCTCAGTGTCAGATTTTTTGTAGCTGGAAGATCTTTGGCTCAGTCTACCTGTGGTTAGAGCTAGACACAAAAAGTTGAGCTAAATCCCGGGTTCCAGTTTAGCTCGAGCCCAAAACGAGCCGCGCTTCTATGCGCCTACTCGTGCCTCTTTATGTAAACAGGAGATGAAAATAAATACCCATCTAGTGGCTGAAACAATGAGCTTAACAAATTGTGTAATTATAAGTTCATGTTTATCAAATGTCAGTTTTAACAAATACCTCTCAATTCAGTTGTACAGTATTTATCATAATTGTTATGGTGTTTGTTGCAAAGTTTGGTGCCAAACATTTTCTGGGCTCAACTGGTGCACGAGCTCTTAAAGCCCATCCAGACCAGCTCTGGCTCTCAGTGTTAATCGGTTGACTTGCCCACCTCTACCAGTGGTGGCAATGGACTGGAGACAGTTCAAATCTGCGCTGGGCCCCCCCAAAGCCTCCAACAAATGTAAAATCTGCTGAAATATTTGTAAATGTCTGCAGGAATGAAAGGTGAAACCCGCATAAATTAAGTGATTACATTCTTAGACCAATGACACTCAGCATTGGCAGCTGCAAACCTAATAAGTCGAGCCCGTGTCCGAAGGGGGAAGGTCAGTGAGCATGAGGATGGGATCAAAGGTATGGCTATAAAGAACACTACATCCTGTAATCATATTGTTGACTTTCACGTCCAAATAACTGCATATAATTAACACAGCCTTGAATGGAAACAAATGGGAGAAATGCACTTTTTCACACTGTGAAATGTATTTTCGATCCAGGCAAATAACTTAATCTACACATGCCTGTCAACAATAGGCAGGACCGTATGTAAGTACCTGGGTGCTCCGGTATAGGGCGTAGAGACCTTCGCTCTATCATTTCTGTAAGTTGGTGGTAGTTGTAAAGGAGAGTTTCATGAGGCAATTTGCTTTCTTTCGGTAAAGGAAGCCACACAGGTACCAGAAATTTCTGTGGCACAATTGTTTTAGGCCACCGGGTGGAAGACATTCATGATGTAGTTTCTTTCATGCTAAAGAAAAAGCTTCACATGGTCCAGCAATTTTTGTGACGCAGTATGCTTAAGACCGAAGGGTGACAATGCTTGCCGTTTTACCGTGAACGGGCACCAGTTGTATTCTACTTCTGATGTGAAGAGCGACTGCTGCCTTGAAGGATCTGAGATTTTACCAGTGAAGCTTCGACTCGTGTATGGTAGCGCAGGGGGTTAACACGCCTGCTGCAAAGTACCTATACAATGCAGACCGCAAGCGCATATAACTTGAATAGGTCATTAGGTTACTGTGCTGGGCTAAGAGGTCCTTTTGTAGGGCAGCGTACAAGTGGAAACCAATCAGCCTAACATGTACAGTCGAGCTATCGTTGGTCGTCAGGGGCCACGTGTAAACTACAAAGTATAGATTGGTTAGAGCCCCAGGTTCCCCAGGGCGGATTGTTAAACAACGCAGAGCAAAGACAGGTTTAGGATGAAGGACGATTGGTTTAGAGTCCGAGCTAAGTATTTTACCTGGCTTTGTAAAGTCTTAAATTGTATTTTTTTGAGGAATGGGGGCAAACCTAGTTGGGTCAGGGAAAACTCAACCGCTGGCACAAAGCAGTTGCGTCCTCCGCATGGGAGGTACACGCACCCGCAATGCTCTGCATACCCCGCTTGATATTCAGTTCTGTGAGCGCCTCAGTCTGATTCAGAGGAGGGCTGTAAATGTGTTTCGTTTGTGCTAAAGCGATTCTTTAGGTCTCGCGAGCCAAAGGCTCGAAGAGACATTTTATATGTGGGATTTTCAAAGTGCTACCCACAGTCTTTTGGCTGGCCTAAACCTTGAGTGCACGAGATCACATGCACGTGCACAGCTGCTCCTCTGCTCATTGCATTCCCCCCTCCCTTCTCACCCAGCCCTTTGATGCTCTGCTTGATTACTTTCACTTTCGCCCGCTTTGACCCTTGCATTCCCCCCTCCCTTCTCACCCAGCCCTTTGATGCTCTGCTCCCATCTCCCTCCTCCCTGGGCGTGAAGGGAGACAGAGCCATCCTGCTTGATTAATGGCTTGTTTATTTTACTGCTTCAACAGAACCAGCAGGCCACCAGTCACCCACTTCAGCTCTGTCAGTGCCCCACGGACTTTCGGTTTATGCTGCTGAAAGAGCATACAGTGAAAAGACTATGTGCCAGCTGATACGTTAAGAGCGTCTCACTCTGGGGCTCTGTTCAGTAATGATGTAGCTTTAAATTAATGTCTGCCTCAATGAGTACTTAATAATGATCAAATACAAGTCAGATAAAAAAACTTCCGCATTTCGGTAGCAACATTATCTAAGAACACAGAAGATCGTATGGCCTGTGGAACAAAGAGTTGTTTTTGTGCGACTTCCTTGTTTAAAGCACATAGTCATGGGCTCTCAATCACATGCATGATCAAACAGGGACATGCAGCTGAAATGTGATAAAAAGTTCCACACAAATTTCACAAAAGAAAACCACAAGGCTTGCGTGCAGATCAAAGACAGTTTATATGCAGCCAAAAAGGATAGTGCTGATCTCAAGGCATATGACTAACTAATTGACTCACTCTCACTGACTCACTCTCTCTCTCATGACTCACTCTCACTGACTCACTCTCACTAATTGACTCACTCTCACAGACTCACTAATTGACTCACTCTCACAAACTCACTAATTGACTCACTCTCACTGACTCACTCTCTCTCTCTCACTAATTGACTCACTCTCACTGGCTCACTTGCTCACAAATTGACTCACTCTCACTGAGTCACTCTCTCACTAATTGACTCACTCTCACTGACTCTCTCTCATGACTCACTCTCACTGACTCTCTCTCATGACTCACTCTCACTGACTCAATCTCACTAATTAACTCGCTCTCACTGACTCACTCACTAATTGACTCACTCTCAATGACTCACTAATTGACTCACTCTCACTGACTCACTCACTCTCTCACTAATTGACTCACTCACTGGCTCACTCTCACTGACTTACTCTCACGGACTCACTAATTGACTCACTGAGTCACTCTCTCACTAATTGACTCACTCTCACTAATTGACTCACTCTCTCACTAATTGACTCACTCTCACTAATTGACTCACTCTCACTGACTTACTCTCACGGACTCACTAATTGACTCACTCTCACTGACACACTCACTAATTGACTCACTCTCACTGACACACTCACTAATTGACTCACTCTCAATGACTCACTCTCACTGACTCACTCTCTATCACTAATTGACTCACTCTCACTGGCTCACTAATTTACTCACTCTCACTGAGTCACTCTCTCACTAATTGACTCACTCTCACTGACTCACTCTCTCTCTCATAACTCACTCTCACTGACTCACTCTCACTAATTGACTCACTCTCACTGACTCACTCGCTGATTGACTCACTCACTGAGTCACTCTCTCACTAATTGACTCACTCACACTGACTCACTCTCTCTCTCATGACTCACTCTCACTGACTCACTCACTAATTGACTCACTCACTGAGTCACTCTCTCACTAATTGACTCACTCTCTCACTAATTTCCACACTCTCACAGACTCACTCTCACACACTCACTCATTGGCTCACTCTCACTGGCTCACTCTCACTGGCTCACTAATTGACTCACTCACACTGACTCACTATCTCTCTCATAACTCACTCTCACTGACTCACTATCACTAATTGACTCACTCTCACTGACTCACTCACTGAGTCACTCTCTCACTAATTGACTCACTCTCTCACTAATTTCCACACTCTCACAGACTCACTCTCACAGACTCACTCTCACTCACTCATTGGCTCACTCTCACTGGCTCACTCTCACTGGCTCACTAATTGACTCACTCTCACTGGCTCACTCTCACTAATTGACTCAGTCTCACTGACTCACTCACTAATTGACTCACTCTCAATGACTCACTAATTGACTCACTGTCACTGAGTCACTCTCTCTTATGACTCACTCTCACTGACTCACTCTCACTAATTGACTTAGTCTCACTGACTCACTCACTAATTGACTCACTGTCAATGACTCACTAATTGACTCACTCACTGAGTCACTCTCTCTCACTAATTGACTCACTCTCACTGGCTCACTTGCTCACTAATTAACTCACTCTCACTGAGTCACTCTCTCACTAATTGACTCACTCTCACTGACTCACTCTCACTAATTGACTCACTCTCACTGAGTCACTCTCTCACTAATTGACTCACTCTCACTGACTCACTCTCACTAATTGACTCACTCTCACTGAGTCACTCTCTCACTAATTGACTCACTCTCACTGACTCACTCACTAATTGACTCACTCTTACTGATTGACTCACTCTTACTGATTGACTCACTCACTAATTGACTCACTCTCACTGACTCACTCTCTCACTCATTGGCTCACTCTCACTGACTCACTCTCACTCACTCATTGACTCACTCTCACTGGCTCACCATACCACAGGAATGTTCCACAGGCAAATATAAACTTTCTTTACAGTATTCTTGTTGCATCCTTTTGTAGTGTGATCGAAGTATACTACAGTTACACATATAAAGGAATCAAGGCCGAAAGCAAGTACATTAAAATGAAGTAAATATTGCCTACTTGACACTAGAGATGTGGGAAATAGTAACTGTGGTTAATTTATATAATCTATTCACATTAAGTGGCGATTAATGGTTACTTTAGTTACTCTTTTCCCTTGCTCCGTGCCATAAGCAGTGACTTGAAAAAAGACCACTTATGCTATAGGTTGACTCACTCACACTGACTCACTATCACTGACTCACTATCACTAATTGACTCACTCACTGACTCACTCACTAATTGACTCACTCAGTCACTCTCTCACTAATTGACTCACTCTCTCTAATTGCCACACTCTCACTGACTCACTCTCACAGACTCACTAATTGACTCACTCACTAATTGACTCACTCACTAATTGACTCACTCACAGACTCACTAATTGACTCACTCACTAATTGACTCACTCACTAATTGACTCACTCACTAATTGACTCACTCTCAATGACTCACTAATTGCCTCACTCTCACTGACACTCACTAATTGACTCACTCTCACTGACTCACTCACTAATTGACTCACTAATTGACTCACTCTCACTGACTCACTCACTAATTGACTCACTCTCACTGACTCACTCTCACTAATTGACTCACTCTCACTGACCCACTCTCACTAATTGACTCACTCTCACTGACTCACTCGCTGATTGACTCACTCACTGAGTCACTCTCTCACTAATTGACTCACTCACACTGACTCACTCTCTCTCTCATGACTCACTCTCACTGACTCACACACTAATTGACTCACTCACTGAGTCACTCTCTCACTAATTGACTCACTCTCTCACTAATTTCCACACTCTCACAGACTCACTCTCACAGACTCACTCTCACTCACTCATTGGCTCACTCTCACTGGCTCACTCTCACTGGCTCACTAATTGACTCACTCACACTGACTCACTCTCTCTCTCATGACTCACTCTCACTGACTCACTATCACTAATTGACTCACTCTCACTGACTCACTCACTAATTGACTCACTCACTGAGTCACTCTCTCACTAATTGACTCACTCTCTCACTAATTTCCACACTCTCACAGACTCACTCTCACAGACTCACTCTCACTCACTCATTGGCTCACTCTCACTGGCTCACTCTCACTGGCTCACTCTCACTGGCTCACTAATTGACTCACTCTCACTGGCTCACTCTCACTAATTGACTCAGTCTCACCGATTCACTCACTAATTGACTCACTCTCAATGACTCACTAATTGACTCACTCACTGAGTCACTCTCTCTCACTAATTCACTCACTCTCACTGGCTTACTTGCTCACTAATTAACTCACTCTCACTGAGTCACTCTCTCAATAATTAACTCACTCTCACTGAGTCACTCTCTCACTAATTGACTCACTCTCACTGACTCACTCTCACTAATTGACTCACTCTCACTGACTCACTCTCACTGACTCACTCTCACTAATTGACTCACTCTCACTGACTCACTCTCACTGACTCACTAATTGACTCACTCTCACTGACTCACTCACTAATTGACTCACTAATTGACTCTCTCACTGACTCACTCTCACTAATTGACTCACTCTCACTGAGTCACTCTCTCACTAATTGACTCACTCTCACTGACTCACTCTCTCTCTCATAACTCACTCTCACTGACTCACTCTCACTAATTGACTCACTCTCACTGACTCACTCGCTGATTGACTCACTCACTGAGTCACTCTCTCACTAATTGACTCACTCACACTGACTCACTCTCTCTCTCATGACTCACTCTCACGGACTCACTCACTAATTGACTCACTCACTGAGTCACTCTCTCACTAATTGACTCACTCTCTCACTAATTTCCACACTCTCACAGACTCACTCTCACTCACTCATTGGCTCACTCTCACTGGCTCACTCTCACTGGCTCACTAATTGACTCACTCTCACTGGCTCACTCTCACTAATTGACTCAGTCTCACTGACTCACTCACTAATTGACTCACTCTCAATGACACACTAATTGACTCACTGTCACTGAGTCACTCTCTCTCTTATGACTCACTCTCACTGACTCACTCTCACTAATTGACTTAGTCTCACTGACTCACTCACTAATTGACTCACTGTCAATGACTCACTAATTGACTCACTCACCGAGTCACTCTCTCTCACTAATTGACTCACTCTCACTGGCTCACTTGCTCACTAATTAACTCACTCTCACTGAGTCACTCTCTCACTAATTGACTCACTCTCACTGACTCACTCTCACTAATTGACTCCCTCTCACTGAGTCACTCTCTCACTGATTGACTCACTCTCACTGACTCACTCTCACTAATTGACTCACTCTCACTGAGTCACTCTCTCACTAATTGACTCACTCTCACTGACTCACTCACTAATTGACTCACTCTTACTGATTGACTCACTCTTACTGATTGACTCACTCACTAATTGACTCACTCACTAATTGACTCACTCTCACTGACTCACTCTCTCACTCATTGACTCACTCTCACTGACTCACTCTCACTCACTCATTGACTCACTCTCACTGGCTCACCATACCACAGGAATGTTCCACAGGCAAATATAAACTTTCTTTACAGTATTCTTGTTGCATCCTTTTGTAGTGTGATCGAAGTATACTACAGTTACACATATAAAGGAATCAAGGGCGAAAGCAAGTACATTAAAATGAAGTAAATATTGCCTACTTGACACTAGAGATGTGGGAAATAGTAACTGTGGTTAATTTATATAATCTATTCACATTAAGTGGCGATTAATGGTTACTTTAGTTACTCTTTTCCCTTGCTCCGTGCCATAAGCAGTGACTTGAAAAAAAGACCACTTATGCCATAGGTTGACTCACTCACACTGACTCACTATCACTGACTCACTATCACTAATTGACTCACTCACTGACTCACTCACTAATTGACTCACTCAGTCACTCTCTCACTAATTGACTCACTCTCTCACTAATTGACTCACTCTCACAGACTCACTCTTACAGACTCACTCTCACAGACTCACTCTCACAGACTCACTCTCACAGACTCACTCACTAATTGACTCTCTCACTGACTCACTCTCACTAATTGACTCACTCTCACTGAGTCACTCTCTCACTAATTGACTCACTCTCACTGACTCACTCTCTCTCTCATAACTCACTCTCACTGACTCACTCTCACTAATTGACTCACTCTCACTGACTCACTCGCTGATTGACTCACTCACTGAGTCACTCTCTCACTAATTGACTCACTCACACTGACTCACTCTCTCTCTCATGACTCACTCTCACTGACTCACTCACTAATTGACTCACTCACTGAGTCACTCTCTCACTAATTGACTCACTCTCTCACTAATTTCCACACTCTCACAGACTCACTCTCACTCACTCATTGGCTCACTCTCACTGGCTCACTCTCACTGGCTCACTAATTGACTCACTCTCACTGGCTCACTCTCACTAATTGACTCAGTCTCACTGACTCACTCACTAATTGACTCACTCTCAATGACACACTAATTGACTCACTGTCACTGAGTCACTCTCTCTCTTATGACTCACTCTCACTGACTCACTCTCACTAATTGACTTAGTCTCACTGACTCACTCACTAATTGACTCACTGTCAATGACTCACTAATTGACTCACTCACCGAGTCACTCTCTCTCACTAATTGACTCACTCTCACTGGCTCACTTGCTCACTAATTAACTCACTCTCACTGAGTCACTCTCTCACTAATTGACTCACTCTCACTGACTCACTCTCACTAATTGACTCCCTCTCACTGAGTCACTCTCTCACTGATTGACTCACTCTCACTGACTCACTCTCACTAATTGACTCACTCTCACTGAGTCACTCTCTCACTAATTGACTCACTCTCACTGACTCACTCACTAATTGACTCACTCTTACTGATTGACTCACTCTTACTGATTGACTCACTCACTAATTGACTCACTCACTAATTGACTCACTCTCACTGACTCACTCTCTCACTCATTGACTCACTCTCACTGACTCACTCTCACTCACTCATTGACTCACTCTCACTGGCTCACCATACCACAGGAATGTTCCACAGGCAAATATAAACTTTCTTTACAGTATTCTTGTTGCATCCTTTTGTAGTGTGATCGAAGTATACTACAGTTACACATATAAAGGAATCAAGGGCGAAAGCAAGTACATTAAAATGAAGTAAATATTGCCTACTTGACACTAGAGATGTGGGAAATAGTAACTGTGGTTAATTTATATAATCTATTCACATTAAGTGGCGATTAATGGTTACTTTAGTTACTCTTTTCCCTTGCTCCGTGCCATAAGCAGTGACTTGAAAAAAAGACCACTTATGCCATAGGTTGACTCACTCACACTGACTCACTATCACTGACTCACTATCACTAATTGACTCACTCACTGACTCACTCACACTGACTCACTATCACTGACTCACTATCACTAATTGACTCACTCACTGACTCACTCACTAATTGACTCACTCAGTCACTCTCTCACTAATTGACTCACTCTCTCACTAATTGACTCACTCTCACAGACTCACTCTTACAGACTCACTCTCACAGACTCACTCTCACAGACTCACTCTCACAGACTCACTCACTAATTGACTCTCTCACTGACTCACTCTCACTAATTGACTCACTCTCACTGAGTCACTCTCTCACTAATTGACTCACTCTCACTGACTCACTCTCTCTCTCATAACTCACTCTCACTGACTCACTCTCACTAATTGACTCACTCTCACTGACTCACTCGCTGATTGACTCACTCACTGAGTCACTCTCTCACTAATTGACTCACTCACACTGACTCACTCTCTCTCTCATGACTCACTCTCACTGACTCACTCACTAATTGACTCACTCACTGAGTCACTCTCTCACTAATTGACTCACTCTCTCACTAATTTCCACACTCTCACAGACTCACTCTCACTCACTCATTGGCTCACTCTCACTGGCTCACTCTCACTGGCTCACTAATTGACTCACTCTCACTGGCTCACTCTCACTAATTGACTCAGTCTCACTGACTCACTCACTAATTGACTCACTCTCAATGACTCACTAATTGACTCACTGTCACTGAGTCACTCTCTCTCTTATGACTCACTCTCACTGACTCACTCTCACTAATTGACTTAGTCTCACTGACTCACTCACTAATTGACTCACTGTCAATGACTCACTAATTGACTCACTCACCGAGTCACTCTCTCTCACTAATTGACTCACTCTCACTGGCTCACTTGCTCACTAATTAACTCACTCTCACTGAGTCACTCTCTCACTAATTGACTCACTCTCACTGACTCACTCTCACTAATTGACTCCCTCTCACTGAGTCACTCTCTCACTAATTGACTCACTCTCACTGACTCACTCTCACTAATTGACTCACTCTCACTGAGTCACTCTCTCACTAATTGACTCACTCTCACTGACTCACTCACTAATTGACTCACTCTTACTGATTGACTCACTCACTAATTGACCCACTCACTAATTGACTCACTCTCACTGACTCACTCTCTCACTCATTGACTCACTCTCACTGACTCACTCTCACTCACTCATTGACTCACTCTCACTGGCTCACCATACCACAGGAATGTTCCACAGGCAAATATAAACTTTCTTTACAGTATTCTTGTTGCATCCTTTTGTAGTGTGATCGAAGTATACTACAGTTACACATATAAAGGAATCAAGGCCGAAAGCAAGTACATTAAAATGAAGTAAATATTGCCTACTTGACACTAGAGATGTGGGAAATAGTAACTGTGGTTAATTTATATAATCTATTCACATTAAGTGGCGATTAATGGTTACTTTAGTTACTCTTTTCCCTTGCTCCGTGCCATAAGCAGTGACTTGAAAAAAAGACCACTTATGCCATAGGTTGACTCACTCACTATCACTAATTGACTCACTCACTGACTCACTCACACTGACTCACTATCACTGACTCACTATCACTAATTGACTCACTATCACTGACTCACTATCACTAATTGACTCACTCACTGACTCACTATCACTAATTGACTCACTCAGTCACTCTCTCACTAATTGACTCACTCAGTCACTCTCTCACTAATTGACTCACTCAGTCACTCTCTCACTAATTGACTCACTCAGTCACTCTCTCACTAATTGACTCACTCTCTCACTAATTGACTCACTCTCACAGACTCACTCTCACAGACTCACTCTCACAGACTCACTCTCACAGGCTCACTCTCACTGGCTCACTCTCACTGGCTCACTCTCACAGACTCACTCTCACAGACTCACTCTCACAGGCTCACTCTCACAGACTCACTCTCACAGACTCACTCTCACAGACTCACTCTCACAGACTCACTCTCACAGACTCACTCTCACTGGCTCACTCTCACAGACTCACTCTCACAGACTCACTCTCACAGACTCACTAATTGACTCACTCTCACTGACTCACTCTCACTAATTGACTCACTGACTCACTCACTAATTGACTCACTCTCAATGACTCACTAATTGACTCACTCTGACTCACTCTCTCTCATGACTCACTCTCACTGACTCTCTCACTAATTGACCCACTCTCACAGACTCACTAATTGACTCACTCACTAATTGACTCACTCTCACAGACTCACTAATTGACTCACTCACTAATTGACTCACTCACTAATTGACTCACTCTCACAGACTCACTAATTGACTCACTCTCACTGACTCACTCACTAATTGACTCACTAATTGACTCTCTCACTGACTCACTCTCACTAATTGACTCACTCTCACTGACTCACTCTCACTGACTCACTAATTGACTCACTCTCACTGACTCACTCACTAATTGACTCACTAATTGACTCACTCTCACTGACTCACTCTCACTAATTGACTCACTCTCACTGACTCACTCACTAATTGACTCACTCTCACTGACTCACTCTCACTAATTGACTCACTCTCACTGACTCACTCACTAATTGACTCACTCTCACTGACTCACTCACTAATTGACTCACTCTCACTGACTCACTCACTAATTGACTCACTCTCACTGACTCACTCACTAATTGACTCACTCTCACTGACTCACTCTCACAGACTCACTCTCACAGACTCACTCTCACAGGCTCACTCTCACAGGCTCACTCTCACAGACTCACTCTCACAGACTCACTAATTGACTCACTCTCACTGACTCACTCTCACTAATTGACTCACTGACTCACTCACTAATTGACTCACTCTCAATGACTCACTAATTGACTCACTCTGACTCACTCTCTCTCATGACTCACTCTCACTGACTCTCTCACTAATTGACTCACTCACACAGACTCACTTACTAATTGACTCACTCTCAATGACTCACTAATTGACTCACTCTCACTGACTCCCTCTCTCCCTCTCACTAATTGACTCACTCTCACTGGCTCACTTGCTCACAAATTTACTCACTCTCACTGAGTCACTCTCTCACTAATTGACTCTCTCTCACTGACTCACTCTCTCTCTCATGACTCACTCTCACTGACTCAATCTCACTAATTAACTCGCTCTCACTGACTCACTCACTAATTTACTCGCTCTCAATGACTCAAAAATGGACTCACTCTCACTGACACACTCTCTCACTAATTGACTCACTCACTAGCTCACTGACTTACTCTCACGGACTCACTAATTGACTTACTCTCACGGACTCACTAATTGACTCACTCTCACTGACACACTCACTAATTGACTCACTCTCACTGACACACTCACTAAGTGACTCACTCTCAATGACTCACTAATTGACTCACTCTCACTGACTCACTCTCTCTCATGACTCACTTTCACTGACTCACTATCACTAATTGACTCACTCACTGAGTCACTCTCTCACTAATTGACTCACTCTCTCCCTAATTGCCACTCTCACTGACACACTCTCACTGACACACTCTCACTGACACACTCTCACTGACACACTCACACTGACACTCTCACTAATTGACTCACTCTCACTAATTGACTCACTCTCACTGACTCACTAATTGACTCACTCACTGACTCTCTCTCTCAATCTCACTAATTGACTCGCTCTCACTGACTCACTCACTAATTGACTCACTCTCAATGACTCACTCTCTCATGACTCACTCTCACTAGTTGACTCAGTCTCACTGACTCACACTAATTGACTCACTCTCAATGACTCACTAATTGACTCACTCTCACTGACTCACTCTCTCTCACTAATTGACTCACTCTCACTGGCTCACTAATTTACTCACTCTCACTGAGTCACTCTTACTAATTGACTCACTCACACTGACACTCTCTCTCTCTCATAACTCACTAACTGACTCACTCTCACTAATTGACTCACTCTCACTGACTCACTCGCTGATTGACTCACTCACTGAGTCACTCTCTCACTAATTGACTCACTCACACTGACTCACTCTCTCTCATGCCTCACTCTCACTGACTCACTATCACTAATTGACTCACTCTCACTGACGCACTCACTAATTGACTCACTCACTGAGTCACTCTCTCACTAATTGACTCACTCTCTCACTAATTTCCACACTCACAGACTCACTCTCACAAACTCACTCTCACTCCCTGACTCATTGGCTCACTCTCACTGGCACACTCTCACTGGCTTACTCTCACTGACTCACTAATTGACTCACTCTCACTGGCTCACTCTCACTAATTGACTCAGTCTCACTGACTCACTCACTAATTGACTCACTCAATGACTCACTAATTGACTCACTGTCACTGAGTCACTCTCTCTCTTATGACTCACTCTCACTGACTCACTCTCACTAATTGACTTAGTCTCACTGACTCACTCACTAATTGACTCACTGTCAATGACTCACTAATTGACTCACTAAATGACTCACTGTCACTGAGTCACTCTCTCTCTTATGACTCACTCTCACTAATTGACTCACTCTCACAGACTCACTTACTAATTGACTCACTCTCAATGACTCACTAATTGATTCACACTCTCTCTCACTAATTGACTCACTCTCACTGGCTCACTTGCTCACTAATTAACTCACTCTCACTGACTCACTCTCACTAATTGACTCACTCACTGACTCACTCACTAATTGACTCACTCTCAATGACTCACTAATTGACTCACTCTGACTTACTGTCTCATGACTCACTCTCACTGACTCTCTCACTAATTGACTCACTCACACAGACTCTCTCACTAATTGACTCACTCACACAGACTCACTTACTAATTGACTCACTCTCAATGACTCACTAATTGACTCACTCTCACTGATTCACTCTCTCCCTCTCACTAATTGACTCACTCTCACTGACTCACTCACTAATTGACTCACTCTCACTGACTCACTCTCACTAATTGACTCACTCTCACTGACTCACTCACTAATTGACTCACTCTCACTGACTCACTCACTAATTGACTCACTCTCACTGACTCACTCACTAATTGACTCACTCTCACTGACTCACTCACTAATTGACTCACTCTCACTGACTCACTCTCACAGACTCACTCTCACAGACTCACTCTCACAGGCTCACTCTCACAGGCTCACTCTCACAGACTCACTCTCACAGACTCACTAATTGACTCACTCTCACTGACTCACTCTCACTAATTGACTCACTGACTCACTCACTAATTGACTCACTCTCAATGACTCACTAATTGACTCACTCTGACTCACTCTCTCTCATGACTCACTCTCACTGACTCTCTCACTAATTGACTCACTCACACAGACTCACTTACTAATTGACTCACTCTCAATGACTCACTAATTGACTCACTCTCACTGACTCCCTCTCTCCCTCTCACTAATTGACTCACTCTCACTGGCTCACTTGCTCACAAATTTACTCACTCTCACTGAGTCACTCTCTCACTAATTGACTCTCTCTCACTGACTCACTCTCTCTCTCATGACTCACTCTCACTGACTCAATCTCACTAATTAACTCGCTCTCACTGACTCACTCACTAATTTACTCGCTCTCAATGACTCAAAAATGGACTCACTCTCACTGACACACTCTCTCACTAATTGACTCACTCACTAGCTCACTGACTTACTCTCACGGACTCACTAATTGACTTACTCTCACGGACTCACTAATTGACTCACTCTCACTGACACACTCACTAATTGACTCACTCTCACTGACACACTCACTAAGTGACTCACTCTCAATGACTCACTAATTGACTCACTCTCACTGACTCACTCTCTCTCATGACTCACTTTCACTGACTCACTATCACTAATTGACTCACTCACTGAGTCACTCTCTCACTAATTGACTCACTCTCTCCCTAATTGCCACTCTCACTGACACACTCTCACTGACACACTCTCACTGACACACTCTCACTGACACACTCACACTGACACTCTCACTAATTGACTCACTCTCACTAATTGACTCACTCTCACTGACTCACTAATTGACTCACTCACTGACTCTCTCTCTCAATCTCACTAATTGACTCGCTCTCACTGACTCACTCACTAATTGACTCACTCTCAATGACTCACTCTCTCATGACTCACTCTCACTAGTTGACTCAGTCTCACTGACTCACACTAATTGACTCACTCTCAATGACTCACTAATTGACTCACTCTCACTGACTCACTCTCTCTCACTAATTGACTCACTCTCACTGGCTCACTAATTTACTCACTCTCACTGAGTCACTCTTACTAATTGACTCACTCACACTGACACTCTCTCTCTCTCATAACTCACTAACTGACTCACTCTCACTAATTGACTCACTCTCACTGACTCACTCGCTGATTGACTCACTCACTGAGTCACTCTCTCACTAATTGACTCACTCACACTGACTCACTCTCTCTCATGCCTCACTCTCACTGACTCACTATCACTAATTGACTCACTCTCACTGACGCACTCACTAATTGACTCACTCACTGAGTCACTCTCTCACTAATTGACTCACTCTCTCACTAATTTCCACACTCACAGACTCACTCTCACAAACTCACTCTCACTCCCTGACTCATTGGCTCACTCTCACTGGCACACTCTCACTGGCTTACTCTCACTGACTCACTAATTGACTCACTCTCACTGGCTCACTCTCACTAATTGACTCAGTCTCACTGACTCACTCACTAATTGACTCACTCAATGACTCACTAATTGACTCACTGTCACTGAGTCACTCTCTCTCTTATGACTCACTCTCACTGACTCACTCTCACTAATTGACTTAGTCTCACTGACTCACTCACTAATTGACTCACTGTCAATGACTCACTAATTGACTCACTAAATGACTCACTGTCACTGAGTCACTCTCTCTCTTATGACTCACTCTCACTAATTGACTCACTCTCACAGACTCACTTACTAATTGACTCACTCTCAATGACTCACTAATTGATTCACACTCTCTCTCACTAATTGACTCACTCTCACTGGCTCACTTGCTCACTAATTAACTCACTCTCACTGACTCACTCTCACTAATTGACTCACTCACTGACTCACTCACTAATTGACTCACTCTCAATGACTCACTAATTGACTCACTCTGACTTACTGTCTCATGACTCACTCTCACTGACTCTCTCACTAATTGACTCACTCACACAGACTCTCTCACTAATTGACTCACTCACACAGACTCACTTACTAATTGACTCACTCTCAATGACTCACTAATTGACTCACTCTCACTGATTCACTCTCTCCCTCTCACTAATTGACTCACTCTCACTGGCTCACAAATTTACTCACTCTCACTGAGTCACTCGCTCACTAATTGACTCACTCTCACTGACTCACTCTCTCTCTCATGACTCACTCTCACTGACTCAATCTCACTAATTAACTCGCTCTCACTGACTCACTCACTAATTGACTCACTCTCAATGACTCAAAAATGGACTCACTCTCACTGACACACTCACTCTCTCACTAATTGACTCACTCACTAGCTCACTGACTTACTCTCACGGACTCACTAATTGACTCACTCACTGACACTCTCACTAATTGACACTCACTGACACACTCTCACTAAGTGACTCACTCTCAATGACTCACTAATTGACTCACTCTCAATGACTCACTAATTGACTCACTCTCACTGACTCACTCTCTCTCATGACTCACTTTCACTGACTCACTATCACTAATTGACTCACTTTCACTGACTCACTATCACTAATTGACTCACTCTCACTGACTCACTCACTAATTGACTCACTCATTGAGTCACTCTCTCACTAATTCACTCACTCTCTCCCTAATTGCCACTCTCACTGACACACTCTCACTGACACACTCTCACTGACACACTCTCACTGACACACTCTCACTAATTGACTCACTCTCACTGACACACTCACTAATTGACTCATTCTCAATGACTCACTAATTGACTCACTCTCACTGACTCTCTCAATCTCACTAATTGACTCACTCTCAATGACTCACTCTCTCATGACTCACTCTCACTAATTGACTCAGTCTCACTGACTCACACTAATTGACTCACTCTCAATGACTCACTAATTGACTCACTCTCACTGACTCACTCAATCTCACTAATCGACTCACTCTCACTGGCTCACTAATTTACTCACTCTCACTGAGTCACTCTCTTACTAATTGACTCACTCACACTGACTCACTCTCTCTCTCTCATAACTCACTAACTGACTCACTCTCACTAATTGACTCACTCTCACTGACTCACTCTCTCTCTCATGACTCACTCTCACTGACTCACTATCACTAATTGACTCACTCTCACTGACGCACTCACTAATTGACTCACTGAGTCACTCTCTCACTAATTGACTCACTCTCTCACTAATTTCCACACTCTCACAGACTCACTCTCACAGACTCACTCTCACTCCCTGACTCATTGGCTCACTCTCACTGGCACACTCTCACTGGCTTACTCTCACTGACTCACTAATTGACTCACTCTCACTGGCTTACTCTCACTAATTGACTCAGTCTCACTGACTCACTCACTAATTGACTCACTCAATGACTCACTAATTGACTCACTGTCACTGAGTCAATCTCTCTCTTATGACTCACTCTCACTGACTCACTCTCACTAATTGACTTAGTCTCACTGACTCACTCACTAATTGACTCACTGTCAATAACTCACTAATTGACTCACTAAATGACTCACTGTCACTGAGTCACTCTCTCTCTTATGACTCACTCTCACTGACTCACTCTCACTAATTGACTCACTCTCACAGACTCACTTACTAATTGACTCACTCTCAATGACTCACTAATTGACTCACACTCTCTCTCACTAATTGACTCACTCTCACTGGCTCACTTGCTCACTAATTAACTCACTCTCACTGAGTCACTCTCACTAATTGACTCACTCTCACTGACTCACTCTCACTAATTGACTCACTCTCACTGATTGACTCACTCTCACTGATTGACTCACTCTCACTGATTGACTCACTCACTAATTGACTCACTCACTAATTGACTCACTCTCACTGACTCACTCTCACTCACTCATTGACTCACTCTCACTGGCTCACCATACCACAGGAATGTTCCACAGGCAAATATAAACTTTCTTTACAGTATCCTTGTTGCATCCTTTTGTAGTGTGATCGAAGTATACTACAGTTATACATATAAAGGAATCAAGGCCGAAAGCAAGTACATTAAAATGAAGTAAATATTGCCTTCTTGACACTAGAGATATGGGAAATAGTAACTGTGGTTCAAGCATGCAGACAGCGGGCTTCTTTGCAATCACATTAGAAATGCTAAATTAACAAGTGTCAGCAGGAAACAGACCAGAGGCGCCACTAGGGCAGAAGCCAGACAGAACCATCCTCCTTGATTGCTGTTTCCCCTCAGCGGTGTCCGTGCTGCATATACTTAAGGAGCCTGCGAGGTTAATAAGGTCACATTTAAAATTCTGCTTTGGCTTACAGCGCTTCATATTTCACTGCTCCCACACGCAGGGGGCCAGAAGCAACGGATATGGTGTGATACATAGAAGTAAGAGGGAACAACTGTCAAAATTGAAATGACAAAAAAAGGTTTTAATAAAGGCGCGTTGTTAGAAACCTGCATGCCACTGTACAACATAAACGTTACATAAATATACTAAGAAATATACAATTTTCTTTGTACAATATTTCTATAGTGGATTAAAAACTTTAAAGTTTGGTGAATGGGAGCCCCACCATAAATCAGTGTGACTCTGGCCACACCTAACACATGGCTACCCTGCCTCGTCTAACATATAGGAAAACATCTACAAAAAATGCTTTCATTTATTCCAAATTATAAACACTTAATTCTGATAACAGAAATCTACACATTTTTTTCATACGGTACCATACGAAAATGCACCTCCTTATAAACCTTCCGTTTTCCTTCTGCCTACATGGAATGGTCTTTTCCCTGCTCCTATGGGACAGAACAGCAACTTCTCAAGGAGATAGCAATCTTAAGTGCCAGGCCACATGTCTTTTATTATGCTGCCACAGTCTAAACAATTGGAACTTTTGACACCACGCCAGACTTCTTGGGGCAGGGAGGAACTGATAACAGTCAACAGTTGTACACTGGCTCAGTTACTGCTCACACATTAAGCCACGGGTCACGACAAAGGAACATGCAGCTTTGTTATACCCTACATCCTTATATCCCAACTTTTAAGTGTGCTGCCGCAGTCTCTAACAGAAGTACATTTAAGAAACAATTGCAACATTTCACACCACGCCACACTGCTTGGCACATCTTTCTTTCTTGAAGCACAAGGTGTGAATACATTTAAAACAGACTGAACTGATAGAATAGCCTAAAGGCAGCATTACGTTTTTAGCCAATTACAACGCAGCTTTCTAAAATAAGCATTTGCAAAGCAATATGTATCGCATTTGCGAGAGTTTAAGCTTTTAGCATTGTAAATGGCAATGCTTTTATTTATGTTTTAAATACCAAAAATAAATAAGAGGCATTTTCATATACAATGCCAAGAGCTCAAACTTGCGTAAGTGCGAGACCTATTGCATTGCAAATGCTTGTTTTAGAATTCCAGTCAGTGCTATTCGAGCAATGCACCCATCATTGACACGCCTTTTAGTGCCTGCAGATTGCGACAGAAGGGGTGTGAAGCCCAAAGGGGGGGGGGAGGGGTAAAGTTACCTTTGAAGTTATCGATTCGAGAGCAGCATGACCCCATTTTTCAGGGTGCTTAAGTCCTTGGGGTGCAAGGCCTGCACCACTGGAGCAATTCCTGCTACTTTGGGGACAAGTCCTCATCAGTAGTCGTCAACAGCTACGCTGTGGTTGGCATAGAAGTTCTGCACCTACCCCCACCCCCGGTCGCCTGCCAACTTATCCTTCAAAACTGGTTTAGCGTTCCAGTGGGAGATTCCAGGGGGGCGCAGTGACTCCAGGGGGGCACCAATGTCACAGACTGGAATAAAAGTGTACTTTCAGCAGGTCCTATTTTTGTAGTCACAGCTTTGTATGTATGGCCTCTAAACCCCCAGCAGGCAATCCGTGCACAACTGAAGGCACGGTGCTTGATTCTGTCCCTAGTTTGGAACATGGCCGGGATATGCTGACAGTTTTGTTATTTCACATGGCTGCAGGGCAAAGTCATTCTTATGTCCCCCTCCAGTCAGATGCCATTGTAAAAAATAGCTATATATATGGTCCTGGCCATCCAAACGTTACCAGTTGGCCCCATAGAGCTGGGTACAACAGATTGTATCCTCCCTTAGCAGCAGTGCACCAAGTTGTTGCTTGGGACTCTCTTAATGAAAAGCATGTGAGTTGAGTGCAAAGTAGCTAGGTTTCACTCAGTGAGGCAGAGGGGTCCTTGCAGGACCTTCTATAAGGGGGGCTGCGTTTGGAACACAATCTGTGAATCTTAGATTTGACATTGATGTCATTTGGACCACTCACATTGCTAATATTTGCAGCCTGGGGTGTGGGAACAGAGCTGTACGGTAATTTGCTTCACATGGGGTGGGTTATTCCACTACATCCAAGCTACAGTTGGACAACCCACCCACACTATGCTTCTGTCTCTTCAATAGGGGTCACTTATCGTCCATACTTGGTTCTGTGTGATTCACTTGTACTGGTCACTCGAATTGATCTAAGGCGACCAACTTAATCTGACGGACAAGTCCAAAATGTGTCACATTACAGTACGTGTGAAATTTTCAATTGCCTGTGCATCTTTTCATTTATATACACTGTTTAAATTAATTTAAATAATTTACTGATTTCAATAGGAGCGAGTATTGGATGCTCGTGCACCAAGACATCTGCAGCAGTGAGTGCTGCTATGCTGTAAGGATATGAAGGTTAACTAGGACTCCCAGGTCCCACATGGGTGCCTGCCACATGGCCACTTGCAGGTTTTATTTTTGATTTCAAAGAGCATAGGAGGGGTCATGGCAAAGAAAACCTGGACCGATTCACCTGCTGGGTGTGGTGGTGGTTTCAACTATGTCAAAATAGGAGAGAGGGGTACCAGGAGCTAATTAATGGTCCAGTGCCTATGCTCCGAAAAATCTATGAGGTACTTACAAGGGAGGCACTGTTCCGTGGGGGAAGTGGTCAAAGAACGACCAGTATCTACCCATTAGTTAGAGGGAAGAAGAGTGAGGTCTAGGAGTAGGTACTAGGGATGGGGGGAGACACAAGTTGTCTCTTGTTGCCCTCACACACCCCGAAGGATGTCATGCTTCATCATCAGGCATCTGCTCCTCGTCGGGCCGGCGGTGCAATGCCCTACGGGTCCCCCGAAGGGTCTCTTTTGCGGAGATCTTTTAGAGAACCTTCCCTTCTTTCTTCGGTGGGCTCCCCCCCCCCCCTGCCCGTCCTTGGCCGGATTCGGAGACATCCCGGGAGCGGTGGAGTGGCGGAGCGCGCCCCGGTCTGCTGAGATTCGCTGGTGGCTGTGCGCAATTGGAACTGTGGGGCCGGGAAGCATCGTGGGCTCGGACGGAGGTCAAACCCGGAGGGTCGCAGCAGTCGCTGGCCAGTGGGGAGCCGCTAGGGGATCGAGCCATGAGGCCTAAGGGAGCGGCGGCGGCCCAGTCCAACAAATTGGACAAGTACGCGGTCCTGAGACAGGCCCCCCAGACCGAGGCGATGTCCGGGGAGCGGGAGATGGCGGCTGAGCCCTCCCTGGCAGCCATCCTGACTGCCATTCAGACCATGGGGACCACACTGGAATCCAAAATTGATAAAATGTCCATTGAAATGAACCTTTTGCGCACGGACCTCAATAAAACGTCGGATAAAGCCAGGGCCAACGAGACTGAGATTGCGGAGCTCAAGGCCTCCTCCAAGAAACTTGAGCAAAGGGTGAACGATCTTGTCCACCAACACCGCCAGGTGGCCCTGAAGCTGGAGGATCAGGAGGGGAGGGCCCGAAGAAACAACGTCCGGGTAGTGGGGGTCCCGGCGGGTTCGGAGGGGCCGAGCATGGACCTGTTTCTTGAAGACCTCATCCTTAACAATCTGAAGCCGAAACGCCTATCCGCCATGTTCTCCGTGGAGAGGGCGCACCGTGCGCCGGTCCCGAGACCCAGGCCGGGGGCCCCGCCGCGAACCATTTTAGCGCGGATCCTTAACTACCGAGACCGGGACGCAATTCTGCAGGCGGCTCGACAGAAAGGAGACCTAAAGTACGAAAATGCAACGGTCAGGTTCTTTCCGGACTTCACACTTAAGGTACAACTGGAGCGCCGATCGTTTGAAGGGGTGAAGGCAGCCCTGCGGGAGAGGGGCATCAAGTACATGATGTTTTTTCCAGCGAAGCTCAAGGTCATCGCTGGCGGCAAATCCCTCTTCTTTACTACACCCACAGAGGTCCAGGACTGGCTAGACCGGGGAATATCGCAACAGTCGGGCGGCGCGCCGAGGGACGAGGGAGGCGCTGCCCGTACCGGCTCGCAGCCCCCCCGGGTTGGCAGGCCGGAGCTGGACAAGACAAGCCAGTGCTCGTGGCGTTCACGATCCCGCAGTCCGGATATGGCTGGCCTCTGAAGACAGCGGGGACATGGGTGACTCGGAGTGGAGGGCTCCCCTGCTAATTGACTGCTGCACTGTAATGTATGATTTTCCTCTGAGACATTGTGGGGGGGGGGGGGTTGTGCCCATGATGGCTTCCACAGAGGTGGAGGCCTCCCTGCCGGGGTGTCGGTGGGGGGGTGCCTTGTGTGGGGGTGGCGCTGGGATACACCTAGCAGGCTGAACAAGGGGGCTGTGCCCCACTGGCGGTGAACATTGGCTTTCCCACTCGAGGGAGGGGCGGGGAGGTGCGGCAGGGGACACAGTGACCACCGTGGTGGCGGGCCCGCATGGGTTGTAGAACACTATAGACATTGGTAAAGGGGCTGGAGCGGGCGCCAGCGCACGCCTCGCCAATAAGTTAGCAGAAGGAAGGGGCTATCTCTCCTTCTTGTTCAGGGCGAAAGGCGCTCTGCTAGTTGGGGGATGTGGGTAGTTGTAAGCCTACACAGCAGGGTAGCAGGGAGGGGTGGGAGGCAGGGGGGGCATGAAGTTTTTGAGGTTGTTAGTAAGGTTATGAGGGGAGGTGGGAGTGTTGTCTGGTCACGCAAATTAGATCTCAATAATGGAGGTCAGGGGGCCGAGAGCTCAGGGCGTCAACTCTGCATCATCTGTGGAAATGGCTATGAAGTGGGATAAAAGTATCAAAGTGCTTAGTTGGAATGTGAATGGGTTGGGGGACAAGCTTAAGAGGAGTATCGTACTCCAATTCCTCAAAAGGCATCTCCCGGATGTGGTCCTACTGCAGGAGATGCACCTTATTGGTAATACCTGCCAGGCGCTTAACAGGTGGGGGTACACATTAGCCACACACGCGGGCTTCACGTCGGGGTCACGAGGGGTGGGCATTCTTGTACGCCGTAGCTTCCCGATGGCAATTCAGCATACGCACACTGACACGTTGGGCCGATTCGCGGTACTCACGGGTAGATGGGAGGGCCACACTCTCAATCTGGTGACGGTGTACATTCCGCCTGGTCTCCAGAACCAATCTTATCAAGACCTGGGGGCGCTCCTCCTCTCCCTCCCTGAGGGACGGCTCTTAATTGGGGGGGATTTTAATGCAGTAGCTTCTGGGGACTTGGATAGACAGTCGCCACGAGACATCGCCCCAGGGCAATTGTGGCTGGCCAATCTACTGGAGGCATATGGGCTGGTCGATCTGTGGCACCTGCGCCACCCCACTCAATTGCAATACACGTTCTTCTCGGGGCCCCATCACACATTCTCCAGAATAGACTACCTCCTTACTCTCCTTCAGCATGATACCGTGGTTCAAGAAGTCAAACATTTGGCAAGGGGTATAATGGACCACTCTCCGCTATGGGCACAGCTCACGTTCGGGGAGAAGAGGGTGGGTTGTGTTGCGCCCATAAATCCCTGGTGGCTGCGTAATCCTGAGCTTAAGAAGTCTCTGGCGCGTGCAATTGATTGCTACTTTACTGATAATGTCGGGACGGTGGAAGACCCAACTACCCTCTGGGAGGCATTTAAGACGGTGGTGTGGGGGGAGGCCCTCTCAAAAATCGCCGGACAACGAAAAGAGAGGGAGGCGCAGATGCTGGGGGTGGAGCAGGACCTTCTCACATTAGAAGGAGAGGCACAAGCGCGCGGGACCCCGACGGCCCAACATCAGATGCTGTTGAAGGCAGCCGAATACAAGGCCCTCGCCACAGAGGCCGCAAAGACGCTAGCCCGACACACAGGGGGACGACTGTATGATCAGGGGGACAAGGCGGGGAAGCTCATCGCTTGGCTCGACAAAAAACAACTGGTACAGAGGGTGGTGGCTGAAATCCGATCCGCGGGGGACCTCCCCCTTACCGAGCCGCAGGCGATAATAGACGAGTTTGCTGCACATTTCAAGAGTGTATACAGCAAAGGCACGGACCGGTCAGAGCAGGACTCGGCCGCGCTCCTGAAGGATATTAGACTGCCGGTGCTCTCAGAGGTGGATCGCGAGGCGTTGGACGGCGACCTTACAGTCGCCGAACTGGCCAAAGCTATTGGGGACCTGCGGCCTGGGAAGGCTTTGGGTCCAAACGGCCTGTCAATTGAGCTTTACAAGCTTCGGCCTGACTGCCTGGGCACACACCTCAAAGATATGTTTGAAGAGAGTAGGGCGCAGGGGATATTACCCAGAGACCAGCGCATTGCCACCTTGGTGGCTATCCCTAAGGAAGGGAAACCCAGGGATCGCTGCTCCTCCTATAGGCCTATATCACTGCTGAACGCGGAGCCTAAGATATTGGCTAAGCTTCTGGCGAACCGGCTCAAACCACTAATCTCTAAACTGGTTCATCCCGACCAGTCAGGCTTCATGCCGCACCCGAACACGGCCCTTAATCTGCGGCGGCTTCATGGGGTGTTGGCACGCTGCCACACGATCCAGGAGGACGCGGCGGTGGTGTCCTTGGATGCTGCCATGGTTTTCGATACCCTGGAATGGCCCTATATGATGGCGGTCCTCACGAAGTTGGGATTCGGACCTGTCTTTATCGGGTGGGTGCGCCTCCTCTACACCGAACCCCTGGCGCAGGTAGTTGTAAACAACAGGTGTTCTGAGGTCTTTCCCCTTGAGAGGGGGACAAGACAGGGTTGCCCCCTCTCGCCCCTACTGTTTGCGCTCTGCTTAGAGCCTCTTGCTGCCTGGATAAGACAGGATCCCTCGATCCGAGGGCTGAAATGGGCGGAGGGATGGGAGGACAGGATCTCGCTGTATGCGGACGACATCCTGCTTTATCTTGCCTCCCCAGCGAGGTCACTCCGGGTGGCATTGGACATCCTCACAAGCTTTGGGAGGAACTCCGGCTACCAAATTAACTGGGGGAAGTCTTTGCTCTACGTGTTGCATGGGGCCCCACCGCTGGTTCCAAGTGACTGCCCGATCCAGATAGCCGCGGAGGGGTTCCGATATCTTGGAATCTATATCTCCAAGGATGCCAGAACACGTTTTGAGGCCAACCTTAGGCCGCCTCTGCGGCGGTTCCAGAGGGATGTCTCGGTGTGGAGGGGGCTCCCTCTGACATTGCTGGGGCGTGCGGCCCTATTCAAAATGATGGCCCTGCCACGGTTTTGTATGCGCTCCAAAACTACCCAGATCTAGTACCACATAAATATTTTGCAGAGATTGAAGCCGTCCAGAGGGACCTGTTGTGGATGGCACGCCGCGCATCTCTCTCCAGAAACTCACCCTGGGGTGGTACGATGGGGGCATTGCCCTTCCGGACATCCGTAAATATTACTGGGCAGCTCACCTTGCGGCCATCAACCAGGGTACATACGGCAGTGGGGACGACCCGGGCTATGGGATGGATAGGTGGCTCCTCCCCGGAGGGAATTTTGAGGCGGCGCTCTATTCGCGACCCACGAAGTTCCACCTCACGGGACCCACACAACACTCGGTCCAACTGTGGCATGTTGTCACCCGACGGCTGGGGTGGGCTGGCAAACTGACGAAAGCAACCCCACTGTGGGTGTAGGAGCAGCTCGGATCACTTGGACGCTCCAAGGGCTTTCGAAACTGGGACTTGATTGGTATATCCCGCATAGGTGACCTTTGGGGGGCTGGGAGAGTGGTACCCTTTGCCTCACTACAGCAATCGCATGATTTAGCGCCCTCGGAGCTCTTCCGGTATATGCAGGTCCGCCACTCTCTTCAGTCCAACATACCACCGGGGACGTCGCTCCCAGATTCCTCACCCCTAGAGGACAGACTGCTGGACGGTCACTTGCCCGAGAGGGCGATATCCCTCACCTACAAAAAACTAGTACATCACTCCCCGGACCCGCTGGGGCCCCTCAAGGGGAGGTGGGAGGCGGATGGCCTTGAAATTGACGAGGAGGAATGGAGAGAGGCGCTATCGTCCCTAAAAGAGGTAGCGATATCGGCAAGACTGCGGCTCATGCAACTCAAGGTACTGCACCGGGTGTATATTTCGGTCACCAGGTTGGTGTTGATGGGGAGGAGTGTGGACGGGCTCTGCCGGAGGCGGTGTGGGGAGAGGGGGACATTTCTTCATGTGCTATGGGAGTGCCCGCAGGTTCAAACATACTGGGCAAAGATACACGACTGTATAAGCAAGGTGTGGGGGCTGAGGTCGCGGCCTGAGGCCAAACGATGCCTCCTAAACATCTGGGAGCCCACGGACCTACCGGTTAAGGGCAGAATATGGGTAACACTAGGCCTGACGGTTGCAAAACGCAATATAGCGCGCCTCTAGGGGGCAGATACGCCGCCGTCGCTTGGAGCATGAAAAAAAGACATGGATTGGTGCATGCTGCAGGAAAAGATAGTATATGTCTCGAGGGGGTGCCCCGGGAAGTGGGTGGCGATCTGGTCTCCTTGGAATGCATACCGGGGCAACATCTGCGAGCCCCCGGTCCCCTCTTCCCCAGTAGAAATGGTATCCCCATAAGACAATGGACACTGTCATATCCTGCTATGTTGAACCTTATTGCACCGAGAGGCGGGCCAGGGGCTTGCGGCCGAACACTGTAACTCTATTGATTTTAAACTGTGGAGTGACCAAATGTTTCAATTTTGTTAATAAAAAGAATTTACAAAAAAAAAACGGAGATTCCGTTCCTTCCGGTATATGCAGATCATCGTTATCTCTGCATCATGAGATAGAAGACCGGAAGTCAGTCACAATTAACACAGACGAGGACAAAGAGAGGCTCGGTACTGGTGAGGTCCAGCACCGCGACTAGTGTACCATGCCGGCTGTAGGTGTGAGTCACGGAGGGAGGGGAGGGACCATGGGACCCACAGAGCGGAGGGGCTGGGTAACCAGGACCTCCCAAGCACACTCCAAAGACCTCACCGCAACACCGAATATGGATTTACTTAGCCACGCATGGTTTAACGATAGCCCATACACATAAAATCACTTCAGTGGTAGCGTTTAGATCCAGAGGGCTCAGTCTGAGCCAAAAGGGAAAACTAATATGCGTGCTTACCTAAGAGGGAGTTAGAGTTACTCCTTGAGCTTAAGCGGCGTAGGAGGCCCACACCATCTAGGGCTGTAGGCGGGTGATCCCGGGTTCCAGGAATGAGAAGCCTGGGGAGGGGAGGAAATGAGGCAAAAGTATGGTAGAGCATTAGTTGTATCGACAAAGCAACCACAGTACACTGAAGAAACTTACTTCCATTGAGAAAGCGTACCGCAGCCTCGAAGAATACTCACGGGTTGCTCAGGTGACGGCACTGGAAACCTGCCCGATCCAGACGCCAGCTCGAAGGTAGAGTAGTGGGTGAAACCCGTGATACTTAAGGTGCGGGACCCATAGGAACAGGGAGTTGTCAGTTTCCGGTTTCACGTTTGACGCTGCGTCGGTGAATCGGGAACTGCTCATGCGTGTAGGTTACCAAGGCTCAGTGCTCATTTGCACATGCGTGGCATAAGGGGTGCTCAACCTGCGCATGTGTGGGGTGATAGTATTATCCGTGGTCAAAATTAGAGATCCCAGAATCTCAAGGTAGCATCTGGTGGAGTAACATGCACAATCTACAGTGATATTACCCGAAGTTCTAGAGCAGAGGGAAGGTCCCGGGGTGGTATAATCACATGAAGTTAGAAATGGCTCGTTGGCAAAGTATAGGTAGAGGCAATGAGTCTCTCGGTGCTAATAGTGTAAGCGCCTGACAGAGTGCTGGGGGTTGGCTTCATATCCAGTAAGTCAGGGTGGTAACAGAAAAAAGGGGGGGGGTGGGGTTGATGAACATCCCTCGTCAGCCCTAGGCATGATCTCGTGTGGTGTATAAATGTCAGTGTTTCATGAGGTCATTGTCCCTCAGGTGTGGAGGCGGGGTAGCCACCACATTGAAGTCTGTCTGTGTGAAAGTGGTCGCTAGAACAGGGAGGGATGACCCCCTGACACGTTTGGTATTGCGTAGACCTGACCCGCTAAAGTTCTGCCCATGGAATGTCGTCATTCAGGCCCTGTGTGTCAGTATGTAAGCGGTGAACCCAACGCTGTTCGCGCCTGAAAAGAGAGTCACTGGTCCAGTTAGCGTTTGCTTCTAGTATGGTCCACTGGATAGCTTCACAGGGGTGGCCCTTCTCCAAGAAATGGTTGGTCAATTTTGTGGCAGAGCGTGCTCGTCTGACAGTACTCTTGTGCTCGCTAATCCTTATCTTGATGGCTCTGGTGGATATCCCAACGTAGTAAAGATTGCACGGGCACGAAATCAGATACACGCAATCAGTAGTATTACAGTTTGTATGGTTGCGTTGTTCCCGTGGTGGTTTCAACCTCATGGTCATAGGATCAAACCCTGTTGGGTTCTATCAACCTTTCCTCCTAGAAAGTATGTAGTTACTGCAAGATTTTAATCTGGTTAAATGAGCAAGGGACTGACTGACTTGGTGAGGCACGGCACAAAAGACAATTCCCCAATGGTACTGGACAATGACACAACATTAGTTCAATATAGTTGTATCAATAATTCGGATGAGGTGCAAACTTAGTGGCCAGTTAACTGGAATGTCCCTCAGCATAACCAGTGGGTACCACAGGACGCTTCACTTATTGTTATGAGACTGCGTGCCCCATAGCTGGTCCAGCCAGGTGGTGTAGGAGTGGTTGCCCTTAAAGGGGGGCATGGTCCTCAAGGTGTGGGGTACACTTGTTGGAGGACTCTGGCTGACAAAGTGTAATAAGGCCACCTACATTTCCTCTACTGCATCCCAGCAATACCTCTAACCTGGGTGCTGGGAAATCCACACCAGGGTGGGTGCACCAGTACAGCAACACAACATCCAGTCAAAGTCCGCAATTAGACCGGGATTGGATTCTGTTCAGATTGTCTTCCCGTTCTCACCAGCCACTTGTCTGCATGCTGGTATACATTAGCAGCAGTTTGGGGCGGGACTAATCATTCCAGGGTGGGGACAGCAGCAGGATGACTCAGCATCTATAGATCGCTTTCCGACGGTGATGGACTTGCAGGCAATGTTGGCATGAAAGGAAGCAGAATACTGTAAAGATAAGTGTGTGTAAAGGGTTCCTGCAGTTCAGCTAATAAACCCCGAAAGCCCATCAGCCAGGTGGGTCGCACTAGTTTGTCATTCCAATAGTGTGCTGTGGGGTCAATAGTGTTGAGAAACATGGGTTTGGAGCACATATGCTGACAATTCCAGAACAAAATCTGCATTTTTAGTTAAGAAAGTGCAGGCAAATTTGTGCGTATGATTTACTCCAGGTTCTCACTAGCTAAAAGCATTGGCATCTGTTTGACACACTTGTATACTTCTAGCAAAAGCTGGGTTATGGGCTACGTATGCTAAATCCACCAGTCAGTCAGGTGGGTGGTGTTAGTTTGGCATGCCAAAATAGGTGCTGTTACTCCAATAGTGTTGAAAAATATGGGTTTGGAGCACTAATGCTATTACCAGAACACATTTGCAGTCATATTTAAGAAGGTGCAGGTAAATTTGCTCTCATATTTTACTCCCTGTCCTCAAATCCAAAGCATTGGCTAACCTTTGCGGCACTCTGGTATACCTCTGATAAAAGCTGTTTGTGGGCTACATATGCCGGGGTGGGGGGACACCAGCATGGTGACACAGCACCCGTGATCGCAGTCAGACTGATGGATGTTGTAGGTAATAAGGACATGAAATGTAGTGGAATATTAGGAGTACCATTAGGGGACCTCAGGCTTTTCTTCCTGTGGTTAGATCCACATTTATCTTGGCTTAGGTGAGGGTCCTCAGGTTTCTTTACCCGGTGGTTAGAGCCACCTTTGTCTTGGCTTAGGTGAGGAGGTTCACCGGGCGTCCTCGTAAGGACATGACTCAGCTTAAATTCAAACCATGTCTACATGTTTACTTGCTGGCGGGGCACTTGGCAATCAGCCTGAACCCTGATAATTGGGATCATCCAAGTAATGGGGGTAACCAATGGCCTATCCAATCCCAATGAAAATGCACACATTTGCACACAATGCGCAATGGATTGTATCACACAGATCTGTGGTTACGAAGAGAGCTGCTTTATCTCCCCAAGGTGTCCCATTCCAGGCCAGTGCTGTCCTTCTACACATGGGAGATCAGTGAATAATGATGGGGTATGGTGTTGACCACAAAATTAACTTGTTTAAACAAAAATACTTGTGGCAGGGAAGGCAGACACTTCTATCCTTACCAGGGAATCCTGAAGCTGGGGCCTGGGCAGTGAGGGGTAAATACAGGGCTCAGACAATCCCCCAATCATAAGGCCCAGTAGCCAGGATCAAAGGTGTTGGTGATCGGCCATTCTTACATCGCTAGGGTGGCGCAATTGGCTGAAAGTAGGAGTGGGAAGCATGGGTTTTCCCTCACTGAGATAGTCTGGTTGGGGTTCCCAGGCATGCAATGGCACCGCTGGCTGAAGAAGCTGCGGCACAGACTAGCAGAAGGCGGATCCCCTCCTAACATCTTGGTCATCCACCTGGGACGCAATGACTTGACTTTCATGGGTAGAACGTTTCTGCTGCAAACAACAAAATCCACCAGGAGTAAGTTAAGTAACCAATTAGGCACATGTGAGTTATGGTGGTCCGAGATCACTCCACGGTTAATTTGGCACACTTCCAGGTCTGGAGAGGCCGTTGAAATTTTTCGCAGAAGGGTAAACAGCGCTATGTGCAAATTCATGGAACAGAGGGGTTTTGGCTTTATCAGACACGGTCTCTTGCATGACAAGACAACAAGATCTTTTGATGTGGATGGGGTCCATTTGTCTAAAGTGGGCATGGACCTGTTTCTGTTGGACAGGGGTGATGACCAAAAGTCAGAAGGTTGTAAGTAAGAATGGCTGCCTTGGTGGGGGGCCCTGGGTGTGACAGGTGCCACACCCAGAGCTATGGCAGAGTTACAGGGCGATCCAGAGGCTGAATGGTACAGAGGGGTACCCTCGTCAGGTGCACAAGAAGGGTGCAAATGCCAAACAACCCCAAGAAGTCCTTACGGCAGGACCCTGGAGGAACGACCGGTCCCTGTTAGTCCTTCGACCTGAGCAACCGGGGGCTTGCCTGGATATGCTCTGCCCCCTGAAGGGGCGTGAGTAAATGGGTGGACTAGTGGTCTACAGGATGTAAGGGGTAATCCCCCAAATGGTTTGCACCGATTGGTTAGGCCACGGTGTAATTTGACTCTTCAGGTGGGCAGGGCAGCTTAGGGGTGTCACTGCTGCCTGCCCTTGGATCGCCCGTAAGTTGACCCACCATGTTGGCAGATTTCTTATCCAAAATAAACCTGAAACAATATTTTCTCCAACAACTAATGTGTCTTGTGTGTTCTTTATTATGGTATTGCTGTGTTTGCGGGTGGGGTGAGTTGCCGATATTGGCACTAGGAGTGGGAAGACGTGTTAAGAAGCCAGGCAGGAGGGGTGGGCGACGGGCGAGCAATGAGAAGGCAGGGAGGTAGCAATAATGAGGACGTAATAGCGAGTGGGGGAGCGTGCAAGGAACGATGTGAAGACTGCCTGAAGATGCACTGTATGGAGTGCTAGATACCAAATTAAAATATAGTGCACCGCATTTATTCATACGCATCTAGAGTCTTCTTATGATTAGGTAGACACTTGCTTCCCCACGTGAATTTTCCTGAAATAAGAGCCATTTTGCATTATCACTATGGCGGAATTGCTTGTCTTTCTTTCTGTAGCTGGCGTTGTAGCCTGCAGTTTACATCTCCCCTGTGAGTTTTTTACCTGTTGGTGCACACGCTGTAACTGGGGCAGCAGTGTGTGTGATTTACGCATGGAAGAAAAAAACATCATCAGGGAAGTGAATACATCTGAAAGGCTGTACTTGCTCCAGAGCAGGGAGGTCTCCTCAAAGTGCGTGTTTTCTGATGACATACTAGGTAGCGGTATGAGCACGTGATAGGAAGAAAAAAAAACGGTGCTCGGTGCCAGCGGCGCAACTAGAGGCAAATTTCGGGGGGGAGGTGGGGGGCTACTAAAAATTTCGGGGGGGGCTAATTCTTCCAGCAATAGGCAGAGTGAGGATGACGGGTGAAAACACAACAAAGCCTTGCTAACACGTAAATGGTCTTTAAAGACCTGTGAAGTACTCGGGTGAGGCTCTGATAAGCTCAAAAACTGTGTGTGTATTCGGGAAGCTGACACACAGGACGGGGGTGGTTGGCGTGGGGGGGCTGAAGCTCTTTGAGTCTTTGGGCGTTGCGTGCCTGCTCGGCGCTGATAACACTGTGAACGTGGTTCAATTCAACCAAAAAAGTGTGGCACCCATGAAACAGATGCAGCACTTTGAAGAAGCGCTCGTTCTACATAGAGAAAATGGCAATACTCCATGGGAGTTAACAATTGAGAAAAGGTGGGACAAGCAGGAACCGCTAACCAATTAGAAGACATTTTCTTTAAAAGACCAGCCCACTCCATCTATTGAATCCATTTGCTTTTAGTGTCTGAGTTTTGCCCTTGCACATGTACACACATACACCTAAAAACAGAAATTGTTAGGCACTTTCACTTTCCATTGACTGAGTCCCTATAAATACTTGGATTACATCAACTATTTTCATAACTCTCAAGACATTTATTATAAATTTCAATGTTCATTTATCACTATAAACCAGAATTGGTAAATGTATTTATCCTAGTGAAAATGAGCACAATTTTAACCCCACCCCTCCTTCCCACCCTAAGTTTGTGACTGACATTTCAACCACTTGACAGAGCCCTCTAGTAACTACTTGTGGAACTACATCACCCACAATTGGAATACTGTACAAGCACTGTCGGTATGCAGGAAACAAAACACTCACAACTCAAAGACAAATCCTACAACCAAAATATAAAGAGCCAAAATGAGCTATGTAAATGTACTTGTACTAACCAGTGAATAAAATTTCCATAAAAAAAGGGTCTGATCACAAAATTAAAAAGAAACATAAGAAATGTATTGAGATCTGTAATTCTGACTGGTTATTAAGACCCAACTTTGGCAAATAAATAATCCTATAAATACTTGGATTACATCAACTATTTTCATAACTCTCAAGACATTTATTATAAATTACAATGTTCATTTATCACTATAAACCAGAACTGGTAAATGTATTTATCCTAGTGAAAATGAGCACAATTTTAACCCCACCCCTCCTTCCCACCCTAAGTTTGTGACTGACATTTCAACCACTTGACAGAGCCCTCTAGTAACTACTTGTGGAACTACATCACCCACAATTGGAATACTGTACAAGCACTGTCGGTATGCAGGAAACAAAACACTCACAACTCAAAGACAAATCCTACAACCAAAATATTAAGACCCAAAATGAGCTATTTAAATGTACTTGTACTAACCAGTGAATAAAATTTCCATACAAAAAGGGTCTGATCACAAAATTAAAAAGAAACATAAGAAATGTATTGAGATCTGTAATTCTGACTGGTTATTAAGACCCAACTTTGGCAAATAAATAATCCTATGGAAAACAAGCACAAATTATTAAAATGGCTAAAGTGTGTATGTGAATGTCTGTGCAAAAGCTATGCTACCCTCAGCTTGCAGGTCATTTCAAGCAGTTGTTTCTGACTTGAGCTGGACCTTTAATTTATAAATTACGCAACACCTTCAAAATATTAGAGCTTGTGCTCTTCCATACGTGGAGTATTCAACTCGATATCCACTCTACATTATCTATAACACGCCAATCTAGCATGCACTGTCTTCTCAAAATAATTTGATCTGCGATGTCATCACTGTTATTGTGTATGCTACTACTTACGATGTTATAAGTGAGATAATATACAACAGTATAAGCAGTGCATGGAGAAGGTGCGAGTTATAGTTAATGTAGTGTGGCTACTAAATTGAATACACTGTGCATGGAGGTGCTCGACTTATATTAATGTGAAGGTGTTGTACAAATTATACCATTAAAGTATAAGTTTAGAAATGTAAATGTTTCTGTTAGTTAGCTTTAGTTTGCAGCTAAAAAATAAACTTATATTAATTTAAAGGTGGTGCGCAAACTGTAAATTTAACTTTAACTTAAGAATTTCTAATGTCTGTGTATTTTAAATTCAGTTTGTATTCAAAGAATAAAGATTTCCTAACTATAACAAAGGTTTAACCTCTGTCTTTTTCATTACATTTCAATTTTTTATTTTTTTTATTTAATCAATTTAGAAATCTAATTGTAGAGTTTACTGTTGAGTGGAGTGGCATTAAGTGGATTGTGCTACAGTAGAGTTGGCTCTATCATACTACACTCTATGTCACTCCACTCTTCAACACTCTACTGTACGCTATTCTACTGTATGCCACTTTATTCTACACCAGTTCACTGTACAACACTCTATTTTACACCACTTCACTCTAAGCCCCTCCACTGCCCATCACTTCATTGTATACCACTCCATTGTACCCCACTCCACTGTACCACACTCCACTCTATGTCACTCCACTATATGCTATATCCCTATTTGCAATTACACTATACAGCACTCAACTCTACGCTATTCCACTCTATGCCACTCCACGCTATCACACTCCACTGTACGCCACTTCATTGTACGCTATTCCACTATACACTACTCCACTATACCCCACTTCACTCTATGCCCCTCCACTATGTTCCACTTCATGCTACACCACTCTACTATACACTATTGCAAGCTACACCACTCCACTCTATGGCGCTCCTGTTTATGCCACACCACTGTACACTTCTCCACTCTACGCTACTCCACTCTACGCTATTTCAGTTTATGCTAATACACTGTATGCTTTTCCACTGTACACCACTTCAGCCAGTGCCACCACATTGTACACCACTACACTCTCTATGCTGTTCAAATACATTGTATCTCAATCCACTGTATGCCACTCCACTGTACCCCACTCCACTGTACCCAAATCCACTTTACAACTGTCCACTGTACACTATTGCACTGTACGCCACTCCACTCTATGCTGCTCCTCTGTATGCTACTCCATTCTATGAAAGTCCACTCTGCCCAACTCTGCTCCACACCACTCCACTATGCTCTGCTGATCCACACTATACTCCATTCAATAACAGTCTGCCCCCTCCACTGTACCACACTATACTCCACTGTATAGCACTACACTGTACAACAACATACCCATCTCAGTGTGATTGTACAGAACTTTGCTTTACTCTATAGCACTTTACAACACTCTACACAACTCCCTCTGTGCCGCTCCACCCAGGATCCTGGTTCCTGGATTAGAGTGTGCGGCAAGGCCTTTTTCGTGCAGGAGGTGATGCGAAGATCGCCTACCCCATCCTGTGCTTGCTGGTCCACTAGTCTTCGCCCCTTATAGTGGACTGGGTGCTGCCTGAAGGAGGGCCGAGATTGGTGCAGCGGCTGAGAGTGATTCATGCTTGCCCCATGGTGACGTCTTTTGGTGGCAGCAGTGCCCCCCATGTGGTGGTGGGCCTTGAGCAGGCATACTGTTGGGGGACAGAGCCAGCTTCTTTGATGGCCCCAGGAAGGAGCCGGTCATGAGGACCTGAGAGGGACACCGAGAAAGTGCTATGACTGTGTATAGGGTGCAGAAATGAGGACAATGGCAGGGAGCCTTGACTGTGCAATGTGAGGAACTGTGGTCTCCTCATTCTACTTGTAACCTGAGAGGAACTTTGACTTGGACCTGTCAGTGCCCTGCGCCTGGTCCTGACTCAGGTGTCGAACTGTGCCTGGACAGTACAGGGCCCTCTGATTGGGTAAAACTGCATTGCTGGGCTGTCGGATGCAGGGAGTGCACTCCAGGTTCTTATATAATTGTAACACTCCCCGATGAGGCCTATGTTCCTTTCTACCCAGTAGCTGCTGCTCTGCTTCTTTGGTGGAGGAATGGTGAGGTGCGACTCGGGGGAGGCCTATTTCTACTGGATTCCCTTTGGGACTTGTGTGCAGCTTTCCTTGGGGGTAGTCAAGTCAAGTCAATGCAAAGTTTATTGTATAGATTACTTAAAACCATGACAATATAAAATATTTAAAAAAGACATAATGTGCAAAATGACAAAAAAGAATGGTGATTCCTTGCAAGACCCTCTAAGATGACTAGAGCATAGTGCCCAAGAATTAAAAACTCAGAATATACAAGCAGTTTTAGTTAAATGTCGGATAATTTAACTATTTGCAGTCTGTTATAATTGGTACAATTTGAATTTTTTTATGAAAGAGATAAAAATACCATACAAAGTCCATCTCAGAAAGTGGAGAAAATGCTTAACAGGTAAAAAAGAAAATCAATTGCAAAGTGGCCAAACTCTACAATGCCTAATGTCCATGGTACATAAACTAAGAGTTATCGATTCACGATCATCTCAGTGCTTTGTTGTGAGTGTTTAAGGAAGTCCTGCACAGCTTTAAAGAATTTGCCTATTCTTGCCAATTCGAGGGGCACCATGGTACTGAAAGTCCAGTTCATTGCCTGATTACATGTTCTTATAGCATTAGTTAAAAAGAGTGGCTTTAATAGAGATCGCCGGGAGTCAAGCAACGTCGGGCAGCTACAAAGTAAATGCTAAAAAGTTTCCGATTTGTAGCCGCAAAGTCCACACTTAACTATCTTAGAAAACAGTGGCCAGTTGGGGTTAAAGTCTTTAATGTGTAATGCCAGCATCCTTGCTGCCAAGATTTGGGTCAGGCAAACTTTCCCTATTGCACTGTTGAGATAAGGTTGTGCCTGAAGTCCAAAATGGCTGTTATTGTTATATGATATAGCCAGAGCTCTTAATGGCGGTGTAGACTTAATGTTTTGCAAGTCCGTGGCCTTTGAGAGTAGTTTAGTGTGTTTTTTCATTATACTTTTTACTACAGTGTACGTAATTGAAGGGATATTTAGAACGGTCAGGTCAATTTTATAGAGTTGCTGCTGCCGTGGTTAAATACATGGACCACTGGTTGTTTTTATATTTGAATATATCTTTCAGACTAAATTTCAAGGTACCTAGCAACCAGTGGTGGCTGGTGGAATTTTAAACTGGTAGGGCGTATGCAGAACAAGTCAACGTATGTGAGTGGGCGCAGCGAGCGAGCCCGACGGCAATAAGAGGGGTTTGGGGGGGTTCTCCCCGTGAAGAATTTTTTTTATTTTAAAATTGGCATCTTTTTGCTGCGATTTTCAGCACTATTTCTGTAATAAATGGATAAATGGACTAAAAATTCAGTTCTTCTAGGCATTCATAAAAGAAAACATAATTATTTCAGAGAATTTCTGGGTTGCCAAGCAAGTCTGACTTCTGACGAGGGCTAGTGTACTAAGCAAGACTGCTTCGGCTCTACCCTTTCCAATAGAAAACACTAGTTAGCAATGTGAACAAGTTCAATGGACAAACCTGGGGTCCAGGGGGAGTCCCTCTCCTGAGAAAGAAATTTTAAAAAGATTGGCAAATGGTGCATTTTAAAGCAAATTAATCCACTGATTAAGCAAGGCTTATTAAGCAGTGGGAATGTATAGTCTTGAAATATTAAACACATTAAAAACTGCCCCGTATCTTCTTGCATTAATTTGTTCAACAGTTACTGTAATATGTAAATTGTTCTGCATGACAACAACTTTAGCCCTTTAAAATGTATGCTTGCCCAGTGTCTTGCACTGCATGCAGCATTAACTTTGGAAAATTATGCTCTAACCACACTTCGGGAAGCACCCACAGCTGCTCGCTGTAACCAGTCATACAGACATATGTGCAGACAGGTCTTTGAGTGAGATGAGAAAAGTGGGTGCTCCCTATAAAGGAACATGCCAAATACATTTCTGTGATTTCCATAGTGTGCCATCAGACTGGTATTTTGGTTTCTCTCTGAGATGTAATTTTATCCGGCAACTGACATACGCCTAAGGCCTGTCAGTATGATTGGCTTTATCATTGGGTGTTAGCTGTTTAAGATAAATGAGTAACAATGATTTCTTATAAATAATTAACATTGAAAATGTTTAAATTCTGAAATAGTGAGTCTGTGAATGAAATAGTGATAGAGATCAGGGTATCTATAATATTCCCACTACCACGGATAGAGTAATCTCACAGTTACACGCACATACATTCATCATACGCTAGGGCCCATTTCACTAACATACCTCAAATATTCTACCAGCAATAAACCTGTGGAAAGAAAAACACCTAAACACCCTGCATCTATATCGAGGTCGATAAGACCTGGTTTTTGTGACTGTCCTTAAACATAATCTATACAACATATACAGCAATGATCAAAAATGTAAACCCAATAATTGACAAGAAAGAATATCCAACACCATGTTTAAAATTATATTGCTTTATCTAAAATTAGTCAAAAGAAATCAATCAGAGTAAATCTTTTTCTCATAGTTACCTATTCTAGCTAAATGTCAGAACGGGTCAGGACAAGTCTCTCGGTAAAAGTCTCTCAAGACGAAGTCCTTTCAGCATCGATCCTCAGCAACGCAGATTCGGTACGCGGCAAAGGCAAATGGCAAGTGGCAAGTGGCAAGAAACCTCTCTAAGCTAACAATTCTTATAATGGTTCGAACAAAGGAAAGATACATTGGAAACATAAAAGAGTAGTAATGTCCGCTGAATCACTGAGCAGAGCGAGAAGGAAAGGATGTAACATCGCTACATTTGAAAATCTCCGCTCAGGAAAAGTTCACAAAATGAAGACTACGGAACAGGAACCAAGAAACCAAAAAAGTATCTAGTTAGTTCAATTTCTCCTCAGCAATCGAGCCATGGTTCACAGTCTTTCTCTAAGGCTCCTTTGTTTCCCAAGGCTGCCAAGGACGTTCCATTTCTTTTGGAGATCTCCCAAAACTGCTGCTGTCCTCATGGAAAGTTTTCAAGCAAGCAAGCAAGGACTATGGTCAGTTAACTTCAGGACCATTTCCAGCAGGGGTCTCCCTCGTCACAGTTTTCATATTATAAATCACAGCCAGGCTCACAAATCGGCCATCTTGGCTTAGGCCACCATAGGCCATAATAGACCATCTTAATTAAAGAGACAAAAACAATCGTTACTACAGCATAGTGATTAAACAGTGTTAACCCCACTAATACCCTTATGTGTATGTATTTATCTGGCTCTTGCGACATAGAAAAGCATTAATTCGGAAAGCGTTTTGTGCTAAAAAATAAACAGCACACAGCAACGTTTAAACATGAAAACACGCATGTTATTTTTAAAACAGCACGTTTATGCATACCCACGTGTAACTCTCTCTTATGTTAAGACAAACGGATTGATTAATATAAACACACTTGCACAAGACAAATAATTAATTGTTAATTATTAATAAATTAATAAAACGCATAGACATGCCAGAGCTTCAAAAGCCAATGAATTTTCAAACTGAAAACTCTGCTCCAGCAATCCCCCCTTTGGTGATTTTATCACCAAATAAACCCCAAAAAAAAAAAATAGTGAAAATTTAGTCCCATTTTAGGAGAAACCGGAAATGTCTTTTTCTCCCTACACAACATTACACACCAGTCACTCTTTCATCATCCTTCTTTGTCTCTAAGTAAACACTCTCCCTCAATTCTTCTAATTCAATCTCTTGTGGTTCTCTTTTCAACCTCTTGATTTTCTTTTCTTTATTCAATTTCTTTTTCCCTCTCCTGTTTTTACAACACACACACACTAATCTCAGTATCAATAGAGCAACAATTATACAAGTTAAAGGAAACAATATTCTACCTATAATAGTACTACCTATTTTTGAAATAAAATCCTTAACAGCTATCATCTTATTAGCTATTTTAGTCCATAACCCTTCAGCTTCAAGTGGTACTAATTCTTCATGCAAATCAGTAATATTTTTGATATAGACCTTCAGGTCTTTACTTTCGTCTGGAATGTAAGTGCAACAATGTTGAACTTTCAGCATTCCACTAACTCCACCCTCCTTGGCCAATAGAATATCAAGGGCAAGTCGATTTTGCATAGACATGGCACGTACGGCACTTAATTCCGTATTCACCAAAAGAAACCCTCCTGCGGTATTTGTCGATAAGCGATCAACCACTGTGGACAGTTTCCGAATTCCATAAACATTTAAAGAAATTCCCACTGCTGGAATCAAAACCCCAAAAATATCACCCACAATTTCAGACCAAGTTTCTCTCTTAAAACGTGTTAGTGAATTAATATTCTCTACATCTTCTATTTTATCTATATGAAAAATCTTAGGAAAAACCAGGCCCACATAACACGTGCCATACCAATGGTCAGGCAACTTGTAATAAGCCTTGTTCCCACAAACATAGTACACTCCTGGAAAAATTGTATCTTCTCCACCTCTGAAACCCCAAACTGTCGCAATGAAGTATGTATCATGGCACTCACTAGTCCCAACAAAATATGTATCATATTGGGATTTCCTTCTGGTAATGCACAATTTACCCTTCTGTGGTGCATCTAGAGCTAAAGTTGGACTAGCCCCATTTTTCAACTCTTTTCCCATCTCAATGTCCCAAATTGTCTCACTCACTTTATATTTCCCTGCTTTCTCATGCATGTTCAATCTCCTTTCCTCTACCATATCCAGGAAGGCTTTCTCCTCTTCTTTCAGACTGCAAGTTAAATTATTCTTAAAAATGTAATCTAATGTTAATCCTTTTTCTTCAATAAAAATCTCACCAAAAGTGTTAGCTTCTTTAGCTGGATTCAGCTCTTTGTTCATTGGCAAATGCCCAAAAATACTATCTCTGTTAGACATCTTATAATCTATTTTCCCTAACAAATAAAAAACACTACTTAAAATACTACAAGAAATACCATATGTAGCTGGTAAATGGTGATAAGTAACACCCTCTGAAACGGATGCAGGTAATTGCATACAAACGTAGCAATCCCTCACTTCCATTGTTTTCACATATTCATATAACAATTTAGAAAAAACATTACTAGAAAAATTATTAATTGACCTATCTTTGTGTATGTAAGTATTACTAATTCAAATCGGAACTACTTTTTGCGAATTCTTCTCTACATTTGTCACATTCCCTGTATACATCTCAAATTCAACTTTGAAAGTCACTAATAAAACTAAAATACCCCATAGAAGCATTAATAATCCAGTACTGCAGCAGCACATCCTACACCACCTTTTAAAGAAGGCACATCTATTTTGATTATCCTCTATGTTAGCCATTTTACTACCTTGACTTAACCACTACTACTCCACTACTGAATTTTGAATCTTAAAAAATTCTTCAACGACTCTTTCAAATTCTTTCCTTTTCCAGTTTCTTCAAATGATCTTTTCGTTCACTTAATCCAAGTGAATCCTTCTTTTATTCAATTTGGATACTTGTCATTCTTCACTTCACTTTCTTCAACATCAAATTGTATTAGATCTCGAACATCAAAATCCTCAGTATCTGACTCTTCTCCAATGTCAGTCAAGAGTACTTTCAGGATTTCACCAGTATCTTCCTCAACCACTTCTCGTACGGTCTCCTCTGGATTTCCTTGACTTTCCACCTCTTTATCTTCAGGCAGTGTCACATACATCCATTCCGGCGACCTATACTTTTGGTTAGGTTTTCTTACTCTTTTGACCTCTTCTGGTTCTTTCGATTCTTTTGATTCTTCTCCTTCAGCCTTTGAACTTTGACTCGATATTTCATTCACTTGTTCAGCTTTTGATGAATTTGCTCTTATTATTCTGTATCTCACCCTTTTAACTCTGTTGTTAGGCCAACGATCTCCTTTCACAACCTTTTTCGGCTTTATTTCTTTATCACTCCTTTCTCCAATCCAAGTTCTCTTTCTCAGAACTCGACCCTCTGTTTGTTCATTCTCATCATCCAATTCTGTTTCAAGTGCCTTCTGTTTTCGTTTTCTAGCAGTTTTCTTCTCCACAGATTCTTTCACCACTATTTGAGACTTCCCTACTTCTGTCCCTCCTCGAGTCTCCGACACGCAATCTTCTTGCTGTCTACTTGTCCCTTCACCTAGCTCGTCATGAATGTTCCCTACACCTCCTCGGGGGTCTTCCGCAATCTGTCCCTCTCTATCTTCTTCTGACCCTGCTTCTTCAAGTATAATCTCAAGTGGTTCTTCAATCTCCTCCTCTTCTGATTCAGGAGTAGTCTCTGTGAAATTTTTCTTTTCTTTTCTTTTTCCTTCACTGCTTTTTGAAACTTCAGGCTCTCTCACAGAATCTGATCTTTTCTCTGATACTCGCAGTGGTTCACTTGAAGCCTTTTCTGCTTCTTTTCTCACTGATTCTGTATCTTCATCATCACTGGAATCTGACTCTTCAAAATACTCTTTACCAGTCCCTTCTTTTGGGTTTGGAACTCTCAGAGTATGACTTGCATGTACCCAGTGTTTCACTCCAGCACACTTTACTGCAGTCGTCGTAGTCAGAATAACTTGTCTCGGCCTTCCCCACCTTGGAATCAAGCAATTTCTTCTTCTGTGTACCTTAATCCTCACCCAGTCTCCCGGAGTCAGATCATGGGCTTGCTTCTTCTCAAGTGTGGTAGCTTCTTCTCCAACCTGGTGAAACACAGAATGAACTGCGTCAGCCAGGCCTTTACAGTAATCCAAAATAATGTCATCAGTTATTGTCACCAACTTATTTACAGGCACGAATGCATGGCGCATTGCACGTCCCATGATTATCTCGTGCGGACTCAAACCAGTAGTTCTATCTGGAGTAGATCTCATAGTCATCAGAACTAGAGGTAAAACATCTGGCCATTTCATGCCAGTGGCTAAGCACATTTTTCCAATCCTATTCTTGATTGTGCCATTAATCTGCTCAACCACACCAGAAGCCTCTGGTCGGTATGCACAATGTAGCTTCTGCTGTATTTTCAATGCTTCACAAATTAAACCCATGAGTTCATTTTGAAAGTGTCCACCTCTATCAGACTCAACCGTTACTGGAAACCCGTACCTAGGAATCAACTCCCTTAACAGTAATTTTGCCACTGTTAATCCATCATTTCTTCTAGTCGGGTAAGCTTCCACCCACCTTGAAAACAAACAGACCACCACTAGAACATACCTCAGTCTGTTTACTTGGGGCATTTCAATAAAATCAATCTGCATTCTTGTAAAAGGACCTCCTTCTCTGCCTATTGTTCCCAGACTCACCACTGTCTTTTTCCCAGTGTTAAATTGCTGACAAACTAAACACCTTTGACAGATGCTTTCTGCAATTGTCCTGAACTTTGCATTGTACCAGGTCTGCTTGAACGACCTAACCATCGCATCCCTCCCCAAATGTCCCTGGCCATGATACATCCTTGCCATTGACGACAAGATGGAGTTGGGCATTACTGGTCTGCCATCTCTGTAGACCCAAACATGGTCTGTTTCTCTTGGAGCACATCCTGCCTTAATCCAATCTTTTTTCTCTTCCTCTCCTGCCTCATCCTGCAACTGTTTCACTTCATCCCATGTCTCTAAGACATTAGTAAACATCACAGAGAGAAAAGACATTACACCCTCTCGGTCTCGATTAATAGACTGATTTGTTTTAGCGCAGTATTGCGCAACATCGTTGGCATAACGGTTTCCGACCGTTATAAAATCCTCTCCTAGTCCATGGGCAGCACATTTTACAACTGCTAACTCCTTAGGCAGCTGTATCGCCTCAAGCAATTTACCAATCATTTCAACATTCTTTATCGGAGTTCCACTCGACGTCAAGAAACCTCTTTGTAGCCAAAGCTGGCCAAAATCATGCACCACTCCAAATCCATACTGACTATCAGTCATTACAGTTGTCCTCAAATCTTTCCCAATTTCGCAAGCTTTTGTCAATGCCACCAATTCAGCAACTTGCGCAGATTTCACTCCTTTCAATGGTGATGCTTCCATGACCTCTGAAACTTTGCACACCGCATATGCTGCACATAGCACACCATTATCATTTCTCAGGCATGATCCATCCACAAACAACACATGATCATTCTCAGGTAAGGGAAGATCCCTTATGTCTGGTCTCGGTTTTGTACAGTACTCAAGCACATCCAAACAATCATGATCATCTTCCATCCTCACACCTACATTTTCAATATCCGGCAAGAGTGTCGCTGGATTCACATTCACACATCTCTCAAGAGTCACATTTGATGCTCCCAGAATCACCTTTTCATATTTAGTCAACCGACTATGTGACATGTACTGAGTTCTGCTTCTTGTCAAAAGAATTGCCACATTGTGAGGTACGAATACCCTTACAGGATATCCCATTATGATTCCCTCACTTTGTTCCAGGCTTCTGCATGTTGCAGCCACAGATTTTAGACAACCTGGTAAACCCACAGCTACAGGGTCAAGTGTCGATGAGAAGTACGCAATAGGCCTTCTCAGTAATCCATGCTTCTGAATTAACACTGAAAGTGCACATCCATTTCTCTCACTGCAGTACAATTCAAATTCTTTCTCATAGTCAGGCATACCCAAAGCTGGAGCTTCACACATTTTACTTTTGAGCTCTTCAAATGCTGCCAATTGTTCTGCATCTAGATCTAATGGATCTGTCATTTCACTTTTTGTCAATTTAATCAGTGGCTTTGCTATCAGCGAAAAATTAATTATCCACTGACGACAATATCCCACCATACCCAGGAACATTCTTACTTCTCTCTGGGTTTTTGGAGCTTTCATTTCTCTGATTATTCTGATCCTGTCATCAGTCACTTTTCTCAGACCTTTTTCAATATTGTGTCCAAGATAATGCACCTCTTTCTTGCAAAATTGCAATTTGGCTGGAGATACCTTTAACCCTCCATCTGCCAGATGATTCAGTAAAGCTATGGTATCTACTTCACAAGCTTCACGTGTCTTTGATGCCACAAGTAGGTCATCAATATATTGTACTAGCACTGAACTCTCAGGCATGATCAGACTTTCCAACGATCTTTTCAATAACTGATTGAATATCGAAGGACTCTCCGTATACCCCTGTGGGATACGACACCATGCTAAAATACGCTGGCCAAACCTAAATGCAAAAATCGTCTGGCTGTCATGATGTAATGGAATTGAAAAGAACGCATGACACAAATCAATCACTGTATACCACTCAGCATCATGTGGAATTTGATACAGGATCACTGATGGATTTGGCACAATAGGACAACATGCCACCACAATTTGATTAACTTTTCTCAGATCCTGCACGATCCTAAATTTCCCATTAGGCTTTTTTAGTCCCATTATCGGTGAATTACACGGACTACTCAGTAGTTCTCTCAGGACTCCTTGCTGAATCATTTTCTCAATTATAGGAGTTATCCCTTCAATTATTTCTGGTGTCATTTTGTACTGAGGAATGTTAGGATATGTAATTCCTTCTTTTACTGCAATTTTCACTGGATCTACATTATTCATCAATCCCACATCCTCTCCAGTAAAATCCCAAACTGTCCTTTTCACTGTGTCTCTCAACTCTCGAGGCAAATCCTCCGGATTAAACACAGCAAATGCACCAATTAACTCACTTTCTCTATTTTCTAGAGTCATTCGGTACAAAACATCCTCATCTGGTGTTTCAAAAGCTATTCCATCTGGTGTACAAAAAATTGTGCAATTCATTTTGCACAACAAGTCCCTACCCAACAGATTCACTGGACTCGTGTCACAAACGATAAATCTGTGCATGTCTGAAAATTTCCCTATCTGTACTCTTACTGGTTCAGTAAGACGTGTTCTGATTTGTGTATTGGCTACACCAACTACTTGGATTGCTTCATCCGAGAGAGGAAGATTTCTAACATCTGTTGACCTGACAGTTGATCTTGTCGCACCTGTGTCTACCAAAAAAGTAACACTCTCCTCATTTATTTTCCCATCCACAAATGGTCCTGCCTGGTCTATTTCTAGAGTTGCACCAAGTATGCAGTCTTCCTCCTCTCTTCGGCACCGTCAATAATCACCCTCAGACTCACTCCCTTCACTCTTTAACAAGTACTGTTGTACCTTGTTAGAACGTCTTGGTTTGTTTACCTGTTCATCATTGTAGAATCCTGAATCCTGATTATACTTTTGTAACCCTCTATTCTGCGGCAAGGGCGGTTTTGGCTCTTGACTCTGCTGTCTCACAACTTTCTGTTGTTGCTGCTGTTGATTATTTCCTTCGTTCTGCACCTGTTGATTTAAGGATTTGTTCTCATTACTCACTATTGGTGGATTAGGACATTCCGACCTCCAATGCCCCAATTGGCCACAGTTGTGACAAGGAAACTTTTTTTTCGCTTCCTCCAGACTTCCCTTTCCTTTTCCTGCATATCTAGGTCTATTCCCTGCATTATTTCCTGGATTATTCACTTGTTCCACTAACTGTGCTTCCTGTCTTTCCGCAACTTTCACTTGTGCCCACATCGCTTTCTCTTTCAGCTTTCTTTGTTTTGCCTCAATTTCATCACTGAAGTATTTTGCATGTCTCAGAATCTCATCTACTTTCTTACTCTGCCAATCCACTGTATGCTCACGAATTCTCTCACCAATTTCAGGTCTAAGGCCATATACAAATCTGTATACAAAATGACTCAAATCTTTGTCACCCAGGTGTTCATCTCCACTGAATTGTTTAAATGCCAGTATCAGCCTCTCGTAAAAAGCATGAACTGATTCTTTTGCTTCCTGTTGTGTTCGATCTATTTTAACCCAGTCTGTCTCTTTTGCAGGAACTTTACTCTTCAGGTATACCATCACCTGATCATACTTTCTCATTACCTCTGGATCTGGTGCCCCTGTTCTTGGATCTCTTGGATACTCCTCAGTATGCCAACTCACAACTATTTTACACTCAGTCCACAAGTCTGCTGGAACAATTATATCAAACAGACTATTCAGGTCAACCCACAGCACTTTTGACAATTTCACAAATCTGTCTACCTGCCTATACCACTCGACGGGCTTTTCTCTCAATCGAGGGAAATCATT